>NC_071387.1:181086434-182286434 GCF_022682495.2 Desmodus rotundus | reverse complement strand
ATTTTCAGAAATATGCGACATTATTTTGGTAGAAATAAGTGAGTATAAGATTTTTTAAAGCATGATACAATGAAATGAAAATTCATGCCAGCTGCTAATAGAAATGTAAGTTTATGTAATGATTCTAGATTAAATTGGCTACTGAGGCAAAAGATTTTTAAACAGTTCCATACATTTTGATCCCAAATTTTGTATTTAAGATGGTATTATAGCTGCAAATTTTTTAAATTTTTTATGCATGTTGTAAATTGTGAGTGTCTCAAAATTCTTTTCTCTCATTCAGAGATAAATAATGGAATGCCAGTTCACGTCCTTGGAAACTAACTAATGGCCTCCTTAGCTTTTGCTGCTGCTGAAAATCACCGCAGAAAAAAAAGAAGAGGACAAAAATGTTCCCTTTCCCTACAGCTAGAGGAAAGCTAACACTGCTGAGAACATGCTAGTGCATAGACTGGTTTTTATCAAGTAGAGAAATTGAGAACATCCTGAGAATTTTCTGTGTTTTGTCTTTTTTCTTACTGTTGACACTATGTAGATGTCCCCATTACACCCTCTTTGCCCACCTCCACCCAACCCCCACTCTGTCCTAGAGAATTTTCAGTTCTCATTCTCTTGTCCAGTGTGATGCCTTACACTATAATGTGTGATCCTATTGTGTTTCTGTTGTAAAAACTGTCCTTGGAAGTGTTTTTTGTGAAACAGGGGCACAAAGACTTTAGCAGTTGTTGCTATTTCCTGTGAAATATGACCTATGACCCCGGAGTCAGGAGCTCTGTTCGTGTAACTTAAATATGTGTCCTCGTGAGAAGACATAAATCGGCATATCTGTTTTCTAAGAGCATCAAACGCTTCTGAGTTTTCTCTGTGAAGCTACACAGGCTCATTGGCAATCCCCCTTCCCCACACGGCTGGAAGTAAAATTAACCCACAATTCTATAGAGCCTATAATAGAACTGAAAGTTTCAGGGCCTTTGTAAAGTTTATATTTACATTATCCTAAGAGATTAATTAGAAAAGTTAATTTAAAGACACATGGCTAAGAATGCTCATTGAATGTCATTGATAATAGTTAAGAAAATCAGCAACATTCTTGACAGCCACAGGCGAACAGTCTGACCATTTGGCCACGTCAGTCATAACACTACACACATCAGGCAATTGTGTCACAGTTCCCAAGTCGTTGGACATGTGGCATGTGTCAAAGAAAAAAATAAGACCGAACACTAAACTCTAAACACAGAGCCAAAGGATTAATAATTTGCATATGCATTAAGGTTTGCAATGAATGGCAGAATTTTGGGTGATTTGCATCTCTTTATATTCCCCTGAATTTTCCACTTTTTCTACATTGAACATAATTTTTTATAAATAGAAAAAATTACTAAATGTCATGAGAAAAGCCAACAAAATATTTATAAGCATCCCAATATTGTTGTGTAGTGTACTAAAACACTACCTGATTTCCACACTATTTTTTCCATATTAAAAAAATGTTGGATGAAAAAAATGGAGGGATCAAGAAGTAAAAATTTGTTCTTATTGAATAGTCATGGGGACGTAAAGTACAGCATGGGGAATATAGCAATAATATACTAATAACTATGCATAGTGTCGGATGGGTGTAGGATTTTTCAGGATGATCACTTAGTTATGTAATGTCTAACCACCGGCGTGTACACATGAAACAAATATAATAATGTCACTGTCATTGAAAATAAAAAATTATGAAAAAGTCAAAGTCTTGATGGGAGGGCAACTGATTTCTATTGATGTTGCAATTTCTGTCTGTCTCTAAATACTCTGCCTTCTTCTGAAGGGAACCACTGGTGAAAATCTGATTTTTTCTCTGTTTTTACATTTCTTATAAATATTTGAGAAATCCTACACTAATTTAAAAAAATCTCATTGGTCAAAAGATAATTAGCTCCATTCATTGTTGGAATAATGAAAAAGTAATAATATATCTCCTGAAAACTAGAAAGCCATATAGAACTTATGGGCCAAACTGTAGCCCCAGTGAAATTTAAAATGAGTGTTAATGGCCTACTTTTTATGAAAATTTAGCAAATCACAGAAGCCACACCTAATTTCTGGAACAATTTATTACCATTACCCAGAATTTTGTGCAGTATACTATCCCCCCAAAACAAATTCTTTGGGAAGAAGTAAAACTGCTCACATATGCAGTACAGCAAGGCACCAAGACATCTATTTGCTTGTTTCTATTAACTTTGTATCTGTCCCTATTTTTTTATTCTGAGGTAGTTGGCATTTTCTCAGAGATTAGGTTCATTTCTAAAAGCAATAATCTCGCAGACTGCTGTCAATGTTCTCCCCACGGGCCTTCAAAGCAGGGAATGTCATGGTGCTCTCTGGAAGGAAGTCCCCCAGCTCACAGCCAGCATTCAACGCACAGGTCTTTCTTGTTGAATGTCTTGGGTAAATGTTTCATAATCACTTCCCGGGTGCAAATTAAGGCAGTCCTTTTGTCAGAGATGGCCAGTGTTGATGTCTCCCACTGAGATGGTGCATACTCTGACGCCCCTTCTCCAGACTTGTCCCTGAAGCAGGAGAGGGATGCTGGAGGGCCCCAGAAGCTGCGTGAATGGAGCAAGAACAGTGAGAGGAAAGGCACATGTGGTGACAAGTCACAAAAATTGGAGGCCAGAAACACTCAGTGGGCTCCTAGCTGGATCTGGACAGTGGTCCTCAACAATGCCTTTCCCTTCAGTATCGAAACAGTTAGAAATGAGACTGCCATTGTGTGTCAGACACATTCTCCTTTGCAAATGGTCACAAAACATACAACTGATAGAATGCAGTGGAGCAGTTTAGCAATGCAGCACTCCTTACACATGATAAAAGGAGCAGCAAAGCAGAAATAGTGTATCAATAGTTTCACAAATGTGTAAATATTAATTAGAAGCAAGTTTACCATGGAACGGTGTTGACTATGCTAGGTAAGGTCTGTGGGGAAGTTAATCTCGGCTAAGGGCTATAAAAGAATATACAATTTTAGCTCAGAAACAAAAAGACAATAAAATTGCCTATCGATTTTTTCCCTGTGGTTTTTGCAATTTATGGATCCATTTCCTTTTATATCTTCAATTGGCTAAGAATGAATGGTGAGAGCAACAGGATGCCTAGCCAGCCTTGCTCCTTGTCCAGTCGCATCTGCCTGGACATTGTGGTGTCTATCACTGAATCAGTCGTGCTTTGCCAAAGTTTGTGAGGATTTGGCTGTGTCCAGGTGAGCTAGCAGGAACAGGCATGGGCCTGGAAGGAGGACTTTACAAGAGCATGAAGGAAGAAGCAATTGTAGGTTTTGTGCAACTACAACTGAAAAAAAAAGGCAGAGCAAGAGGAACTGCTGTTGAGAGCTTCATTTATTTTTTAACTTTATTTTTATTGTTGACATTATTATAAACGTCCTCATTTCCCACCCCCTGTTGCCCACCTCCATCCAGCCCTCACCTAACCCTTCCCTGACCATCACCACTGTTGTCTGTGTCTATGGGTCATGCATATTTGTTCTTTAACTAATCCCTTCAACTTCTTTCTTCCAGCCTCCCTCTCCCTACTCCCTCTGACAGCCATCAGTCTGTTCCATGTATTCATGCCTCTGTTTAAGATCTTTATTTAAAGCCCGAATAGCAGCAATTGCACCTATAACCAGTTTTCTGTAAGTTATATTACAGCTCTGTTCCAAAGAATGTAGTGGAACACACAGAAGAGATCTGTCAGGAACAGAGACCCGGGTCCTAGAAATTAGAGGTCTGAACAGACAGCAGAGCTGCATGCGCAAGGCTCGCAGTGCTGGTAAGAGATGCAACTAGAGGTCACTGTGATAGGCTGGAAGATGACCCCTGAAGATATACACATCTTGATCTCTGGCCCCTGTAATTGTTCCCTTGTATGGCAATAAAAGAATTTGCAGATGTGATTAAGGCTCTTGAGATGGAGAGACCATCCATGATGATCTATGTAGGCCCTAAATGCAATCACACGTAACCTCATAAGAGGGAGACAGAGTGAATTTTCACACATGCATAGAAGCCAGAGAGGCAGTGTGGCCACGGAGGCAGAGGTTGGAGAGATGCGGTCACAAGCCAGGGAATGCTGGCAGTTACCGCCCTCCATGCCCTTTCCCTGGCAGTCCCACCATGGTTCTGTATTCCTGTTAGGTCATCTTGGCTGCTCCCCTGGCACCCTGTCTAATTTCAACCCCTAACTTCCATTTCAGTTCATCTTCTATGATTTTACCAAAACAAAATCTAAAGTCTTTCAGTGAGATTCCTTTGTTCCTACACAAATAGTGTAGTCAGGGTCTTTTCTCATCCCTGAGAGGTACTCAGCATCACTACACAGCCCAGCTACAGTTCCCTGAGTGAAGCATGACCTCTCCTGCCTTCTGGTCTTGGTCCAAGACATTCCTATTTCCTTGGTCTAAAATATTCTTCCCCAGCCACTCTGCCCATTGAACCTTAACTTCCTCTTTTCCTCCACTCAGGCAGCATCAGAGAAGCCCTTTCTGACCCCTTCTCGCTGAGGGGCCACCCCTTCTCTCTACTCTCAGTGCACCAATTATGACCCTCATTGCAGTCTCCGCTGCCCTGCATGGACATGGCCAGTTTTAGTTTTGTTTCCACCACTAGGACATTGCTTGGGGCTTATTTGTCCATCTTCACCACAATTCCTGGCTCATAAATGGATTCCAACACATAAATGCATGATTCATATAAGCACAGCTTCACAGGTACACCTAACCAGGTTTTGTCCCATTTCTGTTTAAGGGAGATGGGGGAATACACCAAGTTTAAGACAGTAACATGGTAACAAGCATAATAGGAGAGAAATGGAGGCAATAATAGAGAAGCATATTGCCAAAAAAGAAAAAAACATGGATTAAGAAAGGATTCTTAAAAAGTAAACTTAACTTTGTTCAGAAGGTAATTTCTCTCTCTAGTCATCGACCAAAACAGCGTCCTCAGTCGCTTTGTGTTGAAATAAATAGACTGGTGCTCTGAAATCGGCAGGCAGTCCGGAAGAGAAGCAATTACAGCACCTGACTTGCAAAGATGACATATCCATGGCTGCATGGATACGAGTGTTCTCGTATGAAAGTCTGTCTGCTTTTCCTCTAATTAAAAAGGACCCAATTTCTCTTTAGTATGCCTGAATACAGCATCGTTGTGATTGAAATAAATAAAAGTGTGTACTTTTCTTCACAGCACTGCAGATCTGATGTAGAGATGCTGACATTGCCATCAATCAGTATCTCTGATGTAGAGATACTGTGCTTGCTACACTCAAAGCCATCTCCACATTTAGGGAGGAAAGGCTTCAGGGGCAGTGTTGCCTTTTATTTGTTCTAACCCTGCCTCTTTACCTGTAATGGAGCTCTGGTTTGCAGTCTCTCTCACACCATTAATTGGAAACTGAGACATTTGCCACAAACTGCTTCCATTTCCTCCTCAGAACTAGCAGCTCATTCTCCTAATCTTTAATGAAGTGGGGTGCTAGGACAAGCAAAGGATCCAGCTTTACACCCCAGGTCTTGCCTTAACACACAGTCAGCCTCTTCTGCCCCCAGGGTAGGTCCTGCGTGAATTTTATCACCTGCTGGGCACGCATCCAAGATTTCCCTCTCTTCTAAGTCAGGATAAGAAGGAAGAAGGGCTTTGGGCAGAAAGCCAGGCCTGACAGCCTGTCTGTGACCCCACTGCACCGAACATCTTCACGGTGGAAGATCGGCATTCTCCTCTTGGTTTTTCTTTCCAGTTGGCCCTTATTGCCTGGAGCTGTAATGGCTGCCCTCATCATTCTGATATTACTACACAACCTCTAATTCAATTGTTGAAATGTCTCCTTCATTGAAGAGCAGAATCCTGTATTTAAAAGATTGCTATTGGAAAGTCGATAAATAGTTAACCCCATTTCTGAAATGGCCTGCTTACAAGAAAACGTTTACACTTCTATCAATTTTGTTTTCAGTAGAATATAAACGATAATTAGAGCAACATGGGCCATCATCTCTCCTGCGGCAACTGACTCAGAAGATGTGCAACGACACAAATGATATAGTTAAAGATCCTTTGCCTGCGGGCTGGAAAGAAGAGACATTAACCCCATTAAGATGGGAGCATTGTTTGGAGCAATTTTGACCACCAATTGCTAAGCTCTTTGGGCCTGGGTGTTTCTTGTGTTGAGTGGTGGTGGTTCTTTGGGGTTTAAATGAGGGATTCACAGCCTTGCCTGGCACCCGGTAAGGGCATGTGACAGCTGGTAGATTAAGAAGTGTGGAGACGTTTCTGCTGGAAGAATAGAGAGAGACTAATTAGCAACCTGATATGTCCCAAAACACAGAAATCCAGTAAGACTTGGTACAGACTGAGTCCAAAGTGAAACATTTTCCCAAATACTTTAAAAGCCCAAATATCACAAAACATCTAGTCCCCTCCCAATTTCACATCCTCTCAGAATCACGTGCCAGTGGGTGCAGCTGCAGAAGTTCCTGACACCTTGCCCCTACCCGGGATGTTTCAGATTCATACCTCCACCTGCAAGGTGAACCTGTTAGTGGAGTTGGCTTCCATCTGGGACATTGTGAAAGAATTATTAATATTCTCACATAATTAGATGTATAACAACAGAGAGCAGAAAACATCAGTGAGAAAGTCACTTTGCACAAGCCTTTTATTCAAAGCTATTCTGCCATGAGGAGCCTGGCAGGAAAAGGAGACAGAAATTTCAAAAATAGCCTAACTGCATTTTTGAGTCTCTTTACATTTTAATATATATCAGTGTTTCTTTACATGAAAGGAATGTTTTTCTATATGCAAATACATTTCCCTCCATTTAGCTAAGTGTGTGTGCTCTGTGGATTTTCATGAGCAAATCTGGAAAGATGATAAGATTATGTTTGAACAATGTCAGTGCTGGTCCACAAGTATTTCCCTTTTGCATCCCTGAAACTGATTTTTTGCCCAAAGAGACCTACAACTACACAAGGAGGGTGTGGTGAGCATGGACAGGGCAATAGGGCCATTCACTCCAATTATTAACATTGGAAGCACCAGCTCCTAAATGGAGGAATACATAGACGCCTTAGGTTTACCTGGCACCACCACTGAGAGGAAATCTCTAACCTCATCTGGATTTGCAGAAGGTCTGAGATTACAAAAACAGGGTGTTTTGTTCTGGTTGAGGAAGGAGCAGCCCCACCATCCCCAAGCAACACTGCTCCCATTTGCTTTGTAAATTCCTTACACTTTGTGGGTGTCTGACTGTGTTCAGATGAGTCCTGATCCAATTGATGATCCCGGAGTTTTTAATTAAGCAAAGATTTAGGTCCCTACCTTGGAATAATTTAATGTAACTGTACCCCTGGGGGCAATACTTATTTAAATGAACAAGGCTATGTGAACTCAAACACTCATTTCCAAATATTATGCAACAGAGCAGCTCATAATTAAAAGAATGTCTGCTTCACATAACCTAAATGAATGTTTGGATTTCTATCACAGATGCTTAATGCAAAGCAAATGGAGTGAAAATATTCAAATGGGGTTAATTCATTAAACTGAAAGTCATATTCCAGGAGGAAAATCAGAGGCTGTCATAGCAAATAGCATATAGTGTTTATGTGATGATCAGTGCCGATATAGGGTCAGCAGACAATGCACTGTGTTTTGTTCATTCCGCTCATGGATCTGTCTTTCTTATGGGGACGTTTGCCAGCCTTGCCCTTTAAAACTAACCCTCTCCTGTTATTTGTAAAGCCAAGATCTTCTCATGATCTGTACGGTCTTGGGCAAGTAATTTGCCTGAAACTATACAGCAGCATTACCAACCTCCCTCAAAGAGTGGGAACGGGAAGAAAATTAAACTGCTTGACAGTAGTATATATTATTAGTGTTATTTTTAAAGTCCATTAAAGTCACTGTTTCAAATCGAGTGTGTGCACCAATAAAAATCCTTGACAGCTTTATTTTAATGGCTATATATCTATAGCTATATCTCTATATCTATTCTACATCAATATCTATTTCTATCAAGAAGACCTATGAAAGTTATAGTTTCATAGAACCATTAAGCATCAATCAAGCTAAAAGCTCCCTTGAACAGAAGTCACTTGTAAAGAATCTGAGTTAAACTGGCACTGAGTCCCATCTCTCATAAAGCCATCGTGCATTCAAATGCACATTTCGTGTGTTTACACTGTATGTCTCCTCACAAATTCCAGTTCATGTAACTCATCAATTTTCCCCAATATGCCAAGATCTGGACATATGATTTCACATTCATTATTATTCACTCTTCATCAGAATTTTTAGGGTATTATCAACTCAATGCTTTAAAATTAGAAAAGGGTGACCTAAACCATTTGAGGGCATCTCCAAGGTCACATTAGTGAAGAGAAGAAAAGCCAGCGTTCAACCTTTGTATCACAACTTCTGGGCCTGTTCAAATATGTCACGTTGCTAAATTGCCCAGGCATCACCAAGGTGCTGAGCGCTCCGTGGACAGCCAGACTGCATATGTGTGTGTGTTCCTTTCCGCCACACAGCAGCCAGAGGCACCTCTAAAAACCACAGGCCTGGCCATGTCTCACCTCCTGACAACCCTGTCAGGGGCTGGCCATTGTACTTAGGCTGCAATCTCAGAGCAGAGCCCTTCACCATGGCCCCAGCCACATTCTGGTCTCATTCATATATGGCCTTGAAAGACAGTAAAGAGGAAAATCCTTCCACTGGACAGAGCTTTGGGCATTGCACTTGGCCATCCTCTATATGTAGAAAGAGAAGTGACTATAGCATGGGATATATATTCAAGACTAGTAGAACAGAGATGAATGGCCTGACCAGCTAGCTAGAAATAGAAGACTGGATAACAAACCCAAAGAAGCCTGCATAGAGGAATGTGGATGGATGTACAAGAGTGGATAGACACAGAGTAGAATAATATTTGCATCATATAAAAGCATCTACCACAGATGATGCTCTGAGCAACCAAGGAGGCAAAATGACTCAGCCAGTTGACATCAACAAGTCTGTCACTGGCTTAAATCACAGTAGATTCCTCTAGACTCTGAGCTTCTAGAGGGCAGGGACTCTATTATATTGATTGATCTTTGTGTGCCAGGGACTATGCACTATATGTGGCACATAGAGCATATGTGTTATGTTTCATTATTATATGTTCATGTTCAGCATCATTATATGTTCATGGAAAGAATGAAGGTTATCACTTATTCAGCAATCTCCTTTGAGGTGTTGCTTTGTTTTTCTGTTTACTTCAGCTTTCTACTTGGAAATAAGAGGAAAAAAACACAATTCATGAAAATAACTGAGCAGTGCACAAATCACTTTTCGCATCCAAGGTCAAAGGTATTTGTCTTCAAAATAATGTTACACACTGAGCTTGGTGGTACTTCTTATTACTTCCATGCCTAGGCCAGTGAAGTAACAGGCTCCTGGCACGCTTCGTGACAGTAAGAGAGTTAAATGTCTGTTTCTCCACACACCACAGACAATGTTCAGGGACTCTGAGTGCTGAAAGTATGGAATAATAAATTTGTATTTATAGTTTAGCAGGAATAAAACATCAGTCTTTTTTTAGCTAATAATTATATCAACCAAGTTTAGCAGCCTGAGGCTGTTTTTCTTCTTCCCAGACAAGGTCTTTCTTACATTAAGATATAAATAATGACACAGCTTTTTTAGACCCAATAAGCCCACACACACTGTAAATTTATAGTTATTTTCCATCTGGGAGGACAATAAGCGCATCCTGAGAAGAAGAAAGACACCCTGAATTTCTTCAACTCTAAACCTAGTCTTTTATTAAAAATAAAAAGGCAAAATTTCTCAGCTTAAATGTAGTTAGTTACCCTGAAAATCTGTATGGAACTACATCTGAAACTGAATTTGCATTTTAATTAAATAGACAAAAAAAATCACTTCAATCATAACGTAAGGCAGTAGTATGAAGAGTAAAATTGGCTGTTTCTATGTGCTCTTCTGGCTTGGAAAACAAGAAACTTCAAGCATGAAGGGGTAAAATGAAGTACAGACTATAAGGGTCTCTCAGTTGGCATGTGTGACGAGGTGCTCTGTGTTGTACCCTTTCATGCCCATCTTGAATCGCCTCATCTAGACCTGGTCAGATCCACACAGATTCTACTGGGAATCCCTCACAGTATCTGGCTCAGTGGCTCGAGAAGGCAAGAGTATTTATTAACTGAACAAAAATTCAGAGTGTTGTAGATTTAATATTAATAGAGTGGACTTAAAAATTTGGACCAATATTTCTACTAAAGACAACCAGAAAACTTGGACAAAATTTTAAAAGTCTGGAAAATTTTAGAGAAAGCTGATAGGGTAGTGACATATTCAGGAGTTAGATCCAGTGGATGACTTAGGGTCTAATTTCACTTAATAGCATCTTCCAAACTGTGGAAAGAGTAGGAAGAAGGACTAAAAGTAAGAGCAGTTCTGACAGCCTCACAGGACTATGGGGCAAAAAATGGTGACACAAACAGTGGACAGAGGTCCTGACAAGTTATCTAAGTTGCGATGCTCATGGAACACACCTCCATGTGCAAATGAGTGTTTTAAAAAGAAAGGAACTAGATTTCAAAGTCTCAGACCCTGAGACTAGTTAAGGTGATGCCAGAATCTAGAGCCAATGCCTGTCATAAGCAAAATTAAATTAAAAAAAGTAAATACTCTCTAGAGGATGGAGCCTTCATTCTGGGCCACAAGGGTTTTTATCCAATTCTGTATACAAAGCTTTACACTCAATTAAAAATGACCAGCATGCCATCAGACCAATAACATGAATTAAAATAAAGAAAAACCAAACAATAGAAACTGATCTGCATTTTCAAAGATACAAAGCACAAGAATGAGGATTAGAGAAAAAACAGAAGGGAATAGAGGGTGAAGATGGCAGCAAAGTAGGTGGGAGCTGAGTCCACTTGCTTGTGCATCCAGCTGGGACACTTAGCTGATCTTCTGAAAAACAAAGTGAACAGCCAACAGAATCATAGCTGATAAGAAGTTTTGAAGCCAAAGTGGACAGAGGACGCTTCAAAACGGGAGGTAAGAAGGTTTTGTACATGGGCAGGTAATGTTCCCAGGTGTAGCATCAGACACCGCTGCCCCGGTGACAACATCGGAGGAGAGCCAGATCCGTGATAGGCAGCCTAGCAGTTCCCTCCCCACCCTGTGCGGGAAATCACAGACCCACCCCAGGAGAGACTTGAACTTAAAGGAGAAACTTAGAGTTGCTAGGAGAAAGAAGGCAGGAGGCACACACACAGCTGGTGGCTCACTCAAGTTGGAGTGGCAGTCCTGGCTGGGACAGTGCCAGAAAGGGGGAGGGAGATCCTGGCAGCACCTGCAGCTGGGAGAAGAGGTGGGCCATGACTCGCTGTGACTGAGATAGACTCTGGACTTGCCAAAGAGTTGGAGTGTGTGGAAGGCTCCGAGCGGCAGCCACGCCTACAGAGACTCTTTTCAAAAGCGGAACTGAGGCGCACCAGGCAGGAACACTGCGAGGGAAGCTGCCTAGCCATCAGGGAGGGAGGAGTGTGCCTGTGGTTTGCTCCCACTCAGTGCACCTTGCAGATTGATCAAAGGGGTGCAAAGTGAGGTGGTTTGTTGGTGCCAAACCACACAACTGCACAGAGTGGTGAGTGTGGCCACACAGTGCTTTGAGGTAGTGGGCTGGAAAATGGGCACCTGTGATTATTGTAGCCCAGACTGAGCCACCATTAAGGGCAAACTGAGCCCAACCCTCCTCCCCACCACCCAATCTCCAGGAGCCTGGGAAGATCTGCAAACCCTGACAGGCAGGCTTAACAACCAGCAGGGGGCTTCCCCCCCACCTCCCAACAAGAGTAAGACAGTAAGACCTGGAGCTGAGAGAAAACCAGAGACAGGTCCTGAAGGAAGTCAGAAGGCGAACACCAACAGCTGAGACAAATTTCACCTTGCTCTTCATCAGAACTTGCATGCTGTTTTTTTTTAATTTCTCTTTCTTCTTTTCATTTTTTAGCAGGGTTTTTTTTTGGGGGGGGGTTGTTTTTTATTTTGCTCCCTCTCATGTTGCATTTTAATTTTTCTTCTTTCACTTTACCCATATTCCTAATAACTCACTACTCCTGGTCTTTTACTTGTTATTCAGATTATATATTTTTATCATATTATTATTCCAAATCCCACACAACACCCTTCTTTGATCTTAATTCATTTCATTATCTTCCTGTGCTTTATTACTGTGGTATAAGGTTAAACCTTATTTTCTCTCACACCACACCATGTTCCTATCCCTCACTCTTACTATTTCTCCTCCATCTAACCTGGCTTAAGGGCTCTTCTTTCTTAAGTCAGCTTACATTCTTTTTCCCCCCTTGTAAGAGTCTTATTTCCTTTCCACCTTTTATAAACAGTGGCTTTTGGCAAAATACCATGGTTATTGCATTGCTGTACTTCTCCAATGGAACTCCTATTTTATCATGATTTGTTTGTACTTTAAAACCCATAGAATACTTTCCCTCTGTCTTACTCCATTTTGCCTTCCCCCTGCCCCTGATCAGTTGAGTGAAGAATTTTATTTCATTGTTTCCCCTTTCTCAAGCTGGGCTTTACTCCTTACTCTTATTAGTTTGTGCCCCACATCCTCTCAAAATCATTTTTCTTTACAGTAGACATCTCATACTCACTTTCAATTTTGTACAGTATTCTTGGTACTGTTCCAAGGTTATTAAACTTCATTCAACTGTCATTGCTTTTGACCCTGTTGTGGTTTTTCTGCAATTGTGCTCCTGTTGGTCCAATACTTTTTCAATTTTACTTCAAACCTTATAGTATACTCTTCCCTTTTCTTACCCCATTGTTCCAATAGCCCTTTTATGTTTTACTTACATTTTAAATTTTGTTCTCTCTCTTTCTTTGACTCAGTTCTATCCCTACTCTTATCAATTCTCCTCTCTCTTACCACTCTATAAGATTTTCTCCTCTTTTAGTCCTCTCATAATCCCTTTGTCATATCTTACAATACATAATCTCTCTTCACCTTTATTAATCTTGGCTCAATTGTGCTTGAGATTGCTGATGTGGTAGGGGGATTCTTTTTGCTGGCATAGGTTTGGTTGTCTGGTAATACTACTTTGTTAACCAACACCTGTACAACGGCATATAAGACAAGGTGGGAGTTGTGGCTACCAGTAAGCCTGCTGGAGGGGAGAACCCACCAACAAAGAACCACCACAAGGTAAAGCCCAAGTACAACAAGAGAACCCACACAAACAGAAAAAAGGGCAAGCCTAGAACATACAATGGCGAGATCAAAGAGACTGCAGAACTGAGTCCCACAGAACTTCTACCTCAGAAGTCCACCCCACAAAGACAGACAGGCAAAGCCGAGCATCCCGAGATACAGAAACAAACAAAAAGACTCACCTAAAATGGGGAGACAAAGAAAGAGCCCCCAATTGAAAGGAATGAAAGAATCTCCAGTAGAAAAGCTAAATGAAATCCATCAGACATAGAATTCAAAGAGATGGTTATAAGGGTGCTCAAGGAACTCAATGACAACTACAAGGAACTGAGTGGGAACTCCAGCAGCATGAAAAAGGAAATAGAAATTATAAATGAGAACGAGGAAGAAATGAAGAACACAATATCTGAAATTTTAAAAAATACACTAGAAGGAATTACAAATCATTCTGGATGAAGCAGAGGACCAAATTGGTGAACTTGAAGACAAGGTAGAAAGAAATAGCCAGGGAGAGCAACAGCATGAAAAAGGATTCAAAAGTATGAGGACAGCTTAAGGGCACTTCAGGAAAACATGAAATGTAACAACATTCGAATCATAGGAACACCAGGAGGAGAAGAAAAGGAGCAGGGGATAGAAGACCTGCTCAAAAAAATAATGACAGAAAACTTCCCTAACTTCCAGAAGGGAAAAGCCATACAAGTTCAGGAAGCACAAAGGGTCCAAATCAAGATGAACACAAAGAGGATTACTCCAAGACACATCATAATTAAAATGCCAATTTTGAAAATAAGAGAGAATCTTAAAAGCAGCAAAGGAGAAATAGATAGTAACATGCAGGGGAGCTCCTATAAGGCTAGCAGCTCTATTTATATCAGACAAAATAGATTTAAAAACAAAGGCCATAAAAAGAGACAAAGAAGGTCATTTTATAATCTTAAAGGGAAGGATCCATCAGGAAACTATAAACATTGTAAATATATATGCACCCAACATAGGGGCACCCAGATACATAAGGAAAATCTTGGAGGACTTCAAGAAAGATACAGACAACAGTATACTTACAGTAGGGCTTAATACTCCATTCTCAACAATGGACAGATATTCCAAACAAAGAATCAACATTGTGGCATTGAACAACATGCTTTATCAAATAGGCTTAACTAATAATATAGAACCTTTCACCCCAAGGAAGCAAAATATATGTTCTTTTCAAATGCACATGGAACATTTTTAATGATATACCACATGATAAGACACAAAACAAGCCTCAACAAATTCAAAAAAACTGAAATCACATCAAGCATTTCCTTGGATCACAACACTTAAAACTGGAAACAAACCTCAAGAAAAAAACTCAAAATCTGTCAAATACTTGGAGACTGAATTACATGTTATTAAACAATAAATAGGTAAATAATGTCAAGGAAGAAATCAAAAAGTTTCTGGAAACAAATGAAAATGACCACACAACAACCCAAAACCTATGAGACACAGCAAAGGCAGTCCTAAGAAGAAAGTTCATAGCAATACATACCTACCTAAAAAACACAGAAAAATTATAAATAAATGACCTAACCCTACATCTACAAAAACTAGAAGAATAACAACAAACAAAGCCCAGAGTGAGTAGAAGGAAGGAAATAATCAAGATTAGAACAGAATTAAGTGACATAAAGACTAAAAGAACAATCTGAAGGATCAATAAATCCAGCAGTTGGTTCTTCGAAAACATAAACAAAATCAATAAGTCTTTAACCAGACTCATCAAGAAAATTAGATGGTGAAATTTTAGAGATGATCCAAATAAATAAAATCAGAAATTAAAGGGTAAAATTACAACTGATACCACAGAAATAAAAAGGATTTTAAGAAATTACTATGAACAACTATATACCAAGATATTTGAAAACCTGGGTGAAAAGGACAAATTTCTAGATACATATAACCCTCCAAAACTGAGTCAAGAAGTGGAAAGCCTGATAATGAAATTGAAGCAGTAATCTTAAACTCACAGCACACAAAAGCCCTGTCTCAGATGGATTCACAGGAGAATTTTACCAAACATTTAGAGAAGAGCTAACCCTGATTCTTCTCAAACTATTCCAAAAAATTCAAGAACAGGGAAGACTCTTGAACTCTTTTTATGAGGCCAGTATCATCCTAAATCCAAAAACAGATCAAGACACAACAAAGGAAAACTAAAAATGGAACTGCCCTTTGACCCAGCAATTCCACTGCTGGGATTATACCCTAAGAACCCTGAAACACCAATCCAAAAGAACCTGCGCACCCCAATGTTCATAGCAGCACAATTTACAATAGCCAAGTACTGGAAGCAACCTAAGTGCCCATTAGCAAACGAGTGGATCCAGAAACCATGGTATATTTACACAATGGAATTCTACACAGCAGAGAGAAAGAAGGAGCTTATACCCCTTGCAACAGCATGGATGGAACTGGAGAGCTTATGTTAAGTGAAATAAGCCAGGCGGTGAGGGACAAATACCATATGATCTCACCTTTAACTGGAACATAATCAATAGAAGAAAAAAGCAAACAAAATATAACCAGAGACATTGAAGTTAAGAACAATCTAACAATGGGCAGGGGGAGTGGGGAGGGGACAGTGGGAAGAGGGGATTAGAGGAACTACTATAAAGGACACATGGACAAAATTAAGGGGGAGGGTGGATGTGGGGGAGGAAGGGGGGTTCAGCTAGGGTGGGGTGGAGGGATGGGGAGAAAAGGCATACAACTGTAATTGAATAACAATAAAAAATTTTTTAAAAAGACACAACAAAGAAAGACTACAGGCCAATATCACTGATGCACATAGACACTAAAATCCTCAACAAAATATTGGCAAACAGCATCCAGCAATACATTAAAAAGGTTGTCACCATGATCAAGTGGGATTCATCCCAGGGATGCAAGGATGGTGCAATATACAAAATCAATAAATATCATACACCACATAAACAATATGAAAGACAAAAACCACATGATTATATCAATAGATGCTAAAAAAGCATTTGATAAAGTACAGCACCCATTTATGATAAAAAAACACTTGGCCTAGTGAGAGTAGAGGGAGCATACTGCTACATAATAGAGGCCATATATGAGAAACCGACAGCCAACATCATACTTAACAGGTAAAAACTAAAAGCTTTCCTCCTAAGATCAGGCAAAAGACAAGGGTGTCTACTTTCACCACTTCTATTCAACAAAGTATTACAAGTTCTAGCCATAGTGATCAGATAAGAAAAAGAAATAAAAGGCATCCAAATCGCAAAGGAGGAAGTAAAGCTGTCATGGTTTGCAAATGACATGACAGTGTACACAGAAAGCCCTATAGGCTTCACCAAAAAAACTGCTCGACCTAAAAAATGAATTTGGCAAATGGCAGGGTACAAAGTCAACATCCAAAAATTGAAGGCATTTTTGTACACCAACAATGCAATTATCAGAAACAGAAATTAGGAAAAATCTCATTTACTATAGCAACAAAAACAATAAAATACTGAGGAATAAACTTAATGGAGGTAAAATACCTGTACTCAGAAAACTATAGAACACTGAAGAAAGAAATAGGGAAGACACAAATAAATGGAAGCATGTACTGTGTTCATGGATTGGAAGAATTAACATCATAAAATGTCCATACTACCCAAAGCAATCTATAGATTCAATGCAATCCCTATCAAAATATCAATGACATATTTCACAGATACAGAACAAATATTTCAAAAATTCATATGGAACCATAAATGACCTGAATAGTTTCAGCAATTTTGAGAAAGAGGAATAAAGTAGGAGAGATCACCTGATATCAAGTATTTGATACCTGATATCAAACTATATTACAAGGCCACTGTAATCAAAACAGTCTAATACTAGCATAAGAACAGACACACAGACCAATGGAACAGAATAGAGAGCTCAGAAATAAATATATGTCAATATGGTCAGTTAATATTTGACAAAGGGGGCAGGAACATAAAAAGGAGTAAAAATAAACTCTTCAATAAATGGTATTGGGAGACTCTAGACAAGTACATGCAAAAAAATGAATCTAGACCACCAACTTACTCCATACACCAAAATAAACTCAAGATAGTTAGAAGACTTAAAGATAAGTCATGACACCATAAAAGTCCTAGAGGAAAACATAGGCAGTAAAATTTCAGATATCCCATGCAGCAATATTTTCACTGATACATCTCTTAAGGCAAGGAATATAAAAGAAAGAATAAATAAATGGGACTACATCAAATTAAAAAACTTCTGCTAAAGAAAACATCAACAAAATGAAAAGGGAGCCTGGAACAAGGGTTTGATCTCCAAAATATATAAAGAAGTCACACGACTCCACACCTGAAGACAAACAATCCAGTTAAAAAATGGGTGAAGGACCTGAACAGACACTTCTCCAAGGAGGACATACAGAAGGCCCATAGACACATGAAAAAATCTCAGCATCACTAGCCATTAGAGAGATGCAAATTGAAACCACAATTGAGATACCACTTCACACAGGTCAGAATGCCATCATTAATAAATCAACAAACAACAAGTGCTGGTGAGGATGTGGAGAAAAGGGAACCCTTTTCTAGTACATTGTTGGTAGGAATGCAGACTGGTGCAGCCACTGTGGAAAACAGTATGGAATTTCCTAAAAAAACTAAAGATGGAACTGCCTTTGATCCAGCGATCCAATCCGACTACTGGGACTATACCTAAGAATCCTGAAACACCAATTCAAAAGAACCTATGCACCCCAATGTTCATACCAGTGTTATTTATAATAGCCAAGTGTTGGAAATAGTTTAAATTCCCATCAGTACAGGAGTGGATCAAAAAACTATGGTACATTTACACAATGGAATACTATGCAGCAGAAAGAAAGAAAGAACTCCTACCCTTTGCAATGGCATGGATGGAACTGGAGAGCATTATGCTAAGTGAAGTAATCCAGATGGTGAATGACAAATACCATATGATCTGACCAATAAGTGGAACCTAATCAACAACAACAAAAAAACAAATGAGCAGAATAGAACTAGAGACTTGGAAATAAAGAAGAAACTGCCAGTGACCAGAGAGGAGGGGAGAGGGGATAATGGGAGAAAGGAGGGGGGGGGCAAGCAAAAGAACACGAATAGAAGATTCATGGGCACAGACAATGAGGATAGGGTTGACTGTGGGAGTTGAGGGGGACGGGGTAGTGATCAGCAATAGGAAAAGAAGCAGGACAACTGTGACTGAATAACAACAACAAAATATTATGAGGAATACACATCTAAAAAAAGAAAAGAGCAGGAAGTTATAAAATGAAAAAATTAAAATGACTGAATTTAAGGATTCGTTAGATGGATTATCAGCAGATTAGACAGAGATAAAGAGAAAAATCAGCGAACTGAAAGATGAGACAGAAAAACTCCAGAATGAAAAAGATAATTTAAAGAAGAGAATTTTTTTAAAAGAAGAGGGGACAAGTGAAAATATCTAATATATGTAATTGTCCTACAGAGAAAGAAGATTTAACACAAAAGTAGAAAAAATACATCAGGAAAGAATGGATGAGAATGTTCATAAATTCATGAAAGATGTGAAGACACAAATTGAAAAAGCCCCTAAATTTCCAAGCAAGACAAACAACAAGGAAGCCTCAAATTTCAGAGTAAAGTTAAAGAAAATCAAACAAAAAGAAAAAACATTTATAGAGGCCAGGAAGAAAAGAGATAAACTTCAAAGAAGCAATAAGACTTGGAACTCACTTCATAACACGAACAAACAAAACTAGAGGAAAATGCAGTGATATATTTATGCTGTGAAGAGAAAAATAAAACAACAAACTAGAAGTCTACATCCAAAAAAACAAATCCCTTTCAGTTTAAAGTATATAGTTCAAAAAATAACAATAGACTGAAAAAATATAATTTATTACTAACAGATCTGCAAGACAGGGAATATTTAAAAATGCCTTCTTCTATTTCAGTTTAAAGTTAAAGATGCATGAAAGGATAAAATTAAAATTAATAAAAAGGGTAAACATGTGAGTAAAACTGAAAAAATATTGGATAATAATATTAATAACATTTAAATGTTTACATATGTGTAGGTCAATGGAATTATACTTATAAGAGGATGAAATAGAGATAAAGCATTCTAAGGTCTTGTATCATCAAACAAGAGGGTGAAACACCAAATAATATCAGGCATTAAGGAGTTAAGGTGGAAGGAAACAACTAAAAAATAGTAAAACAATATATATAATTTCTTAGCTTACAGAGAGACATATAAAATCCAACTGTTGTGAGTTTAGTGGCAGTAATGTCTCCTTAATTAGAAGCTATTGAGGAGTCTACTTCCAATTATTCTTAATGACAAAATTACAATTCATTACACCTTAACCAACACCCCTAATCAATGCCGTAAAGTGTTGCTGAGACACAGTAAAACAGATCACACCCATCTTTACCACAGAATAGTTGCTCCTGTGATGGCGTTGAGTAACCCTCTCTCACAGCCAGCTGCACAGCTGATGCATGACGTCTGTATTGGCAAATGGTTTGTTTTTCAAAGAAGCTCACACACACGATTCCTTATGTTCTACCCGCTTTATGTAACGACTTTATTGAGATATAACTTATACTTTCTTTTGAGGTTTCAAGTTTTAGCTCCTGTATTTATAGATCAAAAACTCATTTTAAGTTTGTATTTATGTATGGTGTAATGTAGGTGCTCAACTCCATTTGTGAGAAAGATTACTCTTTCCCCATTGAATGGTTTTGATACCCTTGGAAAAGAACGAATTGATCATGAATTTGAAGGTTTGTTTGTGGACTCAACTCTATTCCATTGTTCTATATGTCACTGTGTCAGTCTTAGGCCAGTACTACACTGTCTTGCTTACCATGACTTTGCAGTAAGTTTTGAAATAAAGAAAAGTCAGTCTTCCAAATTTATTTTTATTTTTCAAGATGGCCTGGGTTATTATGGGTCCTTTGAATTTTCATATACATTTTAGGTCAGCCTTTCAATTTCTACAGAGCCATCTAGAATTCTGATAAAGATTGCAGTAGAGCTGTAGACACACTGCAGGAATACTGCTATCTTAATATGAAGCCCTCCAATCCATAAGTATGGAATATCTTTTTATTTACATAAGAAATTTTATTTCTTTCAACAATACTCTGTAGTGTACTGAGAATAAGCTTTGCATTTCCTTTGTTAAACTTATCTTTAAGTATTTTGTTAGTATTATTGATACTATTGTAAATGGGATTATTTTCTTAATTTCATTGTAAAATTGTTTTGCTAAGGTATAAAAATTTGTTTCATTTTTGCATATTTTTTCTTGTGCCCTTCAACCTTGCAGGACTCATTCACTCATTAGACATAATAGTATTTTAGTGTATTAAGTAGGACCTTCTATATACATGATCCTGTAATCTGTGAAAGATCATTTTAATTCTTCCTTTTTAAATTGGATTTTTTTTTTTTGTCTAATTGTTCTGGCTTGAATCTCCACTACAAAGTTAAATTAAATTGAAGTGGTGAGGGCAGACATCCTTGTCTTGGTGCTGCTGATCATAGGGGAAAACACTCAGCCTTTCACCATTAATTACAATGCAACCTGAGGGAGTTTTGTAGCTTATCTTTATCAGACTGAGGAAGTTCCATTTGCCACCTAGTTTCATGTGTGTTTTTATTATCAAGGGATATTTGGAAGGGGGGGATTGATTCATTTTCTAGGTCTACTGAAGGGGTTTCTTTTTAATGTGGGGTTTATTTTTTATTCTATTAATATGATATATTCACTGATATATAAAACTGACTTCTAGATGTTAATCCAACATTGCATTCCTGAGATTAATACCAATCGGTCACACTGTGTAATTATTTTTATATGTTACTGAATTCAGTTTGCTAGTATATTCTTAAGGATTTTTATATCTACATTCATAAGAGATATTGGCTTGAGTTTTCTTTTCTTATAATGTCATCGTCTGCTTCTAGTATCAAGCAAAAACTAGCCTCACAGGATAGGTTAAAGAGTGTTCCAACCTTGTCTATTTGTTGGAAGATTTTATGAATAATTGATTCTAATTCTTCTTTATATGTTCATATGTTATTTATAATTCCTCTTTATATGTTATATTAAACTGTGAAGCCCTCTGGGCCTGGACTTTATGGAGAGTTTTAAATTACTATTACTGATGTATGTCTCGTAGGCCCGTTCAGACTTTCTAATGCTTTGTCTACACTGGCGGTGACAGAATTGAATGTCTTAAATAAGTGTGTGTGTATGTGTGTGTATGCCATTAACTACATATGCAAATATCTAATCTAATGCCTAGAAATAAATCTAACAAAATACATGTATGACTTCTTGCAGAAAACATTAGTTAAAGATATTATAGGTCACAAAATTATATGAAAATTTTTCCATGTTTATCAATTAAAAAATAAATTTCTAAAGTGAAAACTCTGCACAATTGATCTATAGAGTCAATGTACTACCAAAGGCAGTATAAATCAAAAAGCCAATTTCAAAATTTTACAGAAAAGCATAGGAATGAGAATACCAAAGACACCCTTGAAGTAAAATATAGCAGTAAGTGGGAGGACTTATTTTACTGGAAAACCATAGAAAGCCATAATAAAAAGCACAGTGCTGAACGGGGGCAAAGATAACAAATAGATACGTAGAAGAGAATGGAGTTCAGAAGCAGACCACACACATATAAACAACTGATTTCTGACAAAGGTGCATGAGCAACGCAGTAGAGAAGAGGAAGTCTGAGGGTGCTCCCTCAGTTGAATGACCATCTGAAAATGAAACCTGACTCCTACCTCACCCTGAATTAAAAACTCAATTCCAAGAGGGTTGTGGGGCTAGATGTGAATGAAAAACAAGTATGCTGTTATAAATTAACAGAGAAGAATGTCTTTATTACTTCAGAATAGAAAAATACTTCAAAATAGAATACAAAATTAACTATAAAAATAAAGATGGATACTTTCAACTCAATTTAATGGTTTCTACTGATTTAAAATAATCACAAACTTTAGAATGTGAAAAGACAATCCAAAGAGTAAGACAAGATGTTTACAACATATGTAATAAGAAAAGGTTAATATTCAGAATAAGGGACCACCTGCATATCAATATACAAAACAATAGATACCACAATAAAAAATAGGCAAGCAATTTGACCAGGCATTTTGCAAAAGAGGAAATCAATATCCAATATCATTTTAAAATGTGTTCCAGATAAATTACAATCAGGGAGATGCAAATTAAACCTACAATGAACTGAAACTCTACCTACAAGAAGAGCTAAAATTCAAAATACTAGGATATTATGTTTTATTAAGGATTTAGAGCAACTGATTCTCATCAAGTGATAGTGGAAGTTTAAATTAACGTTAGTACTTGGAATTGTCTACTGAAGTTGTAAACAAACATATTCTATATAACTCAGCAATTCTACATTCCTAAAAAACATTAAGTATATACAAACAAGATACATGAACAAATTGGCCATAGAAATAAGAGCAGTTAACCCCAAACTGGAAACAATTCAAATGTCTTTTAATGATCTATATGATAAATTAAATTATAATATATTCTTAAAATTTTGCTAAGAAACAAAAAAATCTATAACTATGTAGATAAAATTCACAAATATAGTGTTGAGCAAAATGGCCTAAATCTTCCCAGGACAAAATATTTCAATTTGTCCTTTCAAAGAAGGAGATTAGAAAGGGACAAGGAGAAATACCAGACTGTCACTTTGGAATTGGGCACTTTGCTGTGTAACAGGACCCATCCTGTAAAAGATCAAAAACTGAATGTTAATTTATTAGAGTCAAGAAAAAAATTTCCACCGTGGTTGTTGTGACTCAGTGGATTGAGTGCCGGCCTGCAAATAAAAGGGTCACAGGTTCGATTCCCAGTCAGGGCACGTGCCTAGGTTGGGAGCCAGGTTCCCAGTGGGGGGCACATGAGAGGCAACCACACACTGATGTTTCTTTCCCTCTTTCCCCTTCCCTTCCTCTCTCTAAAAATAAATAAATAAATTTTAAAAAAAGAAAAAGAAAAAAATTCCCCACGTATTACCATCAGGCAATGTTGGTTGAAATCAAGTATGACATGAAATTAAACAGTTCTGTGTTCTTCTTTTTGCATTTTGATAGTAATTTAGGAGGAAATATATATATTTCAAACCCCACATATTGCATCGTCATTTTCTCCCCTAGCTTCTTGTTGGCTGGGCTAACCTAAGACCTAACCCTTCCAGACAAATAATGTTTTTATCTCCTTCAAAGTAATATTCCTTAAAGACAAAACACATACAAGCAAAAATGTTGTGTTAATTTGGGGCTAACTAGGATACACTTATTAATGCATCTACAGATCCAAAATAGGTAAAATTCTCACTCATTTAGTACTCACTTTTCCTTTTTACATGCTTTTCACCTTGCTACGGTTAAGTTTTTTATGTGAAAATCAATTAGTTTGATTTTAGTATCCATGGAGTTTAGATAAGATTTATGAAGACATAGCTATACATTTTTTTAGACAAGAGTTAAAGGAATATGAAAAAATAATTCTAAGGTGCAATTCTTCACAACTAGGTCACAGCCTCTGTTTGTCAGGGAAAATTTCCAACTCTATGCATTGGTACTTTTCCACTTAAACAATGCAACTTTGCTGGTTCATATTTGAAACAGAGCTGGCAGGAGAGAGTTTTCTTTTCTCACAATATCATACATTGGGAAAGGGAAACACAACATAAACAGGACTTCTTGTCTGCAATATTTTAAAGGCACTATACATGCACTTCCCCATTTTTCATCAAACACTCCCCAGAAAAGGCAGATAGATCTAAGATGTCCCATTGCAAATTAGTATTTACTGGGCCACGAATGTTCAAGTGGAATTTGAGAAAAATAATGTATGTTCATCTATTCTTTCCCAGTAAGAGGTATTTGATGTCTATCTTTTCATCATGTCCTTAAAGAGATTGCTGGAGAGGGAGGCGATTCCTAGCACCTATCCCCCCACCAGGGGAATTGTTCTTATGGCTCCTGAGTTGTGTGATGACCAGCCTCTGAACACCAGAAAATGAATCAGACTCTCATGATTCCAATGGGAGGCGTTGGCCATCTGGTCATCTCAATTCCGAAAGCCCCCACTGGCCCTGGCCAGATTAGATGGAGCGGCCAGATGGCTGGCAGCTCCCTGTACAGGGTCTCTAATTTTAGTCCTGAGTAGGAACAAGCTGGGTTCTTCTCCTGAATGTCAATTGCTTGTGGGTGCTGCCTCTTTCCAGTCTGGGTGGGGAGCTGAGAATGGCAAATAGGCTGACTTGTCCACTGATTCTCACACCTCTAAAATTCTTTGGAAAAATAGTATCTCAAAATTGCTTCAGGTCCAATATGAAGTTTCTCTTCTGCAGACATGCCTCTCCTGCGGGGGCACCTGCAGTCAATTCCCAGGCCCCTCCAAGGATACCAGGGGTTCTCTCTTCCCCTCTGTACTCCATCATCCACTGCTGGCTCTCCCAATTCCAAACATGCACCCATTCCTTTCATCTTCCCTTCTCTTTAAGAAAACGTGTGTTAAAGTTCAGAAAAAGGGCATGGAGCATAACAGCCCCCTTGTACTGATGTTCCCCACTCCCAACATCCTCTAACCTGTTTCCCCTGTGAGCACGCACATGCCCGCACACACACACAAGTGCCTACTGTCTTCAACCAAGGGAAAATCACTGACTTGGGAAAAGGAGTCCTTATCATTTTTAGTTGTATTTATTTCTTCATGAACTCGGAAAAGCTAGAAAATAAATAAAATCACCCTATACAGCTCTTTGCTCCAAAGATATGTTTTAGTTTTTGTTTTTAAGACATACTGTACTTGACTACGACTCAAAGCTGTAGTAAAATGCAGTATGTCTTCTTTTCTGGAAGGTGCGCATGTACCAACTGACATTTTAAATTACTCTTTTCTTTATAGTTCTTGATTTGCAAGCCTTCATTTTACATGACGGTTTTAGTTGTCCCCATATCACTATAGAATTAATCAGTGGTTAAATCATAGTCAAGAGATCATTATATTTAGCAATTATCCCAGCTCACAAAGACATCTTAGATGCACTAAGCAGAGCCCGAGATGCTCATTTCCTGTGGATTGACCCATTCGTCTCCCCGCCTTTTTTACCACATACTGTTCTTCCATATAAATGTGTTCACTGGAGTGTTCTCAAAACCCAAATTACACTATTCATATAGACTAAATTTATAATAGCATATATGCTTCAATTTCACTCCCTGATGAAAATTGATTAGTCAAAGCCAGAGAATATAAAAAGCCATTAAAAGAAAAGCCTCTATGGAAATACGAAGTGTATATGCATATCCATTTGCTGCTGGAAACTTAATATTTCCTAGGGAAAGTCATTACAATTAAGTTTAGAATTACTTTAACATAAATCATGTTAAGTATATAGTCAAACTAAGATTATTTTCTCTAATCATGTTGTCCAAAAGAAATTATTCACAATGAGGACATTAACAATGATAATAATAATAAAACAGAGAAATATGAAGGAATAAAATGGGTTATTCAATGCGAAACTTTATGTGACTTGGGCCTTATAGGATGATATTGTAAGCTAGAAGCCTTCAAATCCTTGGCCTATTAAAAATTTAAATACAAGGGTGGGCAAAAGTAGGTTTATAGTTATGAGTACATGACACAGAGTTTATTCTTGTATTATTTATTATTATTAACCTATTTTTGTCCACCCTTGTATGCAACAATTTTAATAAATTATTACATATTTCCTATTTCCCTAACAATGAAGGCAATACTTTTATGAAGGCCATTATTTTTACATAAAAAATATACATAACTATGAAGATGAGAAGTAAAAAAAAAAAAAAGTCTGATCAAAGTAACCTTTATTCTAACACTATGATTAGTATAGGACGATTGAATCCATGAGTCTCATTTCCCATCTATACAGTAGGGATACTAATACTTTCTTCATGTAATAGCTGTGTGATAGAATGAGATACTGCAGACAAGTATTATATGAAGTTCTTCACAGTACTGTAGGCACCTCTTAGCAGAAGCAGCCAATACTGGTTGAATCCAGTGTGAGGTTACTGGGTATCTCAATTTCCTTCCATATGGGGTTTTTACAATTCATATGTATCACTTTTATAATCATAAAAGCTTGGCATACTTTTATATTAAAATATACATTCACACACAAACACACAAAAAGAATTATAATTGTGGTTATTGGTATTAAAACTTCCAATGTTGGCCCTGGCCAGGTAGCTCCACTGGTCAGACTACAGAGTCATCCTGATACTCCAAGGTTGTAGGGAGACCCCCCAAAAAACAGAATTATCTCCTGGAGGAGGGATCATTGTAATACAGGCTTCCCCTACCAGGTGAGTGTTCTAGGAATCCATCTTTATCAATGGTGATTTATGAGAACACCTGCCCACACCTCACTGAGTGTTCAGCAGTTTTTGATAAAAAATGGCCTGATGCCCAGTCTCCACCCTCGCTATTCACCGTATCTCACCCTGAGTGACTTTCTTTTTGTTTTCATGGATGAAGAAAGTCCTCAGAAGGAAATGTTTTGCCCATGTGGAAGAGGTGAAACAAAAAATAGCAAAAGACATCAAAATCAATTAGTTCAAAAACTGTTTTGAACAGTGGAAAAAACACTTTAATAGGTGTATTGTATTAAACAGAGAGTACTTTCAAAGTTCACCTCATCTATTTTTTGCCCTTTCCCCCCACCTTATTGGAAAGCTTTAGTAACTAGTGACTAACGGGAAATTAGGCCAATTGCACAGGTACGTTACTGGACTGTATTTGGGAGCCTGCTTGCTGATTTTCAATACCTGTTTAGCAGGTCCCATGCTTACAGGGCAGGCCAATGGGACACCACTGGACCCTACGGTATCACAAACAATGCTATATCTGCTCTGGTGACTCCAAAGTATTTTAAATGAATAAAAGGTCTTGGGGGGAAAGTGACTGAAGTTTAAACATGTAAAAATAAGTACACAATTTTTATAAATAAATCCCAGTTTTGGAGGGTTATACACACACACACTCAATGGAATATTACTGAAACTTAGAAAAGCAGGAAATTGTGCCACATGTGACATTGATGAACCTGGAGGACAGTGTACTAGGTAAAATAAGTCAGTAACAGAAGGACAAACACTACAAGGTTCTACGCATCTGAGGTGCCTAAAATGGTCAAACTTATAAAAACAGAGAGCAGAATGGTGGTTTCCAGAAGCTGGGGGAGGCGGGAAATGGAGAGCTGCTATTTAAGGGGCAGGACTTTGAGACATGCAAGATGAATAATGCTGGAGGTCTGCAGTACAACCTCATGCCTATGGTTAACGATGCTGCCTTGCACACTTAAAAGTTGGCTGAGAGGGTTGGCACACGTTTAGTGTTCTTACAAGTAATCAGTCAGTCACTTAATTGACAAGTCCCTCAGCTTCTGATTTCTCTGTCCATGGTTCTGAACAACAATAAAAACCTTTGTTTATGAGAATTATGACCTGCTCTAAAAAGCTCAGTTGTCAACCCAAACCAAATATTTTCATTATGAAATGCCTAACCTATACATAATGTTCTTAGGTTTATGAAGTGTATGTTAAGAGGACTCTTTGGTCTTTGTATTTCAAAAAGTATCTTAACTGCTATGATTTTACTATTGAGGAAATTTCCCTCTATGACCCCAAGAAAGGAGAGTGCAGTAGTTAACAATGTGAGTTCATGTGTTAAAAGGCCCAGGTAAGAGCTTGAGTAAGTTGCTTAACACCCTTGTAAGTAAAATTTAGATAGTAATAGTTTCATATCATAAATATTTATGATCATTAAAACCATCACCAATATGTTCTATGCCTTTTCTGACACATAGTAAGATCTCAGGGTATATTGGCTTCCCAGCTGCCCCCTGTAAAATGAATGTTATTAGACACACTTTGGTCCTTCCCTGCACCCTCGAGTTGTATGCACCAAAGATGAAACGAAATAACAATGGCTCACATGAAAACCACACTGGGGATGGCACTGTCAGGGCAAACAGTGGAGAGCAAGTTGTCCTTGTAATACTCTCAGCCCTCCAGATCCCAGCATAGTAAGGTGCCAGTTGTTCCCTTTCTGCTTCAAACAAACAGGCAACCCCCCCATGGAATATCAAATGAGCCTTAAATGAAAAGGACCAAGAAAAGCTTGTTAATCAACTGTTCTTCTAATCCTGAATTTGAAAGGATAAAGTAGGAATCTCTGAGGATCACACACAATTTAAACTACCTTTCCAGTTGAGAGCAGTGCCCAGGTCAGTGATGAAGAGTGACTTTAGCTTGGTGACCTTCTATGTCCTACATCTTGGAAATTCAACGTAATGTGGCAATTGGGGCCAACAACTGGTGGATGTACAAAGAAATCTCAGCACCTGTGACACTCAGTTATCCAAGTCTATTGTTGCATTTTTCCTTGTTCATCTTCCAGATGGGGTCTCTCCCATGTCCTAGGACCTTAAGTCTAATCATGGATGATTTCTAGGGCTCAGCCTCTCCTTTACTTGTACAATATAGGAGACCCTTCTGCATGGAGTGGGTCTGTATATCTTTAAAGCAACTTCCTAAAATCTATGCTAAACCTTCCAAGGACTAGTGTAACCAGTTCAACCACTTTTCCCTTTACATTTGCAAATATCCTTCCTTTTTGATGTAATTAGCAACATCCCCTCCTTTGTCTTCTGTAAAAGGTAACCACCTAAAGCGAACCTGTGCATAGTAAACAAGGACCATCCTCAATGTAATGTGCCCAGAAAAGCAATAAAAGCCTGTCAAGGCAAGGGAAGGGGCACTCTCCGCTTGAGAGAGTGGCCGTGCTGTCCCCTTTCCTCCACAGGACTGGGTAGTCCGTGTGAATGTGTCTCATCTCAGCCACAATGTCGCGGACACTGCTCGCAGATGTCCGCATCAGTACAACCTGGCCTTCACACCAAGGTTCACCTCTTGAGCCCTGTGTCTTCACATGGTGATAATTAATATTGAGCTGCATCTTACTTTTTCTCCATCTCAGTGAAGGAAAATTGGATTGTTCTTGCCACACTTCTCAAATTTGAAACTCTGGGATGACTTTAATAATCTTTTGCCACTTATTTGAAAACAATAATTCCTGATTTTCAAAAGAGAGAAAATGAATTTAACAGTTCTATAAAATAGGCAAAAGTGAAGTCCTGTTATAGCCTGATTACTGATAAAAATTAGAAAAATCACCAATGTTTTTTTTCCCATGGCTTTTTAAGTGTTTAGGCAAAACTGACTTAGGAAGTAATATTTAAAAGTGTAAATATAACAGCTAAAAGCCATGGGGACTGAAAACATTTTCAAAATCATCAGTACAGATATAAAAAGAATCTAGAAACCAATTCTTTGCCACTCAGTAGGATTTAGATCTCTGGCAGCCCCTCCAGCCTCCTCTTTTTTCCTTCTCTTTGGCTGTCCCATCGCCTCCTATCTATTAGTCACAGAAGCTCAGCCTTTCCCGTCTCAGAACCTTTGTTTGTGTTGTACCTTCTGTTTTGGATTCTTTTCCCTCACTCTTCCCAACTGTTTATCCTGTGGACTTCACATTTAATGCTTAACCTCACTTCTGTGGAGACCTTCCCTGTCTACTTCATTCAAGCAGCCCTCAGCCAGCTGTAGTTACCCTCTATCATCTCTCTTTGTGTGTTTTCTTCATGTCTTTAACCACACAAAAAAAGAAGAATATATTACATAATGTATTTTAGCACCTAGAACAGTGTTTGAACCAAACATGATGTTACAGAACAGGCGGGGGGTGGTTCCTGATATATTATTACAGAAAGGATCCCCCCTTTCTCTCTATGAAGCTTCCTCTACACACACACACACACACACACACACACATCTACTAGGTTTGAAATGCCCACCACCAGAGGAAAGACATCTCTCAGTGCCAGAGATTGGTGAAAAGGAAAGAAATTATTTATTTAAGAGTTACACAGACTTAGAGTAATGACTTAATGTCTTCATTAAAATACTAAAGTCCTCTAGAATACCCACAGATGCACAGTCCTTCCCTCTCCCTCTGCCCAGTCAGGGGTACTGTATCTTAGGAAAAGGAGTAGAAGTCTGTGATTCAGGCTCCCGGCACCATCAGCTGTGTGGCTGCCGCAATCTCCAGTTAATCCAAAGCCATGTGGCACCTTCTCATGGCCCACCAGCAAGAGTGCTTCCTCCCCTTTTCTTCCTGGCAAAGTCTCTCCTGTTGCCTAAGCTGCATGGCAAAAAGGAGCACTCTATAATCGCATGGTCCTCTCCCTTACCCCCAAAACCACATGGTCCTCCCTATGCTGCCATGCCTGGGTTCAAATCCCAGCGCCAGTCTTCCTCTGCAGCCCCATTTCCAACTCCTCTTACAATCAGTTACACCTGCCAGCATTCCCTATTCTTCCAGGTTTACTGGGCTGCCATAGTAAGTCTGGGCAGGTGTGGCCCCATGGCATGGAGCCAATCTTCTCCAAGCTCTCACTCAGGCTCTGTAACCAGGGGGAATTGCTTCCCAGTTACATCTTGGGTGGAAGTCACTCCCATCCCCCTGGCTCAAAGCATGGCCACAGCTATTTAACGTATGTATGAAACCAGTTAAAGGTTATAGATGTGTTAAATGACCACGCCAGGGGCAAGCTACAAAGCTGTTGCCATACAAAATAGCTCTGCATGGCCCTGCTCCATGTGTCCCTTCCCCTAGCTCAGGCTTGTGGGGGTAAGGACATCCTATATATGTTTTTCTAATATTTCCTGGACACCTTGAGTTCTGGACTCCATTACAAATCCCTACTTGGGGCCCTCCTCTTGGTTGCACCCTGTTTCAATAATACCAATTAATATTTGTGAAATGAAGAAATAAATGAATAACTAAATGAACTCTAAGTTCACTGCCTACTGATGACTCAGAACCAGCAATTGACATGTACTTAGAGGCAACACGATGAGGTGTCTGGAAATATTCACATGATATAATATTTTCAACAAAATAATTTGAAGGCTAGCCCCATTATTGGATGATTTATTTCTTCATCTATGCACTTCATGTTTGTTTCTGATGCAGCATCTTTTTTTTAACTTTGTATCTAGAGAAACTTTGGGACTGGAATATCTGAGCTTCACAAGATAATTGTCCAAAACAAGACAATTATAAAGGCTACATTGTCTGCTGACACCTTCCCCAGGCAAAGCAGAGTGGTTTCTCCCCAGGGACTGTGACATATGGGTCATCTGCAGCAGCTGTCTCACCAAGCGTCTGATCACCAATGCTGGCGAGCCTCAGGGAAAGCAGGCCATGCCACGACTTCACAGGATGTGAGCATCTCTCCTGCACTGTTAGAGCTACAATTACCTTGTGTGCTTCCTACGTTTAAAGCCAACTGCTCTCCCCAAAACATTCTGGTCATAAGGTATTTAAAATACATTCAAAATTAACATTACATACTTGGAGTGAAAATCATAATTACCGATAAAGTCAAACCATTTAAAAATGCAATTTATGTGGGTATACACATGTAACACATAAGTACCCACACATGCAAGTACGCACACACAGTATCAGGAAGAACATTCTTTGCGTACCAGTGACAAATGTAGACTCATTTAATATGCACTAATCTAGCTGTATGGCTCATTTTAATTTCAAAAATAAAGTTCAAAATTCTGTATAATTTTAACGGAGGCTTTCTAGTTAGTGGTCAGAGCGCAGTCCCTGAGTTCTGTTGCATAGCTTTGAGCGCCAGGCCTCTCTCTTCTAGACCTACAATCTCGGGAAAGCACTTCCTCATCTCTGAACTTCAGTTTCCTTTTCTTTAAAATGGGGATTACAATAGTGCTTACCTCCTAAGTTTAAGTTAATATTTGTAAAGTCAGTAGTTTGTAGAGCCCAATAAACTTTATAGATTAATTTGATGGCTAAATAAAAGATCATGTTTCTTAAATGAGGGATTACTACCCCAGGTGTTCATGCCGTGGGGCACTTGGCACCACAGGATACGCTTGCTCCACAGTCTTCCTGAGATACCTATTTTAGTCAATGATAAATAATAGACATTTATTTATTTTTTAATAAAGACAGATGCATGATGAAGTAGATATTTTTTTAAAGATTTTATTTATTTTTAGAGAGAGGGGAAGTGAGGGAGAGAGAAACATCAATATGTGATTGCCTCTCGTGCACCCCCTACTTTGGACCTGGCCCATGACCCAGCCATGTGCCCTCACTGGGAATCAAACTGGCAACATTTTGGTTTGCAGGCCGGCACTCCATCCACTGAGCCACACCAGCCAGGGCTGAAGTAGACATTTTAAGATAAAATATGACCTTTTAATAGATTTATGACCTGAAGCTGAATTCTCAGGCTATAATGCATAACTACTGCTCAGTTTTCTGAAACTATTCTACATTTTCTTACATCTGTGATTTTTATCATCTTTGCTAGTGACAACCACCTCCTCCAAATGTGGCCACCTATGGAAATCCAGCTCCGCTTCAAGAACTACAAAACTTTTTGTTTTCTGTGAAGGACTTTCTTGAATCTGCCATTATATGCAATTTCCCCTGCCATGTATGGCCAGAACATTGTGTGAATATTTATGATAGCTGTTACATACTGCATAATAATGCCTGTATATGCATTAAGACTCCTTGCTTTTCTTGTCAGACTGTAAGCAACTTGCGTTCAAATATTATTCCCACCATTCTACACCTTCCTTTCCCCCACAAAGTGTCTAGCACAGTGCCTTCTACTTTACTGAATGTTTATTGAGGTGGCTAAACCCCATACTTCTATGAAGAATATTGCTATATCCCTGAGAAATGTGATTCAGTTGGTTGGGCATTGTCCCACAAAGCTAAGGGTCACCAGTTAAATCCCCTGTCAGGACAGATGCCTGAGTTGCAGGTTCTGTCCCAAGGTGGGGTATATGTGAGGGACAACCGATCAATATTTCTCTCCCACATTGAGGTTTTTCTCATATATTGATATTTCTTTCCCTCTCTTTCTCCCTCACTTCTCCTCTCTCTGAAAAAAAAAGTGTTATAGGACAATTAGAAATCATTCACCTACTATCACAATGGAAAAATGATCACATCAAATGGGTTCTTGGCTTCAAATAAATGAAAGTACCAAGAACAAGTGTTTTACTTAATCCTCTGACTGCAAACTCATAACTCTCAAGTAAACCCAATCTGCTTTCCCACAGGGAACCTGTTAGCTTGGTTCAGTATTGGCCAGAGGAGTGACTCAATAAAGTAAGAAACACCTTTAATGAGCAACCCATACACAACAAGGTCTGATTCATACCTCAGCATGAAGAGGAAAGCTAAACAGTTTTCTTGGCATGTACATTGAGAAATAATTTCCTAGCTAGCTATTCCCTTGAAGATTCTACTGACCTCATTACTGACTTCTTTAGAGATAGCTTGCGTCAGGTTTTAAAGGAAACAACATAAGAGCATTAACTAACTTTTAAAGAACTATTCCCTGAGTGCCCACTATGTACCAGGCACTGAGGTAGTAAATAAGGAACCAGAAATGATCGAGATGGAACTTATCCATAGTCAGCACTGCAATTCAGACCACTACACAAGACATTAAATTCAGGGTAGTATATATTATGACAGTGGGAATACAGTTTTCCAGGGAATGTGTAGGAACTAGATTCAATAAGATTTGACTATTGCTTGTAAATTGCAAAAACATCAAGGGAAAGCCCATCTTTTTGTCTTGACTACTCAAGGGACACTAGAAATAAAGTAGATTCATCTGAAGTAAGGTTGAGGGTGAATATGCTGATTCTGATGTTGGGCAGGTTGAGAGTGAGAGGTTGTCAGGTCACCCGTGTGGAAATGCACACTAAAGGACTGAACATCTGCTCAAGAATTCAGGACAGAGATCCCGACAAAGATCGAGATGTTTTAGATGTAAAGCAACAAACGGTATTTGAAACAACAGAAATGCTTGAGATCAACAAGAGAAGATGTCTTTAGAGCAAGTGGAGTAAAGCACCAGCCCAAGGGGGAGGAGAAAAACCAGTAGTGACATCATGGATGTCAAAGGAGAAGATTCAGGGAGGAGGAACTGATTATCACGTCTGTCACTACTGAGAGAGCAAGAGAAATGGGCACTATAAAGGGGCATTGCATTTAACCAACAGAAAGTGACAGTGCCTTGAAGAGGGTAATTTCAGTGGGGTCATAGGGTCAAAAGACAGTAAGGAGTGGGGGGGAGGAATAGAACATGAGCCCAGCAGAGAGGGCAAGTATAGGCTGCTCCTCTTAGAAGCTTAACTGTGGAGAAAGAGACCATGTCATCCCAGAAAGAGACTGCTACACAACAAAGAATTTTTAAATGATATTGGGACCTTAGATATATTAATACATTTAGTAAAACATCTAGTAGGAAGGAAAGGTTTGAAAATATAAAAGACAGGGAGCAGCACATAGAAGAAATAGGAATTGGTTTCAAAACATGGAGGCAGTGATATTTAGGATGTTGAATCCATAGGACTTAGGAACCAAATACAGTGGCTCACAGAGAAATAAAACACCCAGTCATAAAAGTGGACTGGTTCACCAAACTCAAATTTCCTATCCTACTCACATATAGGGCTTATGGTGCATTCAGAATTCTGGAGGTTTCATGTAAAGTACTGGATCTGCCTCTGATCCTCTAAGAATATTTAGAGAAATTACTTTGCCTTTTTTCCTCCCAGCTTCCTCATCTGAAACACAACAGGCTGGACCAGATGCACCACAAAGTTTCTCCTGATGTGGCTCCTTTGTACAGAAAGCCTAACTTCAGAGGTGCTGGTTAAGCCCCTCTGGATTCTTTTTCTCATGGTTTACTCTCTGGGCTGGTTCTGAACTGAATTGCATCCCCTTGAATTCCTTTGTTGAAGTCCTAACCCCCGTGCCTCAGAATGTGACTGTATTTGGAGTTAGGGCTTTCATGAGATAACCAAGTTAAAATAAGGTCAGTTAGGCAGGCCCTAATCCAATGTGACTGGTGTCCTTATATGGAGATTAGGACACAAATAAGCACAGAGGAAAGATCCCACGAGTGCACAGAAAGAAGACAGCCTTCTACAGGCCAAGGAGAGAGGCCTCCGAAGAAGCCAACCTTGTCAACACCTTGATCTCACTTCTGGGCTCCAGAACTGTGTGAAAATAAATTTATGGTGTTTATGCCCTCCTGTCTAAGGTACTTGTCACAGCAACTCTAGGGAACTAACGCAAGGTCCCATGTGTGTGCTTCTGCCTAGCCTTGTTCTCACTGTTTGAGCATGTGTTGACTCTTGATTCTCCCACCAGATGCAGAGACTTTAAGGGAGAGACTTTATCCCATCCATTTTTCTTTATGTAGGACAGAAGAGACCCTGGAGTCTTCGTTCAGACTTCAGTAGCTCCTCCATTGTGTGCTGACATTCACGCACTCCTTTTGCACAAAAAATACTGTGTGGCTCATTACTGTTCTAACTGGTGTCTACTGTTTATTATTTGGATGCCTACAACTCTTCTCTGTATCACGCTCTTGCACCCCCGTCAGTGGTCAGGCCTGGAGGGCACTCAACAGTGATTGATGGCAGATGTGACCCAACAGAAGCCTGAGAAAGCAACTCAATAACGATTTCCAAAAAAAAGTGACTGAAGAAGGGTTCTCTCTTTCCTTTTAACTACACTAAGAAATGGATTTTCTAGTCACAGATTTAGTTTAGGTAACAAGAAAATCATACAGACCTAGGAAGCACCTTGTCCAGTTATGTGACGAATTATCAACACCCCATAAATCCTGCAATCTCTCCTACCTTCAAAGTTGCTGGCCCTGCACGTCATTGGTCCATGTCTTCTATCTACCAGTCAAGCACAGAAGGGGACAATGCAGCATTCAGTGTCACCACCACACTTCAGCAACCTGTTAGAGGAATGACCCTTCGTTTGGAAGCAAGAAGAAGGAGAGGGTCCCAGTGGGTTGAAAGAAATAGAAAGTATGGTTTGACTCTTTTGGCTCACGAATATGTTCTGGAAAAGGTGAAAATATACATATTGAAAATATGAAGCCACCAATGGTTGCATGCCTAAGTAAAAATTCTCCAAGATTTGATGAGGACAGGAGCTCTTAAGACCGTGTGAATGTGGGATTTGGGAGGTGGGGTGGGAAGGGCGTTTGAGGTAGTAGTCCTCAGAGAAGGAATCCTGAAGGCCATTTAACCAGGCAGCCCCAAACCCCCACATAATTTTTCTGAAGTCCTGCCTGCTCTTATTTTCACGTGCATGTGTTACGATCAGCCTGTTTCTTTTATTCTTGCTTTTAGCATTTCCTTCCCACGCTGACTATTGTTTTCCTCTATTACTTGCAGTAAATGCACCAGAAGTTTTCATACATATTCATTCCACACACACCATACCTGTTTTCTCCAGGGAGTCACCTGTCATCTCTGAAGTGTTGACGTTGTTATTTCCTGTGTTTTATGTGGTTCGTAGCACATTGTTATTCAGCAGTGAGACATTAAGAAAGATGAAAACTAGGCTCTGTATGCCTATTTTAGAACAGGAAAAAATTGATTATACATTTGGAAATTAAGGGTTATCATTCACTGTATTCTGCTGTTCATGAATGTATTACAGATCAGGAGCTGAAGGCAAACATTGTGAAATTAACAAAAATTAAGGTTTCTTAAAATTGTATATAGTTTAAAAGTGTATTGTGGACAAAGAGGAGCCACATACTAAACTGACAAGGTCAGGGGAGGCCAGCATGGCAGTTCTTACAAACTCAGACCAAAAGTAAGCACATAGGATGGTCTGCACATAAAAATTCCTAACTAACAGTGGGCCACAGTAGGCAGTCACATCCTACGCCTATAGCTTCTTTTTTAAATTATTGTTTACGCTGTTACAGTTGTCCTGATATTTTCCCTCTTTGCCCCCCTCCACCCAGCCTTCCCCCACTTCTATCATCAATCCCCACACCGTTGCCATGGCCATGGGTCTGTCATATATGTTTTTGAACTAATCCCTTCACCCTCTTTCAAACAGTACCCACCTCCCTCCTCCCCTCTTACTGCTGTCAGTCTATTCCATGATTCTATGCCTTTGGGTCTGTTTTGCTCATTAGTTTATTTTGTTCATTAGGTTCCTGTTATAAGGGAGATCATATGTTATTTGTCTTTCACCAACTGGCTTATTTCACTTAGCATAATAGTCTCAAGTTCCATCCATGCTGCCACAAAGGGTAGAAGTTCCTTCTTTTTCCTGCTGTGTAGTATTCCACTGTGTAAACATACCACAGTTTTTTAATTCAGTCATCTCCTGATGGCACTTAATCTCTTTCCAACTCTTGGCTATTGCAAATAGTATTGCTATGAACATGGGGGTGCATAAACCTATTTGAGTTGGTAATTCAGGATTCTTAGGGTATATCCTCAGCAATGGAATTGCTGAGTCAAAAGGTAGTTCCATTTTTAATTTTTTGAGGAGATCCCATACAGTTTTCCACAGTGGCTGCATCAGTCTGCATTCCCACCAACAGTGCACTAGGGTTCCCTTTTCTCCACATCCTCACCAGCACTTGTGGTTTGTTGATTTATTCATGATGGCCATTTTGGAAGGTGTGAAGTGGTATCTCATTGTGGTTTTAATTTGCATCTCTCTGATGGCTAGTGATGATGAGCATTTTTTCATATGTCTATGGGTCATCTGAATGTCTTCTTTAGAGATGTGTCTATTCAGGTCCTTTGACCATTTTAGATTGGATTATTTGTCTTCCTGGTGTTGAGTCATATAAGTTCTTTATATATTTTGGAGATTAAACCCTTGTCCATTGGATCATTGGCAAATATGTTCTCCCATACAGTAGGTACCCTTTTCATTTTGATGATGGATTCTTTAGCCATGCAGAAGCATTTTAATTTGATGTAGTCCCATTTGTTTATTTTTTCCTTTATTTCCCTTTTCCTAGCAGATATATTGGCAAAAACGTTATTTCATAAGATATCTGAAATTTTACTGCCTGTGTTTTCCACTAGGATTTTTATAGTATCATGACTTATATTTAAGACTGTTATCCATTTTGAGTTTATTTGGTGTGTGGTGTAAGATGGTGGTCTAGTTTCATTTCATTGCATGTGCCAATGCAGTTCTCCTAACACCATTCCTTAGAGATGCCATCTTCACTCTCTTGAATGCTCATGCTCCCTTTGTCAAATAGTAATTGACCATAAAGGCATGAGTTTACATCTGGGCTCTCTTGAAAGGTCATCCTCTACCCTAAGCGAGCCTGTCTATTGTCTTTATGCACCTAAAATAAAAATACCTTGAAACGTCAGCGTAATCTTTTCCAGACCCCTTGAAGGCACAACCGCCAGCACCAGAGCAAGAGGCCCCAGAACCCCACATGGTTAGTATGCTGGCCGTACATCATCTCTATGTGTCATCAATGTTATTGACTAATCCTGTACCCACCAAAGTAAAAGTATGTGTCTCTCCATTTTGTTTGTTATCCAGTCCCAGACATTTGCCCACTTTACTTTTTCCTGCCCATTAATCTACCACCAATGGTAAAGAGGGTGTCATGCAACCCTCTTTAGTCTCTTCCTTTGATTCTAATGTATAAAATAAGCCATAAAACTGCCATTCTTCAGAGCAATTTCTCAGTCCCTTGAGATTTTGCTTCCCAGCAATTGGTGTCAGTTGGCTCAAATAAATACTTACAGACTTTTCCCAGGCTGGGTGTTTTTTCATCAACAATATATATCATGTATAAATACATAAACCTTGTATATGCATAGACCATATATAAGCAGAGGCCATGAATGCATGCAGAGGCCATGTGTATACACATAGACCTTGTATATTAAAGGAGCAGTTGGACCTGCCACTCACAGAGATAGAGAGGAGCTTATGATAGATCAGCAATCCAGACAAGAACTACTAAAAGTACACTACATAGGAATGTTTTCCTTCATTGGGCATCTTAAAAGAAAACCAACCTGCACAAAATGATCAGAATCTGACAAAAAAAAAAAAAAAAAAAAGAGCAACTGAAGACCGAACCAAGTGATTTCCTTGCAGTGAGATCCTGTGAGTCTAAAAATCCATGGTCACCTGTGATGTTTGCTTCAGAGAGCCCACCTGGACTCGTGGCGGAAGCATGGTGGTGTGTCACTCACCAGCCTCCAGACTGGCAGTTATGCTCCTTGATGTCAACTTTCCCCCACATTCTAAAATGGAGAAATAAAACCGGCTGCTCTTTTACTTCCTGACACGTGAGTTATAAGGACACTTAACTCTTAAGAAAAGATCAACTCCTCTTGGCTAGAGGACTAAGAAAGTATGATTGTCACAAAGTGCTAAGTTGTAGGTTATTCAAAAAATTTTCCCCCCCAAAATCAAAATAAGTAAAAACAAAAACTGCCTGTTGAAGAACTTTACTAACCAAATATGTTTTCCAGAGTCATCCATGCCTGCAACAATACTAATGGAAATAAACTCAGTATGCTCTTGTAAGCAATTAATATAAGAATTATTTAATTTCCTACTGCCCAATCCCGACCATGGTGTGCTAGGCAGTAAAACCAACATCCAATTTATAGACTTCCAATTGGATCATTTTATAATTAGAAAATTATAAGCTCAAAAAAATTAGACTTAGGACAAAGAAGTGGGCTGAGTACAAGGAGAGGTTTTTTTTTTTCTCTCTAAGGAAAAACTTTCTACTTATAAATTGATTTTTCAAAAATTACTGAAGTAGAAAAATTAAATTGTACATTCCTTTCCTAAATAGATCTGTGGCTAAGCTAAATATAGAAACTTTGAAAAGAGAACAAATTTTACAAATGTTAAAATTAGGCTTTATGTTTTAAGAGTACTTGCTTCGTGGTTCGACCAAAGTATTACGCCATTTATTTACTTGAAGTATCCCAGGAAGAACTTGAAATGTCAATGTATGGTAGAGCATTTTGTACCCAAAGGTAAAGCTCACTTGCTAATTCCAGGCAATGGAAGAAAAAGGTAGTGATTTCTTTCTATTCTCCATTCTCCTTTGGTCTTTCTTCTAAGGTTTAGCACATTCTCCTGGGTGTCAAAAATCCTATTCTGTTACCTGACACCCATTATTTCAAACAACATGATGCCCATTTATCTACACTAGAAATGTCCAAATAGGATCTAACTTCTTTGAGACATTGAAAAGAAAATAAAAACCCTTAAATTTCCTGTGACCCAACCTTTCAGAGTAGCATTTAATAATAGAAGCAAATTCCAATAAATAACCAAACTACTTTATATTAAACTGGTTCTATCCAAAGGATTGTACCTTCTCAACGTGCCTGAGGCAACTCACCCCAAATACCTCAGGGCCAGACCCCATTCTCTTGACTTCCTTTTTAACCACATCAAAAAATTCCCAGACCCTCGTCAGGTTCTATTACTTACTACTATCGCCTCCCAATCACTTCTCTGTCTTTCTGATTCACTTCAAATTCGGTGAAGAGTTTTGTGTTTATCTCCAACTCATTTTTTCTCATATTCAGTACAATTATCTTCCTGAGTCACTTTTCAATGCCACTTAGAAAGCCTATCTAATACATTTGCCTCAAAGCTGTCATTTTTTTCATTGTTTTGGCTCCAATGATTCTTCCCTCATTTTACCACAGTGATTGGTTCACATACTCACATTCTAATCTTGTTATCACTTGGAAATTTTTCACATCTGAAAATAGGAATTTTAAGATATCACAAACCCAACTTCTTCCTCTTGATCTCTCTTTTTCCTACTCCATTTGTTTTTTTAAAATCTTAGCAAGTAATCATTTAACTCTTTTTGCTTGTACTTTCTTTTTGTTGTTGTTGTTAATAGCAACTTTATTTTCACTGTTCAAAAAAAATGCATCATTCAAATTATGATGCATTTCCCCTTAATTTACAATAATGAAGGTTATACATAAATTATATAGATCACAAGTTTTCTATTTTATATGATTTAGAACAAAATTATCTTGATTAATATGTCAAGAGAAAATTATAGGTAAATATATAACTTTTGACTCAACAGTGCAACTTCTAGGGATTTACTCCAAAGAAACATAGTAAGATAAAAATCCTAATGATTATTCACTGTAGTGTTATTTGTAATTGCAAAATATTGGAAGCAACCTAAATGCTCATACAATAGAGGGTGGTTGTGTAACTCACAGTGCATGTACACAATGAAATACTTCACAGCTATAAAAAAGACTACATATTGTCCACCCCCCCCCAGCCATCCCCACCTCCCTCCCCTGATTCCACCCCCTCTTGGTTTTGTCCATGTGTCCTTTATAGATGTTCCTGAAAACCCTTCCCCCTTTCCCCCAATTGCCCCTCCCCCCTCCCCTCTGGTTACTGTCAGATTGTTCTTAGTTTCAATGTCTCTGGTTATATTTTGCTTGCTTGTTTGTTTTGTTGATTAGGTTCCAGTTAAAGGTGAGATCTTATGGTGCCTTTACTTTCTTATCTAGCCTACGCCTCACAGTGTCAGTAGCCTCACTGATTCTTTCATTCCTTTTGTTGAATTTGCCTAACAAATGCTGCAGCCTGAGCAGTTACAGTCTGCATATGGAATGGATTCCTGTTCCTAAAGGCAAGCCAAGCAGTTTGCTATTACCAGGAACTGTCCTTGACACACACTGAGCTTGGACTTGCAGCCTCCAGAGTGTAAGAAAATGAACTTCTGTTGTTTAAGATACTCAGTTTGTGGTATTTTTGATATGTCAGCCCTGCAGACCAATACACAGGGTGTTATTAAAAAGAAAAAAGAGAAAGAAAGAGAAGACAACTTGTTAAAGATCATGACTGGTAAAATACTAATTTCCAAACATGGCTATATATCGGATTGCCTTGGGAACTTTTAAAGGCATTGTTCTCAAGCCCAAACCCTGGGGTATCTCTTCAATACTTGAGGATGAGGAAGAGCTGCAGGGTCCAGGACAATGTACATCCACACACTCAGCTGTTTCAAGCAGTGATCTACAAAGCAGATACACAGCCAAGAGGGTTTGTGAGATGGGACACTGTGAGTTGTGATAATTATGCCTTCTTTTGCCAGAGGCAAAATATTCCTCAGAGTTCAATTCCTTGCCTAACACCTCTGGTGTGGATAACAAGGAGTGATAGACCTTTCAATTTAAACACAATGTGTAGAACCCACATGACAAGCTCTGGTTGCTCCTGAGCCCCTACTATGGCAGAATAGAGATTAAAAGTTTATAAAACCACAAAAACAAAGCCAACAGAAGGGAAATTTTGGGAGTTGGAGAGCAGATGGGTGAGTGCTAACTGATGTAGCAGAATGGAGAAAGAGTAAGTTAAGTGCCTATAGTGGGGTAAAACAGACCTAAGTTTTGCGTGTCATGGAATAGGAAGGTCCAGGAACATAATAACCAACCCATAGAGAAACAACTGTTATCAGTCTGTGGGAGAAGCAGAGCCCCCATCTGTACCCAAAACAAATTTTTTCTGGAGAGGTGGAACCACAAATATGCTAATCTCAGGACTCAGATCCCACCAAGGGCAGGTTGCCTTCCTGAAGACCATGTTGAAGTCCAGAGCCACACTCTTCAACTGAACTTTCTGAGATGATGGGAAGGTTCTATATCTGAGCTCAACTGTTCAAGAACAAATTATGAAACTTGACACTTGAAATGTGGGCAGTGCAACTGTTGTGGTAGAATTAGTGGCCAGAGGGGAAATGAAGACAGAGCCCTCACCATTGCAATTTAGCAACTTAATGCAGGAGGCTTAAAGCAAAGGAAGACATGTCTCACCTGTTGACCTAGTAGTTCTGAGCCTTGTTTGATAAGGCTGCCAGGCATTCCAAACAACAAGATGGTGTAGGAGGGGCAAGCTCTTGAAAGTCTGTTTGTATCGCCTCCACTAGCTGGGAAAAGGAAAACCTTGAGACTGTGTGTTCTTTCCAATACCTGGAAGGAGGAATGGGAGGGGTCCACAGTACCCAAGGAAAAGCCCATGAAACCACTTTGGTTAACTGCCTCCCTCCTATCACATATGCCAAATGAACTAATAGAGTAAGGAGCAAAATAGGTATTCATTCAGGTTAACAGACCCCCCACCCATACCTACGTTTGGGTAGTCACATCTCTCTGGGAAGGCTGGCAGTACCTTTGCCCATCAATCAATATGTAACTCCTTACCCTCATCCTGCCAACTACATAAGTCCTCAGAACAAAGGATTCTCTCTTGGCTCTCTCTGGCCCCACAGGGAGCCCCTGGCCACATGGCCTCAGACCAGGGGGCCTCTGGTCACCAGGGGGCCTCTGGCCACCAGGGGGCTGGTCATTTGGCCTCTGACCACCCTGCTCATACCCACCTTGCTTTTGCTTTCCCATTAAAAGTTAGCTCTAATGAACTTTGCTCGCATGCTAGTAAGCTTGCTGATCTGTAATTATTTACTGGGTTGGCAAGAAGAACCAAGTTTCTCCTATAACACAAGTGAGGAAGTAAGTTTTGTTAAATTTTAAACTATCTAAAACAGGACAGCACAGGTCTAGAAACTACACATTGGTGTCCCGTGCTTTTATCTTCACCCAGAGCCTACAGTGACAGCAGCCAGCTTATGATGTATGCAAAGAGAGAAGGGCAAGTTCCTCCTAGGAAAATTGACCAGCTCAAGAAGAAAGACATGGAGACAGACATTTGAGGGTTCTCTAGCAAAACACTGAGGCCTCCATTAATACCACCTGCAGGACAGCTCCACTGAAGAAGGCACTCATGTGGTGCATTTACTGCAACCAGGTTTTTTTTTTTTAATAAGGGATCTTTTCTCTTTTTTAAGATTTTATTTTTTTTATTTTTAGAGAGGGGAGGGAGGGAGAACAAGAGGGACAGAAACATCAGCGTGTGGTTGCCTCTCGCACACCCCTTACTGGGGACCTGGCCTGCAACCCAGCCATGTGCCCTGACTGGGAATCAAACCAGTGACCCTTTGGTTTGCAGGCTGGCACTTAGTCCACACACCAGCCATACACCAGCTAGGACTGCAATCAGGTTTTTAACAACTCTCTTTCAAATGAAAGTGGGCAACCAAGCATCATCAGTCATTTGAGGAAAGGCTTCAACATGTAAAAATAAGACCACAGTAAAGAATTTTTTTTTTCTAAAAAGGTGGGGGCAGGAGCAAAAGCCAAAAACAGAATAGGAACTCAAGAAAAGGTGACACAGTACAGGGAACATAATCCAATTTGCACCTCTAATTACCTCAAAGAGAAAAGAAAAGGCACTGCATCCTTTGGACCACCAGAGGGCAGGATGTGGGGTGGAGGGAGCATGATGGTTATAAGAGAACAGCCACTGCAAAGGCCAGGACATGAAAAACCAGGGGAGAGAGCATTCAACAGGAGTGAAGGTGAGGTGGGTGGAGGAACTCTCCCCATGAAGGGCTGAAATCTACATGAAGAACAGACACTGCACAGGAAGGAGCCAAGTCCAGGAGTCAGGGAGACTCTGAGCCTATTAGGGTTCCTTAAAATTCATGGGAATCTCATGAGCCACTTGGCCTCCCTTGAGTTATATAATGGCTCAGGCACAGTGGGTGAACCAGGAGAATCAAGGCAAATCTCTCACCCTATGGAGCTGAGAAACTGTAGCTGGTGTCTGGACTTAGAACACAGAGCAATTTAGCCTGGGGGCCCAAGCACTTCAGAGCCCTGGGGAGTGGCTCCATGCATATCCCTGTGCCCTGACAGCTCCTCGGTTCAGGATGGCTCATGGTGCCTCATGAAGTAGGCATGACAATGAAAGCTTTCCAATTTAGAGCAGCTTCGAACAAACATTTATTTAGAAAAAGGAGATAATGAGCAACTACTCTCATTCATTAGAATACATCAGTCAGAAACAACTCTTTTGTCTATATGAGCTCATATGCAAAAACTCCCAAGGATTCATTTGAGCAAAACTGAAGGACTTTTTCATAACCCAATTTTATAATCTCTGGAGGCCACCAAGGGGGAATGTGGAGGCTGGGTGTGAGCCCCACACTGAGACACTTCAGCTGAATGCTCGATTAATAAACGGCCTTTTCATTTAAGTATCTTGCAATCAATAGAATGTTTTTCTAATTGATTTTTGCCCGGGGCTTACTTTTTGTAAAATGTGAATCAAGTCAAGTAAAACAGCCTTCACATTTTAAAAGCTAAAAAACGACATAACTTACCTTCCTGACTTAGGCTCGTAGCCCGCATCCCTAGTATGGTCAATACAGCTAAATATCTAGAGAAGTAGCAGAAAATCTGAGTTCAGATCCCAGCTCTCATGTTTTCTAGCTAGATGACCTTGAATGACTCATTTGACCTGTCTCGTCTTTGTTTCCCTCCTCTGATACATATGATATTATTCTGTAAGTGGCATAAAAATGAAGATGCTAGTTGTTGAATAGAAGCCAGAGTTCAGAAAGTCATGTGTGTACCTAGCAGTGTGGATCTATAAATATTAATTTATTAAGATTTAGTTGTCCAAAAGCATATTAGAGTCACTTAATATAAGATATTCTATTCAACACTTCATAGTTGCTACCTTCTCCAAAAGACTGTCCTCAATATTTGCCTTTCATTCCCTGCTTACTGAAGTTTCACAGAAAATTGTTGTTAATGTTGTATATAAAATCAGCAAAAAGCCTTTTTCCAAAGCTATTTAAATACATATCATATACCTATCTCAGTACTCATCCCTGTATACACATGCATATACGGTCACTCACAGCCACAGTGTACTTCGTCACAAAATGTTACTGATGTCAGATTCTGCCTGCTGGTAGCGCGTTCAGAGATTTGTTGATCTAACGGAACTATCACTTATTTCCCCTGATGGTATCCCTTGAAGTCTACAATAATGTACTGACAAATTTTGGAAGTGATTGCTCTTGCAGAGTTAATAACCACTATAATGTTATTTATAACTGTAATCAAAATTAAATTAAAACCCCAAAGGTATTTTTTATAGCATCACAAAATGAATTTGAAGTTCTTTTGAAAAAGTGAACTAAGGTAGATAACTTAGAAGATACTATAATATTAATGAAGGAACATTTCCCTACTAAATATTAATACCAATTTAAAACTGCAATAAACAAGGCAGAGTAGAACTAGTAAAATGTTAAGACAAGTTATATAAGAATGGTTAATTTCTGGCTAAAGTGGATTTACTTTTTAACTTTTTTGTGATTTTTCACTTCACTCAATACTAAGGATTCTCCATTGGTGCATTGACTATAATTTTTTAAGCACAAAATTAAGAGCCATTGTCTGAGTGCATTTATGAGGTTAATATTTAAAATGGGTACTTGAAAAACCTGTACAAATGATAAAATTATTAACAGACAATAGTAGAAGAACCTCAAGAATATCAAACTACTCAAGTAATTTTTGGAAGATAAGTTAATTCCAGCTTATATGTACTCAGCATATCCACATTGTAAAACTCTTGCTCATCAGAAAGCTGGAAGTAAGACTGGTGAAAAAAAGGAAAAGATAAGAGAATCCGAATTAAATGTTGTGTCAACTTTTTTCACATTGGGAATGTGAGGAATTTTTTAAGACGACTCTAACTTAGCAATGATAGGGATGTGTTGATTGTCGTTAGAAACCTAATTTTCAGAACTGTATTTTAATATGTAACAAGTATGTGAAATCATAAAATTATAGCTGTTTTAGGTTAAACTATGCGGTCTGACAATCATTTTACCTTTTTTGCTTATTGAAGCTTGGCATTTGTGTGCATGTACACACATACACAGCGTCAGCACACACTCTGTTAGGGTTTTTGTCCATGTTTATGACAATAACTGACAATACCACAGTCTTCTCTGACATATTGCAAAATATTTTAATATACTTTAGACCAATAAAAATAGGATGCAGCATTGAATAATCCTCCAAAGTAATCAGGCTTGGGAAGAACAGAAACAAACAGAAATTCTATTGTTGGCTCAGACAAAAAGTTTTGTTTTCTGAATCCTTACCAAATTACTAATGTTCTATTTTTCACTCATAAGTGTCTTGCGGGATTCAAGTAAACACAGCCTTATGGCCAGAGAAGAGAGATGTTCTTCTTATTAAATAGGAAAACACTTTTCAGCCTAAGGAGAGAGTTTTTCCATTCGAATATGTGGGAATTCATTTCTCCAGTCTCTCCCACTAATCTTCCTAATGGACCGAGTATCATTAGATAGAGGTAAGGCAAAAATCATCTCAAACAGAAAGCTAAATTTTTATCAGTTAGGAGAAAATGGGGACTGTAACCCACAGAAGAGCTTCCAAGAATTTGCTTTATTTTTCTTCTTTCTTTTTTATTATGATAAGAATATTTAACTTAATATCTATCCTTTTATTAAATATTTATGAGTACAATGTAGTATTCTTAACTATAGGCACAATATTAGACAGCAAATCCCTTGAACTTACTGATCTTATGCAACTAAACGACCTGGGAAGTTGAACTGCAGTTCCCCTTTCTCTCCCCCCGCCCCTGCCAACCCCCATTCTATTCCCTAAATTTAACTATTTTATATTTTATATATTTATTATAAATGTCTTCTATGATAGACTTATTTCACTTAACATAATGTCCTCAAGTTTTATCCATGTTGTCACATATTACAGTATTTCCTTTTTAAGGCTTAGTAATATTCTATTGTATGCATATACCATATTTTCTTTACCCATTCATCCATTGACAGACACTTAGGTTCTTTCCTCATCTTGGTTATTGTGAATAATGCTGCAATGAACATGGGATTGCAGATATCTCTTTGAGATACTGTTTTGGGATACATACCCAAAAGTGAGATCACTGAATCATATGGTGGTTCTATTTTAATTTTTTGAGGACCGTCCATATTGGTTTCCATAGTAGCTGAACCATATTACATTCCCACCAACTGTATACAAAGGTTCCATTTCTCTACATCTTTGCCAACAATTGTTACCTTTGTCTTTTTTTTGATAAAGGTCATCCTAACCAGTGTGACATGATAGTTCATTGTGGATTTGATTTTCACTTCCCTGATGATTAGTATTATAAGCATCTTTCCATTTGCCTGTTGGCCATTTTTATGTCTTCTTTGAAGAAATGTCTACTCAAGTTCTTTGCTTATGTAGGTTAGTTTCAATGATCAGATTTCAGGTTGTTACTTAAAATTTTGATTCATTTATGTTTAAAATAAAAATATCACCACTAAGAAATATACCATTTATCACAAATGTTCATGGAAATGCAAACTGTGATGATTTGGTAAGAACAATCACAAATTTGTGAACCGAATATTCAGGAATTGTTGCCTTGACCAGCTTTGTATCTGCCAGTGAAGGCAGAGCCAGAAATTCACGGGGCCTCTGACTTTTTGAGCAGCCACACAAATGTTATCAACAATTTATACTTTCCATTAAATAGCGAAGCATAAAAACTTTCATTACAGTGTTTGGCACTGGCAAGGGCTCAGGGTGGCCAGCATCTCCCATGTCTAACCATTTATAGGACAAAACTATGAAAGTGTATCGTATCAATTTAAGCCCTTGAAAAGAAGGCACTAACGAATAATTACACATGCAACAGGTTATTGGGGGAAAATGCCTGGGAAGGACAAAGAAGAAGGAGCAGAAGTAGGCATGGAGAGTTTCCAGATCATGATGCAGGTCTGATGCCTGTGCGAGGTGGGAGACAAGGAGGGATTGGGCAGAAGTCTGAGACCATGATGCAGTACTAAAACAGCCTTACCTGGGCAAATGCTAAGTGTCTGCACCAATATTATGTGGTAGAACAATCTTCCATTGTTCAGAAATGGCCCAGTTCCAGAACTCTCACCATTCTCCATCATTGGCTAGGAGCAGCCCAAGGGGATTGTGGCTGGCATGACCCATGTAGTAGCCCATAGGCATGGCAGTTAGAGGTTATCATCAATCAACCATATTACCTAAGCAAGTTCTCTTGAGGGGAAGTCTGAGTGGGACCACTACATGGCCCTTCTTGATTCTCTTTCTTTCATTCAAAGCCTCTGCTGTGAGAGATGTTTGTTGTTCTTGCCGCTCATCATTCATTTCCTCTGCCTTCAGGTCATGAGGCCTGATTTTCCCTGGGGAAACCACAACCATACTCTGATCTAGTTGGTTTGAGTAAAACTGATTCTCTGCTTCCCCTCTGCCCCTATAGGTGTGATCATATGACTTTAAACAATCAGGATAGGTCTGCCCAACCTGGAGGGATTGATGAAGAAATGTACACAGCACCCAGAGCAATTGAAATCAACTCAAGGCCACTGCTGGGATGTTGAAAGCAGAGAATATATCTTTCTCTTGGTATTGCTGAAGGAATAAGAATCATTCTGCAGCTGCTGGTAGTGATCTTGACATCACAAGGCAGAGTCTGCCTGAGAATGAAGCCAACAGAGAGAAAAGTGAAGGCAAAGGATGTGGTAACACAGATTGAGATATTATGATTTCTGTTGAGCCCCATGGTCCAGGCATATCTGAAAGCAGGATTTATTGTGGATTCTTCAGTCAATGAACCAATGTCTTCTCTTTTCTTTTTAAATTAGATTTTCTGTCATTTGCCACCATGAGTTTATATATATTTTTTTCACCAATAGCTTTGATGAACTACAGCCAATATTTTGATCCTTTTGTAACAAATTGAGAAAATTATTTCATGCACTATAAAAAATTTTACTGGATTAGATTGTTATTATCTATAAAGTGATAGAGGAATTGTACTTAGAGTCATTAATGATGTCATCCATATCAGTCAGGATCCAGATACCATAGAGTTACTCTAACAGAGAATTTAATATAAAGAATTGTTAGGTATAAAGAACTGTTAATTAGGTTACTGAAAAGACAAAAAGAGATCACTAAGGTGCTATGCAGGTAGAAACTGAGAAAAAACAGCTATCACCACTAAGGCTGAGGAGGAAATAGGAAGAGGTTGGAACTATTAGAACTTGGAAGGTTGGGAAAAGGGCCCTGTGGAACTAAAACTCAAATCTCTGAGTGTCTTTGAGCTAGGAGGGGGTGCTCCATGGGCCTTGTTCCCACTTTCTGCAGGATCGAGCTGCCACTGATTGCCGGGGTAAAGATATTTGGTGGGTTAAAGACCACAGGAAGGAAACAAGCAGCAAGGAGTAAGTCTTGTCTTCCTCCTGCAGTTTCTGCTTCTCTATACCCTATAGGCAAAGTTTGTCAGAAATCCATCTGGCAAGAACTAACATGGTTTCCAGGGGTGTAGCTCAGAAGGGTGAGTTTGGAACTAAGAGTCAATGGCTTAATAACTGCCACAGGGTCAAACAACCTAGTGAGTTCAGCTTCACTAAGACAGAGATCAGGCGCCCCGGAAAGTTAAATCACAACAGGGACTAGGGATCCATGTGGTATTCATCGCTACAATACTAACTTCGTGCCTGACATTTCAAGAAATACCCAGAAAGACAATTTATAATGTTGTAGAAAGCTTTCATAAGTCTTGAGAACAAGATCATTTGACATAACAGCTTAGTGATGGGGCCCCAAAGCTTTTGAGCCCTCAGCTGGTTGGACCTGGACCACAACCTGAACGTATAGACCTCCAGTTTTTAGTGTAAACTAAGAATGACTTGCCCCTGGGTTCAAAAATGAAGTTAAACAGGAAGTCACATCTTTTTAATTAAAATATGTAAAATACATATTAAATAATATATTATACAATTAACACATAATAATTAAGTAGTACATATCAAGTTAACATCTTTTAAAATACTGTTAAGCAGAGCACTGTAAAATATCAGATCTCTGAATTTACTGTTTCTCTATTCAATAAATATTTTGAAGGATAACTATATTTTAAAGCCCTAAATGGAAAGGTACTGGCTTTTGCTTGGTTTTGTTTTGTTTTTTATCATTGTTTGAGAGGGAGTCCTTGTGCAGCGCAGCACACTTTCTTTGTGGTTCTGACCAGTGTTGTTTAGATAAGTAAGAATGTTTTTAGAAAGGTGGGGTGGAGAGAATGTACATTCAATTTTATGGTGAGAACTTTGCATGGTGACAGATGATGACTAGAATTAGTAGGGTGATCACATTGTAAGGTATAAAAATGTCAAATCACTATTGTATTAGTTATTGTATAAAATAACTACTATAATATTATATGTCAAATTTTACTTAAATAAAAATTTTAATTAAAATATTTAAAAAATCTAACCTAATTTAGTGATTGCATTCTTATGTCACTGTAGTGGATTTCCATGGTTAAGAATAATGAGTGGAATATTCAGAACATTTTTGTTGTTTTCCATACTCTGATAATCAGGCCACAATCTGCCATTCACGCTCATGAACCAAGCACCATGTGGGGACAAGTGCCAACGACCATGTGCCTGGCAGGTCCTTGGAACAAGTTCCTGTTTGAAAGAGACCTGGTAAAGCCCATTCACACAACAACACCCCACCCGGGGCCTCCAAATGCATTGAATCAGTAAAGGTGGAAATATTGTCAGACCATCTGAAACAACAGCTTCTTCCTGCAATGACTAATTTTCTTCTTCAAATATCTCTACAGGGCAGTGAGCTTCAGTGTTAAGTTACCTCCCTTGCTAACTCAAGGGCAGAGTTTTTGCTGAGATTTCAGCGATCTGGGCCACATGATTTGGAGAGCATTGTCAACCTCCATTTCAATCACAGTAGGTGTCAAAAATTGTTTTCCATAGTGGTTGGTTATTTTTGTCTCTAAACACTGTGATTTTGTTTCAAAGAACTCACAGAGATGTGAACTTTGTTCTAATCTACTACATGCACAAGAGCTGAGAACACCATGTCTGTTTCCTGTAATGCTGCAACTGCTAGGTCAGTGCTTTGGGATTTTTAAATCATTCGTCATTCAGTATTTCAAAGTATTTCCAGTTTTTCACTTTGATGTTCCCTAAGCTCAAATGTCTCTCCATTTCAAAATTATAAGATTCCTTAGGATTTCCTTGGGACTCAGTCATGTGGCTCATAAAGATATTCTGGAACAAAGAAGTAACACCTAAACATTGACAACTATCATCACTAAGCACATACTCCAGATCGACATCGGCCAAACTCTGCGGCTCTGAGATGAGAGGCTCAGTTGCCACCACTGAAGACAAAACTATCCAGTTGATTAACTGGGAAGAAATAGCTTAGTGTTAAAAAGAGCATAACCCTATGTTATGGTCAGGTACAGGAGCAGCTATACTAGCAAAAGAACTTCTCACGGGAAAGATGTTTAAGAATCTAATCTGCAATATGCCTTTGAGTAATGCAAACCAGCTAATTTCTGGTGTTTAAAATTATTAACTTCAAACAAGATGCATTTAAAAAATATCTTGTTACTAAAATATCACTTGATTATAAATTCTCCTTGAGGATAGAAATACGAGAGAGAGACAGACAGCATATGAAGAAGGGCCCATGCATGAAGACAACTCATTTTCTGAGTTCCTTGCTCTTTGCTTCTAGTACTTTACATCAGAAAATTCTTGTGTTATCTCCACCTAGAGAGAAATCTTCCCCTAGATCTGTAAGTTCTGTGAATCTCTGTTTCTGTTCCTTGTGAGTTTGTGGAGGGGAAACAGACCTCAAAGGATGAGTGAGAGAGGAGAAAGACGGTCAAATACATTGAGATAAAACAAATTACTGCCTCACAATATTACTTGCCATTCTTACTTGTCAGTCGTCAGATATCTTGTCTCTGAAACTTGTGAACTTCCTAGAGGCAAAGACATTTTCATTGTTTCTTGTGGCACCATCTAAGCAACTGTGAATATCCCATGCACATACTGCATCAAATTTGTTAAAGCAAGTTTCAATCTAAAGCTAAGCCTTCTGCAAAACTTCAGGGACTGCTGTTCTGAAAGCTCTTTCTTGTCTGAAATCTTCCATGAAATGAATTAACTTTGCTCACTCAAACTTGCAGCCAAATAAGCTTCCTTATTCAAGACAACAGCAGTCAGGCACACTGAGAAAGCAATTTTGTAAATGAATTGGCAATACACTTATATTTCCCCATAATATATCTGCCATAAATCTGGATAAACCAATTCGGGAAATCATAGCTCAGTCCAATAAGGCAAGTCAGGCAACTTCTGGGAGTGCAGCCTTGTTATTAACCCAGAGAGGAAGAATCTGCTCCTCCCTAGATAGCCAGCCAGCCAGGCCTGGGGAAGAACAGTTGCGTAGATCTTGCTGCACAAAGCAGTCAACATCACTCAGTCATGCTCTATTCAGCATCTCATCTGCTGAAAACCAGACTGAACCAGATTCTTCTCAATCTCTTTAAGGGGGAAGCTCCAAAAGCCATATTAAAAATCAAAACAATAATCTATGAGAAAGAACCTCTACTCCTGTCCAAAAGCCAGGATCAAGTAGCCATTGTCCCTGTTTCTGATGGGAAAAGAAAGATGGTTTGGGAGCTAACACCATCTTCTTAGCCACCATGGGCAATAATGACATGAGAGACATTTATTGGAGGAACATGTGAACCAAATGGGGGAAATTCAAGTTTCTGGGCTTTTTGGTCTAGACTATATACATAATGGCCCTTCTCAATCACTGTTGATGCAGACAGTTGGGGAGCTTGCCTATTGGTATAATATGAAAGAATTTAAATTAACATATAAGGCAATCATACTATGCCAAATAGTTATACATTCATTTTCCACATGCATTAATTTCATTAGCTTCCAAGATAACCCTTTGTGAGAACCATCTCTATTTTGGCAAAGGAAAATGACCAAAAGAAATGTTAGAATCCAGAATTTTCAACTGAGTTGCTGAAGGGGCCTAAGAAAATTAAGGTGTTATTGGGTAAGTTTGTTGTGAACACTGTTTCTAAAATTCATCTGGCTGTGTCTGGTGGGTGCATCAGGATGTACTGAGATTTTGAAGTATAAACCACAAAATAGCATTGTGCAGATGGCATTCTTGCTTTATTCTCTGAATTTTGCTATTCAATTAATTGGGCTGAAATCCAGTAATGGTTCCCTAACAACATGGCCTTAAAACAAAGAATAGTAATCTTTGGCAAGGGTCGTCCTCTTTCTGAACTGCAGCAAGAGTCATGGAATTAATTAGTAGCCATGAGATAACACAAGTCACCAAGATGACAAAACATATAATGTTCAATGCTAAATATTACCAAGACCTACTAGACCACTGCTAGAATCTGGCCTGGACTGCAGTCTGATACTTAAAAACAAGACAGAGGCTCAGCTTAGCAAGAGAATCTGGAACCTGGGCTGACCACTCTACTGATGTAGAAAAGACCTACGGGTCTCTTTCAATTAGGAGGGGTTGAGTGGGTATGTAGAGGTGCAGAGGTTAGGTCCTACCCAGTCAATCAAGCATGATTTCCACTGTGAAAGATCAGAGTCCATGCCAGCTATCAGCACACAGGGTCATTCTGATATTGAAAGTGGCTGAAAATATATAGTGCAGGGAATGCAATCAGAAATTCTTAGATGCAGAGACCCACAGACCCTCAGGTCACAGCACTTTGCAGTAAATGACTGGGCTCCATCTGGAAAGGACAGAGTGCTAGATAAGTTTGGTGAAACAGAGACTCAGGCTTGGCAACTACACCTGGTGTCAAGCCAAGAATGAAAGAAGGCTTAGCACCTGATGTCTGAATTAGGTTGCTTATCCAGGCACAAATGTCTTTATGGTAGAAATAGCTCACTATTCCCCAAAACTTATGGAGGACAGCCTGTTTAATCCATAGTAGGTACTTGTGACTGAGAAATAGCTTCTCAACAAGGGACGGTGTCTCCCCATCTCTTTGGTATCTAGAAGTAGCCACATGAATAGCCTTTGCCAATGGAAAGTGAGGGAAGTCTTATGTGCCCCTTCCTGCCCAAGGTAAGAAGCAAAGACCCCTCCTTCACTCCACTTTCCTCATTCATCAGCATGGAATAAAGAACTACGGGTAGATGAACATTGGAACCCTCAACAAACACAGAGAGGAACGCTGCCTTCATATTAGGAACAATGCATTGAACTATTGGGGAACAAGGAATAAAAATTTACAAGCTGACAGTAACCAGAAGGCAGAGGGAGGGAATAATGAGGGAGAAGGGTGAAGGGTTTACAGAACTATAAAGGGCACATGGACAATAACAAGGCGGGGTGTAAACAGGGGAGAGAGGTGGAAAAGGCTGGGGTGGTGGGGAGAGGTAGGGGAAAAGGCAGAAAACTATACTTGAACAACAATAACAATCAAAAGTATTTTTTTAAAAAATAAAAAATAAGTAAATAAATAAAATGACCAAAAATTAAAAAAGAAAATTTACTGTGTTAAGATGCATAAATGTTAAGGTTTATTTATAGCAACTGACTTTACTTGAATTAATATGGCCATATAATAAGGAATAGCTGTGACTTGCCTGAGCCATAGTCCCCAACCCATCAGGTATCTTCTCCAATCACCACAGCAGAATTTGCACCATGAGAATTCAGTGTATTTCCAAGCTTCAGATGCACCATGACAGCCCACTTTTTAGTGGCAACACATGCACGTTAGTCATTTCCCAGCTAGAAAGGCTGCTGAGAGCCAGGGCTGAGTGTTCACGAGGACTTGCCTCTAAAACCTGCCATGTTGCTCTGCCTTCAGTACCCGCTCTGCTCAAAACTCTATTCTCTGACTTCATATCCCTTTCTGCAAGTCATCTATAGGTCAAGTTTAAGTTTAAGTCCCCTGCACTCTGCCTGTGATTTTCTGCCATGCTTCATGGAACTCTACATACCAAATGGCAGTGGGTTTAACCCAAACCCATTTTTGCCTCACCCTGAGCCTGACAGTGGCCATGCAGTGCAATGGAAAGAGCTCGGCTTTCACAGTCAGGGAGACCTGTGTTTGAATCCTAGCCAGTTACTCTCTGTGGGACATCAGCCAAGTATCTAATGTAATTAAGCCCCAGCCTCTTCATCTGAGAAACAGAAAGTCATTATCCCTTCAAGGTAATTGTGGGGTTATGTATGTGTACAGTGCTGGCATAAAGAGGTGCTCAACCAGTGCAGTGTCAGCAGGTGCTTATAAGCACCTTCTAAATCCCAAGCTCTCTGCCAGATGCTTTCTGTTCTCTAATCTTACTCCTACAAGTGAGGCTCTCAGGAAGCTTCCTTTATCCTGGTTTTGCTAATTAAAAATGAATAAATGGTATGTGGCTCAGTCAAGGTCACACATCTGGCAAATGGAAGGTCCTGAATTTGAGCCCCATATCTAACTCCTGGTCCAGTGCTCCTTCCACTATACTCTAACTATCCTTAAACTTGGGCTTCTGGTTGGGGCCATGTACATGATTTAGTCTGACATGTACCTTCCCTCCATTTTGAAGAAAGCTAAGCTTATAGAAAGGTCTTTTAACTTGGAGTTGACAAATCTGATTTTGCTATTTAACCTTGTATGTAACCTTGAACAAGGCTTCTACTTCTGTGGTTTCAGTTTCTTCCTTCAAGAAATGAAGTGAGTAACCAAGATGGGCTATAAAGAATATGACCTCAAATTTGAACATCTGGATAGCTTGCTGGTTGCTCAACTCAACAATCCTGCTAGTTTCCTCTCCTGGCTTGACCTGACCCAAGCTTCTCATGACTAAATTTGATAGTATTTCTAAGGCTGTCCCCTAAATCATGACCAAAATCACAGGTCACCAGGCCTGAGACCAGTCCATACTGGTGATGAAAAATTCATTCAAATTCTTCTCTGTGGGCCTGTGACCCTTGTTAGAGAATAATACATTTTCCAATTTCTTCCGGTTATCTATTTTTATGTAACAGAAGACTCCAAAACATTGTAATTTAAAACAGTTATGTGAGTCAGGAATTCAGAGCATTCAGCTAGGGGACCCTCATTTCAAGTTTCCCAGGTAACTGCAATAAGATGTTGGCTGGATATAGTCATCTACAGTTCCACTGTACTCGATGTCAAGATACTCACTCAAGTGACCGCCAATCAGGAACCTTAGTTCCTCTCCATATGAGCCTCTCTTGGGAATGTTTTGGGCTTTCTAAAAGCATGATGGCTACATTCTTTGAGGTGGCGTCCTGAGACTAAGCATTCCAGGAGAATGAAGATGGAAGCCATGTGATCTCTTCTGACTTAGCTTCAGAAGTCCCAATACATCACTGCACTGCAGTCTGTTCATCAAGCAAGTCATAAGACCAGCTCAGATTCAAGGGGAGGATAAATTTATTCCATCTCTCAAGGGGAAGAATAACAAAGAATCTGTGGCCATCTCTACCTTCTACACTGTCCTTGCTGAAGATTATTCAGGATAACCTTTTTGCATAAATGACAATAGAGTCAGAATCCTTCAAAACCTGGAAGATACCAACTTTGTCCATGTAAACGAATTTCTACCAAGTCCAGATAGTCCCTGTTGATGCAGAGGGACTAGAGCCAGCCTCTTTGCTGGAAAGTTGATTCCTTCTAAGACAGTGCCCCTCTCCTCCACAAGCCCCACTGGGTCCCATAACTACTTGCCATTTCCAATCAAGGCAGCTTAATAGATTCTACACTGAGCCTACCCGAAGCCTTGAAGGGGTAGCTTGCAAGAGGAGTTTCAAAAGACTTTATCCACTATTCTATTTCATCTACCAGGATATCCATGTATTTGATAAGAGGAGTGTAAGAAATTGGGCACTTGAATAAAATATTAGGTGTTACACGACTTCATAATTTATCCCCAGAACTTTTGATGCCTATGCTTTAAATTTTGGACTTTAGGTGAACACACACTTGGTCCAGATATAAGAAAGGGGCCATTGAAAGACACCATCTATGACATATATGGAGGCATAAGTGTCATCTCTTCTTAGTCCCATCTCAGAGTGATGGGTGCCCATGATCAGGTATTGTTAAATATAGGTATGCTTTGACTGAACAGCCTCTTTATATTCTGTTTGTTCTGAGGTGTGACTATAGATTTAGATCCCTGGAATCCATTCCATTCTGAATCCATTCCACCTAAGAAAATTGGGACAAGGCTAATATGTGCCTCCCGAGGTTGTTGTAAGAGTTAAGAGTTATTATATGTTAAAGCACCAAATACCTAGCATACATGTTGAATGAATCTGAATACTTCCAGCCTGTCCTCTTAGCCATCAGCCTGGTCCTGCCCCTAGTCTCGGGACCATGAGTCCAGTTGACTCCTTTCTCTAGTCCTGGCATTCAGCTCCCAGGTTCACTTTGCTCACGGTCTTTCAGTCATTGCTCTGGGACATGTCTACTCCCATAAAGTCATCCCATCTTGTATGCCTCCCATTCTAAAGAGTTACTGTTGACCTCAGTCTCATGCCCGCAGACTCAAACCATTTGACATATGTGAGTCTGAGACATATCACATATAAAACATGAAAAACGTCAGTGAACAATGTCACTCCCTGTTGAACATTTCTTTTGTGTGTATGTTGTGTTTTCCTTTCTAAATATTGGCATAACACTTTTAATATAATGAGAGATTCTTCTATATCATGGTCAAGATTGACATTATGCTTAGACACCAGTATCTTTACAAACCCATCTTAGAAATCAACTCTATTATACATTAATACAAAGTGTAGCCATCAGGCATTTCTAGGGCTAATCTTACTTACTATAGAATGTTCTAGTTTTGCTGTTCATATCAACCTCTTAAACACAATTATGTATAAGTTTGCACTTTATAAGATGTGGCCCTTTAAAATATATTCATCATTTTCTTAAGGTCTTTCTTTCTCTATAAAATTATGGCCTTTTCAGGAAAGACCAAGGATATATTTGGTCATCTGGCTGTCACAGTGCTTCCCAACCTTTTTAATTTTTTAGAAAATTAGATGTGTCCATCCTATTAGTATAAATATTGGGCCTGGAGCTCCAGTACCTCCAAGAGCCAAGGTAATGTCAGAGTCATTCTCAACACAAAAGTTGGGAAGCTCTGTTTTGGCAGATACTGGTGGCCATTTATCAAATGAAAGAAAGAAGTACATGCCCAGCCCTGTTAGAGGATCTGTGAAGAACTCTCAGGAAGGTTAGGGCAATCTTAAAGAGCTCACAGTATTATTGGGGACCCTAGAATGATCACAACCAGATGAAAAAATTGAATGAAATAAATTAAAACCATCCATCAGAGCAAAACACACAGCACAGATCACCGTAAACTCATGTGTAAAACTGCAGGTAACTTATCCATAATGTTGTCATGACTAGAAGGTCAGAAGTCACACTTGGTAAGGAAGGATGCAGTGAAGGAGGTGAGACTTGAGCAACCCCTGATGATGAGTATAATTTGAATAAATAAAGGTGGAAAGGATTTTAGGTGAGGATAGCAGCATTCTTGAAGACATGGTGGCAGAATAGCCATGACTTCTTTGTGGAGTGGAGAAAAGGCATCTTGCTACATATTCAATATGCTTGTGTTTGTGAAATTTCCCTATAAATTATAAATCCCCTAATAATTTTATTTTTTATTAGGAGCATATTTGTAGTATTAGATAATGTGGAAATTGGAATTAATCTGAGAAGGGTTCTTATCCCTTATGCTGAGTATGTCATCATGCATAGGTTGTTGGACCGCCACAGCCTCAGTTTCCTTGGGCATATAAGGTCCTTGAGAGGATGAGAGACCCTATATGCAGTGTATTTCCCTTGGTGCCTGGAGATACTTATTAATGGTGTCCAGCACTAGTGCCCCCATCTGTGTCATTGTTATCTATTTTGTCTCCCACTCTATCAGGCAGGTGTTCCAAGTTTTCAAGGCAGGGCTGGAGGAAAAAGTAATTTGAATCCCCTGAATTCTTTTGCTTTCATGTGTCCTGACTTATTACCCCTCTCTTTGGGTCAACATGAAGTTAGAGAGACTCATCTGCAATTGGAGCTAAGCCATGTGGTAAGTTTGCTTTGCAACCCATAGACAGTTTCCCAAAACCATGTTTCCAAACTTTTTGAGTGACCAGCATCATTGGGGTTCTTGCCATATGTTTACTTCCTAGGTCCTCCCCAGATATTCTGATCCATTTTGTCTGGGACAAGTTCCTCCAGATTATTTTTATGACAAGGAGGCATGAGAAAACTAACACAAGGCTGGTGATATCCTCACTGCATGAAGAAGAGTAAAGGTCTGGATAAACTGGAGTTGGCCTCACACAATAAACCCCTAATGTGCTTTCACAGACTCTGTGGAGGAATGGAGATACTCTCCCAAAACTTTCTAATTTGGTATACAGAAGGCAGAAGACCGCTCTTAGAAAAAATTTTATGGAATATAAGGTCTACCTTTTCACAAAATGCATTCCTTTCCTGTGAAGTTTAACATGATAAGACATATAAAACTTTTATTTGTCCATTATGTTTTATGAAGATGGGGAAAACTTTTAAAATCTCAAATTAGAACTAAAAAATACTTTTAGAAACCAAAATGTACTTTAAATATCTTAGGAGAAGCTACATTTTAAATCTTGAAGTAATGCTGATTTTCATATCTTATTGAACCTACTTGATATTATTTTTCTTCATATGGTGAGTTTAGTTAAGACATGATTCATGTGCATGTTTAAATATTTTTTTATAAGTTTCAAATAGTACAATGAGAATTCTTCCCCAGACTTATGACCATGAAAATGACTGTACCTCCTGATGGATGAATGAAGCTTTCTGTTATAGGACAATAAGAACAATTTGACACCTGAGTTTGAAATAATCATAAAACAATTAACTCCTAACTATAATCATCTTTTATATATATATTCATATATTTTAGCAACATTTACTGTAAAGTTATGAAAACTGGCTACCACTTCATTTGTATCAAATAAAACCAAAAGTTAAACACCCATGAAAGAAAAGTTATAAGCTTACTCATACAAAAAGTGACTATGATTATATACATGGAAAAGCACCATAGGCCTATTGAATTAAGATATGGTGGGACATTTTATCTATTTTACAAATAATCAGACAAAATTTACAAATAAACCCAGAATCCTGGGATTTTATATGTATTTCACCATGACCCACCTTCTAATGTTATGGAGGGCAAAGCTGGAAGCCAGGAAGCTTATGAAATATGTCTTTGGTGTTACTAAAGATGGGTGCACAGGGCACAGGACAGGAACCCCAGGACAGAGGCATGGGCCTGGGCACCTGTTGCTTAACAGTGTCCAGGCCACCATCTACCAACTAGACTTCAAGCTCCATTCTCAGAGCCTGGACCCAGAAGGACCCCAGTAAGTACTTCTTAAGGTAGATTGGATTTAATCACTTTTATCAAAACCATTAAAAAGTTTGAGGGGAAGATACCACAAAGCAAGGAATTCACTCTCCAGAAAAAAAGCATTCCTAGAGACATTTCAAAAAGTAGAATCAACAGAGTAACGGCAAACTTGTTTTTGTTCTGGAAAAGACAAGGGAGGGGGAGGCAGCATTGTGTCAGCTCAAGCTCTGCAGATGTTGGTAATTTTGGATCTCATTTAATCACAGAGAAAACAAAATGTGGCCTCATTACAGTCAAGAAGGGGGTTATCTGAGGCTAGCAGCTGAAGCAAACTCAGTAAACATATACGCATACAAAGGAGTATACATAAATATGGAGATCAATGCCAAAAATAAAATCTGAAAACTCTTCTCCCATCTGTCCATGCCTCAGAGAAGAAGAGGTGATCCCTGGGTCCCCCAGTTACTTTCCAGCACAGCAAGCACAGAAACACACAGGACAGTCATTATCCAGAAGCAGGACTATAGACTGTTCCCCATAATCTCTCTTAGCCCAGCACCATAACCAGAAGCATGATTGACTATGTAACATATATACCCACAGGGAACATTAAGTGTGAGGACCAAGGAGGAAGCCTGGCAGCATTTGCAGCCACGTCTCTCTAGGGGTGCCCGTCAGACTCCTTATGTGCTGATGCAGCTACCTCGGCCATGTTCATAGCATCCCCAGAGGACCCTTCCATACACCCAAAGCACTGATCTAAAGATTCTCCAAAACCCATATCTGTGTTCTCCAACTCATCTCTGTGTGGAACACAGGCTGTGGGACAAGCTTGGATTTGAATCCTTGCTCAGTTCATCACTGGCAGAATGACCCAATGTAGCTAATATGTCAGTTTCCTCATGGGGATAATGATGTTATCCACCTTCTCTGATTATGTGAGCAGCAAAGGGCCAAATGCATGTACTAGGCATTCATTATAAATGACAAAGGTCACTGTTATTGTTACATAAATTCACATCCCTTGGGAGATGAACAATGTGCAGCATTATAGGTAGGTGGTAGGGAAAAGGAAACCCTCAGCTACCATGCCCTTCAGGCCACGAATCGCCATCTACAACTCCCTGCTTGTTTGCTGGTTTCCTTGTTCAGCCACCATCCTTCCTTCCTTGAAGCTGGTGTCTTCCCCACTACTATGTCAACAACTGGTAGTAGAAGACAAAGGAAATACTTGTTTCATTAAAGAGATCTCTCTGTCCTTGTCCTACCTTTCTTCATTTTGTCCATCTCAAGAAAAGTGTTCAAAAGAGAGAAGAAAAAAAAAGGATCTGTAAAATTCCAGAGTAAAGTCAGAACCTGGCCCACTTACTGGCTTCATTGAAATAAAGCCAGTAAGTGCCACCCTATTTCTTTTAGGAAGAATAGTAACAGTAAACAGTAAAAGTCCAACAGTAAGAGCAAGAAGAACTAAAACCACTCATTTCCCAAAGAAATGAAAAGTCCTTTGGAATGAGTCCCCCAATTCCAATGGCCTTCCTAGATGGTCAGTTAACTGTCACTGTTGTGAGGCTGCCTCCACGTGACTGAGTCATCTCCATTTCCTGCATAAGTCTTTTACTTAGCTGGACATATTCGATCTACACACACAGCTCTATCCATTGCATAGGCAAAGAAACAGGCTCAAAACAGTTGACTTGCCCCATCAAGCATCTGATAAGTGAAAGAGGTAAGACTCAAATCTCGTTCTTCCAATGCAAATCAAGGGCTTTTCCCCCTGCCCTATCCCTGTATCCCAGCTCCGTGACCCTTCAGGCTGCTCACACTACCCAAACTGTGGCGCTTACTCCCCACCCTACAGCCTAATGCTGGTCTGATCTCTTTTCATTCATCCCGCTTTCCACCTGCTGACCACCTGGCTTCCAATTAAAGCTGAGATTGGGATTGAGTTGTTAATGGGCATCCTTTGAAGACGTGTCAAGGGGAAAAATTTAAAATTATGTGAGAACAGTGCAGGTGTAGTCCATCTTGTCTACTTCCTTTCCTCCTCTTCTTTTACTTATCTCATCTGGATAACTAGTAGATTCCTCCTTCCTGGAGAGCATCTTGCCAGCCAAGTAACTCAGAGGGCAGGATGGGAAATCTGAACTATGCCATGGTGCTTCCTTCTGCTGCCTTAGACCAAGGGATCCGTTCCTAAATTCTTTCACCCCAGAAGGAGCCATTATAGGAATACATCTTGTATGGAAGGAAGAAAAGCAGAAAGGAAGGGAGGAAGGGAGGGAAAGAGGGAGGAAGATGAATAGAAGAATAAAGAAGAAGAAAAAAGAATAGAGGAGGAGGGAGGGAAGAAAGAAAAATGACAAATTTAAAGAGGGAAGGAAGAAAGAAAATAAAAAAGAAAACCCCATTTGTGGCCTGGGAAAGATTTTTGTTTCGCTTTCACAAAATTTGCCATACATGATGAAGGATTTGAAAGTAAACAAAGAGTCAGCCATGGAGCATGGCCAGTACCCAAGCCAGAGCAATCTCACAAAGGACCTTGGACACAAGCACTGTGCCTTTCTCGTGTGCTTCCTGCTTGGTGTTCAGCAGTGTCTGGTGCATGAGAGAGGCAATCAATGTCTGTTAAATAAATAAACAACTTACACAACACTACAATCTTACATAGAGTATTTTAAGAAGGAAGAGAGAAAAATCTTGGAAGTCCTTTAAAAATTTCTTGTAGCTAGTTCATCTTCATCTGCCCTATCTACAATAGCCAACAAGCACAGTTGGAACAAATAGGTTAATAAAAACAAGCCAGATGGCCAGCCATTAATTTTGTTGCTTCTCTAAAGCCGTTACAGATTTATCTTTTAAAGTCTTACACTAATCAGAGTATAAATTCCCCTGAAGCCATTTGGTGTCTTGGCAAGTAAGCCAGACCCATGAATTTCTAAGAATATTGCACCCACATTAGTCCCTATAAACTTCTTCTTATCCTGTTAGTGATCGTGAAAAATCAGCCATCTTGAACATCATTCTCAAACTGGGAATTTAGGATTATACTTTGATGCTGTATTCTTCTGTTAATTTTTACTTATTTCACTTGAAATGTGTGACTATTAGAATAGTGCTTCAATTACATTTGTTTGTTTAAGAAGAAAGAAAGGAACTTCTGGCTTAGGAGGTGTGGTAAGTTTGTACATCAAATCTCCCCTCACTTCACCACCACCAAACACATAGGAATGACAGAGAATATGTAACTGAGATGATTAGAAGGACATAACTGTTCAGAAGTAGGACAAACATTTGTGTCAACAGAAAATAAAAAGAAATACAAAGGGGAAAATGAAGCTGACTGCGCCAGCTGTTCACCAGCTCTGAGGGCAGATCAGGGCATTCGAACAGTAAATCTGGTAGGCAGCTGAGGAGCAAAGCCAGTTTGAATGAATTTGGAAAGGAAGGGAGAAGATAGAACAAATATGAGGACTAATGGAAGCTGCTTATCTAAGAAGCAAGAGGAGGCTTGCAAATAGAACCAAGCCTGAGCTACCCAAGGCTGTTTGGTGACTATGTCAGGACCCAAAGCAGCAAGATAACAAACACTTCATTTTGGACTGTGAGCTCTGGAGAAATGGGGAAGGAGGCTACCATAAATGACTACTAGACAGTCAGGCTAACAGTGAAGAGAGAGAGGGGAAAGGAGGGGAAAGGGGAAAGAGGGACTATCAGGATGATCCTACAAATCAGAAATGAGAAATACTAATGCTAAGAATGATACACAAGAAAATCAACCATGAGAAATGAAATGACCCCAGATGAAATAAAAATAGTTTAAAAATGTATAAGGTGACTTTAAAATAAGAATATGTTGATATTCACAGATTAAAAAAGAAATACCAAGGAAAAAACTTACTCATTCTGAAACAAAAATAGTGTAATAACCATAAAAAAACAAAAATTATGAAAATTAAAAAATTTTGAATTAAAAAATGCACACTAAAAATTAAACACATAGACAACAAATGTTCGAAAGTTAAAGAATTTGAGTGGTTTTAGCTAACACTATGGTGGTAATCAAATATAAAAATCAATATATAACTGTATCAAATCAACATGTTGTGCATCTTAAACTTACCTGATTTTATATGTCAATTACATCCCAATAAAGCTGGAGGAAAAATAAAAAATTAGAAAATATATCTGAAATGTATTAATAATATAAAACAGAGATAAAAAGTTTAAAATACAGGCCCCGACCAGTATCAGGTAAGAAGCTATGATTCTAAAGTGAAAGGAAAGTGAACACATTCTCACAATGCCAAAGTAGGAGAGTTTACCACCACCCCTTGACTATTTCTGTATAATAATCTGGAACTATTAAAGTATGTATTTAAAAGCAGGAAAGTAACCCTAGGGTGAATGAATGGTATCAAGAAACAATTGTGAGTATAGAAATTGATGAACTACATTGATTAACTTAACTATTGAGCACTTTAAAAATCAGAATGATTAAATATTGACAACAGTAACAAGGGAAATTAGAGGAGAAATAATTAGGGAAATGAGGGTACTGAAAGTTAAAGCATACCAAAGATCTTTTCTTTTTGAGGAGGACAAAAAATAATAAATTATACATAAACAACAAAAAGAACAAAAGGTTTAATTGATAATGCCAAATGCTAGCAAGAATGTGGAGCAACTGGAGCTCTCATACAGAGCTGGTAGCAACGCAAAAAGTTACATCCACTTTGTAAAACAGTTTGGCAATTTCTTATAAAGTTAAACCTGCACTTACCATATGACTCAACAATCCCACATCTCGGTATTCACCCAAACAAAATGAAAACTAAAGTTCACAACAAAACCTGTACATGAATGTTTACCATGGCTGAATTCATAACCACCCAAACTAGAAATGACCATGATGGCCTTCAGCTGATGAATGGATAAACAAACTGTGGTATATCCACAAAATGGAATACCTCTCAACAATTTTTTACAAATTAATTACTAATACATGCAACCCCACAGGTGAATCTCAAATGCATTGTGCTAAATGAAAGAAAGTGAAAAGCACACAAGAGCTGACACCTTTCAGAGAGCTGCCCCACCCTCTACCTGGTCCCAGCAGCCCCATGGGGAGGCTGCAGGCCTTAGGAGATGAACATGCTAGAGATCTGCGAGTCACGTGGGTAACTGTGTCTTGGGCACACTAGCTGGGGCCCAGATTCTTCCAATGAACTTTAAATTCTGTAAATTGGCTTGAACTATATACAACTGTCAGAGGTTGGAAGAGTGTATGCGATGAATATTACCTGTGAATAAGACATAAAGAAGCCTCAAAATGATGTTGGACTCCTGAGGATCTTGGCAAGTGTGAAAGGAAGCCTGATAAAGGCTGGTTGGGAAGACAGGCAGAAGGTACTTCACTGCGAATCCTTCCTTCCGCCCCATCAGCCTCAACCTCTTGGGGATCAGAATAAGTTCCACAGGCTCATTTAATACATTTTTTAAAATACCATAGATGCACTGAAGGCCCAAGAATTGGGACATGAAATAGAATGATTTATAGGGTCTAGTAAGATAACCATGGATAAAAAGGAAGGAAAAAGAACTAACACTTTATACTGAAGTTTTGATAAGGTTAAAATCTCTAAGTCTATGCAGAGAAACTGGCGATTCTATATACAATGAGGTCTTTTGCCACCAAAAGTCTATTAATGCTAATGAAAAAGCTAAAATACTTCTTTGTAAAATGAATTTGAAAAGTAACCTATTACTGAAATATTCACAAAACAGTATGGTTCTACAGAACTGGAGAATACTAAAGAATTTTAAAATCTACATCACACATGAAACTGTGAAAGTCACTTTATAACCCACACAGGTACTGAATTTTAGCAAAGTGGGAAAATGAAGCAGGAGAACAGAAATCTTAACAGTAAATATTCATTATTAACTAGAAATTTGTGAAATTATAATGACATAGTCTAATTCACTCTTTTCCTTTTTGTCCTTGTTTCCACTCAGATGAACATGAAGAAACTATAGAAGACAACGTGGATGACTGAAAAATATCAAATGGTTGCTAATGAGAACACGGCGTGGATGTCAGAGCAGAGTTGAAGGTCATGGAAGATCAACCAGGATGGAAAACACAGGTCAAGGGAATACTTACATTAAAGTCAAGTTCAATTGCTCATGATGACTTTTTCATAGAGAAACTTACAAACTTTCTCAGTTAGTCATTGTATGAACCCTAAAACAAGTGGATTGATTCATAATTGCCAAAAATTAAACCAACTCAAATATCTTGCAATTGCTGAATGGTTAAACAAATTGTAGTATATCTATACTATGGAAAACTCAGAAAAAAAACCTCAGCGAATCGATAAATTGATACATGCATTTAAATGGGAACATACCATGTTTCATATAATGCATTTCCTCCTTTGCTCATCCCTACCAAAACATGGAATAATAGCTCTTGGTGAATAATAATAAAAATAATGAAAAAGAATCATAGCTTATACTAATCAAGTGCTTACTGTACGCTGAGCTTTGTTCTAAATGTTTACAGATACTCATTCATTTGATCTCCACAACATCTCTATAAAGTAGATCCTGTGATTATGCCCATTTTTAGATGAGAAAATCCAAGAACAGGAAAGTCATTGACTTGCTCAAGGTCAATAATTGGTACAGCCAATAACTGGTACAGCCAATAACTGGTACAGCTAGGACTCAAGCCCTGTCTATATTAGTATCATTTCTTATTTTCAAAACACTAACTTCCCTTTAAAGCAAGCCTCACATATTCCCATATGAATATTCCATTGTGCTGCAAATCACCTAATAAGTAAGCATTTTAATTGGGGTGAGGGTGGGGATTGGCCTATAAATTTGTTTCATTGTGATTTTCAAGCAAAATTTTCAGTGAAACTGAGAAAAAGAAATGGCACATGTCCAAAAACAGCAGATGTCGTACATTGTCCCATAGAGCTAGCAGTGAGGCCCAGAGAGGGGGCCTATGTCCACCAGCTCACCTTCCATCTCCTTGAAGCCAAGAGCAGGGCGGAACATGTCACCTCCTGACAAACTGTTATGAAGAGCCTTACTGCCATTTATATCGCTCGGTATGTCAGTCCCCAGGAGCAAGAGAAATTGTTTAAGAAAATTCCAATATAATTTGAACATTGTTTTTCAAGAAGGTATTGGGTCTTTTTGTTCCTACCAAACCATGCTGTTTTTACATTGAATGATAACAATACAGAAGCAATGGGTGACTGGAGAACTGAAAAAGTTTGTAGGCTAGGAAATAAAGAAAGAGGTTGATTTCAGTACATCTCAGAGATTAAATTCTTTGATTCATGGGAAAAAAAGAACTAGAAGAGGCAAGTCAAGGAGTTCAATCCCTTGTTTTGCAGATGAAATGGCTGAGTGAGACCCAGGGGGCTCACTTACTTGCCAACTGTCACATAGAAAGTAATTTCTTGAACAATTCCCATTTGACTATAACTCACACTTCCAAGCAATACTATTTACAGGTAAATGTGCAAATAAATATACAGGAGGTGAACAGGAAGGAATATCACACATAAAGGATAGTCAGTTTGTGGCAAAGAACTGAAGTCTGGAATGTTGGACAAGTTCAAAGTACAAAGAACAAATGCTGTTGGTTGCACCAATGAGCTAGGATACAAAAAGTCCACCCAGAAGAAGAGAAAGGGGGTTGCAGTCTAAGGTCAGCTGTGTGGCTTTGGGTAAATCCTTAATGCATCTGAGAATCAAGGACTCTCTCAAATGAGCCTCACTAATTCCAGCTGACCTGCCTTGCAGAGTTACTGCCAGGATCACATGACATAATCAGTGGGACATTTTTAAAACAAGAAGCTGTACAAGTGTTAGCTCTTAGTATCTAGATTTTATCAATCAATATTCTGGAAGGACAAATCAGAGACATGGCATTCCTCCTAGTTTGTATCATTAGGGTTAAGCCTAAGTGTGGCAATAAAGCAGAACAACAGTTACATATTCAGGTACTCAGGGGAAGGAATAATTTCATCCTTTCCTTTTTTTTTTTAAGGGTGACCTGAGGAGGAAAGAATTGAGTTGATCATATGCTGTGAACATTAGCATCAACAGAACACGGGCTTACTTCTCAGCATAATTGTTCCCCCTTTGACCCAATTCCCAAATCACATTCCCTGACCTCCCTAACATGGGGACTACTGCTACTTGCTAAATATCCTTCCAACCTACCTCCTATGTATCTCCATGTCTTCATCCATGGATAGTATTGTTGTTGGTTGTGTATGTCTTTTCATTTATGTCCAAGGTTATCATGCAATGAAGCTCATTTCTGCATTGCTATTTTTACAGCAACATTTGTTCCTGCTGCCGTGCAAGTATGTACTTCCTCCTTCTGCCACTGCTTTGCATGCTGCCCTCTTCATCCATCCCCTACAGTTGAGCACCTAGGCTACCTTTGATTCTTGGCTACATACACCTATCTCCCTGGGCAGGTTTCTTATGGAATATAAAAGGAGCAGTGCAATTGCTGGGTGGTATGATAGCTGTATACTCATTTTCACTGAGCGCTGCCAGTGTAGGGACAATGGAGTAAGTCAGGCTCCCTCCCAGATATTTGGGTGACTCAGAAGTGTTCATACAACCATGATAAGGGCCCACATGCCGCCGAATCAAGCTCCGTAACCAGTAGTCATATATTGGCACCCCTCTGGCTTTGTGTTCACTTAGTATATAAGGGAGTCAGGACTTTCTGCCAGCCCAGATCACCCCACCCTGGAACAAAAGCATGTCAGATATCCCAATGGCTCCATGTATTTTCTTTTCAACTTTTCAGAGGTTGAAAAGGATAGAAATGTGAAATCTAAGGATTTGAACTTGATACACAGTTCAACAGCTGCCTATCTGTTTAAACCTTTGGAAGGCATTGAACTTCTCTGGGTAGCTGTAGGGGAAAATATCCATCTGGAGCTCAAGATTGCTGTGTGAACAAATAAGAAAATATGTAAGTACTTTGAAAACTGAAAAGCTCTATTATGTCATGATAATCATAAATCAGTACACCCTAAAAATCACATTCCCAGAAATAGTATGATTTTTCTTATGGTGCTAAAAGCACGGCATCAGAGTAAGACTGGCTGGGTTCAAATCCCATCTCCATTACTCATTAGCTCCACCACTTTGAAAAATGACTCAACCCCTGTAACCCACAGTTTCTCCATCTGTAAGATAGAGATAATAACAATCCTCACTTATTGGACTGTGCCAAGTTTAAGTAATTAAATAAACTGGTTAAACAGTATAGTGGCTAGTATAAATTTATTATTTGTACAAGTTGGCTGTCGTTATTATTATTACCATTATTAGATTTCAGCCATATGTGCAGGAGAGTATTTTGGATCTTGGACCATCTTTAGAAACTTCCCCACATACAGTGCCACAAAGCAGCGATGTAGGTTGCCCTGCCCTGGTGAATATCTAGGACTCTGCCCCTTACTACGTAACGGGTGTGTGAGACCAAAAAAAAAAAAAAAATGGCCCAAATGAAAGAACAGATCAAAACTCCAGAAAAAATATAATTAAGCAATGAAAAAATAGCCAACCTATCATATGCATAGTGCAAAATACTGGTAATTGGGATGTTCAGAAAACTGGTTGAGTATGGTTGCAAAATAGAGGAAAAAGGGAAGGCTATGAAAGGTAAAATACAGGAAAATGTACAGGGAACCAACAGTGAAGGGAAGGAAACCAGGACTCAAATCAATGGTTTGGAGCAGAAGGAAGAAATAAATATTCAGCCAGAACAGAATGAAGAAACAAGAATTCAAAAATATTAGGAGAGGCTTAGGAACCTCCAGGACAACTTTAAACATTCCAACATCCAAACCATAGGGCTGCCAGAAGGAGAAGAGGAAGAGCAAGAAATTGAAAACTTACTTCAAAAAATAATGAAGGAAAACTTCCTTAATCTGGCAAAGGAAATAGACTTCCAGAAAGTCTAGGAAGCCCAGAGAAGCCCAAAGAAATTGGACCCAAGGAGGAACACACCAAGGCACATCATAATTAAGTTGCCCAAGATTAAAGATATGGAGAGAATCTTAAAGGCAGCAAGAGGAAAGAAGAGAGTTACCTACAAAGGAGTTCCCATAAGACTATCAGCTGATTTCTCAAAAGAAACCTTACAGGCAAGAAGGAGCTGACAGAAGAATTTGAAGTCATGAAAGGCAAGGACGTACACCCAAGATTATTCTGTCCAGCAAAGCTATTATTTAGAATGGAAGGGCAGATAAAATGCTTCCCAGATAAGGAGTTCATCATCACCAAGCCCTTATTATATGAAATATTAAGGGGACTTACCTAAGAAAAATAAGAAGATCAAAAATATGAACAGTAAAATAACAACAAACTCACAACTATCAACAACCAAACCTAGAAAAAAAAAAAGAAAACAAAAACAAACTAAGCAAACAACTATAACAAGAACAGAATCACAGAAATGGAGATCACATGGAAGGTTATCAGTGAGGAGGGGGAGTGGGGAGAATGGGGGAAAAGGTACAGGGAAGCATAATTTGTAGGTACAAAATAGACAGGGGGAGGTTAAGTATAGTACGGGAAATGGAGAACCCAAAGAACTTACATGTACTACCCATGGACATGAACTAAGGGGGAACAATGCAGGTGGGAGAGGGGTGCAGTGTGGTAGGGAATAAAGGGGGGGAAATGGGGCAACTATAATAACATAATCAATAAAATATATTAAAAAATTAAAATTAAAAAAAGAAATTTCAAATCATATCACATAAGATTTCCTACTCTGTCCCATTAACAGGAAATGGCAAGAAAAAACATATGTCATGAGTAATCAGGAGTTATTATGAAAATAGCTCCTTTTAGGATGGAAGGAAGTTGTCATATTAATAATAGTAACCAAGAAACACCAGCCCATGCATATAATTCATTGTCTATCTGCCCAGGATATCTGAGAGAAGGGAAGCATTACTAATGATGATTAATAAATATTTTGAAACAGCAGGTATAAATGAGTCTGTCTTGGGCAAAGCAGACATATGGTCACCCAAGCTGTCAGTGTATCTTTCCAGGTTGTCATCCAGGATCTCCCAGGTCAGACTTCCACCTGAAATAAAACCAGACCATTTGGCATCTTCTGCACATTCCCCCACTGTCTTTCCTCAGAGGTGGCCTGCAAACTTTCTCTCCAGCTGCCATGAGTCTCTGCAAAATCTATCAAAATTCTACCCATTGCCCATTGTCTATCTTAGACTGCTCATTTATGAAGACGCTGCCTCATTGTATTTTCATTTACAATAAGCTTCCTGCTGTGAATGTCCCCAGCACTCCCCTCCTCTCTCATGGCATTTCCATGTTCATCCTTATATTATAATGGTCTGAACCTGTCAACACCTTCACATCTGTGTAAGTTTTTCAAAAGCTTGGTCTGTGTCTAATTTAATCCTAGAGTTTAGCGTTATATGTGATAGGTAGCAGATGCTTGATCCATATTTGACAAATGAATTAACCAAATGCCTCTTGCTTGAAGCAAAAGCAAACATAGATTTGGCTTTTTCCTGATGCTCTACCCCCAGACTTTAGAATTCCATCTCAGGAACACCATAAAATTTACCACATATTTGATCACACTGATGTTCTTCACTTTCCAACACAAAATGTCTAAAAGCAAACAACCTTCCTGAGCTCTGGGAAGTGGCTGTGGCTCTGAGAGCAACATATTTGAATGGAACCACACACACAAAAAAGTGTTTTCTGAAAGAGAGGTGATCCAGTATGGTACACTCAATTTGAGTCAGGGAGTTTACATAATTAATAAGCTGTTCAATTCTAATTCAGTTCCAAGAAGAATCAGGGTGCTGAAGAGAGACCATAGCAAGGTGTCTACCACAAAGATTTTATAGATAACATGTGTTTGCAACTGACAGGAAAAGGAACAATTGTGAACGCTGGAATTTTGCAGGGAAAATCCAAGTATGAGAGATGCTGCTTACCCAACACACTCCAAATTTTTAGAGATTGCTTAGAGTGATTGATGGTGCTGTTAAAATGAGCAAATGTGGACAATTTACTTTGGGTTCTATGCAGCTGATCTTCCAGAGAGAACCTATCTCACCCCTCATCTCAAGCACCACCTCATCCCCAGCATCCACCAAGTTAATAATCTAATTCTCCAGAGATGATTCTGGGTCCAAACACTACTTTATAGTTTAAAGATTCTAGAAGTCCAATGATATACTTTCTAATGTGAGTCACAACATCCCTAGGTCAAAACAGCTGTAAAAATCAAACAGGCAAAATGGCTATATTCAAAGAGCCAGCTAAAAATGTCCTCATGCTGAGCTTCCCCCAAGAACATACTCTTTCTTCTTCTTCTACTATAACCTGAAAGACATCCAAACACAATGCCGAATGTAAGCAGCCTATGACACAGTATAATGCAGTCTTGCCAGAGTCCACTACACCATTTGCAATGCAGTGTTTTACTAATTCTCAAGCAAGCCTATCATGCCCAACAGTAGTAATTTGACAGTACAAACACCCATCAACTTCTGGGGAAGCAAGAACATTTGTATCACTGTTGAAGAGAGAACTAGATTATTGTTATGTCGCCTCTTATGAGTTTTCAAGCAGCCTTAGCTATGAGGGAGCATTCATTGTGCTAGGGTAAGGTTATGGATGATCCAACTCTTTTTATTAGTGATTTAGCATAAATTACCTGACTCTGTGATAGGCAGAGCTATTAATTCAGGAATCAGCGCTTGCTGGTAAGGAGGGAACTGACACCCAAGTTTTGCTTCCCCACATTAGACATTAACAAATAGAGTAAACCAGATAAGTTTCAAACAAGCACCAAACAGCAAGCCCCCGAGACAAATTTGTCTTGAACAAAAGTGAGCTTAGACTGGAGCCCAGACCCAAGACCCTGCTCCAGGCGGGCTGATCCTGAATTCACTCTCACACCAACTTTCACTAACGTCTTGACGGAATAGAGACCACAGCAGATAATGGCTTTTAAGATCAAGTATGTTTTTGATCACAGTTTGATGTGAATTTGTGCATTTCTCCTGGGGATAAGGGGCTTAGGTTTCACAAAATTTTCAAATGTCTTATGCTCCAAAAACAGTATAAGAATTGGTGCTGTGAAGGCGTTGTTGATGAAGATAAATGTTTAAAACACCAAACAGATTAGACAAAATCTTTGGAGGAGGAGGCCTTCTTGGAGGAGGAGGCTGTGTACAGTCTCTCTGGGAGGGGAGCGTGGGACGAGTCCGCAGGTGGGGGAGGCCAGAGCAATGCAAGGTCCTCCCAGCTGGCCGCATGAAAACCAGAGGATGGTACTCCAGACTTCCTGATCCCAGACCACAATGGTGTCCAGTGCTGCTCTGCATGTAATCGTTCTGAATTAATACTGCGGGTATATTAGCGCTACCAGAGAGCACAGCGGCACATTGCTGCAGATCTCTCCTGCACCCGGTTCTTCGCTGACAGCCCAGCTTTCATCAATGTTGGCACCTGGTTCCATGAATGGTCTAGTTCCTTTATTGTTTCATAAACTTTTCTATAAAACCATGCATTTCAAACATGTTTCTGTGTTTGGACAACTTTGATTAAAAACATTTTTCATGGGCCTCCTAAAACACTCCTTTTTGTTTGTCTTTTAAGGAAAAGAAAAAAAGAAAGGGACGTCTAACAAAATTTAAAATTCAGCGGAAAAGATGGAGAACGATTGCATGCGCTGAGTTTCTCCCAGAGACTGAGGCCAAGGGGCTAAGACATAAAATTGTGTGACAAGGCCTGGGCTCCCAGACGCCCAGGAGACTTCCTGAGGGGCAGGCTTCTCAAAACCATGCTCTGAGGATTTCTAGAGTCTGCGGGAGTGAGCAGAGACTAAGTCACTACATGGGAGGTGCCCAAGGGAGGAAGCAGGGCTTCCCTACGTTTTGCTGGGAGAAGTACTAGAGAAATGTCTCTGGGCCTAATGGAATCAGCTACTTGCTTAAGTGAATCCTAGAAACCCAAAATTGCTTGTCCAGGGCAAACATCCAGAAGAACCAATTAGAAAATTTGCAAGGTGTCACCTACTAACCACGCTCTACTACTGTGGCCCGAAGCTCTGTCCCTGTGACCAATAGAGAACAGGTGGGCAGCAGGATGCACCCAGAGTTTGCATCAGATTCAGCATGACTTTGCTTTGAGGAAAACCAGGCAAGCATACTCTGAGCCCCAAGCACAGCAGGCCTCCGATGCAGCCTGCGCTGCAGCCAGATGGACACGGCTCTGCCAGTCTTCTCCCCAAGATGTGGTTATACGGGAATGCCAGCTGCCTTCATCTCCATCCTGTCCTTACGACCCTTCTCAGGCCCTACTGGGTGACCCACTCAAAGCGGATGATTTTGAAGTCTCCTCAAGAGAAATCACTTGAAGTCAGAGTCTAACATTCCATCGCACTATTAAACGTACACTATCCTACCCACCTAACAACTGGACTGATGGCATCTTCAGAAGATGCCCAACTGAGGTCACTCCTGGGTAGCTATTGTGCCAGAGCCGGGGAATAGCCACATACCTTTTGATTCACAAAGAAAAGCCAGTTAGACTCACAGGTATTCAAAAGTATCTCAGTTTGATATTTTTCAGAGCCAAAGAGGTGCAAATATAGTATAACCTCAACTATGTGAAAATCCAGATCACAATAAGAGGTAGTTCCAGACTTCTCCGTGTGGTAGAATGTGCAGGCATCAGACACCATGGGAGTCGTTTTGATGTGAAGGAGGCAATTCAGTTCAACCGAACGCTTATTTAAGGACAAGCAGCATGTATCCGGCCCCGCACTTCCCGCTGGAGATACAAGCACACATAATATGGGAGACAGACTTCGAAATGAGTATTTGTGACACAGTGTGAAAAGAATGTAAATTCCTACAAGAAAGAAAACTGGCATGGAAGCAGAAATGATACTTGAGACAGCAAAAAATGATACTTTGTGTCTGAGGAAGCAATATCTGGTTTTGAAGGAACGTCTCCTTTGTAGACGGGAGTCTTAAATCTCTTTATAAAGGGAACTGGGGGTGGAGAATTGGACAATTTTGGAATGGTCTGGAGGAGAAACCACCATTTCATGAAACTGCCACCATTGTGTGGTCTGCCTGTCTCCCAGAGAGCAAGAGGCAAGAACACGGAGGGGCCACAGCACCAGACAGCAAACGTGGCAACTCCTTGAATGTGGTGTATTCTCCTCCCTCTGTTTCTGTTGCTGCGGAACTTTCATTTTGTTTTTGTCTTACTATGAAACGCAGCAGCGGGAGGCATCTCCGGAGCAAGCTTTGCTGGAATTGCTCAAGCGCATTGCTGTGGTTCCTCCTGAGAGCCTATCCTGTGAAGTTGCCTGGAAACGTTCCAGAAACATCACAATTGCTGTGCTTGTCAGGACGATGCTCTGCCTCACACAGAGAAAGATGCCTCCCTGAGATGGAGAGTAATCTATGCAGAATCCAGCACAGACAAAAATGCTGTGTCACAATCTCCAGCTGCCTCCAAGATCTATAACTTGCCCCCTGGCTTGTTCCATAAGGGACCTAGTATGGTCCATGAGTTCTAAAGGCAGGACACATGGCCTGCCTGGGGAGTCAATGCTGGGTCATCTCAGAGTAGAGCCCCCGCAGGCCCTCAGGGTATGGCCATGTCACCCACCAGGCTATCCAGGATGCCCACTGTGATACCATCCTGGTCAGAGGGCAAGGACCAGGCACAAAAATTCAATGAAAGCTGAGACAGCACAGCTTAGCCTCTGGCAGGTAAAGATCTCCCCACACTCTTGGTCACCAGTTCCCATCAGTCGGGTAAAAAGGGGTCCTTTGTGGACTCATGAGAAAATAATTTCAAAGGGCACATACATGGAACACGTTTAAACATAGTGGTAAGATTTATTGGGGTGAAGGGGAATTAATACACCTTCTGGGCTATAAAAAGAGGGTAGACTATAGCAGCAACTGCCCCAAGATTCCTGGTAATCCTCCATATATTTTCTTGGTTCTCAAGAACAAGCAAGCTGTTACCCAACCTACTTCCAGATTTTTCTGGGGCTTGAGCTGGGCCCTCCAACTAACCAATCTCTTTCCCAGACCTTCAAGGGTTCTGTGCCCTCATGCAATCCAATCCTTTTCCCAGGCGAGGTTCTGCCTCTTCACGTCACTGTCTTGGATCCTATTACACATGTCCCAAAGTTCTGCTGTGTCATCTGGCTTCTACTGTGCATGTGCTCAGCCAAGGATTGCCCCCCCCCCACTCTTCCCCCAATAATCCTATTACCAGTCATTTGCAACCTGAGATTTTTCCTGCCCTCTTTGAGGATTAAGTCCCAAGGGCAGAGAGTGTGACAGTCTCCTGGGGTGTGTGAATGAGCCTATGAACGCTATAGCTTCCTAGTAAGGCAAGCTTAATGGAATGCTGGAACTTCCTGGTGAAGCAGGCCCAATATCTGAGTCAGCTTCCCAGTTTGCTAGGCTTAATATTTGATTCAGCTCCCTAGTTTATTATGCCTCATAATGTCTGATTTTCTTTGCTCTCTCCCTTTATTAATAACCAGCTAACTAATAACTAGCTAACTACCTAGACTAACAACATGAGCCTGTGACACCATTTGGTCACACCTAACTGGAGACAAAGGGACAAAACTGAGTGGCAGGGGAGATGAGTCTGTTACACTTAAGGACCATCTCGTGGTTTTAAATCCAAAAACTATTCAATTTCCATTGAATTCAAGTATCTGTGTTGAAAGAAGTTAAATTAAGTCTGTCACTCTCAGATATAAAATGTTAGTTTTATATTGCTTTAACGTCCTTGGTTGGACTGCATTCTTTGACAGCCGGGGTGCCTTCCAGGAAAGGTAACTACTTTTGCCTGCTTGTTTCTATCCCGCTTTCTTCCGTTAAGGCTTTGGGAAGGAGTTAGCGTACTAGTTCTACTCCAAAATGCTCAGGTTTGTGTGCATAGTTTATTGGCAATTATTAACTGCCCTAGTCCACCCTCACCCTTAGAACCATTCACGGCCCCCACACAAAAGCATGCTCGTGTTCTGAGTCACCAAGCCAAGTTGCTGCAACCTGACTTCAGTAGTAAAATATGTTTGTTCTTCTGTAGCAACTGAAAAAGTGTCTCTAGCCAATTCTGAAAGTCTTTGTTAACAAAGATGTTGTATTATGACTGCCTGGCTAAAAATTCCATTTTGGGTACAATGTGTGCCAAAGCGGAGAGAATCTGAGACCTCTAGTGGGATCAACAAAGGCACTGAGAGTTTCTTATTTTCGGTGTTTTCAAAGATTCAGTGCATATCTCTAAATTACTTTACACACAAATAAACACAGTATTGTAATATGCGACAAGATCTAGAGGGCCTCAGCCCTGGGAAACACTTCTGTACAAGATTGAGGTGGCCTGCCATAGAACCAGGAGTGGTAAAGGGATGATGGAGGGGAAAATGGGGGGAAAAAAAATAATAATAATCACAGAATAACGCCCCCTGGTGGAACTTGGTGGAACCTGGGTTCTTTTCCCTCCTGTTCCCTAGGAAAACCTGGGAGGCTCCTTGCCTCCCATCGGCAGCCTTCCCCATCCAGCCTCTTGTCTCCTGAACCTCCTTCTTCCAATGTTGGCGCAAAGTTAGCTCACAAAAGCCCCAGGCAATGGCATCCATCCACACCCCATATCTTCAGCTGTCCCCTGATGCTGTGTTTGTTTTCCCACCATCGATGTGTGTGGAGTTGCAGCATGGACAAACCCCTCCACCACTGACAGGGGCTTGGTAGGACTCTCAGGGTGCCATCCAGGGCATGGTTGGCCATATAATAGAGTGGCACTGGCAACAGTCCACACCACTGCTGAAGACAGATGGGCAAGGAGAATCTCTCCAGGCCAGCCGATTGGCGGTATTGGCAGATGGAGCCGCTGTAGCCCTGTATCCAAAACACACACTTTACAAAGCCTGACAGACAGCCTGGCACCGACCACTCCTTCTAAAGCCAGATTACAACCTGCACAGCCCAGCGCACTGATGCCATGATGGTGCTCATCACTGGCTTTCTTTAGCTCACGGTTTAGTACTATTTTTATTTCAACTAACACATGTGGTGATAAAAAAATAATACTAGACCATGAGCTAAAGAACACCAACACTATTCCTTCTGTGATTAAAAAGTCTCATGGATTTTAAAAGCCTTCCAGTATTGCATTCTTTGAAGAAAATGTCTGTTTCAGGTTTTGGTGTCTGTGCCCCACTGTTGCCCTAGGCACATGCTCACCCAAATCCTTCCCTAATCCTCATCACTTGAGACAGGCGATGAACAAGATATCTCAGGACCAAGACTCAGCAGAGAAGGATCCAGGAGAGCCCAACAAGGCGGTCCTTCTTCACAAATGGTGTTATCATTGTGTCTGGGATTACTATGGGGACTGACACCACCAGGGGATCATCTGTGGATAACAGCTCCCCCTGTGAGTGAACCTTCTCCTTTCCCATCCCAGGTGTCTGCCATGTCCCTTGTCCCTTGCTCCTCATTGCTCCTCTTCTTTCTTGTAATTCTTCAGTATCTTCTCTAAATCCTTGAGCCCAAATACACTGCTCTATATACCCATCCTAGTGATACAGGAAAGAAGATAGAAAAACAACAACAGAAGCCAAAACAGCACAGCATAATAATTCCACATGTACCTTCTCTAGAGTTTATGAATCTAAAGTCCATCTAAGGTCTCACAAGTCGTTTCAAATGTAGCAGCACAGCAACAACAGCCCATGAATATCTCCTCTGCAGACGGTCCGCCTGGTCGTAAGTTCCCGCCTGGAGGAATGCTGCACATGTTTGCCCGTGTTGATGCCTGAAGCCCAGAAAGTCAGTTCTCTGGGAGTAGAAAAGGTCTCTCTCAGCTTTTAAAAAAAAGATATTTATTTTAGTAAGGTTTCCAAGTTGGGTTAAACAACTATTAATAAAATTTATAAATGGTAAATAATTTCTGGGAATCAAAGACTCCTAGTAAGAGATAATAAAGGCTCTGTGTTGATGAGTCTCAATGAACTTATCAAAGTTGAACATCAATTATGTCTAATAATTAGGAAGCCTTGTTTTTATTTTTAATGGCATTCAAATAGGCCAAATATTTGACCAAATAAGGTCAAATTTTTTGTAAAATAATTTTAATTTTGACTTATTCAGTGTTCATTTTAAACTCTGGAGGCCTGAGGGGAGAAATGCACTTTTAATCGGTTTGTTTACTGATGAAATAGAAGCAGATGGTCTCCCACAATTTCTGTTAGAAACTTCACAGCTTCTCAGAGGAAGGGGTAGGTTATAATTTAACCACATTTGTATCAAAAGCAAACAATTGGCCTTAAAGAGCAAGGCCTCTTCTTTTAGTCTCCTCTCTGTCACCATGGAACCTACATGATGCAGAAGCAGGAAATTTCCTCCGTGGTCCCTTAAAGGACTATGGAGACTTTCAAGGGCACAACTGGAGAGGAAACCCCATTTACCAAATGAAAAAGGGAAAGCTGTGTTTTGCTTTATTTGTTTGGTGGGGGAGAGAGGGCATATGAAATGAAAAATCGGTTACTGTATGTTAAAAAGCTGACTTGATATTTTGAAAAACCACTATGTCCTACTAGGGCCTTGCACTGCAGACAACTGAGCTCTTCTGTGGTGCGCAGAGCCCTTCTGGGGAAGCCGACACCTTGGGGCCCTCTGCCCTCAGGCCTTGCTCTGGATAGCCTGGTCACTGTCTGTCATTATCCCACCGTCTTCAGACAAAGACCTCCTCTTCCGCTTCTTGGGTGGTTATTCTCCACTGAAAACGACCAGTGCACCCCCATGGTGAACTCCTTCTAGCTCAAAAACATACCACAGCTGGGGTGATTTAAAAAGTTTCAGAAATATGATATTTGTCCCTCATGAATAACAATAAAAATTAAAAAAAAAAAGAAACAAACAAACAAAAAAGTTTCAGAAATAGAGAGCGATGGTTGCACAACTTATGAATGGATCTTACGTGACTGAAGTATCCACTTAAAAATGGTTACAGTGGCAAAGCACATACACATAAACTCACACTAAAGTTATAGTAGACTCCCTTATCCACAGGGGATAGATTCCAAGACCCTGAAATCAGGAATAGTACCGAATTCTATATATACTATGTTTTTCCCTATCCATACATACCTATGATAAAGTTTAATGTATAAATTAGGCACAGTAAGAGATTAACAACAATAACTAATAATAAAATAGCACAATTTTATTATTCTATTAATAAGACTCCCTTCCTCCTGCAATGATGTGTGATGATGCAACGACTGTGTGATGAGACTCGTTTCCAGTCGGAGGTGCAACAGCAAAACTAGCAGGAATTTCTTCCTACTTCTTCACACCACCGCAGAGAGAAGATTCGTTCTAACCGTAGATCTTAGCCACCTCAGCACACATTTCTTTTTCTTTTGTTATTGGGTCGAGAACTTTCACCTTTTCACTTAAAGGAAGCACTTTAGGGATTCTCTTTGGCATATCCGAATTGTCAGCACCACTGATCTTGCACGGCGGAGCCATTGTTAAGTAAGTTAAAGGGCAACTCGAAAACAAGCACTGCCATACCAACCGTCTGGTATCAGCCTGATAACCCGCACAGCTACTAAGTGGCTAACACGGGGCGGGGGAGGGTGTGCGCAGGGTGGAGACAGTTCTGGGATGGTCTACATCTCTGGCGGTACAGAGTGGAATGGCACAAGATTTCTTCATGCTACTCAGAGTGCCATGCACTTTAAAACTTATGAATTGTTTATTTCTGGAATTTTCTATTTAATATTATGGACCAGAGTTGAGCATGGGTAAGCAAACTGTGAATAAAGGGGAACTATGATAGCCCTGGCTGGTGTGGCTCAGTGGACTGAGTGCCTACCTGCTAACCAAAGGGTTAGCTGTTAGATTCCCAGTCAGGGCACATGCCTGGGTTTCAGGCCAGGCCCCCAGTAGGGGGCACACAGGAGGCAACCACACATTGATGTTACTCTCCTTCTTTCTCCCTACCTTCCCCCTCTCTAAAAATAAATAAATAAAATTAAAAAACCCTGTTTTTGAGGGGACTATTATATATATACATACATATACATATACATTATATATCCATATAATATATAATTATATATTATGTATACTGTGTAAACTATATATGCACACATAGTATGAAGTACATATATGTGTTACATTTAATTATATATAACTACAACATATGTAAATATAACCATGATAAAAACATTTTCAAAAAATAAGCCGCAGCTAAATGGTGATTGAAAGAGACTTGACTTGGGGTGCCGAACACACAATGCAATGTACAGATGATGTACTGTAGAATTGTACACCAGAAACCTATGTAATTTTATAAACCCATGTCACCCCAATAAATTCAATGAAAAACGGGGGAAAAGAACATGAAAAAATAAGCTACAGGAATAGGATGGCCTATTGAGAAAAACCATAAGAATTAAAAAATAAAATTCTTAGAAAATAAGTTGCTCCCTTCTGAGAAAAGTATGCATCCTTTTCAAGAATAAGCAAATATCCAGCTTGCACTTCAAAAAGGATAAATTAGACATCAAATAAACAGCAATAAAAAAGCAGTCTTCTCCCAAGGTTTTCTTCCCCTAAGAATCCTAAGAGCTGTCAGCATTCCTTAAGATGACAAATCTTTTTTCCCCTTAATTAGCATCTCTGCTGGCAAACTGCCCCAAACAGATGGCTATAAAGCCAGCTGCATATAATATTTCTTTGAAAAACAAATAAAAGGAAGAAAATCAACTGTAGCAAGACTTAGCCTATTAAATTGCATTGAATTTTTTTTCAGTTCAATTGATAATTTATTCTATAACCTCAAAATAATCACATAACCCTTAGCATCAAAAAGAATCATCATCTGTAAACAGGCTTACTGCATTCAATGATGAGTCCTCGATTCCAAAAGCAATCTTGTCAGTTCTCAATATTTTATTTCTTGACATTTTTACCTGGTTCTACTAAAATTGACTCAGGCTAGTTCTTCCTAAATATGTATATGTAATAGCTATCCACAATTATAACCCAGTTTAGTTATAAAAGGTCCGAGAATGCCTTTTTGAAAGTATATCTCAAAATCTTAATGTGATAATGTGTTTTCAATGAGAAGGTTATGAAGCACAGATACATTTTAAATAAATGGATTCCCCAGACAGCCTTGTTCCTTTCTAAGTGTGCAGACAGGTTCCCAGGATTGGTTTGCATACAGCTTCAGTGGCTAACACTCTGGAGAGCTGACTACGTTGCAAGCCTGGTTCTACAGGCCTCCCATGAACAATGCTCTGGAGCTTCACCAGCCCTGGTAGGTGGTGACATTATTATCCCCACTTCGCCCTCAACAATAACGGGACACAATTATGTCATTTGCTCAAGGTTGCCAGACTAGTAAGTGGGGGACATGGGACTAGAAGGTAAGCATGCTAAAGTTGAAGTTCTGTACGCTCTTGCTCTGTGCTGCTTGGGTGTCTGATTCTTACCTTGGCAGACCCTACCTGCCCAAATTTTCTTGACTCTTTTAAAATTTACTTCAGGTCCTTTAAGTCTACTAGGGCTTTACCTTGTAAATATGTATTTCAATATTTCAATATGATATGTAACATATCATTATATATTATAATATAATGATATATAATATAATAATATATCGATAATATAATATATCATTATATTATATAATGATAACTACACATTATATTTTGTATTATATTGCTATTTACTTCATTATACATAAATATATTTATTTTCAGGTATATTTCAACATATTCAAAGAAAATTCCCATATACGTACTATTTCAAAAGTGCCTGCTGAAATTTTTCATTTGTTTATTCTGTGTCGCTTTCTGTCACAAATGACTGCATTACTTACCTCTTACCTCCTGTAAAGTATGAACGCGCTATCTTGTTTGGCTTTTCTCTAGAACATTCTCTGTGTTTGAGAGAGAATACTCTCTGGAATATTCTCTGTGTTTATCAGTCTTTGGAGTCCATACATGAAAATAGTTTCATCTTCATCCTTTGAGTGTCTTACCTGGAGAAGCCACTTTTGCCTGTGGACACCTTATAAATCTGCTCACCCCATCCTAAAGTCATCGTCTCAGGGTTGACCCTGATATCTAGTGGGTTGACCCTCCATGGAGTAGAGAGTGTATCTTTTTAATTTACCTAATAATGAAACACCATTACTTATACTTTTGAAATCTAAGTCTTTGGATGCCCTTCAGTTAACAACTCAGAACACATCCCCTCTGAGCTACTAAATTAGCCACTGTCCCACTCCTGACAAAGTCCCTGTGTCTGTCAAAGCTAACGTGAGGAAGGCAGAGGGCTGCTCTGGGACGTGTGCCCTGTCCTCCCATGAGGCTTTCGAAGCTCTGGCTTTGCACTGAGCTAGAAGGTGGGGAAGAAGCTCAGCCGGAAGACATTAGCTCATTTCCCCAGAGATAAGCCTCACAGACTATGGTTTAGTAATATTCTCTCAGCTTTCATTAATTAGAAAGCAAGCAGCGCCTCCCCCGAGCCAGGCCCACTCTCCTCTCTCCCCACCTGCTTTCCTGTGCTTGTTCTCCCAATCACCTTGACCAACGCTCAAGTCTATAGCCAGAATTTAAACCCAGTTCCATTTGATTTCAAAGCAAGAGAGGAGACACCAAAACAAGGAAGTGGGTCACTAAACATGGTCCTTGTTGACCTCCTTATTACCTTTGTCCCAACAGACTGTATTGTTCAGCAAATATTCGTTCTCCGATCCTCTTTCAGGATGCTGGGCCTGGACATAGACGTCACTCTGGTTGATGAAATCTTAGCAGGCACGATCAAGTGGAATGTTCACATGCCACTGCACAACTTTGCTCAGTTCTTGAAATCCTGTCTTCCACCACGAGGAAAAACAAACTAGTCCCAGGAGGTCACTGGTCCACAATAAGAAAACACATGGAAGGAACCTGAACTCAACATAGTGTCCATGTCTCTACCATGCTGTAGGGAGATTTTTCCCAGGGAGGAGCCTTAGTCACGGGGTGAGTCCATAAGTAGAATTCTGCCTGCTCACAGACTCAGTGGCATTTAGAATATAAAAAACGAAAGGTCATTGGTAATAAAGGTTGGCTCCTCAGTGGCTTGACACCTATTTTATTTCTCAGCTGGTTCCTAATTCAGAAAGGAAAGAAAAATGACTGATCCCCTAAAACCTCAAACTAAAATAATTTACTGCGAATTAATATAGATTAGTGTAAAAATCATGGATGGCAGGAAGAAAATTATTGGATTTGAATCTGAGATCTATGAAGGGGTCAGCAAGAGGTGTCCTGAATTCTTTCTGCGTCCCACCTCAGACCAGCATGGAATACCTCCTCAGTGACCCTTTGGGAAAAGAGGCTTCTGTGTTAGGATGTGAAGCAGGGTAAGCTCCAGAAAACAACCTTAAATCAATGAAACATATAGCTATTTGTCCTTTCATATTAGAATACTGATCAATTTTAGCACAAATAATAGTTTGGATCTTGAGAAGACCTGTCAATGATTCTCAAATGTTAATGAGACTAAACTTCTGCTGAAGATTAAAAATATATCTGCCATTCAGACATTCTTGGTAAATTCAAAACACTGCCTCTTGCCGAGAGCACTAATAACAGTAATGAACCATGGAAGCTTCTGAAAAAGGCACACGAAAACAGTTGATAATTGAAGGGGGAAGGACCTTAATTAATGAATTGCTAGTTGTTACTACCAATTTCCTAGGCTTTGGCCAATGTTTCTATCTCTAGTTATACATTGCAACTTCAACATAATAAAGTCTTTGGAAGGACAGAGAGTCCAGAGAGTGAGAATGTTTTCTAACAAGATTTTTGGGGGACATCTTAAGCTGGCTCTGGGCAGAGCGGGGCTTTTCACATCAGGGTCTCAACCTTCTCACCATCTAGGGACTTTTAACAAAACTTTATTAAGTAATGAAAAATTCTGTTTTCATTTTCATTTATCATACATAAATTTCAAGTCCCCAGTCTACGTAGAAAAACCAGTCTAAGCCCATCAAATTGCCATAATTCTAGTCAGCCATGAAACTTCACATTTTAATGGTTTCCATGCTCTTATCCAAGCAAATGTGTTTTAGTCATTGGAAATGCCTGTGAAATAATTCAGGATCCCCTTTGCTGCCTTCTCCAACATTGGAGTGTGTGGATTAATTTGGATACACTGAATTAAAGGACCTGCCTACTAAAATCCTGTCTACAATAGAGCTTAAGTGGCAAACATTAAAATCTTTCATGTGGACTTCCAGCCAAGATGGAGGCATAGGTAGACACACTGTGCCTCCTCCCACAACCAAAAGAACAACAACAACAATTTAAAAACAAATAACAACCAGAACTGACAGAAAATTGAACTGTATGGAAGTCTGACAACCAAGGAGATAAAGAAGAAACACTCACCCAGACCGGTAGGAGGGGTGGAGATGGGCAGCCAGGTGGAGAGGACTTGCGGCAAGGTGGCAGCTGGTGGACCCAGCGAGATGGCGGACTGTGGAACTGGGCGGGCAAAGCTGCAGCTGGCCAGCGAGGCAGTAGCTGGTGGACTGGGCAACAGACCACGCAACCCAGGGCTCCAGCACAGGGAAATAAAGCCTCAAACCACTGATTGAAAACACCTGTGGGGGTTGAGGCGGCAGCAGGAGAAACCCCCAGCCTCACAGGAGAGTTGGCTGGAGAGACCCACAGAGGCCTAGAATGTACACAAGCCCACCCACCTGGAAATCAGCACCAGGAAGGCCCACTTTGATTGTGGGTAGCAGAGGGAGTGACTGAAAGCTGGCAAAGAGCGGAACAAGCACCATTGCTCCCTCTCGGCCCCTCCCCCACATATAGCGTCACAGCGCAGCTAGGAGCGTTGCCCCGCCCTGGTGAACAACTAAGGCTCCGCCCCTTTACATAACAGGCATGCCAAGACAAAAAAAAATTGGCCCAAATGAAAGAACAGATCAAAGTTCCAGAAAAAATACAACTAAGCAACGAAGAGAGAGCCAACCTATCAGATGCACAGTTCAAAACACTGGTAATCAGGATGCTCACAGAATTGGTTGAATTTGGTCACAAATTAGATGAAAAAATGAAGGCTATGCTAAGAGAAACAAAGGAAAATGTACAGGGAATCAATATTGATGGGAAGGAAACTGGAACTCAAATCAACGGTGTGGACCAGAAGGAAGAAAGAAACATCCAACCAGAAAAGAATGAAGAAACAAGAATTCAAAAAAATTAGGAGAGGCTTAGGAACCTCCAGGACATCTTTAAACATTCCAACATCTGAATTATAGGGGTACCAGAAGGAGAAGAGGAAGAACAAAAAATTGAAAACTTATTTGAACAAATAATGAAGGAGAACTTCCCTCATCTGGCAAAGGAAATAGACTTCCAGGAAGTCCAGGAACCTCAGAGAGTCCCAAAGAAGCTAGACCCAAGGAGGAACACACCAAGGCACATCATAATTACATTATCCAAGATTAAAGATAAGGAGAGAATCTTAGAAGCAACAAGAGAAAAGGAGACAGTTACCTACAAAGGAGTTCCCATAAGACTGTCAGCTGATTTCTCCAAAGAGACCTTACAGGCAAGAAGGGGCTGGCAAGAAGTATTCCAAGTCATGAAAGTCAAGGACCTACATCCAAAATTGCTCTATCCAGCAAAGCTTTCCTTTAGAATCGAAGGGAAGATAAAGTGCTTCTCAGATAAGGTCAAGTTAAAGGAGTTCATCATCACCAAGCCCTTATTATATGAAATGTTAAAGGGATTTATCTAAGAAAAAGAAGATAAAAAATAGGAATAGTAAAAATGACAGCAAACTCACAGTTATTAACAACCACACCTAAAACAAAAACAAAAGCAAACAACTAGAACAGGAACAGAACCACAGAAATGGAGATCACGTGGAGGGTTATCAACAGGGGAGTGGGAGGGGGAGAGAGGGGAAAAGGTACAGAGAATAAGTAGCATAAATGGTAGGTGGAAAACAGACAGGGGGAGGGTAAGAATAGTGTAGGAAATGTAGAAGCCAAAGAACTTATATGTATGACCCATGGACATGAACTATAGGGGGGGAATGTGGGAGGGAGGGGGTGTGCAGGATGGAGTTGAGTTAAGGGGGGAAATGGGACAACTGTAATAGCATAATCAATAAAATATATTTTTTAAAAAATCTTTCACATGAAGTAAACTTTTGCCAAGACTCCTACAATTAAATGCTGCCAGAATGGGAAAAAATTTCTTCTTCACTCACCTATTTGGAAAAGTGATTCTTAATTCACCCAGTGGCCACCTTGGGAGATTACACACCAACTGGTGAAGGAACGGACAACAGAGAGGTAGGGCTTAATGGAAGTAGAAGTGGGAAGACTGCTCATGAAGCTGGCTTGTGTGAGAGTCCACAGTGAACTTTCCTGGGTGTGCAGGACGTGGCAGAGTGATCCTGGGGGCCAGGGGAAAAGGTGTCAAGGAAAAGCAGTGTCCCAACCTTCCTTGGACCACTAGTAGGAATTTCAGAAATCCAGTCACTTAATCCTGGGTTCTGTCTCTGATGAGTCCATGCTAAAAGCCAGTGGATGACAAATTATCAAACAGGTTTCCAGTGAACTTCACAACCAAGTGGCTTTGTGTAGATGATGAAGAAGATGATGAAGAATGAGTTTTTGTCCGGTCATAGAAAAAAGAAGTGAGTGGGGCTAGGATACTTTTACTACTTTTAAATTATACTATTGAAAGCTTAAATACTGAGACACTAAGAGAGGCTGAAAGACAGGGAGAAAGGAAGGGAGAAAAGAGAGAGAAAGAAATCAGATTCTCCTGCTGGAAATATGAATCAGAGACTTAAATTATTTCTAGCCTCTGATCCAGTCAATTATTTCTAGGAATCTCTCCCAAGGAAATGATCATAAATATTAACAAAGCCTTGAAATCATTTAAATACCCAATATTAAGGGAATAAGAAATGTTTACTGTGTAGCTGCTGATAATTATTATTATAAAGAATGTACAATAATCAAATAAGCCAGGCGGTGAAAGACAAATACCATATGATCTCACTTTTAACAGGAACCTAACCAACAAAACAAACAAGCAAGCAAAATATAACCAAAGACACTGAAATTGAGAACAGGCTGACAGTGACCAGAGGGGAGAGGGGAGGGAATTTCAGGGGAAAAGGGTGAAGGGTTTGTAGGAACAATTATAAAAAACACATGGACAATAACGGGGGGGGGGGGGTTGGAAATGGGAGGGAGGTGGGGAGGGCTGGGGGTTAAGCTGGGGTGGGGGGAAAAGGCAGAGAACTGTACTTGAACAACAATAAAACTTAAAAGAAAAAAAAAGGCAAACAGGAAAAAAGAATGTACAATAATCACATGGAAATTTCTTACAAAATTCCAAAAGACATACAACTGTGAACAATTATACATTTTTTAAAGATTTTATTTATCTTTTAGAGAGAGGGGATAGGAGGGAGAAAGAGAGGGCAAGAAACATCAGTGTGGGAACATGGTCGGTTGCTCCTCATATGCACCCAGACCAGGGACCGAACCTGCAGTCCAGGCATGTGCCCTGACCAAGAATCAAACCTGCGATCTTTCGTTTTGTGGGATGACGCCCAGCCAACTGAGCCACAACGATCAGGGCAGCAGTTATATTTAACTGTGAAAATAGTATGGACAATTAAAACCCTCAAAGGAAGTATATTAATAGTGATAAAATTATGGGTGATTTTTATTTTCCTCTGTGTAGCTTTCTGTATTCTTCCAAATTTTCTTCAATGAGCAAATACTACTTTCATAATTTATATATATGAGAGAATTTGAAGATATCCCCTGCCCCAAGACTTCCCACCTTAATGCCCAGGAATGTGAATTTGATGAGATATGATGTCTGTGATTGTGAGTGTGTGTGTGTGTGTATAACATGATAAAAGGGATTTGCATATGTAATTAAGGTTACTAATCAGTTGACTTTGAGCTAATCAGAGGGGAGGTTATCCAGGCAAATCTAATCTACTATTTGAGCTGTGAATAGCAGAGAGTTTTCTCAGTTAGCGGCAAAAGGACAAGTCAGCTGGAATCAAAACCTGAGGATTCCACACATGATTTCTGGCTTTGAACATGGAAGGGACTGTATTAACGATGTGTTTTACTTTATATTGATGCTTTGATGCCTGGGACCTTGCTGGCCCTGTAAGAACAGTCCCTCCCATAGTTAGATAATTCCTAAAGATAGTAAACAACTCACCCAAGGAGCACCTTTTAAAGGCAAACCAACCAATCCAGAGCCCACACCACAACCACCTCTTCTCTCAGGTTCTTGCCCTTTCTGCCATTGTCTCCCTGCCACTGCCACCCCAGAACCAGACAGCCAGGGATGGACCCTAGCCAATGCTAAGCCTGTTCACCTTCCCTCTCCCATTCCAGCTGGTAGAAACCACAGTAAAGGCTCTGTCCTCACTTCCTCTCACTCCTCTGCCTCCTGACCTTCCCTGGCGCTTCCCCACATGCCTCCTCCCCAAAGAACTGTGAATAACAAGCTGTCTTTTCAATGGCAAGTATTGCATGATCTGTTGCCCTTACTGAGACTTAAATGTTCTGTTAATACACTATATTTTGAAACATAGTCCGTGTACAAGGACCAGAATAGCTGAGGGGGCCCTGGGAGCGGACAGCAACCCCCTGGTTGACATCCAGCGAGGAAACAGGACTCTAGGACTACAACCACAAGGAACTGAATTTGGCTGACACCTGAAGGAGCCTGGAATGATCTTCCCTCAAACCCCAAAGAAGCAACTCCCTGATGTCAGCCTGTTAGATGCTGAACACAGAACCTAGCCAAGCCTGCCCGGACTTCTGAACAAGAGAAATGTGAGATGTTGTTTTATACCTCTAAGTTTGTGGTAATTCATTACACAGTCTAGAAAACTAATACAATATATACAAAGGTAGAGCTTCTATGTATGCCCATTTATATATTATATGTAGGCTGCCTTTAAAAATCTATCAATTTTAAAATTGGTATGTTTCCTCCAATCCAGATAAATCATGTCATCTTGTTTACATTTTTAGGACACAAGAGGTATTTTTATTCTGGCTTTTAATAGAATTCAAAACTCTGAAAAACAGATATCAAAGCCCTGAGTGGAGGTCAGCTCTATTATGGTCTGTACATCTCTGAGTAGCTTGTTAAAGCTGCAAGGATGACAGCCCAGATGCATTGTCTGGGGGTCTTTGATGAGGTGTAAATTGCTCACCTTCTTAATACTAAGATTCGTGTGCCAGCAGGAAATGTGTCCACAGCACGCTTCTCCCATCTTTGCGAACCTGTCTAACCACGAAGTTTCCATTGCAGAGCACTGTATCAATGCCCGCCATCGTCACTGTCAGCATCAATCAAGGGAGTGTCCGTGGGGACATTTAGAATGTGGTACACTCCCTCTGTTACAGACTCTGTCGGTATAACAAACGTGCCTTTATAGCATCAAGAATACCACCTTCCTGAAAAATGTAGTCCATTTGACAAACAGTTGTTTCCAAACTTAATCAGAATCTTACTGATATGGACATAAGTTTTTACAAGTGAGCTCTAAAATTTAATGCATGTGTATTGCACATCCGTCATGGTACTGAGCCAGGTGCTGGGATAGGGGTGGAATAAGATGGATGTGGCTCCAGTGTCCCCCTTCATATCACTTATGTCCTCAAACCTACTTCTTCTCTGCAGATACTCTCTTCAGAAAGGTCTGAGGTCCAAACCGCCTGCATCAGGCAAAGTCCAAGACAGCCTGATCTGAAATCCGGTTCTGAATCACCATAACAGGCTTCCACCAGAATGTGCATCCCAGGCCATTCACATGCTCCCTGTCCAGACTGGAGGCTACCTTTCCACCCCACATGGCCCTGTGGTATTTGCCAGTGAAGTCTTGCTCTCCTGCCACTGGGAGGGCAGATAATTAAAGGGTAGAATTCTATGAGACGCTTAGAGTAAAGGCTTTCCTTTTGAGCTTTTTCATTTGCTTCATAATCAACATCTTTGCTGTTGTTCCAATTTGCTTCCATACTAATTGCCATTACTAAACCTTAATGAACCCAAGAACCATATTGGGCAACTGCTAAATGTCTGTGTGATTCATCTGCTACCAGCCAGCAGAGTTTTGCTTCTTATGTGCAAACTCGGCCTCACCCCCTGAAGGGGCTGCTGTCCCGGCCCAGGTAGGCCTGGCAGCAAGGCCCCAGGTGTTTCATGGTACCATTCATCCCCTCCAGTCCAGAAGGATTAAAGCCTACAATGTCCACCCTCAATAACATGTGTGCACTTGCAAGAGCCTGGAAAGGCTGGCTGTGCTTTGGAACTGTGACAAATTAGTCTCTCATCTGCTGGAACAAAGCCAAGATGGGATTTCACCACCTTGTGGAGAAGGCCAATCTTGTATTCTCTACTCCACATTATTAGTCTCACTTTCTTCTCAATCTTTATCTTGTAGAGCTCAGGTCCCCAGCCTCCAGGCCAAGGACTGGTATCGATCCGGGCCTGTCAGGAGCTGGGCTGTACAGCAGGAGGTGAGCTTGAATGTAAAGCGACTGAATCATCCCCAAACCATCTCCCCACCCCTGGTCCATGGAAAAAAGATCGTCTTCCACTAAAGCTGTGCCTGGTGCCCAAAAGGTTGGGGACTGCTGTTGTAGAGGGCACTGGGGTGATTTCAAAGCAAAGAACTGAGACTAGGGAAAGCATGACTTCATACAATGTCCACTGACCTCCGAACATCACAGTGGGCCCACTCTAGGTATTCTTTGTGTGGACATGGGGTGGCCTGCAGTCTCTCCCTGGAGCTTGTTGCTCAGGACCAGACTTCCAGGCAATATACACCAGTAACAAGGATAATCTCAGACTCAAAGTCTGAGCAAAGAAAAACAAATCTTTTTACAAATAACAACATATTCCATTTTGAAATAACCAAATCAATTCTTCATTAATAATTGAGAAAATGCAAATCAATCCCACAATTTCATTTGGGACTTACCAAATATTTCTATCTGGCAAGAATTCTGTTAAATAAAGACACAGGAGATACAATCATACCACACACACATGTAAACCCCCCAAAGTCTCCCATTTTACTTAAGTCCTTATACCAGGCCCTATGTGATCAGATTCCAACATCTCCAGACCTCATCTTCTACAACTCATCCTCTTGAACTCTCTGTGCCAGCCACACTGTCTTCCATCCTATTCCCTGGATACATCAATCAAGTGCCAACCTCAGGGCCTTTGCACAGCTGTGCATTCAGCCTGGAACACTATTTTCAGCCATCCACAAGGCTGATTCCTTTCTTTTCTTCAGATCCGCACTCAAAGGTCACTTTGTCCATAGGCTTTCTATGGACACATTATCTAAATTGCACCCCCATCGAATTGCACTCTATTCTTCTTACCTTGTTGAGAATGAATAAGAAAAGATGGAGGGAGATGGGACATGGAGTCCAGAGGTCCACAGAAGCCTGGCTCTAACTACATCACAATTCAATACAATCATAAGGATAGTCAGTTCTTGCAGACCAATAAATAAATATATATATATATAAATAAATAAAACAGAAATACTTTGTAGTAGATGGCTACTATCCACCTAACATCTCTTTCACCTTTCTTACCTTGGTTACAAAATCCTGACTCTAGTTGGGGCAGCAATGTGCCTAGCTAAGACTACATTTCCCATCAGCCATTAAACAAGACATGACCATGTAACTAGGTTGCGGTCATTGAAATACAAGGTTAAATTGTATGGAAGATTTCTGGCAAGTCTTCTTAAAAGAGATTGGTAAAATTTGGTGGGCACGCTTCTTGCTCTTCTTCCTATTATCATTTCTGCTGTACGGGAAACAGACATGATGGCTGGAGCTCCAGCAGCCTCTTGGATCCCTGTGAGTTGCACTTGATGCTAGAAGTCACATTCTGAGAGTGGCTAAACAGGATGAAGACTGGTCCCTGATGACATGCAAAATTGTCACATCAGTCTGTACTGCCCTCCACCCAACTTCTCCTGAGAAATAAGCCCTTATGGTTTAAGTCACTATCATTTGGGGTTTCTGTTACATGCTGTCAATATCCTCCAGCTAGGGACACCAGGGACACTCATGTAGCAGAACAAGTTGTTTATTCCTCATTTCAGTGAGGGAAACCTCACACTATGGGCAACCATGGGGCAGTAAGAGCGTATGAGAAAGGACCTATCATAGCATTTGGTCCTTGTGCCTAACAGAAAGTTGTACTTCATAAATGTGTGTTGAATGAATAAAATGGACAGCAAGAAAGAAAGAAAGAAAGAAAGAAAGAAAGAAAGAAAGAAAGAAAGAAAGAAAGACCTAGAATGCAGTGTAGTTCTTTTAATTTAGACAAATACAAATTTAAATTTCTAGTTTAATATGAATTAATGAATTGCTAATGTTGCTCAGATTTCTGGTGAGATTCAAAGTTGATGTGTTTTTATAACATTTTTTAAATTTTAGATTCCAAAAGTCCTTCATTTGGACATAAACAAATTTCAGAATTTAAAAGATCAAAGTTTATGTGACTTAGCATTGGCTGAGATTATATTAAGGAAGAGTTTACTCACCTCACCTTTCAGAATTATAAAATAATCCACATATAAGTTCTGAAGTACACTAAGTCAAAATTGGGTAATATTTAAATTAATTTGGGAATTGCAATAAAGTAGCTATTTATTTGGGGTACTGCCTGAGGCAAAACCCAAGAAAAACAAAGGTATTGTGTAATTGCCACCCAGCATAGATATTATTGAAAGAAAATAAATCAAAATGACCCCACATGTGAGGGGGGGAAAAAAACAATATTCAACTCTAACTTAGCTTAGCTATTAAAGGAAACAAAGATGATCACAAAAGGCGGATAGAGGAAAATCATTGTTCTGTAAATGCTTTTGAATATGTGTATGACTTTTGAAACCTGTTCTAGGATTTTATAACACAAACTAGAAGAGATGATACCCAGAAACAATCATCCATACACACATCCATTCATTTGTTCAACAAATATTTATTGAGCACATAGAATGGACTTATAATATCATCCTGAATCCAAGGAGCTTACAACCTTCAGGAAAAGAAAATATAAGAATTTAAAATTTTTTTCAAAATGTACAGAGTGGTCAAACTGCAATGATGGAAACACAGGTTATGAAGACCTAACGCAGCCTGGAAAATAAGGATGCTTTCGGAGGTAAAGACACTAGTACTGGATGTTCAGAGTTGTGGAGCTCTCCAGGTGGAGTGGAGGGAACGTCCTTCCCTGAAGAGGAAACAGCATGTGAAAAGCACAGAGGGAAGTGAGCTGAAGACTCATCCAGGATGCAGAGGGTAGTCTGGTGAAAGGGGGTCTAGCATGGAGGAAGAATACTGACTCCAGGGAAAGATGGGTCTGGACAGGGAGGCAGAGAGCAACCAGGTGTCTCCTGTGGGAGATGCCCCACCCAGCAGAGCTCTCCTGGCCACCAAGGATGAGAATAAATCATCCTGGACACAATCTTATTGTTCCGGTGGGAAAGGGGATGGCAATTTCCTCTAGTGGGGAATGCCCCAAGCCCTTCTCCCAAACAGTTTTTATTGGGAATGTTATGTGTAGGTGTATACAGCATACATGCATAGCTCATCAATCAATGTCAAAAGGCTCTAGTCATACAAAAACAGGTATTATCTATAGATAACAATTGAAGGAACACAGGGATTTGTTATAGGTTAGGGTTTGTTAGTCATGCTGATGCCAGATGGTCTTTAAGATGTGTTTCATGAGACAAGGAGGTTACTCCTTATGCCTTGAACTTAAGCATCTGGTTTACATCAACAGGGCAATGCTAGGCAGAGTAAGCTTCAAAGGATAAAATGTACATTTCAGGCCTGATTCCCACAAGAACCCTCAGTGTTAGAGTCGGGTCATGCCTGACACCTGCATTACCTGGTTTTCCAGGGAAACTTACTAGCCCCTTTCAGGACTTGCTCTTGCAGGACTGCAGTCTATGAAACCACACAGAGTGGTCCCCAACAGTCTCCCATACAACACATGCTCTCATTGTTTGCAGTTCTTCACGTCCTCTCTCTCTCTGAGTCCTACCTTCCTGCCCATTCCCTGAGACTTGCTTCCTCCCACTAGAGTAGTCAGAGTATATGCTCCTGCCCCATTAATGTTGGACTTGACAATGTGACTTTCTTTAGCCAATTGATGACAGCATGCCAGTTCCCAACCTTGGCCTCAAGAGGCATTCATCTTTCCACTCACCCTCTTACATTCTAGTATCTCCCACATGAAGGATATTCACCAAGTGACCATTTCTCCTTCAATGCTTGTGTTACAGACCTGAACCCCAACCACAGCCTAGAGCCAAGCCCCCTGACCTGCAGCCTGAAGCAGCAGTACCCAGTCACACCCAGAATGGATTAACTGAACCATTGTCAACTGGATGGTGATGAGTCTGCTTCTGGCATCCATGGGTTTGGGGCTGAGAGCTGGGGATCCCAGGGCTAAGTCAGGACTAGAAATACAGATTCTGAGTCCTTTGCATGGAAGCAATAGTCAAAGCCATAAAGAGCAATGAGAGGACTCGGGTCAGGGTATGGGGTGGTGGGAGAGAAGAAGAGAGCCAAAGATAGCATTTAAATGGAAGTCATGGAATGTGAGCTTCCAATGGGAGTGGAGGAACAACAGTAAGAGCTGGAAATTATCAGAAACTGAGACTGCTATGGGAGCGAGGGGAAGAGCAAGCCTTGGGAAGGAATGTCTGGTGAGTGTGGCAGATTCCATGGTCAATCCAAGCAGAATTTAAAACTTTATTATATGCAAGAGTCAATCAGTTTGAAGAGTTCTGGAGGAATGGAGGGAACAAAGTCAGATTTTAATATAAGGAATGAAGGGAAATGGGGACCTGGAGGCAAACCATGGTTTAATTCTTATGAGAACTTGGGTGAGAAGGGAGGTGGGTGGCATGCTAGAGATTCTCTATGGAATAAAAGAGACGTTACCATCTTTGTGGTTGGAAGTCTGCAGGGCCGAAAAAAGACAAGGGACAGAGTAAGAGTGATCACTGATGCAGGGAGCTTCCCAGAGAACAGTAGCAGAGTGGGACAGAGACCTGGGTAGAGGTGAGCATCTCAGAGCAAAGAACAGACCTTTCATTGAAGGCAGCAAGGAGGAAGGAAGGATGTAGGGACCCAGGTAACTTGTGAACAGAAGAGGAAGGACTGTAAAAATGCTACTTGGCCTTTTGGTTGGATGTGTAGCAAAAAGATCTGTTTAGAGACTGGACCAAGGGGAAAGTAACTGGAATTAGAAGCTGCCTGATAATGGATAAAGGAGAGTCATACAGTATTGCATCTGAGCTGAGGTAAGATAGTTTGTTTTCGATTTCAGTGGGGCCAATTACCAAGAATAAATTTTTTTGTGTAGTATGAACAAAGAATAAAGGGATGGCTGAATTCACCCAGGGGAAATGAAAAAGGCAGGAAAAAGGTCAAATCATTGCCAATGACAGCATGATGACAGATAATTAAGGGATGGGCTGAAAAGGAGACAAGAAAGTCAGAAAGAGGTCAGTGTTACCGATGCTATCTCACATCTAGAGATCACTGGCTAGGCTCAGTACCATGTGCTTTCTTTATCATCTCACCTCACCTTTGAAACACACTTAGGAGAAGTGGCAGGACAAAGAAAATGGAAAGAAGTGAGACCAGAGTGAGAATGAGGGAAAAATATCAAGTTTATTCTGACTGAAAACATTGAAGTGTCAGAGTAAGAGTTTTTATTGGGGAACGCTGGCTCCAGGGGCTGTGGTCTTAGGCATGATGTTTTGAGTGGTAACCAAGCCATGTGCATGGGCCAATGAAGTGCATTGGAGGAAGGGGCTGTCTGAGTTGGGAAGATTATAAAGAGTTAGGTCCTACTGCAGCCTGTAGGACCTTTGGAAACAATCCAAAGTATCAGGTGATTTGTGGGAGGTCATGATAAAGGCTCAATAAACATCTAAACAGTCATAAAACTCAGACTAAAGACAGGTATTATTCTTCAAAATGCAAAACTGCAATCTAATCAGATAATTCCAAATTGAAAGACGTTCTATAAACTACCTGACTAGTAATCTTCAAACATGTCAAAAGTTAAGATAAGTAAAAACAGCCTCTGCCACAGACTGAATAAACAAGGGAGATAGGACACTTATATGCCATGTGGATCCCAGATTCAATCCTAGAGCAGAATAGGATATTAATAGAAAAAAACTGATATAATTCAGCTAATGGTAATATACCTTTCTTAGTGTTGATCATTGTACTACAGTCATGCAAGATTCTGGGTGAAGTTTTTACGAGAACTCTGTATTATCTTTGCGCCTTTTCTATAAGTTCAAGATTATTTTAAAATGAAAAATCAAAAACCAATATGGGTATGAAGTGAGCTGTCTACCTGTCCTAGAGAAGTGCAGACACCTTGAGCCCTTCCATCCCTAAAATATCTCATCGGGTCTCTGCAGAAGCCTCTTACACAAAGTCCACTCTCAAGCAGACAATGCGGCAGCCAGGAGCCTCTGTGTAGCTACTTCAGGCCCTGCAGTTACTGGCACTCCATGGTGCCAGATAATTGTTCCATGTCAAAATCAGAGTAGGCAATTCTACACTTGTGTTGGTAGCATGCTAGACATGACTGAGAGAACTCCTCCCCGCTTCAGCAGGGCCACCGTGATTCACAACTGCATGACGCACTACACGTGTGGTCAGGAGCATAATGGCTCTCCAAAGACGATCCCATCCTAGTCCCCAGAAACTGGGAATATGTTACATCACACGGTAAAGGGGAATTAAGGTTGCAGGTGGAATTAAAGTTGCTAATCAGTTGGCTTTGAGATGGGGAGATGATCCTGGGTAATCCAGGTAGGCCCAGTATAATTAGAAGAGTAACAAGTGGAAGAGGAAATTTGAACACAGAACCAGAGAGATGGCAAGTCCAAAGTCTCTGGCTTTGAAAATGGAAGGAGGGGCTCTTGCCTCTAGGAATGTGGGCAGCTTCTTGGACCTGGGTAAGGCAAGGACTTCCAGAAAGGATTGCAACCCTGCCAACACCTGGATTTCAGCCCAGTGAGACCTACATCAGACTTCTGATCTACAGAAGTGTAAGATTAAAAATGTGTACTGTGTTAAGACATTACATTTGTGGTCACTTGTTAGAACAGCCATAGGAAACTAATACAAAGTACAGTGGTGCCCCTGGAATTGTGTCATGCAAGGGACTTGAGAAAAACAGAGACTGAAACTGGCAACAGCCCCACAAACCATATGTCGATGTCTGGGAAAATTTTCTCTACCTACAGCAAACACGGAAATGGACTTAAAACAGATTCTCAAGGAACAGACATGTTCCACCCTCTCTCCAGGACAAGACAGATAGTTCCAAAGAAAGACTGCCTTATGCTGGAATGTAGGCATTTGCACCAACCAGAATTGGGCAATCACTTCCAATTCTAGTGCACCTGGGTGACTGTCCCCAGAAAAATGTTCTCACACCAATCCTGACAGTTCTTAAGAATACCGTCACCCTTCGTTCACCAGGTGGTACCATAACTTCAATGAAATCTGAAGGCTGATGTGACTTGATTTGAATGAAATATTTGAAATATAAATCTGTCATTGGCTTTTGTGTTTTCTTTTGAAGGCCTAGTGGATGCCCACTAGATGGCCTGTTTTTGGCCTCACAAGAGAGTTGTGGAGAACCAGATAACCGGGAAGAAAGGCACCACGATTTGTATCTAGAACTCAAAGCAGAGGCACTCACACCCTCTCATCCCTGTTGCATGCTGGTGCCTGGCTGGGATCCCTGGTCCTGAGATTCACCAGTAGGAAGACCCATGTCCTCCCTTGCTCAGAATATATGCCATGTGTTACAAGCTTTAAGAGCTTTAACTCTTTATGTCTGTTGCTATTATCCAGGTTCTTAAAGATAAGAACCTCCATCTGCCCCACTAGTCAGTTTAATTTAGGTAGGAATTTGTAAAGGTATCAGGGTCTGGCTAGAGAGTCAGGCATGCATGTTGGCAGCCAGGACAATGTCTGAGGTCACACTGAGGGTCAGCCCCTATAAAGATCTTAGTGCTACCCATGGGTGTATGGGTGTAGACTCTATGACACTGAGCACCGGTGCCTCAGACCCAGAGCCTCTGCCATGGGTGCTACCCAAACAGAAGAGCTTGGCTGCTTTCCTAACCAGAAAGTAGACTTCATAAGGTCCCCCTGCCTTGGAGTCAACATCACATAGGCACATCTGATTGGCACAATCAGGTCACGTGCCTCTATCCTGACCCAAGGGAGGCTGGGAGTGTGAGTTTTGGCTTCCAGTGAAGTTGGGACTGAAAATATGGCAAATATCTACCACATTTTGGCGGGGAGTGTATGTCCTCTTTCAAAAAAGAAGAAAGGGGAAGAGAAGGAGAAGAATGTTGAACATCATTTAAACATATTCTTAGCAACCATATATTTCATTAAACAAACCCCAGTACATAATATAGGACAAAAACTCTCTATTAATAAATAATATCTATCTATGTATTACAAAAGACAGATAAAAGAATAAAATAGTGCATACAAGTTAGAAATAAAAATATGAATGAAGTTCAGTTAGGAAAACGCATATAAAAAGAAATCAGAACACAATTTACACCAGACCAAAGAACTCAGGACAAAATGAATTAAACGTGACACTGAGGAGGATTATATCAGTTTAAGGATAGTCCATAATAAAAGGAAAAGAGTCATAAAATCTCTCAGAGATAAATAGTGTATCCTCAAGACCAGTACAGAAAAGGAGATTGAAGCCAAAAGAACATTTGATTTAAAAAGAAAATGAGAAGGACACACGACTCTTAGTGTAAAACAGATCAAGGATACAACAGTGAGAACACAGGGAATGTAAACAACATGATCGTGAATTCACTGACATATTCTATCCTGTGGACTTTACAAAAAGAAGATCATCTACTCACATATACCCACAATACTATTACCAAAAAAAATGACCTCATCTTAAGACAGGAAACAAATTAGATATTGACAACAGCTTAAATTAAACAATTCCAGAGACTTTAAAACATCCTGACAGATAACTCTTGGTTAAAGAGTAAACTAAAGATAATTTTCTAATGTCTGCAATTTTAATTAGGCCTTTGGCACAGGAACCTCCGAGCATGAAGTCAGTGCTGTATTTATCAGCAACTTTTATTTCTTTAGATGCTTTTGCTATTAAAGAAGGAAGAATAAAATCTATGTGAACTAAGCATTTACTCAAAAGAAAGTTATAAACTTAAAAAGTTGGAGAGTGCCATTCCAAGGAAGCAGGAGGAAGGAAATAGTAAAGATCAAGTTAGAAGTTAATGAATTGAAAAGAAGAAATCAGCAGAATTGCTAAATTGTTCCATGGGATAATTTTTAAAACAGCTACAAATAGTATAAATGACATTTTATAAATAATTTTAAATACTTTACACTATGTTGTTTAAGTGTAAAATGTCAAAAATGATGTTTTTTTTAAATTTTAAATTATCAAAATGAACTTGAGAAAATATACAAAATATTCATCATAAAAAATTACAACCTAAAAAGGCCACAAACCCAAAACACAGGTCTTGGTTTATGATATCATTCTTCAATAACAGCAATCAGAGCTCCTCAGAAAATAGGACAAGATGAGCCTGGGGCATCACACGGTGCCAGAAAGTAAGGAAATGCTCCAAAATAAAAGACAACCCACACATCAAAGGACCCAGAAGCCAACTGAAATCATTCCCAGTGGCCCCAAACTGGATCCATTTCAGCAGATAAATAAAGAAATACTGGATCATAACCCAAACTTTAAATCAATATCCATGGGTCTTACTGATATAAGCAAATAATTGAATAAATAAATGGGAGAAGAAACAAATCACCCACGCAGGAGAATTCCAAAAATGTAGTTACTCTGCCCTCAAGGAGGTGAAATGTAACTTCCCGGTCCTGAAGTGTGGGCTGCACAGACTGACTTACTTCCAAAGATAAGGAATGGAAGGAGGGTAGCTTTACAATGAAGAAAGCTGCCTAACACGATGTCAGCCAGGTGTCAAGGTTAACACCCACAGTAAGAAGTCATGCTGATAGTGTATACTCCTGAATAGATGTGACGAGAAAGGCACTGTACCTCTGTGGTCCTCCTCCCCGAAATCCATCACCCGCATTAACCATAAGAAAAACTTCAGGCAAATCCCAATAGAGGGACATTCAATAAAATATGTGTACAGTACTTCTCAAAACTGTTAAAGTCATCCAAAACAAAGAGAGTCTGAGTAACTGCCCCAGGCAAGAAGAGATAAAGGAGATAAACTGACTAAACGTAATGTGGTACCCAGGATGGGATCCTGGGACCAAAAAAGACGTTAGATAAAAACTGAGGAAAATCAGACTCAAGAATGAAATTCAGGTAATAGTAATGTGTCAATATAGGTTTGTTAGTTGTAACAAATGTACCATTGCAACCTAAGCCATTAACAATAGGAGAAGCTGGGGTGAGATCTATGGGAACACTCTATGCTATCAGTGACATTTTTCTGTAAATCTAAAACTTCTAAAATTTAAAGTTTTAGAAGTTAAATGTGGGAGAGGAGGGGTGGGCAGGGCAGGGGAGAGCAATGGGGGGGGAATGAGGACAAATGTAATTGACCAACAATTTAAAAATGAAATAAATAAAACTAAAAGCTGGTTTTCCACCCTGGCTGGTGGAGCTCAGTGGACTGAGTACAGGCCTGTGAGCCAAAGGGTCACCTGTTTGATTCCCAGTCAGGGCACGTGCCTGGGTTGCAGGCCAGATCCCCACTGGTGGGCACTTGAGAGGCAACCACACATTGATGTTTCTCTTCCTATCTTTCTCCCTCTCTTCCCCTCTCTAAAAATAAATAAATAAAATCTTTTTTTTAAGCCAGTTTTCCAAAAGACCACAAATATACATTAATAAATCTTTGGGTAATTTTTTATAGTTTCAAATAAATGATCATTGATGACAATGCCATACAGTACAAGAAAATATTGAAAGTTTTTATACTCACTTTAAGTAGCTAAAACAATCTGATCCAAAACTTGACAGAGGTGATAGATAGATAGATAGATAGATATAAAATCCTAAAACATTGGCAACTTGAATTAAACAGTGTGTTAAAAAATATACAGTGTCTCAAAAGAATATTTCAGAGAAATATGGAACAAAATATCAATACTTATTACTATAATGTTAATCTATCACTTCAAAGATCAAATAAGAAAACAACTATTTCATTGTGGTTTTAATTTGCATTTCTCTGGTGGCTAGTGATGCTGAGCATCCTTTTATATGTCTCTGGGCCCTCTGTATGTCCTCAGTGGAGAAGTGTCTGTTCAGGTCCTTTGCCCATTTTTTAATTAGGTTGTTTGTCTTCCTGGAGTGGAATCGTGTGAGTTCTTTATATATTTTAAAGATCAAATGATTGTCAGAGGTATCATTGGCAAATATATTTTCCCATATGGTTGGTTTCTATTTCATTTTACTGCTATTTTCTTTAGCCGAACAGGAGCTTTTGATTTTGGTGAGGTCCCATTTGTTTATTCTTTTCTTTATGTCCCTTGCTCTAGGGGACATATCAGTGAAAATATTACTACATGGAATATCTGAGATTTTCCTCCCTATGTTCTCCTCTAGGACTTTTATGGTGTCAAGACTTATAACTAAGTCTTTCATCCACCTTGAATTTACTTTTGTGTGTGGTGTAAGTTGGTGATCAAGTTTCATTTTTTTTTATCATGTAGCTGTTCAGATCTCCCAACGCCTTTTGTTGAAGAGGCTTTCTTTCACTCCATTTTATGCCATCATAAACAAATCAACAAACAACAAGTGCTAGAGAGGATGAGGAGAAAAGGGAGCCCTAGTGCACTGTTGGTGGGAATGAGGACTGGTACAGCCACTGTGGAAAACAGTATGGAATTTCCTCAGAAAACTGAAAATGGAGCTGCATTTTGGCTTGGCAACTCTTCTGTTGAGATTATACCCTGAAACACCAATTCAAAAGAACCTATGCACCCCAATGTTCATGGCAACACAATTTACAATAGCCAAGTGCTGGAAGCAATCTAAGTGCCCACCAGTAAATTAGTGGATAAAAAAACTATGGTACATTTACACAATGGAATACTACGCAGCAGAGAGAAAGAAGGAGCTTATACCCTTTGCAACAGCATGGATGGAACTGGAAAGCATTATGCTAAGTGAAATAAGCCAGACAGTGAAAGACAAATATCATGTGATCTCACCTATAAGTGGAACCTAATCAACAAAGCAAACAAGCAAGCAAAATAGAACCAGAGACTTTGAAATAAAGAACAAACTGACGGTAACCAGAGGGGGCAGGGGAGATGGATAATGGGGGAAAATGGGGGAAGGGCCATCAAGGAACATGTATGAAGGACATATGGACAAAGTCAAAGGGGATAGGTTCGGGGGTGGGAAGTGGGTATGGGTAGGGTAGGGGGACATTGTGGGTTGAAAATGGAGACAACTGTACTTGAACAACAATAATAAATACATACATACATACATACAAGTATTTCAGAATGCTTTAAAAGGCTTTGGTATAATTCAATATTTATTTCAGATTAAAATTCTTAGCAAAGCAAAAGTCTTAAAGATAATAAGTGGTTCCCATGATGAAGAATGTCTATCTTAAATTAATGGGCAAAATTATATCTAAAATTCAAGCAGCATTCCCACTGAAATCAGAAATAAGACTATTATGCTTGATAAGTTCCCTAGTGTTTATCATGTTCTGGGAAGTTGAATATAAGCTATTATAAGGTGAGAATTAGAAAGAAGAGAAAAATCCATTGGAAAAGAGATAAAAGCATTATATTTGTAAAAGACATCATTACATTTCTAGAAGAAATATGAAAGGGCCTATTTCTACAAAGTCATCAGAATTAAATAGGGAGCACAGAAAGTTTGTCGGATTCAATGTAAATATAAAATGATAAAACTTTATACTACCAATAACCTGTTAGAAAATATATTAGAAAAAATTCAACAGAAAATATAAAATACCTGTCTATGAAGAAATGAATGAGACTAGATGCTATGAAGATGGCCGAGAGGCAGAGAGAGACAGAGGAATTCAATCAACAGCAGGAGTTTGAGGCTGATGGAAGAAGCCGCACCACAAAGGGCTGATAAAACAGCATGTAAGAAGGAAGAATTCTAACAGGTGGTGAGCATGAGGTCTGTAGGTTGGCTGCTAACCTTCTACCACTATCCAGCTCACTGAAACCTCTGTGATCATGGGTGTGTACATGCAGCGAAGTCATAAAAAGAAGAAAGGAATAGAAAACTTTTGAAGATTTCTTCCATAAAAAGCTAGGGTTAAGTCTAAGACATGTCAATAGTTTTGACCACTGTGACTTGACCATTCAATTCTTCCAAAAAGTATGAGTGAATCAGTAGCCCAGGAAAACACAGCCTGCCTTTCCAGTGGGCCACTCACGACCGGGAAGGCAGGAAGTCCAGACAGGCCGCTGCCAGAAAACAACTTTTTCACCCTTTTCTGATGTGTTCGATATTCCATTAGCAGCCCATCCCCTGCTGACATGCATCTCAGCTAATTATTTTAAGAAATCAATATATTTGTCTGAAATCTGACCAAAACCACCAGTCAACACTTTATGAAAAGGTGACATACTTCAGTATAAGTAGCACTTGTTCAATTTTGAATTCAAAGAATTGAGAAAGAGTTCCTGAACCATTAATAACTTCCTAAAGGAAAAAGAAGCCTAGGATACAAACATAATTTAAGGTCTGACGATAGCCTTTTGCCATCACTAACTTTGGGAGTTACTTCTTATATTTTAACAGCTTTCAGATATAATTATAGAGAATTTCACATGTTTAATATGTACAAGTTGATGAGTTTGGCCGTATGCACACACCCAGAGAACCGCCACCACAATCAAGAAAATAGACATATCCAACTCCCCCCAGAATTTCCTTGTGTCCTTTGGGTTTTTTTTTAATTCAGTCACTAAATTTGCTCCCTTTCTGAAATGAAGCAGAAAATACTAATAATCTATAAACACACAACTGCAAACATACACACAAAATCTACTGCTTAGAAATCTAAACACTTGTACTTTGGGTCCAGGGGACTTCTAACTGACCTCTTTGTGTTTCAGTCATGTACATGGTAAAAATTCAGCTAATCAAAAACATAATAAATGAATAATGTTGTAAAGTACATAAAACAACTGAAACTTAACACACCTGGGTTCAAATTTCTTGAATGACTCACTTCATGAAAGGTCAACTATGTGATCTCTCTTTTTCTCATATTATCAACATGGGAATATGTGTAAAAATAGTTCATAATGGTAAAGTACTACATAATTGGGGAATGTAACTATCATCAACATAACTGCCCATTTAACAGCAAAATAGTAAAGATATAAATCTCTAGACAAGAACTATTTTTGAACTATTTTTTAAAGCAAAGACATACCTATCAAATAGTTTGAAAATGTACTGTGTAAATATTAATACCTATGTAGGTAGCCAAACATTCTCTGTAAAGAAATTTTTTCTTTCTAAATCACATCTGTAGTGTATTATAAGTATTTTACCAAAATTTGACTTTATTGTAAAATAGGCCAACTTCTTTCAAATTGTTTAAAATGCAGTCATTTTTCCCCAAAGGTGGAACCAATAAATAATTAGAACAAATTAAAGCAGACAAACATTGCATCATGTGTTTTGCACATACAAGGCATTGAAACTCTATCAAAGGATCAGGTAGATCATTGAAGGGGAAGACAAGCTAAGCGTGGTAGTGGGACACAGCTTTAGTCTGTTGTGCGGGAGTGGGGGGGGCAGGTGTGGGAGGAGGTCCTGGCATCAGCTGGCCTCAGCTCCTCAGGAACCTTCAATAAAAATATCTGCCAGGGATACAAGGGGGTTCTGATGCTTAAAAAAGGATGGTGTGGAACGTGCTAGTATCCCACTGAGAACCTATCCAGGGGACACAGGTTTTAACAAAACTTAATAGGTTTTGTTAAAATAGGTTTTAACAAAAGTGACTGCCTCTGCAGGATGGAGAAGTTAAAGGGGACTGGTCGGGGGGTGGGGGGGAATGTTAATAGAACTCTAGCCACTAATTCAGCCCTCAGAGAAGAAAGGATTCTTTGGACCTGGAGTACTTAGCATTGAGAAGAGGGTGGAGCCTGGCTAACAAAGGAGCCCCCCACCGGAGCTGCACCATCAGGGCAGAACTCACCTCGAGTGGCTGGGGGCTGGGCTTTAGGGGAAGAAAGTACCACCACCATGCAGCACACTCACCACTTAGGAAAAGAAGAACAGAGGCAAGTTTAGTGATGTCTTTGTAGCCATTTTGTTTTTTCCTTATTCTGGAAACTTTTGTGCAATTTATATATTTAAGAAATAAATTTCTTTTCTGCCTTGTTAGTGAAACTCCCATAATAACTTCTGTGTAGTGACAGGGTGATGCCTGTCACTAGACCCATGGACTTGTGGTCAAATCCATGTGAGTTGAAGGCTCAAGGATCAAATGCTTCCTGACAATGACCTTTCAGCCCTCCATGAGCTGAACCAAGCAAGAGTCAGAACCACCCATTTTAAGTTATTTCCTTTTTCTCTGAGCAACTGAACTACAGTCAGGGGAAATAAAACAACCCCTAGGTCAAGAGAAACAGCAAGTTTCCTAAGACAGTATATAAGTGGGTATGTCACTGATTGGCCAAATGCCTCACCCAGGCCTGGATAAAATGAATGACTCTTCATCTGGATCCATCCCATCAGCCGAGAAGACGTTGGTGACCTTCTGTAAAGCCCCCATGCCCTATCTCCCACCACAGCTCAGAGTGCTGGCTGCCACCTCCTCCAAGCTCTGGCCTGCTGTCCATGCAGCATCCCCTAGAACACAAGAGGCGTCCGTCATGCTGGTCAGTTCCAGGGGCCACCACTCAGCCAGCCCAAGGAGAGAGTCCCTCTCCATTGCTGAGAGGCTCTGGCACCACCACCAGGATCGAGGGATAGGTGGTCATGACCCTGTGGAAGGAAAGACAACCACCTTCTTCTACTTGTCCTCACAGGCTACAAGTAGGTGACCAGGATGGCTCCAAAATTAAAACAACAGTAAAGCATGTGTGCACGCTCTCACACACACACCCTGGAGGCTGCGTTAGGACAGTCCTGCTGTGACCACAGCAATCAGAACCTTGGCACACCCATGGCAACTGCCCTTGTGTTGCCTGACAAAACTAAGAGGCCAGTGAGCAGCCCAGTGGAGGCAGGGAGGAAATACGCAGTCCAGGCCTGCCTGGTGATCCATCATCAGAAGTAGGTCAGCTCAGTCAGGTGAAAGAGCCATACCAGCCTCGCAGGCAGGCAAAAATCAGTTTCTCCAAGTGGGGCAGGCCCTGGGTGGCCGCCTCTGCAGTGCAGCTGAGGTCAGCGGGGCTGGACACCGGGGCAGCTGGCCAGAAAAATGCATGTTGCCTGGGCCCCAGCAGAGAGCAGGGTGGGTAGAGGGGCATTTCAGCACGCAGCCTCCAGAACCAAGATGTTCTGTCCACACCACCAATGCAGGTAGTGCATCTGCAGTTTGCATCTCATTTTTCCTTTTCCTGCACAATAAAATAGAACTAAAAAAACAAACTCCCTGTGCTAGATCCTATATAAGCTACTTAGACATTGAAAGGGTGATTAACTTAGCACTTCACAATCCAAGCAGAGCCAGAGAGCAGATACACACTCACACACACTCACACACATGTCCAGATATATGCATGCACACACACGTGCACCCTTATTACACACATGCAACATATAGTTACTCATGTACATGCTCACATACCTACAAATGCACACACTTTCTCACACCTGCTCACATGCTTGCACAAATTCACACACCACTCACACAAGCACCCACTTGCACATGCTTACACATTCACACATGTGCACGCTCACATGTGCACACACTTGTGCATGCATACCCTAATACTCTGTCTCTCTCTCACACACACAAGTGCTCACACATGCACACAAGAGGGGACTGCAGCCAGGGAGATTTCAGCTCTTGGCAGTGGGATCAGGATGAAAGCCCATGTTTCTAGGCTTCCAGTCCACAGGGCCTGGCACCGGAACACAGAGGCGCAATAAAGAAGAACTCACTGGCCCCTTACCCATTCCATGCATGGATTGAGTGCTTTTGGGGTGCCAATCCTGCAGTAGGTGCTGAGCATATGAAGGGACAACACCAGTATGGTCCCTTACCTTCCAGTAGTGGACACAGACATCACTGAACAATTGCTGTAAAGACAGACAGCCAGGAAATCAACTGTTTTCCTAACAAAAGGGACAGACCCAGCTGGCAAATAAATGCCTTTTGCCTTTCAACTTTCCCCTTCTTCCTGCCTGGAATGTGGCTGTAATATAATCTGAGACCAGAAAGAAGAAAGCCACATCCTAAGGATGGAGGAGCTGAAAGACAGAAGGAGCTGGGGCCATGGAGACCATGGTGCCTGGCAGCAGTGCTGGACTGCCTCCCCTGGGCTTCTTGTTACATGAAGGAAAATAACCCCGTCTTTGGTTAAGCTGCTCTACTCAGCTTTCTTCCTCATGTAGCCAAAACAACCCCTGACAGACAGGTTGCTGGCTACCACAGAAGGCATTGAATGATTCCAGCAGTGGTCATGCTAACAGGGCCACTGTAGGCAGAGAACAAAGTCCCAAACCTAGAATACACGTCCACTTAGTTAGGAGAGAGGAGTGCCCCCATCAAGGTGAAAAAGGTCCAATGGACTCTATTTTCTCTCAAATAAATAATGGTCTCCTGGAGACAGGGTATCAGCTAGGGGGGACAGGACGGGCATGTAGAGAGGCTCACAAAATCAAAGGAAATTCTGCAGAAACAGACAGACAAGATCCAAGGTGCCAGGAAGACCTCCGGTGGTGGGAACCAAACATAAGCTTATCCAGGTGTCAACGCTGCAAGTGGATTAATTCCATGCTGGCACCGCTGTGCTCAAGAGCACAGTACAACACAGAGCTTGGACCATGGGCATACTCCCTGGCTGCGCCGTCCATTGCCAATGTCTCTAGCCTATTCTCATAGCCAAACCCCAATAAATCGCTGTCTGTGGAAGAACTTACTGGCGTTCCTCTACATTCCAGCTAGGAAAAAGGGACGCACCCTGTGTCAATATCACGCACTGACTCACCTCTAGGGCCTCCTTTTCCCTGTGCTTTGTTAACCCTAAAATAAAAGGTCTTTCAAAGTAAGAAGCAACAAGCATTTATTGAGATCAAAAAGAACAGCTATTCAGGACACACCAATCATGCAGAAGCCCAAAGAGTGTTTTCATTAAGAGATAAAGGCGAGGGGTATTTATAAGAAAGGGAAGGGGAACATTATCTCATTAGAAGAAAGGCACTTATATTGGTACAGATAAGTTAACAGAGTGATATTAATTCTAAACAATTTCAAATTTTCAGACTGGTAGTCATTAGTTTAACAGTCATAATAAGTGTTTTCTTGTTACCTTTACAAACAGTTCTTTTGCAAGGGACAAGGTTGCTCAAGCCCAGTCCAAACATTATTTTGCCCTGTTTTTAACATCCCCATGTTTGAGGCTTAAGACATGCAAGGCAGTATCTCTGTCAAGGCAGGGCCGGCTCCACTTTAAAGCAGCTTCATTTATATATTGTTCATAGAGCCTACATTCAAAATCACAAATTCCCTCTTGAGAGAACCTCATTATCACTGCAGTGGAGGCCTCTAATACATCAGCTATGGCTTCGGGCCAGGATCATATGTCACAGACCGAGGGTGGACATTGTGGCTGCAAGGAGGGGTGTGGGAGTAATGGACACAGAGCCTGTACTGTTGGGGGTTGGAGAATGAACATGTGGAAAGTTAGATGCCCTTTTACAATTAACCATTGGTATTTCTGCAGGGTCTTTCCCATTCCTTCCCTAAGGTCCTTGAATCACAGTCTTAATGACTTTTCCATGTACTCATGTTTCCTAAAATCCTGGTGAGATGTCTCACGTTTAGAGAAGGTATGCTGGAGTTCATAGTCTCCAAACTTTCCGTAAACCCCAACAACACTTCTGGAAAGCTGCTGTTCTGTGAAAACACCAGAACATAGTGGCAGTGTTTCCTTAACTAGGCCAGCATCTGTATTTTAGAATTTGGATCAGTGAAGAGAAGAGGGCAGAATAGGCAATAGGAGGGAAGAAACCCCATTCATGAGGCCTGTGGCCCTGGGGACAGACAAGTAAAGAGGCAATGTCACCGTGATGAAAATCCTAACCCACTGAACCTTGGTACTGGGACCACAGGGAGACACACCTAACCAAGTCTCAGACACGAGGCTTCCCAAGGAAGGCAATGGCCCACCTGTGCTTCAGGATGCAAATAGTCATCCAGTGAAAGGTTACATGGTTGTTCATTGGGTGGGGCAAGTGTATTAGTTACTTATTCCTGCGTAACCAATTACCCCAAAACCTAACTACTTAGAGCCACAACATTTATCATCTCCCAGTATTTTTTTTTTTTTTGATGGATAGGGAAGGGTAGGAATCTAGGTGCAGTTGAGGTGAGTCCTCTGGATCAGAGTCTCTCCCAGGTCGTAGTCAAGGTGTCAGCCCAGGTCAGCTGGGGAAGATTTCCCCACGCATTTGATGGCTGGCAAGATCCCTTTCCTTGTGGGCTATTGATCAGAGGCTGCCCTCAGGCCCCTGCCATCTGTATCTTTCCAGTGGGCAGCTCACACCATGGCAGCTGGCTTCCTGAAAGCAGCAACCAGAAGCCCCAGGGAGAGCCAGAAGGAAGTCACTGTCCTTGGGAACCCAGGCTTCCTGCAAGAGACAGTCTGGGAGAAAACAGGAGTGGACTGTAGCAGCTGCAAATATAAGCCTATTGTTGAAAAAGCCGGAAGAGCCCATGCACCCAGGGGAATGGCCAACATAGACTGAATATAGTGTTCAGAATGACAATTATGAAGAATATAGTTCAGAAAAGCATATATTTATTATGCACTAAACTCTAAACTGTAATATTGAATTAGAACACTATTAACAAGATGAAAGAGGCATTTCCTAACTTCCAAGATTCATTATTATGTGCCTTCAGTGTTGTTAATAGAAATTCTTAATTTAACATATTGAGAATAAAAGGTGAGCTTAATTCTTATCAACCTGATAGAAAAAGTACACATCTTTTTATGCAATTCAAAACCAGAGAGAATTCAGCAATTACTATGTAAATAATGTTTGAGTCTGCAAAGGTAAAAGACTGCACATGTGTTTTTAAGAAGTATACATTCTCAAATTAATACTTTATTTGTCTTATAAAGCTTAATTCATAAACATTTAGCATTGGGAGTTTTACATTAATTAAAATTGACTCCAGTTTAACCAATTATGGAAGCAAAATGTTAGACTGTTAAGAATCATAAGATGAAGAGAAAAATATTTTCAACCTAGTTATTCAAGAACTAACCAAACATTTCTAGATTATCTTCTTTGTCATTCAGCCTCTCATTAGCCTACTTCATTTATTTGCCGAAATCACTATCAGAAGTGACATTAAAGAGTAAAGCTAGGAATAAAAATTCAATTAAGTCCATCTTAACAGAGTTGTTCTGTTTATGGGACTTCAAAAGAAGTGGTAGTGATAGTGATTTAAATTGTGTTCATAAACTTGTGAACTAAAAGTCTTTATTACTCCCAAAATCCTGGCTTACACAAATTCCATTTTCCAAGCGAACTGGAAAAAGATGTTTTTATGCAAAGAAATCACCACCATATCTTGTTCATTCTCATAAAAGTACAAAAGCACTTCAACCCAGAAGCCATAAAAGACATAAATAAATTAGATTGCAGGAAACAAAGTAAATTCTAAGCAGTAGAAAATAAATTATCCAAAGTTATAAAGCAAATGGAGAACTAGAAAAAATATTTGCAACTTATTTCACAAACAAGAGCTTATCTTCTTAACACATAATGATCTCCCATAACGCTTTAAGAAACAGCCAACACTACTGTTAGATTGTTCTTAACTTCAATGTCTCTGGTTATATTTTGTTTGCTGGGGGGGAGTGGGAAGGGGACAGTGAGGAGAGGGGATTACAGGAACTACTATAAAGGACACATGGACAAAATCAAGGGGGAGGGTGGAGGTGGGGGAGGGAGGTGGGTTCGGCTGGGGTGGGGTGGAGGGATGGGGAGAAAGGCATACAACTGTAATTGAATAACAATAAAAATTTTTAAAAAAGAAAAGAAACAGCCAACACAAGAGAGAAAGGGGGCATGGTAATAATAAGAGATTTTATAGAACAAAAGAATGAAAATGGCTTTAAAACATATAAAAAGATTCTTGAATCTGTCCTTCCACTTTTCTCCCCAAACTTGGCATCATCCTGATTCTTCTCTTTCTCTCTCCCCCATGTCTAATATGTCAACACATCCTATTGGCTCTGTTTTTTGAAAGAATCCAGAATCTTACCCAGTTCTCCCCACCATCACCTCCTCCTGGATTATTGCAACTCCTAACTGAGCTCCTGGTTTCCATACTTGCTCCCCGTACCATTCTTTAGAGGGCTTTCAGAAAAAAACTCTTTAAAATGGAATCCTACATTGGTTTCCCACCTCAGGGTCAAAGCCAAAGCCTTGTGGCTCCAAGGCCATGCATCTGAGCCCTATGACTTTCCTAACCTTCTTCCCTGTCATGCTCCTCCCCACTCACACCACTTTTGGCCTTTTTGTTCTCTGTGAACATGATGTGGAAGATTGTACTTTCCAAAGATGACAGCAACAATATTACCTGTGGAAGTTCATTTTATGTGTCAATTTGGCTAGACCCCAATGCCCGGATATTTGGTCAAACATCTACCTAGATGTTGCTGTGAACACATTTTTAGATAAGGTTAACCTTTAAATCAGCAAGCTTTAAATAAAGTAGATTACCCTTCATATTGCAGGCAAGCCTCATTCAATCAGTTGAAGACCTTAAGAAAAAAAAGACTGAGATCCCCAGGGGAAGCAGGAATTCTGCCTCCAGACAGCCTTCAGACCCGAGCCAGAACACCAGCTCTTTCCTGACTCTCCAGCCTGCCGGCCTGTCCTGCAATTTCAGACTTGTTAGCCTCTACTACTGTGTCCACCAATTTATTAAGATAACTCTCTCCTCCTCCTCCTCTCTCTTTCTTACTATAGACATAGATATATAGATACATAAGGATATAGATATATAGAGATAGATGTAGAGATATAGATAGGTAGAGGAATGGATTAATAGGTAAATATATGAATGATGGATATACAGATAGATCATTCTACATATATTGAGGGGTGTGTGTGTGTATATGTATATCCCATTGGCTCCATTACTCTGGAGAACCCATACTAATATGCTGCCCAATAACTTGGCCTTCTCATTCGTCCCATGAAGAGGTGGCATCCATGCCCCTCCCCTGGGTGTGCACCTACCTTGATCAATAGTAAGAATTGTGAGATTAGGTCAATGTCATGCTGTGCCATCTTCCTGGACATCCTCTCTAGGCGCTTCCTGGCTCTCTCCCTCACTCAATCAGCTCTTTACACAAATTTTGACCTTTCAGGGGGGCTTCACTTGCCCCCATTTAAAACGACAACCCTCCACCCTGTGCTCTTTAGCTCCCTTCCCTGTTTCTTTGTCTTCAAAGAACTTACCACTGTCTTAAAGGCTATTTTTCTTGTTTACTTTTCCTTTGCCCAGCTCCTCTGACTAAAATGTTTTCTCCACAAGAATTGGTGTTATGGGGTTCACTCTGCCCAGTGCTGCATTACAAGCAGCTGGAACAGTGCCTACACACAGTAGGGGCTCAACTTATATTACAGGAGGATAAGCAAGTGGATCAATGCACAGACCTCACCAAAGAGAAGGGTAAATCAAAGCTTGAGTGACACACAATTTTTTCTCTATCAGATTGGCAAAAATCTAACCATCTGGTGGTAACCGGGCTGGTGGTGATGTGGGGAAACACGCACTGTCATGCTCTGCTGGCAAGAGCATAAACGGGCACAAATTCTTCAGAGAGTGATCTAGCAACATGATTTAAAATGTGAGATTCACATCAATCTGACCCAGCAAAGCCGTCCTGTAGAAATACATTCGACAGAAGGGCTCAGACATATGAGAGATGGTCTATGAACAAGGACACTCATGACAGCACACATCTGAATGAGCGAAACATTCAACAGCCAAGTGTTCCCCATGATGTAACTGTTGCATGCACGTCGGGCTATTCCTGCTAAGAGAGTTAGGTGGGTATAAAAGAGGATACGCCATTCTATACTTAAGTAGAACTTAGAATAAGCTCTAAGGCCTATTGTTAGACAATCGGGCAAAGTTCAAAATAGTGTGTTCTTGTGTCACCAGTTTAATTGGGAGAGGTAGACTATCTCCAGAAGGACGGAAGACAACTGGATAAGAGGTATGTTGTACTATGTGCATTTAGTAACTACTCAAAGGGAATATGCATCTCTTTTTTAAAAACAAATATAATTAGCTTCAATCTCTTCTAGAAATGGCAATCACATGATCTCTAGCTTCCCTTTTGCTTGTCTCAGGGACAGACAAGTGACACATACAGAACATGTAGCATCAACGTCTTATGGACAAATTGGGAGTAAGGGGGACCTTCCCTGTTTCTCCAGAGAGAAGCACACAAATGCTCACAGCCACCCTAATCAATGCCAAGGACTTAGTAATCCATGAAATAAGCAATAAATGCTTCAGTAAAATTTATGGCAACAAATATAGCTTACAAGACCACAGGAAGCTTTCTCAATATAACAAATTATGAGATAAACTGCTGCGTCTGTTTACCCATCATGCTAACATGTGGGTCATTACACCTACAGATGGTTCCTTCAATAAATAGAAATGAGGCAGGGAGAAGCACTAACCAAAATATGTTCTCGTTTATATTCCCTGTGGGGGTTTTCTTCATCAGCATTGTAAGGCTGACAAAGAAAAGATAAAAAAAAGAAATATTTAAAATGTATTATATTTATGGCTTTTTTAATTGACGGAGTAGAATAACTATACTTAAGAGCAAAGATATATTAGCTTTAAAAAGGAAACATGACCTGTTACTTAGTAACAAACTATTGTCTGTCTTTATCTTTCTCAGAAAACTACAGAGCTAAGGCAGTTAATAGTACCATTCATGCAACTGTTTTTAACCAACATCTAAACTACATTTTTAGAATATATTTTTTTCCAAAACACAAAAAACAAAGAGAGTCCCTGTTCCATTTACTGAGTACACACTACCTATAAGATGCTGTAACACAGATACACACCACTTGTCTTCAGGCAGGTCATAGGAGTGAAGTCCCAAATAGGTAACCCTAGCGCACTCTCAATGTATGAGAGACAAAGAAGGAAATGACAGAGGAGGCGAGCCTTCGTGGAGATGACAGTCTTTGAATCGCACCTTGAAGGATGGATGAGAACAGAAACAAATATTCTTCCAGCAGGGGAGCAAGTATGATGAGGGCAACATGGCGGACACTCCTAACTTCTAATCCCCAGGAACCGGCATGAGAATAGAAATAATACTCTGCCTGTAGGAGATTGACTAGTGTCCCCCCAAAAGATATGTCCAAGTCCCAAACCCCACTATCTGTGCATATGACCTTATTTGGAAATTGGGTCTTTGCAAATGTAATTAAATTCATTTAATTGAATTTAGGTGGGTCCTAAACCCAATGGCCCAGGTCCCTATAAGAGGAAGGAGAGGGAGAGTCTCCCCAGAGAAGGCCATGTGAAAATGAAGGCAGAGATTGCAGGCACGTAGCCACTAGCCAAGGGACATCAAGGATTGTTGGCAGCCACCTGAATCAGAAGCTCCAGAAAGAACCCTCCCTGCCTACCCCTGATTTAGGACTTCTGTCCTTCAGAATTATGAGACAATAAATATGTTGATTTTAAGTAACTGACTTCATGGCAATGTGTTACAGAAGCCACAGGAACCTGGTACGTTGCCCTTTTTTGGCTGACCTTGGTATTCTCGGTACTACCCGAAGTCCTTCACTAGTCTGGTACTCAGGAAATACTGGCTGAATAAAGTACTGTGATATGTGGAAGTAAATGTGGCCTAACGCTGAGGAGGTCAGCAAGGCAGACTGGAAGGAATCTTAGTGACATTCTTTGAGTTTGTTCTGCAAGGCTTGAAGAGAAGTTAAGGACTTTTGGAGGAACAGGATGACTTATCACACAGGTGGAAGATATCGTGGCAAAAAGTGGGTAAGCTGGGAAGGTAGGAGATTAGGCCAAGTGCCTGGGACGTGGTGAGGAGGTTTGTGCTGAGACAGTGGAGTTCGCTGACCTCATGGCCACGGCTCACTCCAACAAGAACTTGGATCCTGCCATTCCAGAATTCCTATATTGACAGCTAATGTGCGTTTGAGGGCAGGCAGAGAAGATGGTCCAGAGAGGAGAGGGCACTTGTCTCCCCCTCATCATATTCAACCCCCAACATCTCTGTGCCCTGGGTGCCAATTGGAAGTCCCTGTTGCTTTAAGGAGTCCCAGTGTCAATAAAGTGATTGGCTCATCTCTCATAAGAGTTCTGCCTCCACAGGTAACTACACCTCCTGCGCCTGTTGAGCCTTGATCAGGTGGGAGGTCTTTTCAGTTTCTTGATGCAAACAGAGCATGATCCCAAAAGACAAAACAAAAATGCTGGAGCCTGACATGGTCTGGCATAGCCCAGCAACTTCGCACCGTGACTGCTTTCCTGTGAAAGCAGGAAAGTTGTCACTCACCTGGGGACATTTCAGCTCTCATCAGCAGCAATGTCTGCTAGACGGCATACTGAAAAACTAATAAAACAGATCACGTAAGTGCAAAGAATTGGCACTCTCTTCCATGTGATTAGGCTGACGTCCTGTGAGCAGGCTGTACACAGACTCTGCTCAGAAAGAGACAAACCACATGAAATTGCTATCCGTTGTTAAAAAGGGAGCTTGTGAGAAAAGATGAAGGGTTTAATGGCCTGTACTCCCACAGATCTAAGCAAAACATCACACATTTTAAGACAATTGAGAACCTTCTGTAAGTTTCTTTTTTTTTCTTCAAACATTATCAACATCAGAGGCATTCATTTGCTTGCCATACAAGAGACATTTTGGGTGGAAGACTTGGGATCATGGACAGAGAGAAAGATGCAGGAGTCTGGGAGGGCGTCCTGGAATTATTAGGCGCATGGGCTATTGCGGGGAGGGAGGCAGAAAAGAGAACAAAGCACTGGAGTCTTATCCTTCTGATATCTTGAAAGACAATAATGCAAACGCGGTGGGGAAAGTGCTCTTTTTAAAAAGCTGCCTGGTGCGCTCTCCCTCCACAGAGCACGCCCACGCCTTTCTTCCCTCTCAGGTGTGCATTTCCTGAACTCTAAGGGACCCCACAGACCTGCAAACAGGGGAGCAGTGGACAGGGGCTGCTTGTTTGGGGCTAACCCCCTGAACCTGTTGCCAAGGCCGCCTTTTCTTTAACTTTTCACTGAGCCAAGGCAGCACCCCCAGGCTTACTTCTTCCCTGTAACATTTCTAGAGAGCCAATCACAGCACCACCTGACCTCTCTCCTGCTGCTTCTTCTACCCTACGCCCTTACTCGTTTCCCTGTCCCCAGCTTAATAAATGGGCTCTTAAAATCTAAATAAATAAATAACAAATAAAAGTCACCTGAATCTTCACCAATCCAGATAAGAAAGCAAAGAACTGATTTTTAGGAGAAACACAGGGCTGCTGTTTGGGTGTAGTGTAAGGGGTGGACAACCCTGCCTTTTGTTTTTGCTTTAAGTCAGGATACCTTGAGGGGGTCCTTCCACTTATTTATGTAAGTGTTATGGACTGAATGTGTGGGTCTCCTCAAAATTCATGTGTTGAGGCCTAACCCTCAAGGTGATGGTATCAGGAGGTTGATCTTTAGAAGTGATTAGGTCATGAGGGTGGAGCCCCCATAACTGGGATTAGTGCCCTGATAAAAGAGACCCCAGAGGGATGAGGTTGCTGTCACTTCCATGTGAGGACACAATAGGAAGACAGTCATCTGCAAAACAGGAAATGAACCCTCACCAGACACAGGATCTGCCAGCGCCTTGATCATGGACTTCTAGTCCCCAGAACCGTGAGAAATAAATGTGTGTTTTTTAAGCTACCCCCTCTGTAGCATTCTGTTGTAGCAGCCCAGACAGTCTAAGTAATGGTTGATTCCAGATCTTGCTCTAGAAGGGAGAGACAGAGGAAATAAATTATTATATATAAAATGGGTGTGAAACATTTCTGGGACACTGATGTTAAATGTCTTAGTTCTAGCTGCCTGCTCTGCTGGGACAAGGAAGGAAGGATGCTGTGACTCAGAGAAAATACCTGGTCACAGGCACTCTCATCTGCCATTTGTTGGTTGCTGCAATCTGCCAACAGCTGCAGTGATGAAAAAACAGACCTTTAGTGTTGACCCTGTGATGGGATTTGACCAATGTGCCCCCTGAAACAGTTATATTAGAAAGCCAGGCCTTCTTGGATGTGGAGCTCAGCCTGGGCATGAAACACACTCCCCAATCTCAGCTGGCTCATGGATGAGGTTATGTTGAGGATCATGTTGAGAAAGCAGGTAGCAAATCGACCCTGGAGTCAGGGGATTATGCTTGTGCTCCAGTTTCACTAACTTCTGGCTATGACCTCAGAGTTGTAGCATCTCTGAACCTCTGTTTCCCGACCTGTATGATCCCACCTGGGGTAGTTGTGCACTGATGCACATGAAACTCTTAGAAGAGTGCTAGGTGCACAGAAAACTGGACGTGCCTCCTAAACACGCCACATGCCTGCCCTGACCGGTATGGCTCAGTGGGTTGGGCATCGTTCTGCAAAATGAAAAGTCACCAGTTCAGTGCCAGTCAGGGCACATGCATGAGTATGCACCCTGATTGGGGACTGTTTGCAAGCAGCCAATCAATGTTTCTCTCTTTCATGGATGTTTCTCTCCCTCTCTAACTCCCTCCAATCCCCTCTCTCTAAAACTAAATAAATGAAATCTTTTTTAAAAAGTAAAATAAATATGCCATATGCCTTTTTCATACCCATGACTGCTGGAGATGTCTCTTGGAAGTCTGACACCATCTCACCACCTGGGTCCCCTCTCAAAAGCTCCTCCTCAGAGAGGGCTTCCTGATGACCAAGGATGACTACCCCTCCCCTGTGATTCCACATCCCACTACACTGTCCTGTTTTCTTTACTAGCATCTCAGATCATATTAGTTATTTATTCTGTTCATATTTGTGGCCTGTCTCCCACCAGGAAAACTGCAGTTTTCATGAGATTTGGCCTCTCACCTCTGTTCCCCACTGTTGTACACCCAGAGTTCATTGTGGCCTCGTCCTTTATGGAATAATGAGTGAACAAAACCAGGAACACACTTGCTCAGAGACCCTGCTTGACTTTGACCCTTCCATCTGCTTGTATTTGATGCCAGGCCCACTTTTCCTTCCTTCCGCTGAAGCTCTCTGACATTTAGTCTTAGCACTATGCATGTGGTTCCCTTTCCACCTAGGCTGCAAGATCATTTGACTGAGTTTTACACCTCCCTGAGCCCCTGTTGTTCGCTCAATGTTTCCGATCCAGAGAAGCTCAGATAAGAGCTGTCAGTAACAGGGTTGTGTAAGGGTATCGCCACATTGCTTCTTCATTCCTGGGGTCACCATGCTGCACCCACCATAACTCTAGAGATAAGTGGACATCGGTGCCCTTTGTTCTTGGAATACTGAGCCTACACAGGAGCGGCACTGGGCTAGAAAGCGGAGCTCAGAAGCTGCTGCTGGGATCCAAGGCCCCAGTGAGATCACTCTGGGCTGTGTAAAAAAGGGAGACCCTGACCCTACCCACAGTCCATGCCACCCTGCCTGCCACCCCAGTGACCACTGCTTCCCTACAAAACTATCCCCAGACATTGGTCATGCCATCATCCAGACTTTGCATTTCCCTCCAGCCTTCCCTCATCCTTCCAACCACCCCTTCCCTGGATGGTTTAAGACCCACCATCTAGAAGAATCTCACACCCAGTCCTTTCTCCCTCTAGCTGTACCTTGGGTTCCCACTGCAGACCATGCAATTGAGACCATGGCTCAATTGCCAGTTACTGACTTCGGTCTGTGAGTCTCCTCTCCCAGTGAGACTGCAAACCCTGGAGCTCTGTGCACTCCTTGCCAGGCTGCACGAAGCATGCTGTGGAGCAACAGACACACAGCTCCACACATGGGCTGCCTTGGTAATTGCATCCTAATTGCATCTGCTTGTCTCCCACCCATTTGTGTCTTTGGAATAATTCTCAACATCAGTGAGTCACTTCTCTCAGAGGCTCAGAGTCCCGATCCTGCAGCGGCTGGGAGATGAGTATGGAAAAGTCTCAACCTCGGGCCTAATAACAATTAAGAGTGAGATTTCCAGCTGTACATTTGAGAAATAAATTAGCACTTAAAGGCATATTAATCTCGCCCTTCACTAATGTCTTCCACGTTCTTTTTGTGACCCCACAATAATTACATCAGAGGGTTTGGTAATTTATGTTTGGCAGCAGTTTGCAGAACTTCTTGTGACCTCAGGGTAAATCAGAGGACTATGCCACTCCCTGTGGAGAATAAAGGACAGTGTAGCTGCATCTCTTTTGCAGGAAGGCCTGAAACTTGGAAAGCTCCTGAATTAAACATAATGGGGAAATGATTTGTCTTCAGCCCCTTTCCATTTAACAACCTTTAACAATCTTTCCGAAGAAAAAAACAAGATGCTGGCATGGTTCGAGCCAAATCATTTCTTAATCGGCTGTCACTGAAAATAAAGAGAGATGATCACGCAGACACTCTCATGTTTACTTTACTTCCAGACGAGGACAATGAGGCAGGCACCCAAATAGCACCTGGTATAAGAATCACCCAGTTCCAACCCATTTTTTACTGCAAGTATGTTGGAAGCCACAAAACAGAAGGTCTTTCATTTTTCTTTATGATTCAAAACCATGTAGTCAAGTTTCCTCCCTGTTCTTGTTCTCTCTTCTCTCTCTCTTGGTTTCTCTGTCTCACCAGGTTATCTTCCACCTTAAATATTTAATTTCTTTCAAGTTTACTTCTATCTGCCTCTGTTTCCCCTTCTTCCCTACCTCCCTTCTTACTATTCTTAGAGTCAAGACCTGCCACAAGTTTTGGGTGGCCTTGCAAAATGACAATGTGGAGCTCTTTATTGAAAAATTTTAAGAATTTCAATACAGCGACAGCAGAGAAAACACCAAGCGTGGGACCCTGTGTGACTGCACAGGACACATGCCCAGGAATCTAGCCCTATCTGCAGCTTCTTCTGCCAAGGTCATGGCCTCCATCAGTTGCCTCCTCCTTCACTAGACTTTTTCACTCACACTTCTGCTGCTGACCAACAAGTCCTAACAAGATAAGGAAACAGAAATGTCACTTATCAGCAGGGTATGATTCAGACACTTCAGGGCCCAGAATCAGCATACTCACTCCCCAGAGAACACCTTTGTCCCCATGACACTTTCTAAAGGATGACAAAACTGTTCATGCCCATATTACCATGTCTGGGGTTCATCACGCTTTTAGACCTACTTTAGTGTTTCAATATCCAGTTCTATCATATCTCAATAAAACAAAACCATTTGCTGAATGGAGACTAAGAAGGAGGCTTACAGTAAATCTCCAATGATTCTAGATATTTCACCAAAACCTTTGCTTGGAGTTGTGTCCACTCCTCTGTTTTTCATTCCCAGTCTTAGGACAGGTTGAATCTTGGCCCTTGGCTTGCTCCCTTCCTCAACCCCAAGATCCAAGAGCCATGTTTTATGGAGGCCTTTCTCTGTGCAGGGTCTTTTAAAGTTCAATGGTCATGCTGCCTTGAAGATAAATGTCTGCAGACTATTCCTAGCAAATTGAACTTTAAAATTCCTGACACTGGGACTTCTCCTACAATAGTGTTATGCCACTATTGTCAGAAATAGAAAGAACACAAATTCCCAAGTAAGGCCACCACAACTGGTTCCCAGCATCCTCCTCACCCTCAGCATGGTAGCCTTTGAACTCTTCCCAACAATCAGGTTTGTAGGAAAGAGGAGATAGCAAGGATGAGAAGGGGGGAGGACAATACAGGAAAGAGAAGAGAGCAGACCACTCACAGAGAGGGTGGCTCCCAGTGGCCTCATACTTGAATATGCAGGCAGAGCTGACTCAGAACAAAGGGAAAGGGAAAGCTTGGATCTGAAAGGCAGAAACTCCCTCCTCGGCTCTTTCATCAGAGAGTAAGCATGCTCTGAGGACAGGCAAACATGGGGACTCAAGTAGGGACTGCAAATCTCCAAGGTGGCAGCTCCTTTGGGCTTACCACCATCTAAATGAAAGCTCAGGTTCTTTCCTTTGTATCAAAACTACCCAGCACCCTGTGCCATCTCCACAACTGAGCCCAGTAAATTGCCTCTTTTATAGAATCATGTTAAATATGTGTCCTGCTTTCCCTCTCTCCTCACTAGCCATTCTCCCAAAACAAAATGATCCTGCAAATCTGAAGAAAATGCAAGTGAATTGCCACCAGCAGCCCTGGTTGTCTATTTACTTGAGAACAACAAAAAAGTGCTATTCTCCTTGGATAAGCAGTGAATTAGCAAATGTCTTTCTCTATCATAAACATTTGCTGAAAACAGCCCCTGGCTGATTGCATGAAGGATGCAGAACAGCTATTTTTAACTAACGCGTGAGAACAGCAGCGTCTAATTTTGGATTACTGCTCAGCCTCCATGCTGGGAGCTGACTCTGTGAATGGATGGACAATTCAAAGGGGACTTTCACCGCAGCCTGGCCCTACCAGCAGCTGTCACATGTTCTCAGACAGCCAGTTTTGAGGCATGGACCATGGTCACTTGACTCCTCATTCTATGATGTCACCAGTCAACACAATAGTGCTATTGAAGGACTCCCTCTGCCTACTTTTGTCCCCACAGGACCAGGAAAGAAAATGTTTATGTTGGAAGGACACTGCATGAGGACACCCAGGGCATCAACGGAAGGGACCTTGCACTGGAACAAGGAAGAAGAGCTGGGAGACCAAGCCTCCTGGAAGAAAATTGGCAACAAGCCCAATATGATGAGAAATTAGGCCTTTAAAATGCTTTCAAAAATTATCTGACATTACTTTAAAAATAGAAATAGATGGCTTCACTAATGCTGAAAATAATAAAAACTGTTATCCCCAGAGGCAACCCCCTACATTAGCAGTTGTCCAAAAAGCACCATTAATACGCATGTTATCTCACCAAAGAAATGCCTGGTTTCCTCCTTCCGTCTGAGTGAAGACTTTCTCCTGTGAGGAAGCAGCTCCCATTCCTAGGCACTGAGCATCTTCAAATTGCAAATAAGGATGAGGGCAAGAAACAGAAAAAAATAAACCTAGGGGAAAGGAAACATTTCCAGCCTGACCCCCTTGCTAAGCCTCTCTCTTCAAATATTTTAGACCACTGGAATGTCATATGCTACACGATCTGCTAACAAATCTGTAAACAAAAGGAAAAGCTAAGGAACAATTATGTCTGAGCAGTATTTCTGGAATGTGGCAGGACAACTCTCCATGGGCCTCTGGCATTTCTGCAAGTGCTAACTGCCTTCACTCTGGGCTATGTGTTCAGAAGACTGAACAGCCTTGGACTATGCAGGCAGACTTCTTCCAGAGCAAAAGACAGGCACACCTACTGTTCTTTGTCAGAAGATTCGGGGCCCCTAAGCTCAGGGTTGCTCCCCTGTAACACAGCACACTGTGTGGGCACATGTCACCTGGTCCTCTCTGCATTGTCTTGTGTGGGAAGTTGGACTTAGGCAGGTCCAAAATTGCTGATACTCGCAGTTACTGTCACCATGATAAATAAACTTCATTTTTTAGATCCATAAGTTTTGAGTCTTCTACCAGCATCCAGGATGTTGTGACAAGCTGACATTTTAGCTTGTAAGTAAGATAAAAGCTTGGACCACACAGAGTTCTCGCTACTGAATTTAGATAACTCTTGCTGACAGTTTTGGAGAATATGCTCTCAGGTGTGTAAGTGATACTGTGAGGTAAATGATACTTCAGGCAGAGGCCCTCCTTAAAATGTGTTCTCTTCTTTTTTCTGTAGAAATAGAACCAGGCATGTGGCTATCCAGAATAGCCACACTTTGCAACTTTCCTGGTAGCTAAGTGTGTTTACGTGACTACGTTCCAGCCAATGGGATGTGAGTGAACTATTGACAAACACTGCTGATCCATACCTTAGGAGAGCTGGCATGTATCCTTTGCCCATCCTTCAACCTCCTTCTCCATCCTTCTGCTCAGAACATGGATGTGAAAGCTGACACTACATCCCAACCCATGAAGATGAGGCTTTTGCTCAACAGTACAAAAAGAGACAAGGAGTCCATGTCCCTGACATGATCAAGAATCAGACCTCGGCTGAACTCACTTATAAAACAAAGATAAATCTTGTTCAACCTTTTGCATTCTCTGTTAAAGGCAGCTGGATCATCTTTGATCAGTACAGTGCTAAGCCCCCAAAGTGGAGTCTGCAGGAGAAAGAACCCAGAGCTGGGGCAAATTGCAGCCATCCAGGACAGCCCTGGCCAAACTGAGAGACAGATAATGTCTTCAGGATCCACTGCACTGTACCATATTCCTCTTGTCTTCTTTGCCTCCCCACCTTCCATGCCCACTGCTCTCGACCCTCTTCACCCCATGCTGCCTACTGCAGGATTCACCCCACCAGCCCCTCACTTCAGCTTCAGTCTTCCTCCACACAGAGACAGCTCATCCCCACCAGATTTATTTCAGTGTCGACTTTGAGAAGAGTATCTCCTATCTCCTATCGTCCTTTCAAAAGAACCTAAAAATAAACCAGTCTCAAAACACACATTTGTAAGTGCTTGGTTTGTGAAATGACCCTAAATGGTGGGACAAAGGTACCCATCATATTTGGATGGGACAGATGGGTTAGTGGAGAGCCCCCTGGTGACCCTCAAAACCACCCCAGGGGCAATTGAATAGGTGGCCCATGCCCAGCCCCAGCCACATACACAAAGACATGATTGGCCAACTCTGCTGTACAGCAGTCTTCCCCATGAGAAGTAAAATACTGGATTCATTGCCCAAAGAGGAATTCAGGAATGCAAGAGCAAGTTTTATTCAGGCAACATCATGGTGGTGGCATCACAGCAATGACATCACAGTAGTGCCCATTTTCTCCCCCACTCACCCACTCATCTACATCGTACTCTGAACACAATGTCACATTCTATCTATATCATGTCATTTATTCACCTGTTCCCTTAACCCACTCTTACTGAGCAGCTACCTTATGCCAGATCCTGCTTCACACAGGGAACAGAAAGATGAGTGTAGTAGGATCCAAGCCTTGTGTGGGTGCAGGATCTGGTGAGTGTCAGGCTCTCCCAGGGTAGAAACTCACACTTATTTTGAGATAATCACTTACATTGAACAAAAAGCCAAGAGAGTGAGGGCAAATCCTAATCAATTCTAAAAATTATTATTCAGAGAAAATCCTATTCTATGATAACCCTCATAACATATAGCTTCTGAAAACAAGTCCATCTTTGTGCTCTGAGGGTCTGGCAGAAACTCTTATTAAAGACTTTCAAAAGTAAACATTCCCAAGTGTTTACTGACATCTAATTAACAATTCAATCAGAAGATCAAAAATGGAGTGTCTGTGTGTTTGTATATTTCATTTCATGATGTTTCAGCTGTGAATGCTTTAGGCTGCAAGTAAAATATGGATGCAATCAACCATGCTGTTTAAAAATAGAGGTTGATGGTGACATCTCGATTAGGTTGTAGTGAAGCTAATTGCAGTGTGTTGATATCAATTTCTTGGTTGTGACAAGGTGGTTATGTTGCAGAACTAGCCAATGGTGTTCTAGAACAGCTGTGGGGTTTGACTGTCCACTACCAAGAAGCATGACCTCCCAGGCAAGAATTTCGTGAAAAAGGAAAGGGGTTGTTTATTTAAAGGTTATACAGATTTAGAATAATGGCAGATTTCTGCCACTAAGTCCTGTTCTCTTTAAAACACCCAAAACTTAATAGCCCTCTCTCCCCCTGCCAACTCAGACCAGACCAGTTTCAGAATATGCCACTCAGAAATACTGTCCTTCAGAAACACAGAAGTCTGCAGCTCAGCATCCCCACTCCCAGTTCAGCTCTAAGCATCTCTCATGAGTCTGGGTGCACTGGCCTGCGTCTTTCTCACAATGTCAGTTTCTCTCCCCTGGAACCACCTTTACTCCAGCCATCAGCTCACCAGCATGTCTGTGTTCCTGGCCAGGCAGGTCTCCCACAGCTCTGCCAGCTCTGCTGCTGTCTTCTGTGCTCACGGCAGGAGTGGGGAGTTTGGGGGGGGGGAGGTTGGGAGGGTTGGGGGGTGGCACTGAATCCAATAGACCTACAGATAGACAGCCCTACAGACAGACCGACTGACCTACAGGCAGACCTCCAGACCTTGTATATCTCAGCCTGCTTCAATTTTAAATGCTTGGCTCAGAACTTCCTGCACAGCTGAACGTCCAGCTCTTCCTATGGTACATTTGTATCCACCATTTTGTCAGCTTCTCAGTGTCTTTGACCCTCTTTCAGCTGCCATCTTTAGTCGGGGCAAGAGTTTCCAGACACCCACAGGCATCCAGGGTGGGCATCAGTCCCAGCAGCTCATGCAGGTGCTGCATGAGCTTCCCTCCACCCCAACCTGGCTATGTCACAAGTCACCCTGCCAAGTCACTCTGCCAGCACACATTCTCACAGTCACATACACAATTTTTCCAGAGTAGCAGCCTTCTTCTGAAGCTCCTCCCTTTCGGAAGGCACATGCTGTTAATCTGCCTTTGTTATGCAATGTGCCTCAAATGCTGTGCTTTCCACTCTGTGGGCATCCCTTCCCACTCTTTTTGCTGGATTGTGGGGGTGCAGGGTGTTCTTACTTTCATGGACCCATGCTCTGTACCCCGTTATATGTATGCAAGTTCATGCAAATGATACATGAGAACTTTCTGTATTATTTTTGTAACTTCTTGTGAGTCTGAACTATATCAAGGTTAAAAGTATTTTTTAAAAACTCAGAGATTTATTTGTGCTCACAATTAGAAATCCAGAGGTTGCTGGTTGCTGATTTGGGTTTACATGTTCCACAATGCTGTCGATGACCCAGGCCATTTCTATCTTTTTATTTCTCTACCCTTTCCTTATTGGCTTTTTATTCTGCTCCCTGTGGTTTGGCAAAATAGACTTTTATCAAACCATCTTGGTGAGTAAGGCTATAAATTGCATGGGAGGAGAGTGGTGAAGAATTTTTCTTTCTGAAGCCCTGGGTTATGAATTGTGGGGCTCTAGAGTAATGAAAATGAATAGAAATGAAAGACCCCAAATCTTAGTCCCAACATGCTGGAAGGGTGCAGCCTTGGGAACTCTTCAGACAAGGTGCCACTGCAGCAGTGATCGAGAGCCCAGAGTCACACCCACTGTCAGTGAAGAGTGTACTTCCAGGCACATTTATTAAAAGGTGTCACCACCTCTACCCACTGCCTTCACCAAAGACCCTGTGGATATGAACATGCTCTGAATTCCTCTGCCAGCAACAAGCACCATTAATTTTTCCGGCTTTAAGAAACACACCAAATGCAGGTCATGCGAATGCTTACTTGAGGGTTAAAGATGCAGGTTTAGCTACCAACTTACCAATAAATACAGTCTGAATTCATGCGATGTTTTTCAAAAATTCTTTATGGAAATAATCTTACTTCAAAAACCACATCAGGCAAATTATTTGGTAATGAAAATTATTTTCCAAAAGCTAATACCATGGTATAATATAAAAAGGCAATTGTTTGAAAGAGAGAAAAATAAAAATCAAACCATAGAGAACAGATTTCATGATGAAAGAGTCTGAGAATTGGGCTCTGTGTTTACTACTAATTCTGACCCCTCAGAGAAATAAACATTTGGGGCAAGTTTTCAGAAAAGCCCTTCTGAACAGTAATTTTGCAAGAGTGTTTGTATTCATTTTAAGCCAGCCAAAAGCAGCTAGAGGCAGTCATCAAACAATACCCAGAAGACATTTCAGATGGAAGGATGGCTCACTGGGGACTAGCAAGAAGTGCCTTTAGTAATCACCAATTGCAGCCGTGCTAAACCTATTAAAACTACTAGTTTTGGAGCACAAATGTTAGGCTGTGAAAGTCTCCAGCTCCCAGAACAAGAGGACTAACTACTTAAGAGCTCTAATTAATAGCAGCTCTTAACTTCAATGATTTAGCATCTTAACATATAATGAACCTTCAGAAGACATGGCAGTCAAAATGCTCCTCTCTGAAACCAGCCTCCGAGCCAGCCTGACTCTGCCAGCTGAACTGAGCTGAAACCAGTGGGAGACTGAACACACTTAGAGAGGCCCCCACAATGCAGGAGCTCACTGCATCCTCTGGGCTCCTGTGCTGGTGACTAGAGCTCCTGGGGCACAGCCAACAGCACTGGTCATTCAAATGTGTCCCAGAGGCCTCACACAAGGAAAACCTCTCATGATAACCGAAGGGACCTGATCACCTCCAGACACATCCAAAACAAGCAGAATAAAGTCTCTTCTGTGGGTGTTCTGGAGGCCAAAGGAGGCAGATATTTTGAGATCCTGCATTTAAGTGGAAAGAGCTTGGAAGACTCTTCTGGGCAGGACTGAAGAGTTCTCTGGTGGTCTTCAGACATTCACAAACTTTCTGAGCCATTTTTAAAACCATGAATTTAGGTGCTGCCAGTTGTCAATTACCTCTGCTAAAGCTGGTAAAAGGAGGAATGGAGAATTCAAAGGAGTGGATGCTAAAAGATTGTATTTAGCCTGGAAAGGCAATTTGCATTTACATTTCAATGAGAGCAAGCCCTACCTCCTGAAGATGTTTAATGGTTCTGATAAATGGTGAAAAAACGTCCTCATTGGAGGAGGACAGCCAGTGTTGCCTTCACGCCCTTCACCTATGCTACTGAAGATGAATTGCATTCCCTCTTAAGCTGGGCAGCATCTGACAGCCTGCCCTGGAGTGACTTTATGGTCCTGAATACTCATGTATAGGATCAGGACTGAGCCAGGAGCAGCTGAGGAGACAGGGGGACAGGAGAGAAGATGATGCTTGTTTATGTAGAACTAAGGAAGTATACAGCCAATAGACATGTACTTGAGTGAGCCCCCATCCCCTACCCCAAGTAAATGCTCTTATTTCTCTCCTTAATTTTTTCCAAAAACTCTGCTCCAACTATTCGCTTTAGTTGAAATACACCAGATAGAGATCCTGCCTCTTTTCCTTGACACCTGAGCACAAGCTTATATCTGACACATTTCTAACCCAATGATTTACAGAAGTCAGTAAATGGTTACCAGCTCCTGTAGATACCATTCCTTCAGCCTTCAGCACATTCCTAGTTGGTAGAAAGAAAACAGTACAGAGATCTTGGTTTGCCTGAGTTTATTCTTCAAGTTCATAGACTGAGACTACTCTTGTCCAAGGAACAGCTCAGCCCACCAGTAAGAATGTTTGCTTTCTGAAAATGGAGATGATTGTACTTGAACAACAATAAAAATAAGAGAGAATGTTTGCTTTCAGAAGGTGGGCACCCAAACCAGACTTCAAGGTCCAGCTGGAGCCAAGGTCACATAGCCAAGTTCAGAAGAAAACCATGAGTGAGCAAAATGTCTCGGGGTGGGGACCCCCCCTCCTTACTCAGCTGCCAGATGCCACTCTGCCTTCTCCCAGTGCACCTCCAAGCAGATAACAGAAGAGCTGTATGATTCTGAAAAGTGACTCATTGCCTCTTCCTTATCTTAACTGTCAGACTCAGTCCTATTTCCTACCTCTTTACAAAACAGTCAACTCAGACAACCTCCCGTTTAGAAACTCTCAGACCAATCATCATGTTGATTGTTATCCTCAGCAAATCCAGGTGGCTCCACATTTACAGTCATCCAGAGTGTGCCCACCTCTCAGCATCTATGTTGCTGCCTCTCCAGTGCATGCCACCATTGCCCCCAATTCCTCCACACTGGTCTCCTGCTCACACCCTACCCGTCACAGCCAGCTCTCCCCATTGCCCCTAGAGGAGCCTGTTATCTATAAAATGTCAAGAAATTCTGCCACTTCTCTACTCAAATCTTCCATAGCAGTTTCTCATCTTATTCAGAGTAAAAGTTAACATCCCTTTGACAGTCTGCAAGTCCCTTAAATCCTGTCTACAGTATGAGTGCACACACACACGTACACATTCCCATACATGCACAGTCACACATATGCATGTACTCATATACACACACCAGTATCCTTGCACACCTTTACACATGCACACATAGACTCTCATACACACATTCGCACACACAATCACCCATCCATACACATGCACTTTCACACGTGCATGCATACTTCTACATGCAAACACACGTTCATATGTACACGTGTGTGCGTGTGCACGTGTGCGCATGCTCACATAGCCATGCATGTTAACACATGCTCAGGCATGCACACACATACACACGGTTTCTCTGTGTCTGCTACCTTTCACTCTTCTCTCTGTTGTGTGTCCACCTCAGGCCTTTGTATATGTGTCTCCCCACCCTGTCAGTCTTTTTTTCCACATGTCTTTCTCTGACCTGGACGGGGCTGTACATGGAACTCTCCACATACGCACTCTCCCTCCTTGGCAGTATACATTTCTCCTAAGCACTCATCTCCATCCACACACATCTATTCCCTTATTTGTTGTGTTTACACTGTCTCCTCTGGTGAGAATGCAAGTCCCTTTGGGGGCAGGCTTAGTCATGACTGCAACTCTGCCCTCAACGAGCTGTGGCATCAGCTAATATATTGCCTTGTGCACCCTTTCACACTGGCGAGTGGTGCTGGGCCTGGGCCCTGCAAACATTCTGCCTTTGCCAGCAGGCATGATATTGAGCTTTGCCAATAGAGAGAGCTGGAGAGCACCACAGGAGGAAGAGGGTTCTCTTCCTTATTTAGGTGTTAACTATATTCCCAATGTTGTGCAACCCATCTCCAAAACCTTTTCACCTTCCCCAGCTAAAACTCACCACCCTTTAACCATGAACGCTTTGTCCTTCTTTCTCAAGCCCCTGGCGCCCACTATTCTACTTTCTCTCTCTATGAATTTGACTACTGTATGGGCTCCTACAGTATTTGCCTTTTTGTGATTGGCTTATTCCACTTAGCACAGTGTCTTCAAGGTTCATCCATGTTTCAGCATATGTCAGAATTTCCTTCCTTTTTAAGGCTGAACAACTCTTCGTTGTGTGGATAGACCACATTTTTTCACCCATTCATCAGTTGACGGACACTTGGGTGGCTTCTGCCTTTGGGCCATTGTGATTAATGCTGCTACGAACATGGATGGTGCTGGTGTTTTTGTCTCCATTTATATTGGAAAAGTAGGGTCCAGAAGGTCAAACAAGTTCTCCAAGGTTACATATCTCTAGGTATCTGAGCTGAACTCCAGTGCATTTCGGTATCTCATATCATTTTCATACTCTGTGTTGTCCATGGAATAATGACCTAGGGCAAATCAAACAAAAAAGTAGCATACACCTACTCTCTACACCATTGAGGAAAGGCCACAAAAAAATAACTTCTTTGCAGATGTAGGTGCAGCCATTAATATGTGTTAATACTGATGAGTACAGCTGAGGGTGAGAAAAGGACATCTTTATTTTTATTGAAATATTTCCATATTTATTTAATGATTGAACATGAGCAGCTACCACCTCTGCCCACAACCATGAAACTGGAGACTTTTCTTTTACACTCAGACTTTGGGTTCCAGTTTATGATTATGTGGCATTCCCACCCCCATAAGCAGCTGAGGAGCTGAGGTGGGTGGAGGTACGTGAGCATTGCTGCTTTGGTGTCCGAGGTCCCTTAGACCTACATAAGCAATCCCCAGGCCACCTGACTTTGGCCAGCTGATGCTCACTCCTCAGAGCACACTGACAAGGTGGGGGAAAGGACCTCAGTCCTGCCATCTCATAGTACTGCTCAGTCAAGCCCCAGCACGGAGACACGCCCACCCCTTGCCACTTTTGTCCCTGACTCACTATAAAGAGTGGTGCTCACACCTCTTCTCTTTGTTTTTCTCTGAGACCTTCAACAAGCGTCTTCCCTTCTCCAGGGGCCAATTTTGTCATCTGTGACTAAGGAAGTAGCTCTGGAACTATTCCCTAAGACCCTTCCCAGCTCTGAGAATGCAATGATTCCTGTACAGTGAGGAGTTAATGATTTATGTGTCTAAAACCTCCCCTTGGTAGGCAGTTGGGGCAAAGAGGCACCCAGTGAGCAGTGTGAACTATATCAGTGACTTCAGGATGATTTGCAGTAATTTAAAGAAGCCGTAGGATCCAGTCAGGACAGATGGGGTATCATGGGATTGTCAGGTGGTCATAGCCAAATCTCTCTTCATCTTACAAATAATGTAACCTTAGAAAGCATTTAGAAATCTAAAAAATATCTAATTATTATATTTTTTAAAGTCTGCAATAACAATGTGTTCAACAGTGCCTCTTTTTAGAAGAGACAACTCACTAGCTCTGTGCACTTCGGCTTCCTCTACATGACACCAGTTCAGTCCTTCTTAATCTATCGTACAAAGAATTGCTCAAGGCCAAACACATCTTAAGTCTCACCTAATGGCACCTGCATCATCATACTCTTACATCTGAGGACCAGGAAATTGAATTTTAGACCCAGTGTACTGTCACTGTAAAATATTAGCTACAGATAAGACTGCTCGGAGAAGGCAGTGCCTCTGGAGCTTTGGCAATTCGTAAACAAGATTTTGCAACATCCTCTTGAAGAGAATTTTCTAGCACTGGAACAGCCTGGGGACAAGTTACTGGGAAAGGGCCAGGTGAGACCTTCAGAGAGTTTCAGGAGTTCACAGAACATGCACGAGGCCACATCCTGTGGCTTCCTCTTCACATGACAAAGTTGGAGCACCTCCATCCAGCTCAAGGGTCTGCAAAAGGTCTGAGAAGAAAGACAGCCTCAGAAGGCCATTTTTTGTACAAATTTGGGAAATAATATCCAAATAGAACTAAGATGTTGTAAGTTCCTTATGTCAGGTCTTTGCTTACAAAGACTCAAAGGCAAGCTAATATCACCTGCACTCAGTACCCAACAGGAGCAATCAGAGCAAAAGCCTAGACATGCTGATTAAACATCCCTCCCCCAAAATATAAAAAGGAAATAAAGGGACAAAAAATCCATTTTTCTCTTCTCTTTTGTTTAAAATTGGCTTCATCTTTTCCTGACTCTTGGCACCCCGCCATGACAGCAGCCAATGATAGGAAGAGCGTGTATGCGGACATCCCTGAAAAACTGCCATAAAAATCAGGACTTCTGGCAAGTGACAGAAGTGTCCTAAGTGGGGAGTCTGTGATGAATTCCCAAGAGGCCAGATCTGGAGGATAAGTCAGTGTCGTCAGGATACCCTGTCCATCCTTTCTGCCCCTGTGCTCTGCTCTCTGTTCCGCCCTGTGTGTTGGGGGTCTCATTGGCTCTCACTACAATGAAACGATGTCCACATAGTTGGGAGGATTGCTTCTGACAGTCCAGCCTACATGCTTGTAGGTTACATGACTAGATTAAAAACACCGCCTCCATCCAATTCCACATGAAAGTGCAGAGAGCTGCTCCACACTGTCTCGTTTTAGTAAAAACATCCACCCAGTGTGAGCACCGTGAATGCTATAACTTTATTTTCCCATCCTATCCAGTACTCAGCACAGTACCCGGGGGGATAGGATGTGACTGCCACTCCCACAGGACACAAGGATTAGGATGATACTTCTCCAAAGATGGGATCCGAGGCAGATTAAAGCAAGAGAGGGCTGTACAGCTGCTGTGACCAACCTTCAGAGGGTGGAATAAGCCAAGATTTTTGACATTCTCCAAAAGACCCAGGATGAGCCTGTAACAATACTTATAAAATTCAACTCATAAAAAAAAACCAGACCAAAAAGAATAACTCTAGAAGTCAGAATCAGCTACTAAAGACATGACAGATAGGTTTTTACCCAGCATAACAATCATATTACGAGGTGGTGCTGGCTGAGTATACAGGACGTCAAGTCAACTTTCCACAGTCAAACACACATGTGTGCACATGCACACACACACGCGCGCACACACAAGCTTGGACACTGTCTGGGTCAGACTAGAACAGGCTGTGCCTTAAAATTTCAGTGGCTTAATGCAAAAACAATTTATCTCCCACTCACATAGACAGAAGATTCCAGGAGTTTCAATCATGTAACTCTGCTCTCTTAACATATTACTCCCTTATATCCAAGGCAAGAAAATAATAAACTGAAGAAGAGCTCTGATGCTGAAATGCTTCACACAGAAAAAAGCTCGCTGACCGGGGGTCTGGGAAAGGCAGGGAAGCCCCCACACACTGGGTGAGTGGTCTCTGGTAGACAGACCAGTGTTGGTGAACATGTTCTATGCTTCCAAGGAAGGATGTGACGATCAATGTTATTATTTAATAAGTTCTATTAATAAATATATTAATGTTTTTTACGGGACCAACATTTAACATTATTCTGGATGTTTCTGTGATGGTATTCTTTGGATGAGATTAACATTTAAATCAGTGAACTTTGAGTAAAGCTGATTACCCTCCATATTGTGGATAAGCCTTGTCCAATCAGTCAAATGTCTGATAGAATAAAGGCTGACCTTTCTCGAGAAAGAAAGAAATTCTGCAGCAGACGGCCTATGAACTTGAACTGCTAAGCTGCAACTCTTCCCAGAGTCTTCAGCTTAATGGCCTCTTCCATCAGACTTTAGACTCCAAGCCTCCACACCATGTGACCCAATTCCTTAAAATAAATCTCTCTCTGTCTGAATCTCTCTGTGCATGCACACACACACACACACACACACACACTCTTATTTCTCTGGAGGACCCTGCCTGATACAAAGGTGAGTTTGGAAAGTACATTTGCTCAAAGCCTTTCTCATAAGAGGAGAGAAAGTAAGTGCGTGTTTTCCCAAAGCTCTCAAGCTGTGGTTAGCATCGACTTAGTGTTCCAGACCCTAACAATGAACAGCCTTTCTTCCCTCTCTCAGACCCATCATCACCTTCACGACCTGAAAGAGCACCTGGACCACCTGAGCAAAGGCTGCCTATCACCCCAGCCTATGTTTTGGGCACCACTTTTATTGTTGAGTCATTTTTTTAATACTCCACACAAAACAACATTGACCATTGTCTTATCCTGTGATTTTCCAGGAAAAAAAAATATGTTGAAACAAAAGCCTCTCCTTTTAGCTCTCTCCCACTCTTTATCCCACCATTTGCACAGTCCTAAAAACAGCTGTGACCCCAAGTGAGCTCCCCAAAACAGGGACATTCATTTCTTTAACATATGTGCCAAGACAGCTAAGAAATGAAAGATTTTCACTTGACTGGCAGGGTTCACCACCTGAAACCCAATCAAAACTAACCCTGGTGCTCTCTGATACTTAAATCAGCTAGCCGAGAATCCTCAAAAATCTGGGAGAACTAGATTCCGAGAACACAGGGGCAAATCCTGCCCAGACCCAGCATTCTCATCTCAGGTATTAATGACCCTGTAGTGTCCCATGGTGAATGGGTATGGACACTAACTTTCAGCACAGCTTCAATTCCTACTCTGGCCTGTTGTGACTCAGTTCCCTCATCTGTAACATAAAACTAAGAAGACAGAAATTTCCTCCAATTTCTTGTGAAGATTAGTGTAAGCAATGACAAAACATCGGTTAGGTGCAAAGTGTGTTAACTCACATAGTATAATATTGACAAACAAGTTATGTCTGAGAGAATTAGCGTCATAACAGAAGTAGCCTTCTTTCTACTTGCAGCCATTCTCTTCGAAATAAGGAGCCTGGTGTTTTGCAAAGGCCATCCCGTCTGCCTGTTGCCCTCTTCTGTTATTAAAGCTGAATGCCTTTAGCAGTGACTCTGTACCACTAAAAGTAAAACCCATATAGTACTTAGAAGAGCTGTGCCAAATCATTGGGGCCAAATTGAGGGTTTTTAAAAGAGTGCCTATAAAACCATCTATAAATAGAAAGGCTTTCCTCGTTGTTTTTAATTACTTCATTTTAATGAAAACACACTCTGCGGGGTAAAGATTGGAAGACTGCCCCGGGAGCTTGCAGCCTGAGTGGCTCAGATCAACACAGACCCTTCCAAAGGAAATCCAGGCTTCAGGCAAAGGAATCCAGGTGGGGGTGTCACTGCACCCCAAGTGTCTCTGGTGGGTTCTCATTCCATCCAGGTCAGTGAATTTAAAGCCACCATTGGAGACTTCCATGGATGTTTCAAGTCCTTTAAATCATGTGCTTACTTCTAGAAATAGAATAAGGGTGTAATTTACCCATATTTAAGGTGAATGTGTACCGCAGAGCTCTTGTCTTTAAGCTAGAGGAGGGAACATTCCCGATGGCCACCAGAGGAATGCCACAGCTCCAGTGTCTGTTTGCAGATGGGGTGGTCTGAAAGGAGCTGAGTAGGGGTGAAAGAAGTGGAGGAGACGTCCTGCTCTACACCATCTCCCAGGAAGAGGGCTCACGCCTGCTGTACTGGCTCAGGGAGATGGTACCCCCACTTCTGCCCAGACCCAGGTGAGATGCCAAGGTTTGGGCTGGCCCTGCCTGAGGGCCCTATCTGCCTAGGTGATGCTGAGTTCCCAAGGAAGACAGACAGACAGAGGAGTCAGGCCCAAGGAAATCCATCTGCTTCTTGTAAAAGCTTAGCCTTTGTGTCTCCATGTCCTAATGGGGAGGTGGGCTCAGAGCTAACCCCAGCCAAAGGGACTGGCCAGCTGAAGTGTGGGATTCCCCATCTCCCATTTCCTGTCAGTACCCTAGGAAACCAGGTAATACTCATCCAGCAGCAGAAGGTCATGGCTCTGCCAGTTACCAGCTGTATGAGCTCAAGCAGATTCTTCAACCAGTCTGTGCTTCGGTTTCCTCATCTATAAAATGGGAATGAAAATCACACCTACTCACTGGGCAATTGTGAGGTCCAAGTTAGCTCATGTAATGAGCCCAGAATAGCTTCTGGCACATAGTAAGCCCTGTATAAGTACTTAGCTGATATGATCATTACATATACAAATTAAATAATCATGATGATCATGGACCCATAGCATTGATTGACTGTACAAAAACATTATGAATCTGTTCTAATCAATTATGTCCTGAGAGAACAGAGACTCCATAAGATGTAGAAGTGTAGATATATGTATTCCTGTTTATGTAGTTAAACAGATTGCTATGAGGCCCTTCATTTGTTCTCAACATAGTGATTTTATCATTTCCTGTCCCTTTCTCACAACAAGCAGGAAGTAGAGTCATTCATTGTTATGTGTAATAAAACAAACTCATCAAGGCAAGAATTAGTGACAGGCAAGTATTTCTACTGTCCTCATGTACTTGGCCATGCATCTCAATGAGGAGGACTCGTCCTGTTCTCTTCTGGTGGGGGCTACCTTGGCGTCAGTCACATCAGAAGGGCTCTGGGCCACCAACACCCCATCTCAAAATGAGGATTTGGACCAGATTAACTCTAAAGTGCCACATTGACTTCTAAATGTTATATTGCAGAGACAGTGCTGGTAACAGGAAGGAAGGAAGGAAGGAAGGAAGGAAGGAAGGAAGGAAGGAAGGAAGGAAGGAAGGAAGGAAGGGGGGTGGGAGGGAAGGAAGGGAGGAAAGGAAGGGAAGAGATTCACTAACCCACGATATCAGTATACTGGGGACACAGTGGGATCTGAGAGACAAGACCTGGCTACCTAACTGCAAGTAGAACTTGGTGAACATCGTGGGCTGGCTGCCCCATCAAGCTTTGTCTGTCACCTGTTTAGATGTCAGTGACGCGATGCTCACGTGCTGCCTGAGCCACACTTCTTTGTATATCAGAAAGGTGTCTATAGAGGACAAGATCGTCGATGACCACACTAGTTGGGCAGCTCCTATACGAATATTTCTAATAAAGAAAACCAGCTGTTGACCTTGAACATCAGCATGAGTCAAGGAAGTTGGCAGAGACCACCAAATTCCGGAAGGATTCTCCCAACAAGTGAGAGGCAACAGGATGTGGGACTTACAGGTCAGGAATGTCCCTGTCACATTTTGCATTATGTTGGGGGGCTGTGGGGGAGTAATAAGCAAAACATACAGCCTCATTTGGAGTATTGGACAATAATTTTATAAAATGTAAAATTCTACTCAAACCCAGTCCTGGGTTACTCTTTGATGAAGCACCTACATATGGGTGCCCTCCACAGATGTTTATTCAGTTGCCCTCCTGTTTCAAGATGAACCCTTGCAGGTACGTGTCCTCCTGTCTGTAGAGGGTGGGTCAGCACAGCACCTGGATCTGGCCCTCAGTTGCCGCCACTCAGACTGTGTGGCCTTGTGCATTCAGTGAGTGTCCTCGTCTCCACAACGACAGTGTTGGGGTCCTTCTCAGGGGTTTATTGTGATGGCTCACTGGGCTGCTATGGGAAATCAGTCCCAGAGACACAGTGAGTTCTACCTCATTATTAGTTTTACCATGGTTACCTCCGAAACTCACCACCTGACCCTTAGGTACCCAGTCCTTGCTTGCCTGGGACATGCAGCCACAGTTAAGAGCCCTGGGAGTGACACTTAAATTCTTGGCATCGTCAGCTAAGGCAGAGGTCAGTAACCAAAGGTAAAAATATTCAATAAAACAAATAAATTTACTTCCTGTTTTTGAATATTTAAATGTTTGTTAGAATACCCATAAAGGTAAATTAGGTCAAAGGTATGATTTTGTACAATCCAGCCCATCATTCATTTTAATATGATCCGTAAGATGAGAATGGTTCTTACATTTTAAAATGGTATTAAAAATCAAACCACAATTAATATCTTGTGACATGTGAAAATGACATGAAAGTGAAATTTCAGCACCAATAAATGAAGTTTTATTGGAACTCAACCACGCCCATTCATTTCATCTTGTGTAAGGACAGAGCTGAGCAGTGACAAACACTGTCTTATTCACAAAACAGAAAATATTTGCTTTCTGACCCCTTAAAGAAAAGCTTGCTGACCCTTGATTTAGTTGGTTTATTCACCTGAACTAACTAACTGACAGAATTTCACAGACTGAAGAACTGGAGGGGGGACACAAAAGACACAGGTTTGAAAGCGAGAAGACGACAAAGTACTAGTGAGAAAAATAGCCCTGGCCAGCATGGCCCAGCTGGTTGGAGTGCCGTCCTGCACACTGAAAAGCTGCGGGTTTGAGCCCCTGTCAGAGCACACGCCTGGGTTGCAGTGTCAGTCCCCTGTCAGAGAACCTACAGGAGGCGACCGACTGACGTTTCTCTTCCTTTCTTTCTGCCTCCCTTCCTCTCTCTAAAAGCAACGAAAAAATATCCTCGGTGAGGCTTTCTTTTAAAAAAAGATACTCAGGCAAACATATGATTCTCACTCATTTAGTTTCTAAGGAAAATCGATTTCTAGTAGAAATAAGAAAGGAAAATGTTAAACTATTAATTTTCCTGAGAAAAAAAGAGATAAAATGAAAGAGCCATCTTTCCTACCTCCTCCTCTGTTCTGCACATGTTCCGGGTTTTTAATCTCTCCCATCTGATACATATGTGAAACCTCAGGAAGAAATGTGGTCAAATGGAAAACAAAACATAAAAACGTTCCTTGGATTTGTTACATTTTGTTCAAGCCCAGTGGTTAGCAGGTAATTTTTATGTTTCTTTCCACTTTTACAGATAGATATCACTCTTCTAACCGGTCTTTTGCTTTTCTTTTTTGAAAACATCTCTTGGAGGAACCATGCGTAAGCAAGACAAGCTCTCTATCTTCTGCTGATTTATATAAAAATGCACGCTGCGCCTGTGTTTTTACACACTGTTTTGCACGAAGTGTTCGTTTTTATCATTGCAAACATCTAGGGCTCTGAAGAAAAAATGAGAAGGAACATGTCCTACCACAGCCTTCTGAGGGCCGGCCTGCGCTGCGGCTTGTCCTGTGCACGGGGACGCAGCGGCTCGCCTCTCCCGGGTGACGTACAGACAGCGTCTCCTGCAAGAGACAGGAGGGAAAGGTGACCCAACAGAGCCAGTCTCGCGTTGTCAGTTACCCACTGACACCAGGAAAATCGGCCGGAGTAACCACTGCAGTGGTGGTAAGGCTGTCATAGTTCCTATTGTGGAAAAGAATCTCCGGTGGCCCCGTGAAGGCTCTGTCGAATGCGATTGTGTTGAACGATGTTTTAAGGCTTTGACATGATATAGAGCCAATTGTGGACAAGCCTCTCATCTAGAGTGCCTGCAACAGGGCTGTGTTATCAGAGGGCAGTTTGTCATCCTCCTAATGGCCCTTAGAAATAAAAGTCAGAAGTAACCATGACCTCTCCTTGGTGTGCTCTGGAGTTTCCCCCCACCTCCACCACCTTGGGCCTCCTGCCCTCTTTGGCCCTGTCCCTCCAACACCTACCCTCCATGATTTCTAATTATTTCAGAGCCTTACTCTGACACCCCTCAGAAGGCTATCACTGGAAGCAGTAACCTTCAGTTATATGCAAAATTCAATTATGGGAATCCTCTCAGTGCATAAAGGAGGCCTCTCTGTGTGCCCAGAGTTAATCAGTACCAATTTACAGCTTCATGTTACTCATAGAAGAGAATGAATTTCAGCTGAAGTGTTAGTGGAAAGGAATGACTTCACCTGGTTTGCCTCCCTCTCCAGGATCATTGCCCTTTAACAAGAGCTTCAGCATCCTGGACAATTATCAGCCCAGAGGGTCCAGAGGGGACAGAACCCCACACCTCAGTTTCAGGCCTCCAGAGGGATGAGCTGAAGGAGAAGGAGCAAGAGCGACAGTGAGCCCAGGGAGCAGCCAGCTCCTCTAAGATGCCTTCCCGTGAGGAAACGAAAGAGCCATAGCCAATAAGCACTCAGAAAGCCGTGCTGAGCCCTTGTTTCCATGGGCTAGGTCATGAGCATCTCAGGAGGGTGGGGGCCACAAGCCAGTGGGATAGTGTGTGGGGTGAGAGGCCAAAGAAGCACAGAATACCCAGGGGGAATGGCAGGTGCCTGGGGTCAGGGGCTGCTTCCATCTAGGAGGCAAGGCCATGGCCAAGCTCCCAGTGGGGACCACTGGGATTAGTCTCAGGTTCTTCTTATACCACAGAACTAGACTGGGAAGCAAAGAAGGTAAGAACAGTCTAGTTTTTCCAACTGAAGCAATGTTGTTTGTGAGAAAGAAAAAGCTTAAAATGTCAAGTCTTCACAGGCTTCCAATTTAAGACAGGAACACCAGTTACCAAGGACACGGTCATCCAGGTACAATGATTCCAGGCTCACACTGACAAGTAAGGTTGGAGCTGCGGACTCACTTCCTGCACGGTAATTTATGTCCGAGGACACAAAAGCTGGTAGGGCCAGGAGTGCGGAGTTGCATTCTGGGCATCACACTTTAAAGGTGATCAAATCCAATTCACAGGACAGCATTGGATCAAAGTATCAGACATCGTTGCACCAAATTTCTAGAAATGACAAAGAAAAAACACACTTAGAATAAATCCGCTGGGCCTGTGACATAAGAAAGAAGTATAGCTTCAATGTTGAGACTGCTGAAACTTTTTAGATTATTTATTGCATGAGCTCACTTTAATTACCCTAAGACAGAACTTAGTAACTTGAAAGAGGATACTCACAATTTAAAAACTAATAATACCTTAAATATATAGCATTATGTTAGCAGTCAGATGGAAAAGAAAATGTTATTGAAGTCTGAGGAATTGGCTCAATAATATCTTGTGGCAAGATATTTGATAAAATTCTTGGCTTTTATTTATTAGAAGGCAGTCTACCTGCTAGTGGACCTTGGCTCCAGAGAATAAGATGAACAAAGAATGTCAGTGGCGTGTACCAGCTACAGCTTCTCTGGGAAGCAATCAGAAGACAGAGATGAGTGCAGGAAAGAAGGAGCTCGTGTGCAAGCAGTAAGTACAGGGAATAGAGTCCAGAAATTCTCAGCCTTGCCTGGTTGGAATGGAAACAACTTGGCTTAAAATCAGGGCTCAGATAAAGGAAAGCCCACTCACATCAATTGTTTAAGAACAAGAAATAAAACGTCCTGGTATTAAAGTACTGAAAAGCTGGGGCTTTTGTTACAGCAGCCAGTACAAATTCCCCAAGACAATTTTCTATGTACTAGTCACAAGCAATTACAAAGTATAATCAGGAAAAGAAGGTCCCAGTCACAGTCACAAGAATTTAAAAAACTTAGGTGTGCATCTAACAAGAAATATGCAAGAACTATAGGAATACCTGTAAAAGTTAAAGAGTAGCTAAAGGAAATACATGACGGCCTGTCTTTGCAGTTTCTCGCCTGTAGCTCAACAACCAAGCTGTAATGGGATGATGGCGACCCCTAGAGGCTAATAAAGAAAACTGTTTAATTCAAACTTTTCAACAGCTCTAGGCTCTTAAAAAGATTCATGAATCATGCTTAGAGTCATGTATAGACAAAGGTTTATCTTTCTCTTCTGGTACTGCCTGTTTCCTTGGTATTTCCACTTAGGATAATAATTTTCTCACACTTTAGTGGAAAATGCCTTCCTTTTCCTGTTTTAGTATTCTTGTCAAAGGACAGTAATTTTTTCCTTTCATTTCTACATAGTAAAAATATTAAAATTACTCTAGATATGCTTGGAAACTGTACCGATTTAACAAAAATGGAGACTTTTTGTCTCCATTTGACATGAAGTCAAACAACATCACTCACTGCTAGCCCTTGATTCTTCCTAAAAGGCTTCTTCCCAGAAACTTCACCAATTCCATTTTCTGAGCACCAGGATTCTGGATTTTTAAAAAGCTGCTAAAATTGCCAAATCCTCTTTTATTTATGCATTTGTCCTTATTAGTTATTTGAAATGTGGCATTTGCTAGTATTTGAATGCTTTGTGTAGTAGTCAGAATAGGGTAGGTGCTGTAGTGGCAAACTCATCTGGAAATCTCGGTGATTTTGTGTATAAGCATCAGTTTGTCTCCCTCACAAAATCTTCTATGACGTCGTCCACTTTCTAGGGACTCCTGCTTCCAAACAGTGGCTCAGAGGTTCCAAACAGTGGCTTCTTACAGCTTCTTACATCTGGGACCCATGGGCCCCAGCTCACTGCCTCAGTAGAAGAGAGAGTGCAGGGTCATGCACCCTCTCTCACGTGCTTAGAAAGCCCAGGACTGATGCTTGTGGTCTTGGCTCGCTGTCCTGAACTTGCCTCGTGGCCCAACCTAACCGCCTAACTCCAAGGGGCTGGGAAAGTTGGGAGTCATGTGGATGTTCACTGAGCAGTAAATGCCTCATCGCAAAATATTTTTCAAAAATGTTTTAAGTTTGATGTTGTTGAGGAAGGATTGGGTCTAATCCAGAATTTCAACCTCACTAACACCACTACCCATGAGAAAATGCAATCTTCATCAGTTGTAAACCGCTCTATTACTTTACTGAATATAAAAAAGAGAAGGGAAAAGCAGCGTCCTTCTAAATAAACTCCTGGAGGAAGAATATTAGTGAGGTACCACTGCTGAGACAAAGAGGTCGGCTCGAACATCTAAAGGTATGACAAAGAAGAAAAACAACAGACAGTAATAAACCACCAGGCAAGCCTTGCAAAAATTCTTCATGGAGTATAAATAGTGGAACGTATTTATGAACAGAGAGGAGAAAAATTAACTAGAGCTAAGGTTCTGATGGCTCGGCCACTTCTCATGGAGAAATAGCACCTCCCAGTGATGCTTCCTCATGTATCCCAAGTCCCCGCGCAGGCACAGGAGTCCCTGTCTTGGCTTCATTGCCTTGGCTGAACTCTAATATGTTTCGGGGCATTTTAAATTGCTTCCAGAAGAACTAGTGAACCGCAATCTTATATAACCGTCTATCACAGATGATTTTCAAGTAACTTTGGAAAGCAGTTTGGCAGTTTCTTCAAAAAGAAAACTTACCCTCATCATACAGCCCAGCCATTCTCCTCCTTGGTATCTACCCTCCCCACAAACATGAACACACATGTCCACACAGAGACTTTTGCACAAATGCTCACAGCAGCAGCGTTCTTTATAGCCTCAAACTGGAAACCACCTAAATGCTCATCAATAGGCAAAGTAGCAAGATGTGGTGTATCCCTGCAATGAATGCTGCTCAGCAGCTGAAAAAAACATGATGATACAGGCAACAGCATGGATGAATCTCAACCCATTGTGCTAAAGGAAGCTGGACGTGAAAGAGCACATTTTACATGATTCCATTTGTGTGAAAATTTCTAGAACAGACAAACAACATAGAAACCAAAAGATCTGTGGTTGCCTGTGGCTGGGAGTGGAAGCAGGATTCACTGCCAAGGCTCTGGAGGAAATTCTTGGGGGTGATGAAAAGTGAACTGGATCGTGGTGATAGTTGTACAACCGTGTATTTCTAAAATACCACGGCACTTTCATTCTTACATACTTACAGGGATGAAGTGTATGTTATGGCCATTGTAATTCAATAAAGCTGCTAAAAAAACCCCTGCAGGTAATGGTTATACAGTCAAGGGTGCATTGTAAAATGCTTGTAACTCATTAGCGGGTTCCTCCTTAAACAAATTAACTCTCATTTGTGTTACTGAATTCTGGTGTCAGAGGAAAGTGGAAGTGTCTTTATAACCATCAGTAAATCCACTCACAAGGCGGCCCTGCTTCCCAGCTGTGTGCCTCTAGAGGAGGCGTCAGCTCCACATCATTATCAGATAGCCTGTATCTGCCCAGCAGCTCAACCACAGGTGAGATGGGAAAGTTGCAGGTCACGGCCCTGAGATGCTCAAAGAAGCGTGCAGTGTTATCGGTGAGCCTATTTGCAAACCTCTCTTCTCACCAGAGCGTGTGTGCTTTGACACTGTCATTCCAGCTCTGAAAAGGAGCTGGAAAACATAAGATAACACATGTACATGTTCCAAATGTCACCAGGATTGGCACCACAGTGCTGGACCTATGACAAAGAAGATCCTGTGGCAGCGGCCTCCTCTGGCTCTCAGAAAAGGTGTCCCATGGGTTAGAATGGCTCCTCTGCCTTCAGGTGCTCCTCATACCCTTCACGATCACTGCCATGTTTCTCAAATTTATATAAAAGAGAGTTCCAGGTTTTACATACAGAGGTTGTAGCCTCCATATTGAGCTGGGTTCTTCCAGATACGGGAAGTCAGAAGCAGCAGTGTGCTGGTAAAGGTTTAACACTGGGCTCTCCTGGGAATGGAAAGGACCTGGTTTGTAGTCTCTGCTGATGGCTGTGGTGTAAATAATGCTACCACGGCCAATTTTAAGCTACCGACTTGCTGGTACTGAGTGTGGAGTGGAGAAGAGGGTCCCAGTGGCTTTGGTGAACCAACTATTGGGAGCGGCTTCCAGCACACCTGTGCCTGGGCCTGGGCACACAAATTACAATGTTTGATCAAGACTTTAGTCAAGACCTAGAATGTCAGAGTAAAACCATGTAACTTTGTTTTTACTTAAACAGTTGAAATAAATTTTAAACACTCCAAGTTTAATAAATTGCTAATTTTATATTGTTTCTCTGTATTTAGGTGTTCTATCTGCGCATTTTCAATAGGGTCATCTACATAGCCATGTGTTATATATACATATATACACATATTATATGTATATGTACATATATGTACACTATACCCGGATATGTACCTGTATACTTGAACAAGCCCGATGTTGATCTCAAAAGTCCTGAGGCCTATCCAAAGGTTTTTGCAGATCTGAGGTTCTTGTAATTCCAAGGTTCTTTGGTTGACCTTTCTACTAAACCAAAACTGTTTTAAGGTCCTCACTCAGTTACAATGGATCAACTAGCCAAGGGGTCATCATTTTTCCAAGGGTGGTGTCAAGTGCATGTCCTCAGGAGGGACCATCTGAAGTGGCTCTGAAAGATCTCATCTTGTCTCCTTGAGCCAAGGACACGTGAGCAAGGGGTTGGCCTGCAGCCAAACAGGAGTAAACAGGTTGGGACTAAATGTAGTTGTTGCTGATACTCACACACTACTCACCTGCTTAGTAGTGAGGGAAGTCTTCCAGTCTCCAAGACCCAGAGAGAACTGGCAAGTCTGAAAGTACAGCCAGCCTCTTCCGCAGGGCAAAGTTTTGTAAGGTGCCCGTCTCTACTCTCGCAGGTCAGTGGTGGCTCCCATTTACCTAGGGCCCCCGCTCAGGAACTTGGCTCTGTGCACGTGAGAGGTGGTAGGTCCAGGCCTCCAACAGGCATGCATCTTCAATGCACTTTCCACTAGATTCTGAGAATTGCTCAGTGACTACCAATGAGAGAGACGATCATGACAAAATGCCAGACAAAAATGTCAACACTTGCAAAGGACATGGACATTGGATAACCTCGTGTGAGCAAAACAACTTGCCATATAAAGATGCCTTTCAAATATATTTTTTAAAAAAATTTCTAAGCTCAATTTTGATTTTTGAGTTTTCCCTAAGCCATATGAAGAAAAACTCCCATCTTAAAATTACCACTGCAAGAGAGAGTTCACAAGGGGTAAGAGGTGAACAGTAGCAATGAATAATTTAGCACTTATGTAACATCTGGCATCTTCAGCTTTATCAATCAGCTTTGATCATTGTGGCTCACAGTCGCTGCAGGTAAGGGTCTGCATGATTATTTGTTCTCTCAGAGAAGCATGTGAAATAGTAGAGAAAGATAGGAAAACAGCACATAAAGCCAGAAATAAGGGACAACCCTTCCATTATATAAGAATGCCACTTTTAAAGTTGTTAAAAGAGTGAAGTAAATTTTTGTCAGCTGTGTTAATAGGAGGGTGTTTGTTTTTCTTCTGACTAAATAAGTGCCAAATAATCAAAATACCTATCTAAAAATACCACCAACTATAAAGATCAAGGAGAGCTACTGCTGTGATTACTACTTTGGGACACAGTTTTGTTATTTGAAAACAGAGAAATGTCAATTTGTATGTGCGCCCTCCATTTCAGAGAGAGACTGGAGACCGTAAGCCGCAATAAACATTAAGTATATGTTAACTCTTCAAGATACAGGGCAAGTACCTCACCACCTAACAAGTGAATTTTCCAGTCTTCTACACTATTGTAAGTCTGGGAGACTAACCAGTAGGTGGGAGACTTATCTTTGCTATACTAAGCCCCTGCCTTTGGCACCCTGTATGTACGGCAGACCAGGCCTGCCCCCTGCCTGCGGTGGAGGGAAGGGCATAAGACCTGTGATAAGTGGCTGGCACCGTGGTGAGCACGGAAGAGCCTGACTCAGTCCGATGGATCAGGAAAGGCCTCCCGAGGAGTGACCTTCAGCTGACATCTAAAGGGTGAGTAGGTATTAACTGGGAATAAAGCGAAGGGGGGCTAGCATGTTTAAAGACCCTGATGGGGGCTGTGTGAGTCCCTGGAGAAATTACAATGCCCAGAGCACAGAGAATGAAGCTGCAGAGACAGGAAGTGAGGAAAACACTGACCTCCAGAAACAGGCAGGCCTGGGAACCAATGGCACCCACAGTGGCCAGGAGTTAGCAGCTTGGGCTCTGGAGCTGAGCCTGACCACCACTGAGTAGCAGCCACCACTGACGAGAGTCCCTAAGGGAACTCTGTGCCTCAGTTTCCTCACCTGTAAGCTGGTATCTGCCTTACGGAGGAGTTGTTGCAAAGATTCAACATTCTGTTGTATGTCATACGCAACTTAATAAAAATAAGTTTGAGAACACTGCACACTGGCGTGCTGAAGAATCTGGAAGTCCCAGAGCTTAAAAGAAACTGAATGTCTTACCTGAGTGTGTGCAGAAATCCATCAACTATAGATGCCATGCCACTTCCTTTTCTCTGGAGGTGATGCTGCCACTTACAATAATCTAGGTCCTCACAGCCCCAGGAGCTCCCCGGGGGGCACATGGACAGGTGCCAGCCAAGACTGATTTGCATCTCTGGCTTGTGCATTTGGGAAACTACAGCTGAGCAGTTTCGATGTTAATATTTAGAAAGTAGATTATTTCAAAGCTCCCATTTATCACACATTCTCAAGCAGTTCTCATTTCTCAGAACTTTTTCATGACCCACAGCTATAATTTTCAATTTATCCAAGCAGTGACTTTCAGGGAACAAATCTGTGTCCCCAGAATGACATGACCTTATTAGCATCATTTCATCTCTGATCCTCAGTTCCTCATAGATAAACTCAGTGTCAGACTCAGTAACCCCAAAGCCCTTCATATGCTAAGATTGTATGGTTTGATGTTAAAATCTTGCCAGGTTACCTGATGTACATTAGTAGGTGGTTATTAAGACCAAGCCAGTCTCGGGATGAGTGGACAGACACACATCCATCCACAAACGGACCGATTCCTAGCTCTTGCGTCCTTGCCCTTCCATTATTTTGTCTGTCCAGCAGTGCTGTAGAATAGTCAGCAAAGGCATGATCATGATTGCTTTGTAAATTCTTTGTCTCCATTTTCAAAAACTCATTAAATAGAGAAAAGCGCAAAACATAACATAAACACAATAGTGTGGAGGGACGTTGCCAAGAGTTACCATTTGTTCAACCATAGATGTCTATGCCTCTATACTTTATGTTTTCACATCTTTCAAAATGTAAAAATTATGACCTTCAGTTAGTGATAAATTTCTTTAATGATCTCATAGGAACCTCTGAAGCTGCCTTGCACACACTCTTCATCATTCCCTTAAGTTAACTGTCTCGAGGCGGAAATTTAGAAATAAAAATATGATCTTGCTTCCTGCCCTGCAGAGTTCAAGTTTGGGAAATTATAGATGCAAGAATTATTTTTTTGAGACCAAAATTAAGTTCTAAAATGGCAACCAGGAGCTGAAACCTCCCCCAAGGTGTCCAGTTGCATTTCAAGGACACTTCCATAAGCTTAACTGTCAGAGTCTTAGGCAGAGACATTTGCCCACTAACTTTATCTGGAAGGAAGACCTGTTTCATACTCTCCCATATAAATCACCTTGAGAATGACCACAGCCAATGTGCCATTTTGTTTTTATTAAAAATGAATGATTCAAAGATATACTGTAATATATTATAAAACATCTCAAACTCTGTTCAAATTATTACGAAATGTGAATCAGGCCTGAGGCTGGGTTGGTGCCAGCTATGTTTATCTCTCTGGAAACAAAGTCTTTGTAGAACTTAATTATGTACAAACAACTGAGGCTCTAATCAAAGAACTTTGATGATCTTTTCTTTGTCTAGAAGGTGTCTGGCTCCTACCAAATGCTGCACTAGCATGACCCCAAGCTCCCTTGGCCAAGATTAAGCTAGAGAATTCTGGAGATAAAAAACCAAAACATGGAGGTGCAGACGGTTTGGTGGACTTGGCCCGGGGCAGGGGCAGCCTGGCACATTGGGAGGATAAAAACAGAAGAAGAACTGTGGGGGTTCAGCTTGCCTCTCCTAGTCATTGTCTTCAGATAGTGTCAGCCCCCAAAACTGGGGCAACTCAGATCTCTGGTCCAGATGGTCACCGGAGAAACTTCAGGGGAGGTCCAGACACTCTGTGCCTGGAGGAACTGAGAAAGATGGTGGAGACTAATGAGCCTGAGGCAGGAGTTTGCCCATGTGCCCCGGGGCTGAGGAATTGCAACCTAAGAGAGCCTCCCCAGCGGGGCAGTGGGTGACGTCCGGAGCTGAGGTGGGGTCTTGTGAGGCATCAGGGTGACTGTTCTCTGGTACTAGGCTCTGGTCCACACAGTTCATCCACCCCCATGCCTTCAACCCTCTGGGGCTGAGTGATGGAGTTGGGCCTTCCTCCATGTGCTGGGCTGATGCCCCACAGGATAGGAACTTCAGGACAGAAAGGGAAAAGTGTCGGCCACACTCCCTGCAGGACTTGTATACATATTCTCTGAACCATCTGGCCAAGAGCCCCTCCCAGGAACAACACAGAGAAGACAGTGCTTCGGGGGACTGGCCTGTGACTCCACACGCAGCATCCGCAGCCCATGCGCAGAGCCCCTCGTCTTCCGCTGCTCCCTCTTCGCAGCGGTCCAGAATCACCCGCTGCTCTAGCAGCTCCGCTCTGTCCTCTCCCTTTGGCTACCGTCAGTGATCAAGGAGGTAACCTGGAGGTTGCAATAATTCCATGAAACGTGGGACAAAGGGAAATAAACACTAGTCATTTTAAAACGTTCTACAAACCAAGATGTTTATTCATTTACTAGTATAACAAGTCTGAATTACTGGGTTTTACATCATAAAATAAAAATATCAAAGAACCAAGTGATTTTATCTTAGCCTGATTTCTTCCTAAACTTTTTTTTTCTTTATCTGTTGAGTCAGATAAGTTCACCTTTTCTGTCAATGTGGGGGGTGGGGGAGGTTGTTGGCAAAAAAATTAAAAGTGCAAATAGCTTTTGTAAGCTCCTTCTCCAAAAAAATAAATAATTAAATCACTATAACTAAAGTCTTGGCTTTCTTGTGTGTGTGTGTGTGTGTGTGTGTGTGTGTTTAATCCTCCAGAACAATTTCATTGGCTCCAAAAATAGCTCTTCCTGGAGTAAAAATTAATAAATAAATTCTTTCATATAAAGAGGCCCTGTATCTTATAAATATTTTATAAACATTTGCCAGTTTATTTGTTTTCCTTAAGTACTTTTTAACAACTATTTGTTTGTGTGGAGAGTCCTGAGCCATGAGTCTCTCATGCCCTGAGACTGTGAGACAGACGGCTTCTTGCCTCCAATCACGTTGTTTCCACAACTTGGTTTATCTCCCTGTGTAAACGCAACTCCTTGGCTCGCGGGCAGCTAGCTGTCCTGCAGCTGACACTGCATCTGGGCAGAGCTGTAAGTGTTGTACTCACAGCCAGGCTCTGCCATCTGGCCTGGCACTGCCACCACCCACAGGTTTCTGGCTGAGACCACCCTCAATCAAGGGCAAGCAACAGGCGAGCCTTGCTTGGGTTTGCGGTAGTCAGGGAAGGGCCGACTCCTAGCAGCCCTTCCTCTTCAAGCCACTGAATTCAGTTATTCCGCAGATACATTTTTTGAGCATCAGTGATGGTCCCCTGGAAAGTGAAACAGGAAGCTGGGTTTCCTCCACTTACCAGCCTCAGGGCAGTTCATGCGCAGGGCATCATGGCAGCGGCAGAGTTTCCAGTCCCCATCTGTGTCCTACTGTGACTGCCAGCTCCCTGCCCCCCCTTCCTTCCTCAGGGTCCCCTTCCACAGGCATCAGAGTTCTTGCATGAGGAAACCCCAAATAAGCAGGCCTGCAGGTGAGCACACGCACCCCGGTGACCCTCAGCCCTTGATGGTCACAATTTGTGATTAAGATCCCTGTAGTTCTGGAAGCCCAACCAGCATTCACAAAGTCCCCTTGGGTATTTTTTCCTGGGGACCTGGAGGCTGTTCCACTAAAAATGCTCTCAGTGACCCTCCTAACACCCCACTGGGGTGCCTGTCTCTGCAGGTAAGATGTAATCTCTATCACCAAAGAGATGACAATCAAGTAAGAAAAAAGCAACGTATATTTAAAGGGTAATGCTATGTGTGTATTAATTAAAGTAGTAAAAGTAGCAGCCAGTATTATTGAATACTCAGTATACTCTAAATGCTTTGGATATATTAATTAATTTACATGTATGGACTTGTTTAATGTTTATAGGGTAAACGGGGCAGTCTAGCTCCCTCACACAGATGTCTGGGGAACTAAGATAAGCTGTGTTCTCATAGCCTTGAGACTGGGTCTGATAAACTATGTTCCCATGACACTGAGTGCGCCCGCATGTGCAGAATCACTCTGTGTCACACAATATTTTGGCTCCCTGCCAGCTTTGTTTGCAAGTAGTATATAAGGAAATTGGGACTTCCTGCTGTGTGACATGCAGTGACATGCAGGAACACGCTGGGGGACACATGGCTTGCAGCGTGCGTGGCTTGCCCCACCCCATAATGAAGGCATGTCAGGCTTCCCGACAGCTCCACGACTTTTCTTCTGTCTGTCTAAATCCCATGTGAACCTGTCTGACCTTGAACAGCGGCAACACAGTACTCAAAAACTCTGAGTTGTTACCAAGATCTGGCCCATTTTACAGACGGGAAAGTTAGCTGGCCCTCTGTATAGCTCATGAGAGCAGATGCAGGGATTTGTAGCAGGAAGCCTGCATCCAGAACCTGCTCTCCTAACAGCTAGAACAGACCACCCTCCTGAAGCTGCACCATGAAGCAGAGAGAGAATACTGTCGTGAGCACGGTAACAAGTAGTGTGATCCCTAAATGCTGGCCATGTGCTTTAGGAGCAAAAAAGTGGGAGCGATCCCCTCCAGCTGAGATAATCGGCAGATTATAAGATGCAGCGTCAGTTGTACCAAGCCCAATGTGATAGATAGAAGTGGAGAAATAATTCCCGTCCAATGGGGTAATATACAGAGGGACAGAGACGGCAATGTTGGCACCCAGGGTACCTGCAGCTTCCTGCTCCTGCCCTCCGGTGCAGGGAACATGGGAGTCCACCAGCATGATGCTGGCCTCCTTCCCTTCTCTCAGGAGAACAGGTGCACCCAGTGGCGGGTGATGGAGGCAGTGAGAAGTGTGGGCTGGGTAATAAGACTCAGCTCCTTTCTTGCATCTGACAAGGCTTCCACATATTTCCTGCATTAAGTAAGTGAGCAAGGATGGAAGTCAAGGCCAGTTCACTTGCCCCAAAGCAGCCATAGACAGAGAGAAATTTTAGAAAATGCAGTCATTAGCCATAACTATGGTTTTCTAAAATCATCTGTAAACACTCACTGAGCAGGAAGCACAGTTCAGAGTGTGCGGGGTTGCCCTTGCATGCTGTGGGGCACACATCCATGATGCATGTAAGTTCCAGCAATGTAATTTACCCTCTGCTTCCACCTCATCTTCCTGCCGCTTTCAGCCCCATCGCATCCACCTCCAGGATCGGGAAGAGCCGTGGCAGTGCCACTTCCTGCTGCCCGCGACAAACTCCATGTGTCCATTTTTCAGGTAGTACAGCAGTGGCCAACCACATCTTTAAACCCCCACAGCTTAGTTAAATCTGAATGCGGTGATCATGATTCATTGTTCACATTGCTTCAAAACCAAACAGATTTCCTGGGGGCCCATTTCCTGTACAATATTCCTCCTGAGTGCCCAGACCAGCATTTCCAAGTTCTGATGAAATAATTCCAAGTTAAGACTGTTTGCTAAAAATTAGAGATAAATATGAGAATCTTCCTAGCAGCTTTAAAATACCCCCAAATGGATGTACAAACTCAAGTGTACATCCAGAGAAAGGATAAACCTTTTCAGGTTATATTAGGGTAACGGAATGTGAAACAGTGTCTTAGGTCGGGCTGCTATGATGGAATAGCACAGACTGGGTAGCTTAAACATTTATCACAGTTCCTGCAGCTTGAAATTCAAGATCAAGGCTCCAGCAGATTCACTGTCTGGTGAGGACCCACTTCCAGGTTTGCAGATGGCTGACTTCTCATTGTCTTCCTACAGGGAAGAGAGCGAGGACAGCTCGGTCCCTTCATCCCCTCATCGAGGTACCAATCCCATTCATGGGCTCTCTACCCTCATGATTCACTGGACTTTGCCATGTAGAATGCACACATTTTGCCCAAACTTTTGAGGGAAAAGTAAGGATACACATTATACTTGGCTAGTACTAATTCCATACCTCCATAAATGTTTTTAATTCTTTTATTTGTGCTTAGGTATTAAAAGTCTAACTCTAGAAAGCAATAATGATATATGTATGAAAAATAATAACCTGGAACATGATAATCAGTTTTGTTTCTAAATAAATTAAAAATTGAATTAAAAAATTAAAATGAAAGAGTTTTTCTCCCTGAAAGTTTGGGCCAAAAACGTGGGTGTGCATCACACACAGGAGTGCATGATACACGGCAAAATATGGCAATCACCTTCCACAGGCCCCGCCTCCTGATACCATCATATTGGAGATTTAAGGTTCAACATATGAATATTGGGGGACACAAACACTCAGTCCACAGCACACAGTGATGAAAGAGAATGCACTGCTGATGTCTGTAACAACACGAATAAATTTCAAAGTCATGGTAAAGTGAAAGAAGCCATATAGGAAAAAAAGGTCCTGTGTGATGCCACCTAGGTCAAGTTCAAGACCAGGCAAAGCCAATCTATAATAATAAAGGTTGAGATAGATATTACTCTTGGAGAATAGGAGTAGTGACCTAAAGGAAATACAGCAGTTCCTCAAATAACATCATTTTTTGTTCAACGTCATTTTGTTCTGACATCAATGAGATGCCATAGGAACTTAACTCAGGTTTACGTCAATTAGCGTAGGCTAAAATTAGTTTCAATATCTGTTGTTTCACTGCAGTTCCAAGAACCATCTATGATGCTGAGGACTTACTGTACAAGGAGGAATTCCAGGGGCCTGACAAAGCTCTGTGTCTTGTTCTGGCTAAGTGATTAGTTTTGGGGAACTGCCCTGCCTGGTTTCAGAAGCTGTAACCACCCCATGGCTAAGGCTAAGTCAGAGACCTTGGGACCATAAGCCACTAAGGAGACAAAGCTTATCTCCCTGGCAGGGGCGCCACCTCTGCCCCCTTTACTTCACCCTGCTTGGCTCTGAGCTTGACCGGTTAGCCAATGACAGATAAGATTCCTCAAGGGAGGGACGACCTAAGACAGGCATGGTCACAAAGAAGCCCTCAGGGAAGGACTTGGGGGGCTATAGAAAAAGGGGGTGATGGACCCTTGCCCCTCAGCTTTGATATAGCCTGAGTCCTCATTCTGTCTGCAAGAAGCCTCCTAATCTCTTGGCTGCCTTACTTCCCCTGCCTGACTTAAGCCTGAAACAATGCCAGAGGGCAGTGCAGCCCTGTGCTGGAAAAGGCGGATTGCTTGGGGCGATCAAGACTAAGAAAGAATGCATAAAACCTTGTGAAACCTGCTTTGCTAAGAATGCCCTCAATTTTCTGATAAGGGTCCAAGCATGCAATGAGTTTGTTTCCCAAAGTTTTATGGCCCTTTAGCTAACTGACCCTGACTCAGAATAAACCCTCAGAGTTCTTTATATGTTATATAGTTTGATCCTTACTGCCTAACAATGATTGATGAGCTTTACCTGTATTCCCGTGCCAACTGAACCCAATAAAAGCCCATTGAGGAAAAGACTCTTGGTCCTTCTCCTTTGAGAGATCAGCCACCTTTCCTCCCCAAGCAGATCATGTCTTGGTAGACTTATTTTCATCTGCGGCAGATGGGGGGCTCTGCAGGCAAACTCCCCCACAGTTAGTAACAGGGGTGAAAATTCATGGGGCTGCATGATGATTAGAAAAACAAGAAGCAATGTGTAAGTGAGCTCAGCAGGAATTGAGAAAGTTTCCTGAAGGCATGTTGGTAGATGCAGGTATAACACAACCAAAATTAAAATGCCACTTAGGGCAGTGTTTGTGGCCTCAAGCACTGTTAAGCACCCCACGGCATTCCTAAAACATTGGGACGAGCAGATTGAGGAGGTCGTATAAACCTTCTTGGTTTATAGACTCAGGAAGTGAAGGCTCCGAGGCTTCTGCAGGACAAATGTTACCTGGGAAAGTAATGCCTTCCATCAGGGGAGCTCAGCCCTGACTGCACAGCCAAAGTACCAATGGAGTTTTAAAACATTTGCATCTAGGCTGGACCCCAACTCAACCAAATCCTAATCTCTGGGAATGGGGCCAAGCAGCAATGATTGATTGGTTTATGAGTGTCTCAGGTGAGTGTAAGGAGAGCCAGGGTGGCACACTGACCCCTTGGCTTTCTCATGGGCCTTACATCTTAACTGAAATTCATTTGGATCAATCTGCCAGCTCCTTGCAGAGGAAGCAATGGGCCCAGGATGGGTAAGTTTTGTTGGGGTGCAGGGAATGTGGGAATAGGGCCCTGTCTCAAAGAGAGGCTGGAGGAGGGAGTGGAGCCCACCCGCACCCCCACCTTGCCACAGCTGCAGATAGCAGCTGTCCTGGAGCAGGAAGAAAGCTCTTCTGTCCTGTGCACATGATCTCCTGTCACTGCCTTCAACTCACACCCAGTGTGGTGCAGTTACATAACCCAAGGAGCCGTGTTGTTAAAGGTCAAAGTCGAGACGGATCTGGCACAGCAGGAAATTCAGGATAAATTTAGTTAAGATCACAGCTCTCCCGGCAAAGACACGACTCTGACCTGCTGGTGCTGTGCATCCTAACACACAGATTCCTGGACTGGAGATTCACACTCAAACATCCGACTGCAGCCAACAACAAATTAGGCAGTCTGAGCAATTTCCACGGCTCCTAGAAGGGGAAGGGCTAGAGTTGTCACCACACAGCATCTTTGGGTTTTCTCTGCCTCTAGAGATCTCCAGGGCTGGGGCAGCTCTGTGGGAGGGGCCAGCAGGCTCACCAGGGGCATCCCTCGGAGGCCTCAATGTTCTCACCTGTATGGTGTTGGGGACTCTGCTATGATACCCTTGCAGAGTCTGGTCTCTGGGCTGGGCTGGATACCTCTTGGGACCCGCCCTCCACGTGCACACACAAAGCCTCCCTGCCTCTAGGGTCCTGACAACACCCTTACTGGTCCAGGGAATCCAGGACTGGCAGGTGGCCCAACACCTTCACAAGGCTCTTTTGCAGAGACAGAAGGGAGCAGAACCTGGAGGAGCTGCCCAGCACCCTCCTGCTCATCCTCACTCCCTGGGAGCCCAGGGTGGGCTGGGAGGATGGGGTGGCATGTCTCTGCCTCACTGCTGAAACCCAGCACCAACACTGAAACCATACCCTATAGTTTTTTCTCTCTCTCTCTCCCTCTCTTTCTTTCGTTGTTTTTTTGTATTTTTGGTTGTTTTTTTTTTTTTTTTAGTGTTTTTCAGGAGATAACACCAGACCTCGTCACAACACTCAGAAGACCACCAGACCAGCCAGATCAAGTTGGGCCCAGAGGCTTGCGCAGGCCCAATTACAGTCACATGACTCAAAAATGACCTAGAGAACACAGTGGAACCAAGACTCATGGAACCAAAGTAACAGAGGTGACTCTGCTTCCCATCGAGAGCCCATCCAGAAGGCAGAGGCCCGTCAGTGAGGAAGATCTGGTGCCCAGCCCAATATGGACACATACAGGACTGACCCATCGAACTCTGCCATGCTGGAATTCCTTAGTTCCCTCCTGGCATCCTTCACAGTCCTTACCTTAGGTGGTTTCGTTCCAAAACTATCCAGTCAGACCCCCTGAATTGGAATTAGTAATTATGCGTAGCCCCTCCTCAGCTTATTCTTTAAATTTGCTTCAAGTCTTTATTGGAGAGATTCATTTGAGCTTCCTCTCTGGTCTCCTCATCTGGTTTCCTTATGAATAAAACCACTTTTTCTCTGAAGAAAAAAAAAAACAAACCTGTTGCCTCAACATTCTCTGTATGTGACGGATAAAGGACCCACCAACTTTGGTCGGAGACCCAGCCCACTCCCTGCAGACCTGCCTTTCCGACGACATCAGGGAAGGACAGCTGGGTGGCTCCACCAGTCCCTGTCAACGCGGGGAACCGCCCAGCCTGTAGAGTTTCTATGAGTTGACTTGAACCAAACTGACAACAATTTCTGGTAAGCAAAATCTCAAGGGGTTGGGAAAACACTCCAGAAAATGGAAGTTTCGCCACTTTTGAAAATTGTCTCAACATTTTATTTTTTTAGTTTCTGAAATACAAATCAAGGGGCATTTTTGTAACAGCCTGTTAAGTTTTACATTCTTTTTAATATAGGATGACTTAATATAGGTACTTCAAAACTTCCTTTTTAAAAACAACACTTTTTATGGAAAGAAATAGCTCATTAAAAAGATACCTGAGTACACAGGCTATGATTTTTCTTTATATTAGTACTTATGAATGCCAAACTTGGAATAGCAGGCCCTCCAATTGAAGATTTGGTCCTCTAAAACATAAAAGTATTCCTCCGATAACAAAAATAAATTAAACATACTGTTTAAAAAAACAGAAATTTTTGGTATAGGCCTCTGAGTAAACTTGAAAAATGAGTAAGGACTTGTTTCAATCATACGGAAGAAACGTTCTAGAATCTACCTACAAACATTTGGCAGAACTACTGGCTGGAGGCTGTGGAGGCTGTTCCGCCTCAGAGGAGGACGCACGGTTCACGGCAAAGTGCTGGAGTCACACAATAGCCACGGAGTCGCTTACTCAAAATTAACCAAAATTCTATATAGAATGTACAACAGTAGTAGAACACTATCAACAGTTATTCAAGTCCTGGAAAGCAAATTAGAGCAAATATCTCAACAGGAACAATATTCAAAATGTGATTTCGAACGTGAAAAAACTCCATCTTTAATAGACAATGTCTTATGCCCAAGTGCATTTGTTTCCAGGACACTGAGGACCACCGCAACACGTGCGAAGTAAGAGTAAATCCAATCTGCTCAACCTTCCCCCGTTCCCTTGAGTGTGAACCCAGGCCACCTTTGGCCACTTGCAGAGGTGTCTTTTCTTCTTTATTCTCAATGTACAGGTAACTGAGCACACGGGCCCATCCACATGTCACCTTGATGCGTGACCCGACAACTCGTGCTGAGAGAAACAGGTTTTTCTTTACAGGGTCCCAGCTTCAGGGGGCTGGGGGCCCTCCTGCTCGGAGCCCTGCTCTCCCACGAGAGCCAGCACATCTCCTGCCCCCCACCAGGCTACAAGCCAAAAGCGTGCCCAGGATTCCCCGTATCCTTGTCTGTTCTTAAGCTGGCTGTGCAAACAGCTCTCCTGGAAGCTCTTCCCTGGAAGATACGCTCACGGTTTCAGAGTCGCCATCCTCTTGCAGCAGCTCTCCCCTTCAGGATCTGGAGTGCACTTCTCTCAGCCTCCACGTAGTGGTGCCGGAAAACGTGTGCTGTGTTACAGTGGATGCTGGTGGAGTCCAGGGAGGTATACATCCCAAGAGGGTGACTTCTCTGTGTGTCCTCCGGAGAAATAAAAGTCAGCATTCCCGGTCACGCTTCAGTTCCAAGGCACCTCCCGCGAATCCGTGCCGGTTGGGCAGGTTCGCGCACAGCTCCGTCGGCTCTCTCCTTGCACCCTTTCCTCAGCCAGCATGGCTGCCTTCCTCACTACCCAGGGCACATGGCAGAATCCTGATTCCCGGCCAGCATGGCCTCTACCTCACACACCAGCCCTCATAGTGGACTGCTTCACTACAAACTGCATAGCTGCTTGCTGCTTCCTCTCTCAGACCTCAAGGCCAAATCCCCCGACTTCCTGGCTCCTTCCTCATGGCTGCCTGCTTCTCTTTCAGCCCACCCTCTTTTTAAATGCTGACCCAGAGCTTCCTAGTACCTCATATCCAGCCCTTCTTACAATGTTCTACTTTTGCCAGTTCCGCTATATCTTTACCTTCTTTTAGCTACCATTCTTGGTCGTGGCATGAATCCCCCATGACAGACAGACATCTCGGCTGGGCCACCTCCCCTGGCTAAGTCATGAGTCACTGAATATTCTGAAAATCACATAGACTTTTTGCCCAGGGCAGCAGCACAGCTATCAACTAGCTATCAACTTGCCGTAGTTATGCAAAGTATCTTAAACACCATATCATCTACTTCCCTCACCCCCCAACCATGGGCTGTGGGGAATTTCTCCTATATTCTGGAGGCCCCCACTTTGCACCCTATTTCAATTACAATTGCTCCCTGGGACAATAGCAGTTTCGCTTCTTCCACTCTCTCCGCATCACAGGTTAAGTGTAACCATCACAGGTTACCCTCCGTGTCCTGGATATGAATCATCTTCAAGTGACACTTGGGGGCTGCCCAGTGCATTGCTGCAGCCTCATAATTGTCCTTAGCATCTTCCAATAACATGACAGTGGTCTTGTGCCTGCTTTTGGAAGCTGTATGATGTAGGAGAGTACAACCATTTTGATGGGCAGCATTCACTTGAGCACCTCTTCCCAGAAGGGCTTTTACAGTCCCATCCTGGCCAGCAGAAGCCACAGTCTGAAGAGACCAACCAGCACCATCTCTTTCCTGCACTGGCATTCCAAGTTGCAGCAAGAATTCCAGTTTCTCTATGCCCGGTTGAGCAAGCCCAATGCAATGCAGTTCTGCGGGGCAGTTCTGGTAGCCAGGGGATTTTCAGCCACAAGCTCCTCCTTCAACTGGTCCAGCTTTCTGCTGTAGTCCAGACTGCAGATCACTAGGTCAGACACAAACCCTCCATCGCACTCTCCCAGGATCTCTGTGCAGCAGGACCCTAACCCACCTACTTCATACACCAGAATCAAAGTGGGAGACGTAAGGGGAGGTTACATGAATTCCTTTGGTGATCGATTCGGGAGGTAGGAGAAAGCAAAGAAGGGAAATCTCTGGCATTGGGTAAAAAGTAAAATGGAGAGACACCTAATTTCTTTTACATCAGTGAATACAGGACAGTCATCAACATGTACAGCACACAGAGATGATATATGGGGAACGGGATAACAATGAAGGGTTCTGCGGTCTCCGCTCTGGTGGGAGATTGTGCCCCGAGGGGTCTGGGAAAAGATTTCTCTGATATTCCAAAGATTATGTTATCAGAGATGCAAAAAAGACAATAGACAGTCTCAGTTAAGGTAAAGACTGAACTTCGTCAAGGTAGATACTGACCTAGGACATAACTACCTGCCACGACCTACCTTTAGTTAGGTAATTTCAGACCGCCCTATGTGGCTACTTAGCAGTCTCTGAGTTTGTGAGACCTGCCAAGCAGGCCTTCCCTGAGCTGGTCAGGTTCAGTATGTGGCCCCTTTTTCATACACGCCCAGCAAACCCCACCCTATGTGGGGGTCAATGAGAAAAATCAGGGCCTACTGACTGCGTAATAAACAGAAAAAACAAACTTATTGGTGAAATAGCATGTAGTCATCTTCTCAAGGATCTTCTTCAAAACCTCCCCCATCTCCCACCCCTCACCATGTCCCTTCCCCCTCCCCCATTCCATCTCTCATGCCCCCCATCTCCCATCTCCCACAAAGTTCTTTCCACAAGTAGAGATATTTGACCCCTCACATATATCCCTCTTCTCTCAGAGTCACCCCTGGGACCACTCTACTTGGCTGGGTGGGGTTGAGCATGATTAATAAAAAACTACTATTCCTGTAACACCCGACCTAAGAAAACTGATGGGACAGTTAAAAAGCACACAGCTGCCTGACTAGGTGATCCTGGATTACAAGACATCCGAAATATTGGCAGCCAGTTCTAGTTTATTATGGGTGGGGGGCAAATGTTTCATTAAGTTCTAAACTAAGTTATTTTCAATGCCTTTTTAAAAGTAAGCATTTACTACTTAAATTTTAAGATGCTTAATATACGCATCTCTTCAAGCCAGTTGACATGTTAAAATGCGGCAGATTCACACAAAATTGAATTGCAATTATTGGCTTTGTAAAATGATTCATATTATAATTTCTCTCCCTAGGGTTTGTGACTCATTATGGCAATTAAAAATATAGATTTTATTTATATGCACACGGAGGCAACATAACACATGCATAAATTAATGTATAATACCATATTAAAATTTCTTACACATAAGGAGCAACATCTTTATTCAAAAAGATCTATAAACCACAGACAAGATTTTACTTGGATCTATATTAAAATAACAGGGGAAAAAAGAACTTTCCACCAACAGATTTTGCACATGTGTACAAAATGTACAGGGCACTTTTTATTCCAGGAAACACCTATTATCTTCTAGAGCACCCCCCCCCCCGCCATTTCCCCACCCGTGCTCCCTCTCCCCACCCCTCCCTGGGCTCTGTTTCTCTGCAGCATGTGGGATTACACGACTCACTAACCACCTGCCAGCTTTCCAACCCAGTGGCCCCTTCACACTCCTTAGCTCGGTCACCTTCTCTGCAGCATGTCACTGCTAGTGAAACTCTCTTCCTATAGGAGGGGGCGTGGGGCCCTCCTATTTTTCCTCCCTAGTCCTCCGCCTCCCACACAAGAGCAGTTCATCACATCACGTTCCCACAGCCTGTCTCTGGTATTTCCTTTCTCTCTGAACTTCAGTCGTTACTCATGCCCATATCTTCAAGTTTACCAAGACCCTCCTCCATCAAGACCACCGTCCTCACCACCACCCCTCTCCCAGCTACCTCACACTCAGCATGGCCAAACTAAGCTCCTTAGGTCCCCATAAACTTGGAAACTGGTTCTTCTTAGAGTCGCCTTGCTAAGACACACTGAATCTATCAACTCAACGGGCCTGCCATGGGCATGCACGCTCACGGGCACGCACACACACACACACACACACTCGCATAATAAAAACTGCCCAAAAGCCAGGTTACTACACTGTTTATATATATAAAGGACCAAATAGTTAATATCTTAAGCTTTGCAAGTCACGCAGTATCTGTCCTGACTCTAGTCTACCACTGAAGGTGAAAAATGGCCCTAGACGATATTTAAACAAATGAATGTGGACACATTCCAACAGAACTTCACAGAGCTTATAAAACCAGGTAGCAGGCTAGATTTGACCAAGGGGCCGTCATTTACCGAGTCGTGCCCAAAAACACAGCAATAGGGTCGCAGTGGTTATCTATGCCCGTTGGAATTCCAATGGTTCTGACACTCGTTATATTGTTCTGTGTTTTCCAAGGCGCCAATATGAGGATGCACATCATGTTTATAATCAGAACACGGATTTAAGCCAATGTCAGTCGTTAGTGGCTGATGTCTTGATCCGCTCTGTTGATGGAGGTTTACACCCAGTCGAGAGAAAGACCCCTGGGGAACCAAACACTGTTTACAAGGAGCCTAGAATCAGGTGGCGATTACTGGGCTTGTTTGAGGCTCCAAGAGAAAGATTTTCGTGTACTTTACTTCTTGTCCTCAATCTGTGCAGGCTCTTGGGTGTGTGCTCTCACACACAGTGATTTTCTTTAGGATGTGGATGGAATTCTCTTTTCCAGCACATTTTCCTCACATGACTTCCTCACCTCATTGGCAGGGTAGAAGTCAAAGAAGATACTTTTATTTCTTATACTGCAAACTCAATGAGAATGAAGAAATGAGGCAAACTGCAGTGTGTTTTCTCCTCTCCGTGTCTGCTCCAGTGCACACAGTACTGGTTAAAGCATCGGTTTACTTAATGCCCCCAGGCCCCAGGAGAAGGGCCCTGGTGTGATCAGTAGTTGTGGGTGAGCACAGGAGGTGGCAGATGGGCAGGAACTCCCCGAGACCCCCACGAGCAGGGCAGTTTGGGGTCCCAACCCAGGCCCCACTCCCTGGGACCTTCTGAAATGCCCTGTTCCTTCAGCACAGCACTGCTGGCGGGGGAGGGGCGCTGCCTGCCCAAGCTGGCAGTCCATCCGCTGGAAGACTGAGCCAGCAGATGGCCCAGACGAACAAGGCCATCTCACAGTGGTCGTGCTAGCGCCCCGGGGTCACCCTAACAAAGTGCCACATACACGCCAAGTGCTCAGGGCGCGGCCTGGCACACAGTGAGTCTACATGAAGACTCACCTGACCCTAACAGCAGTCATGAGGAGGCCAAGTCAGCATTGTCCCTCCGGAGCCAAGAACAAGGCTGAGCTTTTGGCTGAATACCTCTTCCCAGAGGTCTGAGCCCCCAAATACAGAGCATCTTCTTTCAGCTGCCAAGAAGGGCTAAACTCCCCTAAATTCTCCGAAGCTGTGCCTCTAGTCTCCTCAAATCACAACAGTCAAGAGCCCTTGTTTCTTCATTCATGTCAGAAGAGAAAGGTTAAGTCAGGATAAAAAGGGTAAGTTGAAAGGATTAAACATGTTTCTGTCATTTTCTAGGTCTGATGCGTTTCACTCGGTACCTTGCCAAACAGAAATTTAACTGAAAATTGTTTCAAGGGAAAATGTAATTATAAGAAGGTAAAACCAACAAGCCTTATCACAAAGCCCCTGGAGGGTTGTTTGACAGGTTGAGTCTAGCCATGTGTTCTCTTGTGTGTGCATGTAAATAAATACACACACATCATGTGCAGCTCCCAGAAGCAGAGACCTGCCCAGGGAGTCAGTGCAAGGCAGCTGGACATGGAGCCGCAGGGAGGGGAGAGGGTTAGAGAAGGAAGCAAAAGGTCAAGAATCCTGCATCCCGAAGGCCTTACTTAGGTCAGAGGAGAAGGTCTCTGTGAGTGACCTTTGCAGAGCAGCTGCAATTTACAAAGTGCTTTTGCAGAGGGGGACACGTGGTGAGGGGCTGAGGCCGATGGTCACTTGCCTTGCTCACAATGAGGGAGAGAGATGGAACAGGACAGAGTCCTCAGCCCGCAAGCAGCTCCTGTCCCCTTCCCACCCTGAGTCCCTCCTTCAAAGAAGAGCGTCCTGGGGGTAGGTCCTGCAGGTCCCTGGGACACAGCCCCCTCCACCCATCAAGCTCGGGTTCCCTCCCAGCACATGAGGACCCTACGACAGAGTCTGGCCTGCGGATTCTGCAGGGAGAGTGAAGACTGATTTCAGCAACACCTGGGGCAGCCTGGAGTAGCCTGGACCCCCACCTTGCAGTCTCACCCTCATTGTCACTGTTGGGATTTTACAGATCTTTCTTTTTGTCAGTAGAAGGAAAAAGTGCAGCCTCATCTTCCCATGTTACGTTTTAAACCCAAGCACAAGGTTTTTCAAATACTTAATTCGCAGCCTACCTCAAGGGGCCAGCCATCCTCTCACGAGGAAGGGACCCTCCTGCCCCTCAGTGATGTTCAGGCCTTTGACTCCTGAGGGATGGAGGGATCGACAAGTGTGGGAGGTTCTCAAGGCAAGAGAATCTGTTTGTAAGGCAAGAGCGCCCCCTGTCTTCTCTTGGTGAGACTCCAAGCAGCCTGCACTTTCCAAAGGACCTGCGGAGGAGGGTGGGACAAGGAGGGAGGGAGCCCTCAGCTCCCGCCTCAGACCCTGTGTCAGGGCGCATAGCGCAGTTGGCAGCAGGAAAGGACGGAGGCCTGCTGCACCCAGGAACTTGAGATGAAATGAAACAACAAAATGAAACAGAGCAAAACAACAAAGCAAAATGTTGGCAATCATCAGGCTTCCTCGTGTCTCCGACTTTTCTTCCTCCTATGCTTATTGACTAGCCCGCACTCTCAAAAAACACCAAACAAAACCCTCCATCCAGTGTGGGGGACATTTGAATGGGCTCATTTCAGCTAAAAGGACAAAACACTTCTAAAAGTTTTTAGTACATATCTAGATTCCAATATTCCTAAAAAATTAGCCTGGAGTCTTGACTCCATTTCCTGCTGCTTTTCTCCATGTAATTTTTTTTTTTAACTCACTGAAGCTTTGCAGTTTTCTTGCTTCAGACTTTACCTGGCGTGGGATAACAGCAGCAAGGGAAGCAGGATGCTGCCCATAAACCTGTGCCCAGCAACTTCTGGGTGTCCAGCACGGTGCTGAGCTGGTGAGGGACCCACACACACATGCACACACATACACATATGCCTCAGAAAACTCAGTCTATCCAATAAAGAAGATAAATATGAAAAGTTAATTAACACAGAAGAAACATTACCTTGTTACCACGATACATCGATTGTCAAAAAAAAAAAAAATGATTATTTGGCCACTGAAGATTCTGGGCCCAATACCGAAAAAGAGGAAAACCACCATCTAATCCCCTCCAGATGGCTCTGCGGGGAGGAGGGACCCCATAGACATGGACAAAGGAGCTGGCCCTAGGAAGGTGGACAGGAAAAAGAGGGGCTGTCCCCCATACCTGCCAACCCTCACCCTGTGCCCAGAGGGGGACATGGGTCACACAGGTGGAGACCAGCGGTGTTAGGACTCCCACACTGAGGCAGATCCCCTTCCCTGCACCGGACCTACCCTGGGGCTTCCCAAACTTCACAGCGAGCTGGGAAGTCAGGGCATGGAGAGAGGGAAACTGGCCACAAACACGTCCAGCTGCCCTTTGCTCTGCGCTCAGGACGGAGTGCAGCGACATTTAGACCTGACCACGCAGCGCCACCTCCAGCCAGTGAGATGCTTCTCATCAAAGGGCCACACTGGGCACCCCACCCCTCAGTCTCTTGACAAGCAGCAGAGGATGCTGGCCAGGCTGGAGACCTGGAGGGAGGTCTAACATCTCTCATCTGAGGCACGCCCCTGTACCCTGTCCCCTCTCATCAGCATTTGGTTGTTGCTGTTGCTTCATGAAGTGGAAGAGAACAGAATAGGCACTGCATGTAAGAGTAGCACAGTTATATGCACATGGTGGCAAATAAAATGCACCGTTTTTGATGAGGCATCAGAGAAATATGAAGGATGGTGCTTTCGAGCAACAGCTCTCAGACCTGGCCACTGGGGAGAATCACAGGGGCTTAAAGTTTCCAGGTGCACGTAGATCTGTCCACACGGAGGAATTCACACCTCTGCAGGTGGAGGCCCAGCAGCCACAATCCTAGGAGACATGCACACAGGTCTTAGGGTGGACTCCCAACTGGCCACCCATAGAGAGGAATCAGCACCAATAGTGTGGTGGTTAGGGGCTGTCCTGGGGCCATGAGGTCCACTGGCCATTAGTTCCAAGGCCACAGGAGGGGTGCTCCTGGGGAGGGCGGGCCTGGAGAGGCCTGGGGAGTGTGTAGGAGCTGCTGTCCAGAGCATGGGGCCAGGTGGGCCCCAGAAACTCAGCCATGGCCGCCCGGGGACGTGGGCACTGACCAGAAGCACAGAGACCTGCAACTTTCGATAACATGGCTCATGTCTGTCCAATTCAGTTCCCACGTGGCCTTTTATTTTGTGTATCTCCAGTTTTCTTTATTTTACTCTTTAATTCATTTTATTGTATTGTACACGACAAATGGGTACCTGACCAATGGGATATTAAAAAATAAACAAGTCCTTCAGTACAGACCATTTGAGAGGCAAGCGTTTAGAGGCCAAGGGAAACCATGGCCTTCTCCTCAGAAAGGACATGTGGCCCACCTGCAGGGGCCATGGCTGGTCTCCACCGCCCGGCCACAGCTGTCCAGGGGCTGAAGATGCAGAGGTCTGTGGTGAAGGCTGCACCCCCTCACCCCGGCCAGTGCTACCCTGAGGTGAGGACGGAAGGCTGCTTGGGTGGCAGTGTGGTGTCTTGGAGAGAGGCAAGGCTGGGTGGCTGGGATGAGCCCAGGGCTATGTGGATGGAGAACGGTTTGGCCTCATTCACGAGGAGTTCAGAGATCTAGGCCTGACGGAGGCAGCAGAGGAACTTCCTTTCTAACAGGGGAGGCAAGGCCAATAGCCAAGAGGGAGTGAGGGGAACAGGGGATGGGGGAATTTGGACTAAGTGGGGGTTAAAAGCCGTCACTGGGAAAGAGCAAGAAGCACCTGAGTGCACGGGGTGACATGTCTCATCTCCACTGCGACACTTACTGAATAGCCTTGACCCAGTTACTCAACCCCCTGTGCCTCAGTTTACTCACCTAGAAATGGGAACCATACCTGTACCACAGGGTGGGCACCCACTAAGCACTAACCAGTATCAGGCTCATCTCAGCGGAGCCACCTACAGGGTCTTGGCTCCAGCCCCCAGTATTCCTTACCCAGCATGCAGGGCCAGCAGGGGCGAGAACACAGGAATGGGGTCTGGCCAGGAGAATCAAGTGAGAGTGCGTGAGGGGCTGCAGGTATGTGAAGCGTAGGATATACAGCTGGATGAGGAGGCAGCAGGGGGCAGGGAGGACAGAATAGGAGGTTCAATAGCCTTAAGTGGGATAAGGGGGAAAGAAGCTAAAATGACGGGATGTTGAGGGTAGTGCATGCTTAAAACAATCACAGCACACTTCTCCAGGACCCGTCTCGATGAGGGCCAGCATCTTACAAACACTGACCACGAAAACCCAGTCCAACAGGAAATCGCCCCATTTCCTGAGCCAAGTAGTATTCTCATAACCGTTTAAACACATCAGCACAGGTCACTCTGCGTCCGGCCACTGCACTTTCTCAGGACCACTGAGATTTCTGGAAACCTCACGGGAACACAGTGCTGTGAGGAGGGGGCCTCCTTGGTCTCCAGTAGCACCTGCATGGAGAACCTTCGGAAATCTGTTGTGGAAGGACTGACTGTGTGGTTGTACCCACAACACCCGCCTTCACAACGTTGTCAATTGTTCTGAAACGCACACTCTAAGGGGCCCTAGCCTGAGACATGTTTTGTCCCTCAGTCACTGGTTTGTAACAATTTTTACAAACTTCCTTTCAAAGACTACATTTCAAGATACATTATGATTATTTGACAGCTTCAAATGTGTCTTTTTTAAGTGGTATCAATATAAATGTTGACCTAATAGTGATAGAGAGGAAACACGTTTGGTTGGGAAGTACATTCTATCCTAGTATCAGTTTGTAAAAAACCGCAGACATAGTATCATTTAAATGGTTTTACTCAGACCTCATCAGCACCGCAAGAGAGAAAATACTATGTTTCAATTCCGATTCTCTCACACAACCTGGAACCTCAAGTAGGTTCTGAATTTACTGAACCAAGGGATGAAATAATTTTTCAATGCCTTAATTTAGAAAATTCAAGAATGCTAAACTGTAGAAGCTACCCTTCCCCTTGAAAAGAAAGCTCACATTCAAACACTACTTGGTTTCCAAAGTTTATTAAAAATCAAAGAATAGAAAAACTTTACATAAAAATATGTCAATTTTAGCTTCCACATTGTTGTCCACACACAAAAAAAATCGAAACATGATTTCTTCTTGTTAAACCTGTAGCGCGTGACCACAGTGGTAGCCAGGCCAATTCATTCCGTTCACCATGACGAGGGTGGAGCATGGCGCCTGTGCCTGTGAATCGAGCTTTAGAATGGGCACCCACGGGACACTCGCTGCCGTCCCCGCAGTGGCGTCCTTAGTGTAGTGTAACAGTCAATATTGCTAATGCGTAAAGATTAGTACAGGCCTACATATCAGTTTTTATAAATATTTCTTTATCAATAGGTTCACAATTTAAATATCTTTAAATATTTTTGATAGCTTTCAGTCATTAAGAACTGCAGACAAAATGTGCTACTCTATTCTGGAATGCCTCCTAGAGAACCTGCAGTCACAGCTGGCAGCTCTCAATGATAATGTGGGTCAGTCCTGCTAAAAAAAATAAAATAAAATAAAAAATAAACAGACCATAGACAGTGTAAAGCTTGCCCTTGCTGGGTGTCCACCACACTCAGCCCCCCTCCGCACGTCTACCTAGTGTCACGGTAGTAAGTTTCTCGTCTCGGCGTTCTCCACTAGTGGACTTCAAAGGCCACCCTCCCTGTAGTGCTCAGCGGGGCCGATGCCCCATGTTACAAATGGGCAGTCGGATGACCTGTGAGATGCAGCGCACTCCTAGGACAACTGTAGTGCTCCAAAAACTCAGGGTTAGGCAGGATGGATATATTCTCGTCAAAAAAAGGTAATAAAGACAGTGGTTGTCATGGCAGAATACACTTGCATAGTATACCTATATGCTTCTCAGGTTGGGCTCCAGCAGTTCCCTGGTCCCAACACTGGGCTGTGCTCTCCTGCAATACATTAGGAATACTCCCCACGGCGCACTGAGCAGCTCAAGTACTTCTCGTATATTTGCTCTTAACAGAACGAATGCATACTGCTACATAGATTCCTCAATGGAATCAACATAATTCCTTTCTCCACATTCCTAAAACTGGGCACCATTGTCTGTAATGAGATTCACCAGACCCATCATTACAGGCTATGTTACTAAAACTGACTGAAGCATGTAGAAGTTCACATTTTTTTTAAAGATTCTATAATGTGACAACCTCTTCTTCCCTTAGAAAGTTAGACTTCTGGCACTTTTTAAATGCTGGATTTGTTGTCTAGTTTAAAAGAACCCAAAACCAAAACATTAAAACTCCACGGTCAGAGCGAGACAACAGACAGGCCGGACGGCAGAGCTGGCAGGCAGCTGGTCAGAGACTTGGGGGCCAGGCCCCTTCAGAAGACTGGGGGGAGCAACGTGGCTCCTTCAACACGAACTGAGAGGCCTCCCCTCTGACCCAAAGAACAAACATAAAAATAAACTCGCGCCCCTCACGCACGGTGTCTGCAGCAGTGCCCATCAGACAGCCGGCCGACTCGATGGACCCAACTTAGAAAATGCGACTTGGGAAAGGACCTAAGCTTGTTTAAAAAAATTCCCTCCTCCCTTAAATATAACTTACATGAAAATATGAAATTAAATAAAAAATATATGAGTTATTGCACAAATCATAAGTTTTCAATATTTACATAGAAAAACAGTTCTGAAATTTGAAACAAAATGTGAGGGCAGTAAAACAATGGCGACCTCCCATCCTGTCCAAGGAAGAACCGAGTAAGGGGTTCATCTCTGTGGCTCTGCCAAACATAAAATGAAAACACCCAACCTCAAAGGAACAGACACAGCTACTGAGAAACAAACGCCAAAGCCGACTTCACCCCCTGCAGCTCCAGGTCCAGATCAGCCTCTGGAAGGATCCTGGGAAGGCAGAAAACAGCGTCCACGTTGAATAAGGCTTCACAGATGAGCACAAGGAGCTGTTCTTTAAGATGGACGTGACCACCACACAAGGAACATGCAGAGTGATCAGCGGCGGGCGTTCGAGGGGCCCGGCTGATGTGCTAGATGCTGGTCTCAGTTCCCGCCGGGTGCCAAGGCCACCCGGGTCAGTCTCGGAAGGGTGGGGGCCAGGAGGTGCCGCCAGGAGCTATTATCTGCTGAGACTGACGGGCAGGCTGTCCCTCGTGTGAGTGTGTTTTTTCCTCCTCCAGCCGGTACGGTTATACTGGTGGTGTCCCCGGTTGCCCACGGGGGGCCGCACACCACCACTGCCCACGGAGCTGTAGCTGCCACCTTGGCTGTGGTTGTGAGAGCCTTTCATGGCCAGCTTCATGCCACTGTGCTGCTAAAGAGATAAAGAGAGACAGCAACGATGGAGGGTGTTACTTCGGAGGGAGCTCTACTTTCAGCCCTTTGAAGGCAACCACGAGCCTGATGTGGCCCCCGGTGAAAATGAGTTTGACACCCCTGTCTAGAGTTTGACACCCCTGTCTAATGTATGGGATCTGGGCTTAGATTAGCAACAGGAAAATGGAAAAACACATTTTCAGGGATCCCCGGGCCCCGCCAGCCCACCTGGCCCTCTGCAGGGAGGCCAGGAAAAGCCCTGCTGGGGAGTGACACTGCGGGAGTGCGAACATCGCAAGGAGCCGTGTCAAAATTTTTCCTGATTGTTGGCTTCTGGAAAACCAATGTTTTTAGCACATAAATTAATAGATAAACAGGAAAACAAAATGATCATTACTCCAAACCTTATTTCAAACTTCAGTATTATGCTAACGAGTTCAATAGAGAAATTAATATATAATGAGAGAAATTAAACTATATTAAATTTTGAAACAACTTCTTACCACTTTTAAAGTTTTGCAAAGGAAAGCATGAAGCTGAACAACCAGAAAACAAATTCCGTTTTGAAAAGTCTGTGGAAGGCTCTCTTTGGCGAAGAAAGCACTGCCGATCATGAACCTGCTTTGGTTGGTGTCGGGGGCCTAAGTTGGACGGGGGACCTACCTTATGATAGAGGTGAGGGCTGGAGAGCGGGTTGGGAGACGTGGACGGAATGGCCGGGGAAGATATGTGGTGCACAGCCTTCAGGGCTGGGGTTCCTTCAACACCAACTTGTCTGCAAGGAACTGGGGCCACCCCCAGGGTCGGCGGAGGTATAGTAAACCTGGTCTAGGGACAGAACCACCAGAGACACCCATAAGGTACATATCCAACACAGTCAGCCACCCCACTTCCAGGGCTGAGCACCAGAAGGCGGCATTTGCAAAAAGGCTCATGAATCCGGTCTGTGTTTGACTATAGCCTCACAAGATTTTCTTACGAATCAGAAACATTTTATGTTCTGAAACAGCAATCACAATAGGAACCAAAGTTAGAAAGTTTCGATATTTATTTAGGCTAAACAAGACCAAACAATTAAAAAAAAAAAAAAAAGCAAAACTAAAGTCATCAGAGTCACTGTCCCTCGAATATCTGGAAAGAGCCCACAGCAGTGACAGCCTGCAGATGGATGCCGAGGCAAGGCGGTCCCTGTCCCTCTGCCACAGTTTGTCTGCATACCATCCTGACGCAGCACAGGATGCTGGGTGGACCCCTGTCCTCAGACCTTCAAAAACCACTGTTCACACCCTGCAGTCCTTTGCCCCACACACCTCTGGAGAGTGACGGTGGCCCTCCTTGCACATCATCTATGTTGTTTTACACTCACATTATAACCACGTTGCAGAGACTGGCTTTCCTTTTAAAGTGAATTAATGTGATGGTTTTACACATATACACGAGGTCTGTCTGGAAGAAGTCGAGCCATTGGTAATATACTGAAAATGTTTTGCACCACATCGATGTAACCTGGTAGCAAAGAGAGTGGACTGGAATGTGCACGCGTGAACAATGGCGACTTCACTGTACTAGTCAGTGGGGGTGGTAGATGCCGTTGAGTGAGCATGTGTACTGTGTTGCAATCGTATTCAAAATGAATGAATGAGTAGAGCAATACATCTGCATTAAGCTTGAACATTCCTCCGTGGAAACCATTCTCATGGTTCAGAAGGTGCAGCTCTGGGCAACTGGTGATTGGCAGCTTCATCATGACAACATGCCCACTCATGCATCACATCTCGTGAAGAGTTTTTTGGCGAAACATCAAATCACCCAGGTGACTCAGCCACCAGATATCCCAGATTTGGTGCCCTGTGACTTTTGGTTTTTCCCAAAACTAAAATCACCTTTGAAAAGGCAGAGATTTCAAACTGTAAATGAGATTCAGGAATATACGATGGGACAGCTGATGCCGATTGGGAGAACTGTGTGAGGTCCCAAGGTGACTACTTTGAAGGGGACTAAGGTGTCACTGTCCTATGTACAATGTTTCCTGTTTCTTCATCTCTATTTTTCATATTGTGTGGCTGGATACTTTCTGGACAGACCTTGTATATTCAATTGATGTATAATTGGGAAGTAGATACAAAATTTAGTATTTTTGAAATGGTCTTCTAGACTTACAATTTTGCTTAAATTTTTAAAAAACATTCTAATAGAAAAAGCCCTATAATACTGCCTTTGGGAAAAAATGTAATCAACTGGAAAAAGTCAAAGTTTATAATAAACTACGTAAGCATGTAAACACTGTGGTTCTGAGAGGAAACAGCAACACACGTCCATTTCAGCCTGGGGGCAGCATCACAGCCCTTCTCTCCAACACGACCCCAGGAGAATGGTCTCACACTGTGTATCAGTGTAATTTGCAGAATGACGGTCAATTTGGACCTTGTCAAAAGCCACTTCAGTGTTTACGAACCGAGTCCCCTCACTGGTAACACTGCGTGTGGTGGACCTGATAACACTATCTTTTAAAGAATGACAGAAATTACAGGCTATCATATCCACAAAAGATGACAATTTCCTAAAAGACAGAAATGTATCTTCCAAAGACTTTTCAAGTTCTTTTCCTAAATCAAAGGTGTCAGCCACTCCTACACGGTTCCCAGCGGCCCATCACCAGATGGGCACCAGCAGCCACGTACCTGAGTGTTAGTTGTCATGACCAATGTTCTGGAAGTAGTGGACTGAGGTTTGCCACTCGGGATGGGCAGGGCGGTGGGCAAGCTGGCCAGCAGAGGAGTGGGTGCTTGCAGACTGAACTGGTAAACGCTGGGTGTTGTGCAGGGTGGCGTGTCAGAATCCTGCGAGGAGGAAGAACAGGGAGGGCTGTCCAAGGAGGGGCACGGCTCCTTAAAGCCAGGAAAGGAAGGCCAACAGCACACTCACTGTGCACACTCACTGCTAGAACCCATCTACTACTGCTGCTCAACTACAGGCAGCCCGAAGCTGCTCACACGTCCTTCATTTCAAACTGAAGAACAACGTGAAAGAAGTATAGGAGGGACACCTAGACCTAAATGTTTTACTTCCAAGTACGTTTTCTAGAAACTATTGAAGGAAGCACTGAAATTCTATTGTCAGTGGCATCAGTGCTCACAAGAGGCCACGTGGGCCACGGAGACTGGCACTCACAGCAGAGTAGGGGCCACGCGCCACTTGGGGTGGTCTCACACACACACACACACACACACACACAGAGTGATGAAAAACCCCCACTATGGATGTTTTCCACAAACACAGACACACTCACAATGTCACTTCCAGAGAGTGAAGACACGGAAGACGCAGAGGAGCCCGAGGAGAGAAGCTGGGGGCTGGGCAGAGACAAGGTCAGGCGCTGGCTGTAGGGCGGCTCCGGGTCTCGGCACTGGGGCTGCTCCCCATCACACGGGCTTATTCGCTCTTTTATCTTAATCCTGTTGTCTGTGGAGAGAAAAACACAGCCCAGGTGAGTCACCTTTAAGGAGCGCAGATATAAGGGTCCTATGGGACAGCCACCAGCCACAGGTATGACTGAGCCTTGAAATGATGTTAATGAGACTGACAAATTGAATTTCTAATTTTATTTAATTTTTAAAATCATTTTGTTTCAGCTATTGGAAAACATTTAAATATATTTAAAACAACTTGCGCATGTAAATAGTTTTCAACTGCACATTTTATGAAATCTAATTTATAGATCAAGTATTCCTGGTGGAAATTTAACATCCTAACTGTAATGTGCTACAAGAATAAATACACACTGGATTTCAGATCTCATACAAAATATACCTGTTCAGAAAGTATCCAGCCACACAATATGAAAAATAGAGACATTTATTGAAGAAGACACAGGAAACACTGTAGATAGGACAGTGATACCTTAGTCCCCTTCAAAGTAGGCACCTTGGGACCTCACACAGTTCTCCCAATCATCATCAGCTGTCCCATCGTATTTTGCTGAATCTCAATGACAGTCTGAAACTTCTGACTTTTCAAAGGTGATTTTAGTTTTGGGAAAAGCCAAAAGTCAGAGGACACCAAATCTGGGGTATCTGGTGGCTGAGTCACCTGGGTGATTTGGTGTTTTACCAAAAAACTCTACACGAGATGTAATGTGTGAGAGGGTACATTGTTGTGATGAAGCTGCCAATCACCAGTTGCCCAGAGCTGTGGCCTTCTGAACCATGAGAATAGTTTCCACAGAGGAATGTTCAAGCTTAATGCAGACATATTGCTCTACTCAGTCATTCTGAATGTGACAGCCACACAGTACACATGCTCACTCAACAGCATCTACTGCCCCCACTGACTAGTACAGTGAGGTCATCATTGTTCACGTATGTGCATTCCAGTCCACTCTCCTTGGCTGCCAGGTCACATGAATGTCACATAAACTGTTTTCATTATATTAACAATGGCTGGACTTTTTCTGGACAGATCTCATATCTCAATGACTTTTTATATTGATTACATGAAATATTAACATTTTGTACATTAAATTGAATAAATCATATTATCAAAATTAATTCTACCTGTTTATTTTCACATTTTTAAGGCAGTTACTAGAAACTTTAAAATTCCATGAAGCACACCTTATATTTCTACTGGATAGTGCTGGCCTAAGTCTCACAGTTTTAAATTAAACTCATAGAAATACTATGAATTTTTCTTAATTTAAACAATTTCCCATGAAGGGACAAAGAGATACTCCTATACGAGGGGTCAGGAGGTGAAGGATAATGCAAGGGAATTAATCTCTCACCAAGGTCGGGCGCCGGGTGGACCTTGCTGCCCCATTTCTCCTTGATCCACCTCCGGTAGTCAATCACTTCCTGAGTTACTTTGACGATTCTTCCTAAAGTACTATAAAGGGACAAGGCGGGAAATCAACACAGTACAGCAGGACTGTGAAGCCCATGAACCCTCCCCTGTAGCTACTTTATACTTTTAACAATATATTGCTCTGCTAAGTGAAATACAGGAAAAAGTTAAAATAATTTTACAAAATATGTATGACTTCCGATGTTCAAACCCAAACATACTTTGAGATCACGGTATGGTAAAAGCAGATCTTTTGCAGACGTCCTTGAACCTAAATTGATCTACAAAAACTGTTTAAATCAAGTGCCTACATAGGGAAGTCCACCTTCCCAACCAACATGACCATGTCTGACATTCCCACTTCCACTTCCCACCAGGAACGGAGAGACAGAGCACCCACTGTGGGGCCCAAAGCACTGCCTGAAAACCCACGACAGCTCTCCCGCCACCACGCCAGGCCTCCTAACCTACTTATCCCATCACCTGCCCAAGGAACAGAGACGACAGCACTGTTTCAGCTACCACTTGCGGCCATCATACCATTCTTCAGCCACTCTGCCCCCGCCTCCTCTCTCCATCCCCCAGTCCCACTGCAACAGCATTAAGGCAGTTACTAGAAACTCTGGAATTCTATTAGGCACACACCATGTTTCTTCTAGATGGTACTGGCCTAAGTCTTACAGTTTTATAGTAAACTCTTACAGAAAAACTAGGTATTTTTCTTAGTTTGAACAATTTCCCATGAAGGAGCAAAGAGATACTCCTACATGAGTGGTCAGGCTAACACGAGTGAATTAATCTCTCACCAAAGTCGGGCACCAGGTAGACAGACCCTGCCGCCCCGTTTCTGGGGTTAGAAATAAATATTTCTCACTAGCAATGGAAGTGTACACTGTAAATGTTCCCGAAAAGAGAATGACGGACCGCTGTGCCTAAGAGAAAAGGGATGGGGCCTGTAGGCTCGAATACACATTCACGTAGAGCTAACTATTCACATTCTGAAGACTGCCTTCAGGAAAAGCGTCATATTCCAAAGTTTTATATTTATTTTATTTTATTTTTCCATCCTCACCTGAGGATATTTTTTCATTGCTTTTAGGAAGAGAGGAAGGGAGAGAGGAACTGGGGAGAGGGAGAGAAAGAGAGAAAGACTGATGTGAGAGAGAAACATCAGCTGGTTGCCTCCTATACGCATCCCGACCAGGGATCAAACCCTCAGCCTTTCAGTGTACGGGATGACCTGCAACCACCTGAGCCATACTGGTCAGGGAACGTTCTTAAAGTTTTAAAAGCCAGGAACCACCTCCCCCAAACAAAATATTCTTAAAAGGGAAATGCTAACTCCTCAAATAAGAAATTTCCAACTCTTAACCTTGGAATGAATCAAATATGGCCATCCTGAATTCCTAAAAGGTCTTCCTTTACTGATATTTTCAGGTTTTAATAAAATCTGATGGCACATCCATTAGTAAACTTCATGAAAGCAAATGACAGAGGCAAAGGGTACCAGCTTTCCAGAGGCTAATGAGGGTGCAACTACCATACCCCTGGAGCCCAACAGAGGTGTTGATGGACTTCGGTTACCTTTCAGAATCTCTGTTTGGATAGGACCTCGCAAGTGGTGACACGGCATGACTCAGAACAATGTAGGCGTAGTCAAAAACCTGCTTCACCTGCATGGCCCCATAGGAGCTGCGGCCAACATCATTTCCTGAAACAGAAAGGCAGCTATAAAACTCTACCCAACGTGTGAGCCATCAAATGTTTCTTATCTTCTCATGTACGTTAGTCTGAAGTGGGCCCTCAAACACGTCCAGACCCCAACAGCAAAGCCGTATTGGGCACCTGCAAACACACCTTAGCTAATCGTCACGTGCCTCTTACAGTATTCACAGGCCAAAGGCCCTGATCTGCATTACCCGATCAGGGTCTACCCCCACGAAGAAAGATGTCATTCACCAACGTGGAGTGGCAGTTCGAGAGTCAAGTAACTCCCCAGGTGGCAAAAAAACACAAGGATGTCAAAGCAGCAACCTGAATCAGGCTGCCCTCATGCTGATTGGGAGCTCACTGTCACAGGCAGTTAACCTGAGCACACCACAGTTCAGTCAGCACCAATGGGACCCGCAGAGCAAACCCTGTATGACAGAACAGTCTAGGTCTGAACTCCAGGCTTCGGTAGGAAATCAAATGAAGCCGCCGCTGAAGTCGACAAGCAAGCCACAGTTAAGGAGCTTAACTTTAATTTTAGTTTACATGAAACTTCTTCACAAGTTAGTTGTTTTTTTAGAAGCTGTGTTCTAAGTATTAGAATATTCTTTTCCAGATTTAATTATAATGTAACCTAGTGATAGGGTGGGGTTTTTGTTTTTCGAGTACATTTCAGCAAACACTGAAGACAACAGAAATGTCTCCAATTTAACTTATTACCACAGACAACAGATGACGAAAACCTGTCATACCGCGATGCTGGGAAAATCGCTGCTGAGAAGGCATGGTATAAATCGTGTCATTGACAAACAACAACAGAAAAGAACAGCCAGTATATTTTCTTTGGATCAAAAATTAAGAAATACAGTTCATACCCCAAAAGCCATAAAACAAAAATCATTAAATATGAGGATATTAAATATAGAGAGAAATTAAAAAATACCAAATCCAGATGCAAATGACAAACTGAGGAGGGAAAAGCACAATATGTACAACAAAAAAAGGCCTCCCTGACACACACAGGTGTCACAAAGCCAGTAAGGGAACAGTACAGCAGACAAACGGACAAAGCACATAAACTCAGACAAAAAGAAACCCAAAGGGGCAGTGTACCTGGAGCTGACATCTCCAGCACCTTTTCTGTCACCTGTCCGTCACTGACTTCATCGCCAACAGTAACAACAGTGTCTCACCTCATACTCAATAAACATTTGTGGAATTGATAAATAACAACGTGTTTAACCTCACTATCATTAAAGAAATGTAAATTAAATTACATTTATATTGCATGGTTTTATCAGATTGTTAAAGACTTAAAAGGCTGTCACCGAAGGTTGGGAATATGAGCACCCTTGAATAGGCTAAAAGCAATAAAACTGGAGAACTGGAGAGCGGCCCTGGGTTCTTCAGAGCGGCAATCCTGTTGTTACAGAGCAGAGCCTACACACATAAAAAAGTGGTCTCGGATATACTATTAAGTAAAACACAGGTTGCAAATCTGTTTTATTATCTGATGTCATTTATTAATTAATAAGGCTACAATAATGAATGTTAATACCACTTTAGGAAAAAATGGGAGATTACATACCAAAATGGGAGGGGATTATGACATACTTCACTTTTCTCTGTTACATATTCCTGGGAATTAATGGTTTATGATGCGTATGTAATAGTTTTATAATTAAAAGGTAAACTTTTTTCCTTTATTCTCACCATCTACATTTTTCTGATTGACTGCAGAATACAAACAAAATTGCAACTCTGCAGTAAGTAATTAGAAGCATTAAATAAGGAATTGCAAATTGCCACTATTAGCTGTTAGGACAGTAGGAGTCTGCATCAGATCCAATGAACTGCCCTTGGCTCACAGGGCCCGAGGACATACCACCACCAGCACACCAGCACACCAGGGAAGGGATGCTCCCACATCGCTTGGGGCGAGTGCAGAGCGAGGTACCCTTACCAGGCAGCAGGGGGTCCTCAATGCACAGCATCGATGGTCTATACCCGCTGGTCATGGCTTTCATGATCTCTTCTTTGGCAATATAGGCACCTCCTTCTTTTATTCTAATACCAGTTTTCAAGTAATTAAAATTTCTTCCATAGAGTTCAAAAAATTCTACAAGAAGCATTCCAAGGTTTTCATCAGCTCTCCGGGCATCAATTCTTGGATGCAACTGTAAAAACAATGGATTGAAGTCATTTCTAAAGGAGACTGCATGCGATGAAGTCTACCACCCACAGGTCTCCTCCGGGACTGGCTCGTGCACCGTCATGCGATGCTCAGCGCAGCTGCAAGGACGCACCACCAGAGCCTGGAGAGCCAAACTCAACAAAGAGAGTTCAAAAGAAATAAAACCTTCTACCTGAATGTTTGTACTACATTTCAATTCTCTGAAATTGGTAATCCACACAGCAACTCCCTATAAAGAGACATGTGATTAATCACAAGTTCCCACCTACTGATAAGAAAGTGTGCCATCACCCAACTATTTAGTCAGGGGCACGGACCTCTTTTCCCTTAGAATGTCAAAAAAATGACAACAGCCAACACAACAATAGCTGCCTGGTGTGAATGAATCAAAATTATACCTATTTTTTTTGTCAAATTGGCCAAAAATACATTTCTTGCAGTGTTGCAGTTTTAGTAATTAGTTTATGTTTGCCAGGAGATGGGAAAGCCTGAAAATCATTGATCTAGATGGCAGAAGTAATTTTAAAGATTCTAATCTTAATTCCATTGTTCCAAAATACAATCAACAGGGGGCAGTATTAGACTGAACAGTATCACAGAAAACCAGAATGTGAAAGGACTTTGTGTGTAAGAATTAGCACTGTATCATTATATTTATAGCAAACTGACATCCCTGCTTGTCACAGAGACTGGCATCAGCCTCGCTTGAGCATCACAATTTCTTCAAATAGGCAATGGACTTCTTCCAAACCCAAATCACTGTCTACTGATACCCTCCTGAGTCACTGATTTAAGAGACTCGTATTTGAGCAACGCAGACCTGTGCTGCCCGAGAGGATAGCCATGAGCCACATGTGGCTACATATATTTAAATAAATTAAGACAATTAATTAAAAATTCTGTTTGTCAGTCTTGTGAGCCACATTACAAGGGCTCCATAGGCATCCGTGGCCCATTGGCCCACAGCTACCTTGCTGGACTGGACACAGAATGCTGCCAGCTGCACTGAGTTACACTGGGCAGCACATGAAAGTAGAAGTCCTGCTAGAAGCACAAGTTACAACACAGAGCTCCATAATGAAATCCTAGAAGTATTTTTAGGGCTTAGGGCTTTGACTTCCAGGGATCCGCATGTTCCAAAAGCACAAATGCAGCATTCTTAGTTTTGTCGTATCTTACTCCCTTCTTTATTCCCTGCCTTCTAGTCAAAATCAAACACCTGAGAAATACCCAGAGCAAGGTCGGGTCTTCTTGCCTCAATTAGCCATGAAATGAACTCAGATGCTACAACAGTCACAGCTTCGAAGCAGAAGGGGCAAAGCACGAAGGGATGTGGACATGAGAACGGCAATCCCACCTCTGCTAGGCAAGGCTCCTGGGGTGATGGAGCGCTGTGAGGACCCCATGGGATAGGTCAACAGGAGGCACTTACCCCAGAGCAATAAAAGCAAATGGTAAATAGTTCGTATCAGGAATACATGAGGAAGTAAGAGAAGATTGTGTTTAAGGCAAAATCATGTCCAAAAACTAGGGAAGAATGGCTATAAGGGCAGCATCATAGAGGGGAGAGTAGAAAACAAGGCAACAGGATTAAAACTGTAACAAAACGCATGGAATTCCATCTTCGCCATTCTTAAAGCATCTCTGCAAAGACAGGCCAAGGAACTCACATACTGAAAGCAGTGTACCCAGGAGCTGTGCTGACTACTAGCAGTATTCCTGATAATGAGAAAATGACCAAATTCTGGACATAAAACCCTCACTAAGCCCGATCCCAAATACGAAATAAATAATAAACCTGGAGGGAAAGTGTTGTGCAGCTAAAGTATAGAGGCAAGATCTTGAAAAGAACAGAATCCTTCATTCAAAATAATATAAATAAGATAATATTTCAATTAAAGACTTTTATATTATGAGTATAATTTATCAGTACATCACAGTATTTAACACTCAAGGTTTTCTATTGACAGATTTTTCCCTGGTAATCAGAAAAGAAGGGCAATATATAATTCAAGACAAAATACTGTTCTGTCAATCTGAAAAAAAAGGCTCTTTTTCATACTTTTTAGCATATATGGTATCAAACTTTTCTCTTTTTTTTTTTAGATTTTATTTATTTTTAGAGAGAGGGGAAGGGAGGGAGAGAAACATCAATGTTTGCAAGAAATACATCAATCGATTGCCTCTCATGCCTCCAACTGGGGACCTGGCCCACAACCCAGGCATGTGCCCTGACTGGGAATCGAACTGGCGACCTTTCAGTCTGCAGACTCGCACCCAATCCACTGGGCCACACTAGCCAGGGCTCAAACTTTTTTCTGAGAGAGATCTTTCAGCATAGTCAAGCACCAAGAAAATGGTTTTTTATTGTCTATTGAGGTATGAAGGTTTTGTCTCTCGAGATATGAAAGTTGAGATTCACATACACTTAACTGGCAACCAGATAAGTCCTCCCTCCTCTAACAGTTCAATCACCCACAAAATAAGCTATAAAGGAACAATAAGAAAGATGTATTAATCCAAATAGGGTCTTACTGTAAGAACTAAAAATCAGTCTCTCCTCAGCCAAAACCGAACAGTGAAGGGAGAGGAGGACAGCCAGGGTCCAAACAGCAACTGGTCAGAGCACTGAGGACGAAGCCACTCCTACATGAGTCTCACTATAAGCATTTTGGAGAGAAAGCACACTCACCTGTAGAAAGCTAATGGCCATTAAAATTAGGCTGTATGAGCTAATTCCACCAGTAAAAACTTCATTCAGGTCCCTCTGGAGGAGGAACTGTTTCAATACTAAAATCAAGTAAGGCAGCAATGAATATTTCTGTAAATTCCAAAAGAAAAATATTTACTGGTTAGTTCATATACCTTTGAAAACTTCTTACAGAGCAATTTTACATGGTAGAAAAGAAAGCGTCCTCCATTCTCCTCCCCCTTAGAAACCTCTAGGCTAATCATCCTCAAACCAGAGGGCCTGAGAGTAAATTATATGAGGGACTCATTAAGATCCCATTGGGGAGCCCCTCCCCAGGTTACAAGGTGGGCTACTCTGCATGAAGAGAAACTCAGAGAATGAATGAGCACATGACATTCCTTCAAATACTTCTTATGGCTTGCTGCATGCCAGGTGGAGGTCTATGCAGGTGAAGGGGCGGAGGGGTACAGCAGTGAGCGAGGGAAGGTACTGGAATCAACACAAGAACCTTCAACACTCAGAAAAGCAAGAAAGGATGGAGGGGAGACAGCTCACGAGGTAGGGGACAACAGTAGGATGAGTGGCTGGTTCTCCTGTGGGGAGAGCAGGGTGAAGATAACAAGGAAATGCAGACACTGGAGAAGGGGTGGGGGACAGCGGAAACTTCTGTTGTTTTCAAATCTGCTGAAGTAGAAATGAACCTTCAAACAGGACATGATGCAGAAAAAAGGGAAACAAAAGGAGCAATGTCCCTGCAACTGTGGGAAAAGGCAGTACCCAGACTACAGGTGCTAGGTGGCCTCTATCGAGGATGTCACCACTTCCAATGTAACAGGAGGAAAGACCATCTGTTTAACTGGTCAGCGTCCAAAATCGGTCCCCTCAATAAACAAGTCTGCTCCGCCATCCTCAGGCTCAAGACCAAGTAAGTAAATCTAAAGTGTGTCGTGATGCATTCACCGTCCAGTGGGCCCTGGACTCCCTTGTAAATCAGACACACAGAGCTGCAAGGATGGTCAGTTTGTAATAACCAGAAAGAACATTTCACAGAGCACTCAACTTTATGAAATGGCTAGCCAAGGAAAGTAAATCTGAAGAACAGCTAAGTAGTTTCAAAGTTATTATTCAATATTCTTTCCCTAGAATAATATTGTAGGATAAGTAATTCCACTGCACAGTCTCTATTATAATCGACAGTTTAAAGTTTTTACCATTTATAGGAGAAACAATACCCAACGTAACATCTTAAGTCCCTGATTTTTATTGTGCTAACTTGCTGACAGCAGCACCTTCATATAATTCTTGATGAACTCCGCTGCCCGGACCCCAGTCTCCATGTTGAAGCTGATGTCGACTTTAACCTCAGTCTCCTGGTCTGTGAGTTTTATTATTGGTACCTGCAAAAATTTAATTTGAAAAATCGTGCTTCAATACACAGCAGTCTCCATGATCAGGCATCAGAATGTTTCCAAAGTTGTACAGAGATGCTTTTGAAAAATTATTCACAAAGTGGGCTTAGGGATTAAAGAAAAGGGACTTTGCCAGGGTTAACCTCATTAGTCCCTGGAACCCAAGACTACCACCCCTGGCCCCGCCCACAGCTCTGCCCAGCCTTGCTGGCATGACTCAGCACCTTGCCAGTGACGGAGCATCAATCACAGACACTGTATGCTTCTGCCAAGGGGGTGGGGGCAGAGGGGAACAGGTGCCTGGGGGAAGGAGGAAGAGGGGTGGAAGGCCCAGACTGCACACGCCTGCCTACCACGAGGAAAGGCCAGCTAAGTCCTGGTTCCACCACGAGTGCCTGGTGGTGGGGAGGAACTCCCGGTCCCCAAAATATGCTTGCTAGAATTTCTGAAAACATTCAAACTAAATTCAAAGCCATTTTAAAAATTATAATTTGTACTGATGTTGCTTTTCCAAACAATTTTACTTTGGTTTCAATCTTTAAAACAAACTAAAAAAATTTTTTTTTCTAAAAATCAGAGAATAAAAGGCCATTTTGGAAATACTCATCAACTGAAATTATCACCAAAAGGCACTCAAAACTGGCCTCATCAAAGATGCCCAAGCAACTATTCAGATCACCCCCGCCCCCACCAAAAAACTGTGTTTTTCCAGAAGAAAAGTTAATGTTTTGTTTATTCAGCCTCTAAGGAATAAAAAGGAAGTTCCCTTCACCAAAACAGTCAGGGTCTAGTTAAAGGTTTAAAACATCTAGAAATCAATACAGAAACACTTTTCAGCACACAACCTGATTAAAATGCTCACCTGGGGCCGACTGCCAAGGACACCCCAGTGAGAGTGGACCTCTGGCAACACAGGAAAAGACATGGCTGTTGAACCCACCCTGGGCTAATTACCTAACCTCTCTGTGCCTCAGTCTCCTCACCTGTAAAATGTGAAAGATAATAGCTTCTGCCAGCAAGACTGGCTTGGAGGATTAGCTGCGAGTGGTTCTAAAAATGACTGAAACTAATCCATGGTGCTAGAAGGCAGGGGAGCAAACGGTTCCACTACATGAGCAAGAGAAAGCTCCCATCTTAATTTCTGACAGTCTTCTTACAACTAAAAAAATTTACTCTGGCTTCACGTAGGCTGAAACAAAACTTAAAAGTGAAATGTTAGCCTGTAGTACAGGTGAGCTAACAACGATCACACAACAGGCAAGTAGCTTGCAGTTCCTGCACTGTCTATAATCTTGGACTTAAAAGAACCTTGACCAGTACACTGCAAAATCAGTCTCATTTTCCAACTTCTCCCCAATAAGAGGTTTTTCATAAATCTATGTTTTTAGAACAATGAAAGGAACAGGTAAGTTTTCCTTTCTGAAGTCTAACTTGGCAAAGAGTAATCTTTTTCTAGGTAATAAAAGCCATGGTTTAGTCATTCACAGTTACAGACTCCAGAAAGGGCAGCGACTGCACATGTCTCATTTCAGATACTGGCATCCTTTCCTTACACACCCTAGCAGGTCAACAGCAATTGCTCTAGTGCTGAGAACAGCAGGGTGCTCTCACAACTTGCAGGTCAGACTGTCATTGAACACGGTGGTCCCAACTATGGGAAAACAATGTCAAAGCTTGTTTATGCCAGAAATAGAGAAGTCTTCAGAAACATAACCAATACCTGCTGTAGACAACCTCAGTGAACCACACAGGCATCAGGGCAGGCCCACACTTACTGTAGCTTTGTCCAGGACTTTGATGGAGCCTGGCTCAGCCACGTTGTGCTTCCTCAGGGCCTGCTCCAACAGCTGGAGAGGAGGACGCTCCCATTTTCCAAAGACCACTAAGTCAATGTCACTGGACAAAAGAAAAGTGGCTGTGAGCTGCTCACCTCACTACGCAGGAACACGGGCATCTGGGGTGGGCTGGTGCCATGGTGCACATGATCCCACCTCCTTCAAGGGCCATACGTAACCTCATTATGCACATCCCTCTCAGGGAGAGGAAATGCAGCTTATGAAGTATTTGTAACATAAAGACTGGAAGCAAAAAGGCTGACAGTCTCCCAACATTACTATATAATAAGGGACTGAAATAAAGTGCCTGCCCCTCTTGAGGTTTCTGTGTCCTTACTTCTGTGCTGTCTACACTGGATCACTCTTGCTGACCCGGGAATCCTGGACACCTCGAACCTGTTCAGTTCCACACCGGCCCTGCCAACGCCAACCCTGAGGTTGCAGCCTGAGATTATAGCCTTTTTAGTCTCCAAATGCTAACAATGGGTTAACAAAATAAATAGACTTATAATGAAACAATGTACATAAAATTGACCTGGATATTAAAAGAGTCCTTGATGGGGAAACACTGGAGAATGACTTTAGAATGCAAACTTGTTTGACATTTCTCTATCAAATAAAAACCCTAACAAAGTACTGTTTAATTAGAATTTTGCTTGAATCTTCATTAAAACAAAAGATCCATTTTTCAAAACATATTCAAAAATATCAGCAGAATGTTTTCTACTACATTTCCCCCTCCCCAGGCCTCTCATTCATCTTTATGTCTCTAGTGTCCAGCACTTTTGTACCCCTTCAAATTAAGTACAAGAGGGAAAATACAAAGCAATCAATGATCATAATAGTAAATTAAATTTTATTTCCTGCAATTTCCCCTCCGTGTTCCATAGTCTTTTCCTTCAGCTCATACTTCTAGCCTTAGATTTGAATACAAGGAACCTACTCTGAGCCCTGAACACAGATAGAGACACCACCATCCCCCATCCCCATAGACATAAATACAACCGCACTCACCTCGTTGGAAGATAGAGACCAGTGCTAAAGCTGCCAAATATCTGGACCTGAAAGAGAATGACTGTCTTAAAACAGGTGGCAATCCAGTCATCCTGCCAGCACTTCTCACGGGAAGAAAGGCCTCCCTCCTACTCCTGGGGAGAGTCACAACTGCCCTGCACATCGGGGGACACAAAACCAACCCAATGAGATCTACTTCACCTTTAAGCGGAAGACCTGTCCCGAGAAGGAATTCTTAAAAACTCAAAATTAAGAGGCAAAACAATTATTGGCCTCACTCACACCTGCCAAAGCCAAGGACTTTTTGGAACTTGGTTCAAACCTTCCAACAATTTTCAAACCCAAAGCTAGGACACACAGGCGGGGGACTATCCCAGGGCATTGGAGTTTAAAGCCTAGGATGTAAGGCACTTTAAAAAAGGGGAATCGAGTTGCCGCCTGGCTCACTGGGGGCACGTGTGCCTTCAGCAGCCCAGCTCATCCCCATCACTGGTAGGTCAGCAGTAACAGTCACTGGTCACCAGTAGGGCAGGCTGGCTGATTGGGACAGGAGACTGTGGGTGGGCCACCCCATCTTGGTCAAAGGACATGTTCAGCGCCTACACCAAGCATTAGAAATGCCAATGGCCCTCACCTCAATGGACACTAGTTCATTTACTGTATAAGTGGTGTGTGAGGAAATACTTTCAAATTTTCCCAAAAACTAACTTACACTACAGTGAGTGGTGGGGAGAGGGGTACAATTTCTAACCTTAAGGTAAATTTAAAAGAAAAATAATCACACCACTCCAAAAACCCTTCCACTAAACCCGCGGTCCTCACACTTGAATGCGTCAGGACCACACTCAGGAGGGCGAGGCAGACACAGACCCCGGCCCCACCCCAAGGGGTCTGACCCGGCAGGCTCATTGCCAACCGACTTCCAGCGGAGGTGCTGCCACCTGGCCCAGGACCACACCTGGAGAATCCCTGCCTGGGGCCAACGAGGTGACACAGGTCTGCACAGACACGACAGACTCGTTACAATATCAGGTGCTCATGTTTACTCGTACGTACAAAGAAGTGCAAAGACTATACCCACATCAGCCGTTGGCCAAAGATCTTTAACCACAGTTTCGATCCGTTTCACCACCTCTCTTCTCATGGCTGCCTCTTCAGGACAAGGGGACATGAAGTTATAAAAGTCGATTATTTCCTCATGAAGTCTAGTGGACAGAAGAGAAAACATACTAGAGTTACAATGGAACTCAACCACACTTTTCACCCTTCCGTTAAGTCAGCATGACACTACAATACATTTCCGGCCACTTACAACCCAGTGTCTCTTCTCTTCTGAAAGTACATAATGAACACTCTGTGACAGACCAATTAATTACACAGTTGTTCAGCACCACAGATTCACACGAGTGAACTTTGTTAGTACCGCCTACCAAAACTTATCATTGGCATTTTAAGAATTATCCAAAAGAATCATTTCAGTGCCCTTACATTGAGGAAGAGAATTCCACCCATGAAAGATGGAAGACAATTCCAGTTGATGTGTCACAGTAAAGCACGTCTCCATGGGCACGTCACCCCAACTCTGATGTGCTCTGAGCCGGGGGCACCGCGGCACCTCTGGTGCCCATGCTAAGCAGGGATGGTCTGAGACTGGTGAGGCGCAGGGACATGCGAGACAAGGAAGACAGGCAAGACAGCAAGCCTGAGAGTTAAGTCTCAGCAGTCAGGCGCTGCCCTCCCACCCACTGACAACGTGCTGGATCCAGTGGCCAGTGCCTCCCAACCTTGTTACACAGAAACACTGTCCCTGGGGGCAGAAAAGCCCCATTTAACTCAAAACTCAAGTGTTCTCTCCTCACGACTCAGACACAAGGATGTCAACAACCAAACGCATGTGGGCAGGTATGGCTCTCCCTTCCTTTCCTAACAAAGGTCTTCAGCAGAGAGGAGTAAGCTCCAAAGGCCACCTGACAACACCTCACCTCTGCCTCAAAAGTCACTTCTGTCACTCTCAGCTCCATGGGCAAAAAGCCAGTCCTGTGGGGGTGGCAATGACTTGTGGAGTTAAGTTTCAGGGCCAACGACCTGCTCCACAGAGTCCTTTTGGGGAAGGAAAGACAATCATCCTCCATTTCTTTTAGAAATTAATTAAAGGGAGAGGAATGAGCCAATCCTAGAAGTTATTAACAAATCAAGTTCACCTGCTTCCAACTTCTTTTAGAAAAGCAAATAAAAGACAAAACAAAAGTAGCTGAATAATAATATAATAATAATGTTAGCTCAATAGCTAGCAAAATAGTCTACATAACAGCAGGCAATACTTCTTAACAGTATTTCTTTAATATCAAGTTACAAAGGTAAGGAATCACGTTGTCTTATGTATTATACAGGGCTCTTGTTTAAGTCCGACTTCAATTTTCTTACCTGCAATGCTGCCTCCCCCAACCCAAAATTCATTTGCAGTGACCATTCCTGCCATTACCTGAGGGCTACTCAAGGCCACTGAAAGCACAGAGGGGACTCCAGCAGGAACTAAATCCTCAACACTCTGTTCATGGTGTATCTGCAGTCTCAGGCCATCACTGGAACCTAATTTTGTTCACCATGTTTAACTTAAAAAAAAAAAAAGCCCTCGCCCAAGCATGCTGCCAATTTAGCCAGCAAGGATCCAGTTTTTTAAAAAACCCAGACAAGTAGAAAATCATGCAACACTAAAATGCAGTATATTTTCCAAAATATCTAACTCCAAGATATTGGGGGTAAACCTTCTATTGTTTCAACAGTTACTGAGCACCAACTATATACCAAGCATTTAACCATATCTCTTCCAGCAGCTCAGCAGACACGTTAAAGTCTGAGGTGTTACCTAAAATTCCCAAGCATTTGGAAGTGTTGTTAGTAGGTCTAGATGTATCTGGTGAGTAGGTTCATGCCCACACCAGCGAGAGCCACAGGTGACTCCTCCCCTGCTGGCAGGACCCGGCTGTAGAGAGCAGTCTGGGAGAGGCTCCCCGTGAGAGCGATCTGTGTGCTACAGACCCAGCCGTCACCCTGGGTAAGAAGTTAGTACACCTGAAGCACTAAAGGCATATTCTCTCCTGCACCTCTTAGTTCTGTCTGATAACAACAGGAGCACAGAAATTTAAAGACAAAAATTAAGACATGGGCCTAGAATAATTAAGATATGGGCCCAAAGTCATGGAAGAAGAATACTAAGGCCAGCGTGCTAAAATTGTCTCCACGTCCCACAGATGTAATACATTAAATCATCTTGTCAATGGGGCGCTCCAATTTGCCAAATGTCACTGCAGGTCTGCACTTGCAGAGTAGAACACCCTGTCAATGTTCTCCCAAGTTGCACACTTCTGAAATGACAGCCGAAGACAGGCCCTCCTCAGCTTCCCAGGATGCTGGACGCACAGCACAGGAAGGGCGTGGAGGGAACCGGTCTGCCACTCTGCACAGACACTGCCCGGTCTGTGCGGCACTGTCAGTGCTCTCGTGTCTGCTGACTGGCTCAGGACGTAAGAGGAGTCGTGTGACACCACCCCCCCACCCGCCGATATTTTAGGAGAAATTAATGATGGGGTCTCAGCATGCTCACATTCCCAGAGCAGGAAGGTGCCAAGTGGGACACACAGGCCTCTTGATTTCAGTGGTGTGTTCGACCAGTAATACACACTGACAGTACACCTATCTGAAATATGTGCTAATGTGGATCTCAAAGCTCTAACAAACACTACATGGAAGAGTATTTCGGCTCTGCCTTCTGGGAATAGAAGAGATACTGCTGGGTAACTGGCTGGACCTGCAAGCTCTCACTGGCCAAGCCCCGCTGGTCCTACGTTGAGGCAAGCTGGGGCCTTGAAGGCACTGTGTGACTCCTGGAACCCACCAGAAGACTGTGTGGCTCTGGACTGTGATGACATCTTTGATACAGAAAGACAAAGGAAGGACTAATAGCCATCGTGACCTCTGGGTAGACTCAGAGGCAGACACAGCTGCCTCCTCCTGCTGGGGCTCTAGGTGGAACCCTCAAAGGAGAAAGGACTCACCAAGGGCGAGAGGTAAGGGGATCAGGCAGTGAGGGAGGACTGCTGTTCAGACCCAGAAGAACTGTAGAATCAGAGCAATCAACAGAAGCCACAGGACAGGGGACGCAGTGCCCTCTTCCTGGCCAAGCCCAGCACTCCCTCTTCCCCCACACCCCTGCATGCTTCAGGGCCAAGTAAGTGGTAATGGACTGGAGTCTATGTCCACCCAGGGAAGGAACCTACAAACCTCTAGGAGAAAAAGGGCTCACCTGCCCACTGCCCGGTTTCCAGCACCAGATCAGTGTTTGCTCATAGCAAGCTTTCAATGTGGAATGAATCAAATCAAGTTTTGATAAATATTTTCCTATGACCTTCTCATTCAAAATCTACATTCCCTACAAAATGACATCAAAAATTAACATTCCAAAAAATAGTATTTTACGCCTGTAGTGGCTAACTTGATTTGTTAGGAGATACTATTTAAATGGCCAACTGTCCTCTTCGAGATATAAACAGTGCTAAATAAAACAGTTTGGATCACTTTACTCAATACTAACATTACAAGTAGTTTTCATCACTTTAAGAAACTGCGTATTTGGTTAAGAACAATACACTTTCATAATTGGGTGCTACCAGGCACGTGTCCAGCCACCAGCATCAGATACAACAATGGTCATTTTATTAACCTATTACTTCCCACACTGAATATACATACCCATATGCTCAATACGCTCAATTATGGGAGAATTACATCCATAAAAAGTTCTGATAACTTTTTCTCAAAAACAAAAATAAGGAAGCTTACCCTTCGCACATATCAAAATCTCAAAAGAATTTCACAGCTGACAAGATATCTACAGAAAAACTACACTAAGTCACCTTATCCACAGACAACTTAGTCATCGTTATCTCTTACAGCTCAGTATCAGTCCACTAAAATTCAGTCTGCAAATCTCCCAAGAAGCTTTCTAGGCTATGACCATCACAGAAAAATCTCTAAAATGAATCACAGAGATGGTATCTCAAAACCAGCAAGCAACTACGGTCATCTCTCAGGAGGCCCTGGGACACTGTTCCAACCCTACTCCAGAGGCAGAGGCTGCTGACTGCCTACCTGGGGTGCTAAGAGGGCACATGGACCATCCTCTCCAACAGCTCCAGGCAGAAGCTACCAGGAGACTTTCTCAGAAGGTTCCTTAAAGAGGTAGTCCCCACAGCCCTTTTGCCTCCCCTTCCTCAGTCCTGGAGCACTGACCTGTGGCTGGGCTCCAGAACCACAATCCCCATGCGGTCGGTGAACTGCAGTCAGGTGTGCGGCCAGCAGGCAGGCCAGATCCCAGTGGGATCATGTCACCATTACTCCATTCCTTCTGTTCTTTGTAGCCAAAACTAACCCTCACCTCACCGAGTAGCCTAAAAACAACTAAGTGAGATTCCCACCTTGTTCTACATTTGAAAATGTTACAGACACACAGTTAAAAGTTTTACCTGCAGAAAATCAAAAAGAAGAAGAAAGTAACCACAGGGAACCTTTAGCTACCTCAAACTTGAAGGAGGACTTTCCCAACTGCAATTGAAAAACAACATTGACAATGCAAAATCTGACAAGACTCTAATAATTACAAAGAAATTCTATCAAAAAACATGTTGAGTGTAAACAAATTCAAAAGCAAATGACAACTACACACGACAAAAAAAGGGCGGATCTGACTCTGCAGAAAGAACAGTCCTCTCACGAAGTGCGTGGAGACCTGGACCTGACACACTCTAGGAGAAGCTGGCCATTTATCCGTCTCTGAGCCCCGTGCAATTCCACTTCTGGACCCCGGTGCTAAGGAGGCACTGAAACATACACACGAATCTGTAAGGCATGCTCACTGCAGGGCTGTTGGTCATAAGGACATTCCCACGTGAGGAGATGCTGTCCACTCATTAAGAACAAGAAAGAAGCAGGCGCTGATATGGAACAATCCATGACAGACCCCGTGTAAAGACAAAAGAAAGACACGGCCCCATTTACAGGTGAATGTTCAGCCGCACATGCACGTGAACACACCAGAGGTCTAAAAGATCACGTGCCAGCAGGGCTTCCTCCCCAGGAGACTGGGAAGAGCTGGGCGAGAGAACATGCACTTTCTACTCCAGATACCTTTGTACTGCTTGAGTTGTTTCTACAAGAATGTACTCGTCGTACACACAAATTTAAAAAGGAAAAGGAAAAAAGATAGTTATCCTTTTTAGAAGAGAAACAATAATGGCATACTCAAAAGTTCACCCATGAAAATATACATCACATCATTACTTATATTTAACATTTGGAAATAGCAAAATGGTAAATACAACACGGAACAAGTCAACTATATTTCTACATCACAAGATTATTTGTGGTTTTGGTATTCTTTTTGCTATATGCATTTTCTAATCTTAACAATGAATATAGATTCTTTAATTTAAAAAAAAAAAAAGGAAAAGAATTTCAAGTCAGTCAGGCTTCTAACCCCTGATGCCCTTTCCCATTCCAGCTCATAAAAAGCAGCGCACTGACAGAGTACGATCACTCCACCTGGGTGTGGACCTTGGAGGCCAGGCTCCGGCAAAAACGTGAGCAGCAACGCACAGGGGAGCAGTGCTGCCACAGGGAAAGGACAGACCAACCCATGTGAATCTAGCAGGGTGCTGCGGAGAGGGCTTCCTGAATGGAGCACTTGGAATGTGGCAACTGAGGACCTCGACTTTGAATTTCCTCATCTAAATGGTCATATGTGGCCAGCGACTACCATCTGGGATAGCGCAGTTCTGGCTGTTTCTTCCTTAACTCCACCCAAGACAGCTGAGTGGCGCGGAACTCAAAAGAAGGCTGACGTGACAGCCCTGCTAGAACACATTTCTTGAGGTTTTCCAAACTGGATGAATGGCTTCTAACTTCTCTCCCAGATCCTCACTCCTTCCTTTCATCCTTGGAGGCAGAGAAGCCAAGAAAATAGGAAGTAGCTCCCCACAGAGAAAGGCAGGCCTGATCTGAGCACCCCTCAACCACCTGCTCACACCCTCCAGGAGACCAAGTGATAAAACACTTTCTACTGGGTCTAGAGACTCTCTCCAAGCTTTCTCTAAAATAAACATTTTAAAATCTTAGACCTAAATGTGGACAAATAAGAGCCATGTGAGTCAAAATTAAGCATTACAGTTTTGATATAATTTAAACACAATACTTACTGCTACAATTTTGAAACTATGGTTTAATAGCTTAACTCAATGTTAGTAACAATGGTGCCCAATTAGGGCACTTTCCAAAGTAACTGATAGAATTGAGCAAAGCACAGACTATTCTTCCATTATTACTAAAATGCACTTTTTTCTTAACATTTAAACATGTCATGTATGATTTCAGTTGTGTGCATCAGCACAATCAATGGCTGAGCATCAGATCAGTTTAAAATTAAACACTTTCCTTTCTTCACAGTACATTTCACAAACGTGCATCTTTCAACGTCAGTCGATCTACAGGAAGTTGTCTCTGTGAAACTTTTATTTCTGACCCACTAAAAACAATTTCAAGTAGATCAACTTTTTTGCAAGCAATGGCACTTTAGATCCAACAAAATATGGGAATTAGATGTTGACCACAAGGCATCTTGGGGAAGCAGCAAGAATAACAGCGAGGACCCACCAGGGCATGAGGCCTGCCCTGCCACTCTCCAGCTTCGGGGCCAGGAACGAACTCCACAAACCACACTCAAGGCTGAAAGGCCAGCATACAGACTGCTGTGGGGCTGAGAGAGACAATGCCAGGGGAGCAGAGCTTCCGAAGGCTCTGTAGTGGTGGCTTCAGCCTCATCTTAGGTTGCCAACGTGGACATGCACAGGGGAAAGGAGGTTTGCTGTCACGTGTACAAGGAGCACGGCAAGCACTGAGAGGTGTGAGTGCACATCACCTCTGATGGCTTGCCTCGGAAGGGGAATTCTGAGACTCTAGTGATGACTACCTGCCCTTACAGGTCAGGTACGACTTTGAGATTCAATCTGGAAGTATCTCAGATTGACATGTCATAATGGAAACAGGTCTGAATGATTAATTTTCTGGTTATTTAAAATGGTGAGACCGGAGTTTTCAGCGAATTTGGAGAATAGACTTCCGAAGCATTATTTCCTAGGGTACTTTTAAACTAGACATTCTCATCTACAATGGCTCTCTTGTAAGAGTACAGACCCATTCAAAAGGTAATGACCGACTTCTCAATTTTTAGTAAGGTGTATTTCCTAAATTAATTTCTGCTTTTAGTAGCTAATAGAAGATCAACAATGTTTTAGTATCTATCCTGGGATGTATCTGGTATATGGTTGCAGTAAATATTTATAAAAGCCGCCTGAGAGAGGTTTTAAAGAGCACAAGATGGATTACTCAGTCAGAGAACCAAACTATCTAATTTCATAGCTAATGAAACTACTGATAAAAACGGATTTTTTTTTTTTTTTTTTAGGGGATGATTTTTGATTTTAGAAGCTCAGCTGGTGGGGTTCACGGTTCCCAACAGTGTCTAAATTTGAATCAAAGCCAGGTAGGTCTGGCTGGCTCTGAAGGGGTGTGAGGAGGAGAAGCATCCCTATTCCTCCCTGTTTCTGTGACTCCCCCACCTGGAAGACTTGGTATTCAGCCCCAGGCAGAGCTGGCTCCCCCTCGCCAACCTCCCAGCTCCCACCTCTAATCTATAAGTTGTTTAAAGGTGACCTCTTTGTACTTGACCAAAGAGGACAACAAAATGTGTTTATAATAAAACTGTGGGAACAAAAGGGGCAAAGGAAACACTCCAATCGGTTAGGAATGCTGGTCTGGTCTGTTCAGCGACCGGGAAGCACAGGCCGGTCTGCCTGCTTGCCTGGACTGTAAGTCCCATGCCTGCTTCTGAGCAAAGGTGTGGTCAGAGTTCAGATTTTATTCATTATTTTGTTAAGGAAAGAGAGAAGCCAGCTGAATGAACCTCCTCTGGTGTGCTTACAAGCAGTTCGGCACCTGAACTCACTAAATAGGAGCTGTACTCTGAAGTGTTAACACATCCAAAACCTTTCCACCTCACTGAACTCTAGAACTCACCACACTGGTCCCCAGAGTCCCTGTCCCCACTCTTAATCATGTGTCATCCTGTTAACCAGGTGTGGTGGTCTACCTTTAACATCCCCCATGAACCTGGTCAATTCCAAACGCTTGGGGAAAAACAGGTTTTTCCATTATGATGTAAAAGGCAACACAAAATACTAGAAACTGTCTTCAACGGTGACTCTCTCCCTCTCCCCTCCTTCCAACTACTCTTAAAAACTTCAAAAGCTTTAAAAAGCCAGCGATTTCTCAGAAATTGGTGCTCCCTTCCCTCAGGCTCCACAAGTTCATTTTCTTTTTTGCAAAACCATGCCTTAGTTAAAATATTCGGAGTTACCTACTGAAGTTTTATAGCTTTCAAGGCACAATTCGATGCACTTGCAGTGAAAGGACGGAGTCAGAGCCCAGTCTACCACACAGACAGGGTCTGAGTCAGCACCCTCTTCTCTAACTAGAAAGAGCGGGCTGCTAAGCAAATGAGGGAAAGAGTGGCTATATCAGTTCTATTTTCAGGGGTAGGCCATCCTCTTTAAAGTACCTATTTACTAATACATTTAATGAGCCAATTATAAATCACTTTCATTCATTTTTAATCCATTAATATCTGCTCCAATTATTTAGAAAACCTTGCATTAGGCCTTCAAGTTTTTTTTCTTTCTTTTTTTAATCTAAGTTCAAAAGTGGAAGGAAACTAACTGAAACTTCAAATTAGAGACTTTTCCAGAGACGTGTTTCCAGAGCTTCCTAGTATGTTGCAGTGTGGTAGCTGCCAAGCCAGGGCTCCCATCAGCCTGCTCTCAGTCTGCTCCTCAGCTCTCACTACTCCTCACAAACACACACCTGTGCACCTCTTTCTTCAGAGGGGCTTTAAACAAAGTCACAAGTGTGCATGGTATTAAAATGTTAATGGAAGGAGGAGGCCTTCAGAAGCTGCTGCAAAGGGAGCTTAGAATCATTACTATGCCAATTTGCATTATAGACCCAAGGACCACCCCATGCATGTCCTCAGCCCACCACGGGGCAAAAATTACCGAAGGGCCTAAGTCTCCTGACAGTGGTACCCCAAGGAACCCACAATGCAATGGAGAGGGTTACAGCCAGGCAGCTGCTGGGGCACAAGGAAGGCACCAAGAAGGCACTTTGCTGAACCCTGTGTGCTGGCTTCCTCCTGTGCTGGCTCAGGCCACCTGCCACCCAGCCTTTCATGCCATTAACAGCACACGTACAAACCACTGCAGGCCACCTCTGGGGTGCTCGGAGGGAACCCCACGGCTACATCTGAAAACCAGGGTCCCTAAGCCTTGCTTACTACCTCAAGTAGCTGAATCGGTTTCAAAATGAAAATAGTTCTATTTTCTGTCATCTTTACCGAGATCCTTACCCTAGATGGGAAGGTGAGCTGGGATAATCTTTTCAGAAATCAAGATGTAGTAAGAATCTGATAAAATTAATATTCTGAGATGTTACACATTACTATTCACATTACCAGCATTTTCATTAAAGCCACCCAAATTGTCTTTGAAGCAAATACTATTGTCTCCAACTTACAAACTAAGTATTCATTAGACAGATGGTAACTGATCCAGGATCCCATGGCCAGGACTCACACCCAGAGCTGTACAGCTCTCCAACTCGAATGTTTAGCCACAGAGCTGGGAAGCCACAGTTAGGTGACTGAACATATGGGAACATGTGCAAAAGCTCACTGTAGTCTCTTTATAAGAGTGAAAAGTTGTAAATATAACTTCCTAATTATTTATAATAAATAATGTCCATTCATACAATATTTAAAAAATTGTTTATAAGAGCTTTTCAATGACAGGAGAAAGTACTTATCTAGAATCAGATTTAAGCAACAACAACAAAAAAACCCACAAAATGATATTATTGCAACATATTTAAAGAAACATTAAAAATAACAACAAATATGCCCAAGTGCTAGCAGGGAAATTATTAGTTTATTTTCTGAATTTTCCAGATCTCTTCAATAAGTACATTATTACTTATACAATCATAACCAAAACAGAATGTTATCATTTCAGCTTTACTAACACTGACTTTATCTTCTAAGGCCAAAGGGCAGACATCACAGTGCTTATCTGAAGTATTCTTCAAGAATCTGGCCAGTGTGACTCAGCTGGGGCACTGTCCAGGAACCAAAAGGTTTCAGGTCTGATCCCGGGTCCGGGTGTGTATGGGAGACAACCAGTCAGTGTTCTCTCTCCCTTCCTCTCCCCCTTCCTTAGCTACTGGTTTAGTAAGCTACCCCTCACAGCAGCACACATCACCTCCCTCCCAAAAAAGACAGCTCCTGAAGAAGCTGCCCCACAACCCCAGAAAAACCTCTGCAGATGTGGAAGACAGAACCCAGTGGAGACGTGAGTGAGCAAGGTGCAGGGGGGTCTCTCCAGTACCCCATCTCTCTGGCCATGCCACACCAGCTACAACAAACAGGCTTTTCTCTCCTTTGCCAGCTCTCATCAAAGGCACAGCTGCCAGAGGGCTGTGCTGAGCATAATTCTGACACTGCAGACAGACTTAGTAGAAGAGAACTTACAATTTATTAGTGACACTATCATCAATATTCTTATTAGTAGCTGAAAATTACCACCTGCTTGCTCTGCCCAGGCACTACTTGACACACTTCACTGAGTATGAGCCGACAGCCACCATGATCGCCCGTTCACAGACCGCTCAGAGACTAAACGTCCAGCCCGAGCAGCACGTTTGGAGCGGAACAGCACGGCTGCAGCACGAGTCTCTCTGCTGCTGAAAGCACTCCCTGGAGTCTCCCTGTCTGCTTCCTGCAGAGCGCTGGGATCTCCGAACCCTGCTCTACCTCCACCTCGTTAAGCTCCTTCCCTACCTGCCACTTGCCAGGCCTTGACCATTCAATAGCCACATCAGATCGGCACAGCCCCTCACCAGTGCCGGTGCTGCTCTCCTGATGGGACAAGTCATCCCGAAGTCCCTCAGAGAAGGAAAGCCCATGGAACACCCCTGGCGGAGGTACTGACAATCACCTTCCACATCACCAAAACTGGGAAAGCACTCGATAAAGCCCATGTTAAGATCTAGGCACCTGTGGATATGCACACAGTGGACATTCCCAAAGAGGGAATCAAACTTGCTTCAGATTTCTCCACAACATTCAAAGCCAGAGACACCAGGGACATGTAGAAGCTCTGAGGCAGAGAAACCTGTCACTCAGGCACACAGCAGGCTTCACGGAAAATGGCACCAATTAGCTCCTCTTTAGAAAATTGGCCAATTGACACACAAAAGAAAAAGATACTGACAGGTGGAAGGGCTGGAGCTGGATAGGTGCCCAGGCCCCAGGCAACTTGGAGGGTCTCGGTGTGAGGACCATGGCACCTGGTCACAGTGAAGCACGGTGCAGGGCCAGAGCCAGAGAAGCACTGTGTGCTCAGTGCAAGGAAGGCGCAAGACCCTGCAAAGCTGACACCGCACACAAAGGCAACAAAGACAGCACCACACCTATGAGCCCGCCTGGCAAGACACACCCTCAGTGAAGCCCTGCAGAAATGAGGACCACACAAAAAACTCTGCCATCTGAAGGAGTCCCCATAAAAGTCCTGGTGAGGAGCATGAAGTCCATATAAACACAAAACCAAGACTAATCAGTAAACAACTGGAACTCAGTGTAATTAAATGTAAATTAAATTCTCAGTGTAAATTAAATGCTTCCTATTTATCTCTTTGCTCTACAGGTCCAGTGGTTAGAAAGACGGGCTGTGGACCATCAGACCACCTGGACTCCAATACCACTTCTGCACCTACCAGCAATGTGTGAGCCTGGGCAGGCCATTTCACCAAGCCTCACTTCACGTTCTGCTAGGTGAAAAAAAAGGGCTTTTCCCTGTCCTGGGAGGGCTGCAGAAGACACTGCATAGTTACAGGGGTGTCCAACCTTGTGGAGTCTCTGGGCCACACTGGAAGAAGAGGAGTTGTCTTGGACCACACATTAAATACACTGCAACACGTAATCTCTCTCTCTCTCTCTCTCTCTCTCTCTCTCACACACACACACACACACACACACAAAATCTAAAAATGTTCTAAGTAAATTTACGATTTTGTGTTGGGCTGCAGTCACAGCCATCCTGGGCTGCATGTGGCCCTCGGGCTGCAGGTTGGACACCCCTGCTAGAAGGTGAAGGCTCGGTAGGGCCAGCGACCATTGTTACCGTGACAGGTGCTGAACTCCCTTGATTGATGAGAGCAAAGGCAAAGCTGAAGCACCCACCAGAGAAGGAAAGCTCTGAGCACAAGGAGCCTTCTTCCCCATCCACAGGCCTTTTACTTCCTCTGGCCTTACTCTAAAACTCACCCAAAAAGGCTCTCTGTACTCTTAACACTTTTTTGCAAGCTTCAGTTCATTCTAAGCCTTACTCTGTGACAATCCTCACAGGTTCCCATTCTTTGGAATTTGGTCTCAGTTCTATATTCTTATTCCTATCCTTCAGGTTTGTACTGAGGTTTATACATCAGTCTCTTGTGAATCAGTCTTTGATAAAGCCCCAAACTCTTTAGACAGAGTCATCTTCTCCATTTTTCCATGAGATAACTTATAACAATACTTCTGAATTTCTTTACATCTCACAGGCCATGCAAGCTTATTTGCTTTTATATTTTCAGCCATCACTTAATAGTTGTCCTTCAATTTTTAAAAATCTGTTTGCTTAAATTTAGAGAAGATGCCCATAACATAACTACTCTTTAGGGCGTTGCACCATGGCTCTGCCCCCACCTTTGCCAGTTCACCAGGTTCTTGCTTCTCCCTCTTAAGTCCAGTGCACTGAGGAGGCAGTAATGAAGTGCATGGGCTTTTTCGTCAAGTAGGCCTCCATTCCTTCCAGTCCAGTTCTTTTAAATATTTTCTGGTTGCACCTCAAGTAAGATCCTTAGATCTACTGAGGCCTAATTTGTCTCTCTTTAAAACGAGTTGTTGTCAAGAAGAATGAGGAGAATGCAGGTTGCGCACCAGTGCAGCACCTGACCCCAAGGAGGCAGTCAGCAAGTGCTCGCTGGTCCTGCTTTTGGTCTTTTGATTGTCTTCAGATAAAACAGCCACTCAGCAAATGCTCCTTTTTTGGTAGAATGCAATTTCTAAGAATAATCTAGATGGTAGGGGTCCTGCTCCCTCTACCCCAACTTCCCTCCAGGCCAGTTCTGGAAGTCTTGGAAAGCAGGAGGTTCTACTGTACTACAGCACAGGACTGGCTGCCTGACCCTGGAATCCTCCTGCAACGCCCCCCGCCCCCAGGTTTTCTTCATTTTGCACTTGACAGAGTTCTTCCAAGAGGAGGTAGCCCCCACTCGGCTCGAATCTGGTCTCTACAGACACATTTAAACCAGGTTTGCAGGTGGCATTAGGTGCTAGCTTCCATTCCCCACACCTTGAGGATGTCTTCTTCACTTAACACTGCTTGGAGCTCCCCAGCATCAGCGCTGGACTGGCATTTCCTAGTGCAGCACCTTGCCGAATCACATTAGCCTATCTAGGCTTTGGTTTTCTGTCTACAGACAGGGCTAACATTGCCGATTTCATGAGCCTTCTCTGCAAACTCAGGGAGGACACTCAGGCAGGACCGAGCCCCCCAGAGCTCCATGCACTGTGAACTGCTGCCGCTGCTGTGTTAACTGAGGACCAGGTAGACACTGTTGGATGGTGTCAGTGACCCAGAGTGCAAAAGTGCTAAGACCTATCACCTGCATCCTTGGACTAGGCACTCCAAGCCATAAGAATTGTGCCAGGTCGCACTCTGCTATGAACCTATTTTTATGCTTCGAGTGTTACTGAAGAGCAGCCCTTTGAAAGGATTTACACTAGAAATTCAGAAACAATTTCTAGAGCTTTCTAGTGGTGACCTGCTGGTTAGCAGAGTTTTTGCTGTTTGAGTTCAAATTTATTTAGGCAATAGTTACTGAATCAAACACTGTGTTTTGAATACAGTCTAAAAATACTCCAGTTCCGTGCTGTTCATACATAAGGCTATTTAAATTTTAATTCAAATTAAATACAATTATAATCCAGTTCCTCAGTTGCACTGGCCACATTTCAAGTGCTCAGTGGCTACTGTACTGGACCACACAAAACCAGAAAGCCCCATCTTCACACACCATCTACCAGACAGTGCTGCTGTAGCTCTAACTGTCCCTTTCTCTTGCCTTTGTTTTCTCCACTGTACACAGAACATGTTAGAAGCTGCAAAGAGCTCAGAGAAATAACACAACAAGCACTTCTATCACATGCACAGAACAAAAAAAAACCCTGAACAACTTTAAACAAGTTACATACAGCAACACACACATACCTGATAAAATACTTCAGAGCCTTAAAGTTCTGGGGAAGTAAGATTTTTATTAAAAAACTAGAGAATACATTACTTGGGCATTGTTTAAATTTTTAAAAATAGAAAAGTATATCTGGATTCAAAGGGAGAAAGCATTTCCAAAGCTTCATGTTGGTCTCCAGCTGTGTCCACAGCTTTCTCTGAAGACTCAGAACTTCAATCTTTAATAGTTTCTCCAAGAGAAACTTTCGGTCTGAGAGGGAAAGTTGTGCATACTTTCAAAAACCAAGCAAAAGACTTTTTTCTATCCAGCTGGCAACAGGAGCAACCTAATTTTTGGTTTCAGTTTCCTGAGAGAGAAGAAAAGGAAAGCAGAAGCTAATCCCTCATGTGACAAGTCACATAGTGCTTCCAAGTCTCTTAAATTTAATATGCCTTTCAAGGAGGATGTCCAAGGCCCCACTTCACAGATGGGGAAACTGAGGCTCTGAAGTCAGAACTCAGGATAAAGTCAGCCAAAACCAGACCTGTCAACCACGCTATGAGAGTGCATGATGCAGGCTATGTGCAAGCAAGCTCAAGGCCATGTGCTTGCTTCCCAGTGCTGGGAAATGAATGCCAGCCAAAGAATTCAAAGCAAAAAAATAGAAATAATTTGATTTTTCATTGCCCTTCAAGCCCTGCATCCTAACCATTCTTGCAGATCTCCAAAATCCCAGAAACATTATAGTCTAAAATCTTTCAAACATGGAAAGATACAAAGTACCTATACTCATATGTTATCTCTTAGGAAATTAACTCCAATCTTAACTCACAGAAAAGCCTAAGTAATTGTGCAGAGCAGCTGATTTGATCATTAAAGAGAGCAGAAACCCACAATAAAAGGCATGTTGCTCCTAATCAAAGACATTCCCTGCCAAAGGGAACTCAGTGCCACCCTCACCTAGTCCACACGTCAGTAGGAGATGGATAAATCTCTGCACAAAGACCCACCTGGCCCAGCACCAAGTTCAGGCCCCGCTTCCTTCTCCTCAATGCCAGCAAAAGGAACACACACCCCTAAAGCCCAGGACATGCAGGCACTGGTCACAGGACATTTACCAGGTGGCCAAGTTTTTTAACTTTTCATGCTAGGTACCACTTTTATAATAAGAAAAGAGACCAATTAAAACTAAGTGGGGGCACCTTTCAAATACAATATAGTTTTCTCATGTTTTGTTTTGCATTTGATATTTGTTTTGCAAGGGTTACAACTGCCTTAACCATACTCTTCAGGAAAACAGGCAGATAAACTGCAGTAGCTTTAAATATTCTGCATTCAAATAGCTTCAGAGATAACAATCAAATCTTTAGAAATTGTTAAGACAAATAACAATTTGGTTTACTTAAACTATGTAGACCTGCTACCCCTCACTTGCTCATCTAAGCTGACAGATCTTTCTTTTTCATGCATCCATGCAACACTTACTCAGAGGTAGCGGCTACCGCGTGCTTGGCTCTGAAAATGCAGGAGACAGAGCCCCTCCTTCCCTGAGGGAATGCAGGGGAGCAGTGGTCAGTTTTGTAAGAACAGCAGTACCTCCAGAGGAAGGGACCACGGGAGAACCACGTGGGAGTCTTCTTTCTCCTCCTCCTTCAGGGGCACAGGGCACTGAAGCAGGGCTCTGGAAAAGCCCCCACTCCCACAATCCTGGGCTGCCGAACAAGTGGTTCCAACCACTCCCAACCACCCTTTCTCCCAGCAGAGGAGTTTCCTGGCCTGGTCACTGCAGAATACCTCATGAACCAGACTTTTCGGTCACTGTAGTTTTCATATATTTATTCACATGACTTTCGTGCAAACTTTTCTTAGATGACAAACTTTAAGAACAGTCCCCATAAGAGAGGCACAGGAAAGAACTCATAGCAATGGTCACTCTGGCTGCCTGAGTTCAATGGTGACAACCAAGTCAGAGGACAAAACCAGTAATCAACAAGAAACATCCTGATGGGTTGGACTCGAGGGGCAAAAGGGTTGGAAAAGAAAACCAGCACCTCCTCATCAGCCATTTTACCATGGCAGGAGAAGCCTACCTACAGAACGCCTGCACGTGGCACAAAGCCCCAGAAAATTCTGTACCTTCATCCCTGGAACCTGTGACTATGATGAGATCATCATCACTAATGTGACATGCCTTTAAGATAGAGGGTACCTACGTGGAACTGACCCAATTACATGAGCCCTTAAAGCAGAGGGCTTCCTCCAGCTGGCAAAGAGATGGTCAGAGAGTTTTAGGGAGCTATTGCCAGTTTGAAAATGGAGGGCCCACAAGCCAAGGAATGCAAGTGGCCTGAAGTAGCAGAGGGAAGCCCCCCAGCTGACAGCCGGCATTGAATGAAGAGGGATCTCAGCCAACAACTGCAAGGAACTGAATTCTGCCAATAATAGGAATAAGCTTGCAAAATGACCCTGAGCTCCAACTGAGAACACAGAAGCCAAAACCTTGACTTTGACCCAGTCACCCCTGTCTTCTGACCCACAGAAACTGTGAGACAATAAACAAGTGTTGTTCTAAGGTGCTGAATTTCTGGCCATTTGTTACAGAACCACAGAAAACTAGTGCAGCATGGAAATCTTAGAGTAAGACATTTAGCTTGTAGTACAAATCCCAAACTGTTGGGGGAGATGGACCCTGACCACCTTGCTTGTGAGGCACACCTGGCAGGGATCTTGAGCACCTGTTTCCACCACAGTGGTGACATACCTGCCCTCAGGTGCCACACTCACTCGGCAGCCTTCTGAGAGGAGAAAGCCCTGACAAGCTAACCAGAGCCTTCTAGATAGGCCTCTCTAGTCACACTGGCCAGTGGCAATTTCTAGATGATACTGTGGCTTGCACAATCTCCAATGAATCTGGTTAGTATGCTTCAGTCACCCCTCTCCTGTTAGCCTGATTCTGTTAGCATCATCAAAATCAAGTTTCTGAATTTGAACATTAACGAAGTTTTTTTGGTTTCACTAAAAAAATCCAGACCCTAAACTGTAAGGACCTAACCAAGGCATGGAAGGTCCCCATTTTCCAGGATAACTGTTCTCTCTCCTCCCATAGGCCACTTATAGGAATCCATTTAAAATGGGGACCAAAATTTCCTATTAGTGACCAAAAGAAGGTCTGAAACGTTACCTTGAAATTAAAATTATGAAAACTAATTTTTTATTTAAAATATTTACTTAAAAATTACTTACAAAAGCATTAAGCCACAATCATGCATTCTTTCCAGGAAGCAAATCGGTGGCAGCAAGATGGGCCCCACTTTCTCCCCCTCTGACTTCTAGGGCCTAAGCATTAAGAAAGCAGAAATACTCAAAGCCCCCATTTTTCCCCAAGGATGCTCCCAGCCTGTTTGAAATTCCAATCCTCCTGTTCCAGAGCATCTATCCTGCCCTCACCCTCCTCTTTCTCCTCATCAGCAGCCCCTTCCCGAGTGTCAGCTACCCTAACTTCACCCAGTCTCCTTATTGGTGAACAGGCATAACATTCCTCAATTTTGTCGCACCCCGCCTCCCAGATGACTCGGGCACTCGATTTTCAATTTCACTTTGCAGAGGGACTGGCGGTAGTACAATGGGCAGGAATGAGTGATGCTATTTTTAGGGAGGAGTGTTTGAGCTCATTTCATAAATGGTAAGTGCAAAGTGTGATTGTTCCTGCTTCCCTCTACACCCTTACACTTTCAGGGCCTTAGATATCAAACACTCAGAAAACAAGGCCTGTGTGCCGCCACCACCTTTCGAGGCAGATTTCACAGTAACTCCTCCCTGCACCCGTGATGCTTGTGGGACAAGACTGGAGGTAGAGAAAGGAAACTAGACTGATGGCTGTGGGCTGAGGCAGGCCCTGCTGGGCTCTCCCTCACCTGTGCCCTCCCCCTTGGTCCCCCTCTGGATGTGCTGGGAGAGGTCACACTAGCTCTACTTTAGGTAGTGCCAAGTCAGGCTGGAGTCACACAGAGAGGAGGGATCCCGGCTGCTCCTCCAGGCCCTGACTCCCTCAAGAGAAGAGAGGAAAGAGAACACACATGGAATTAGAAAGAACCCATGTCTGGGACCCTGAGTGTATGGCTGACTATGTCCTATGAATGGCATCTATTGGTTTCTCACAAACTTCACACAACAGAATTTCTTTTGGAGAAATAAAAGGTGTCAAAAATTAAACCCTGTCAGAACATGCAGAGCATACTACTTATGACTGCTGTACACTGCAAGCACGCCTGAGAGGACAACCTTCTAAAGGTCAAGTCCCCAACTGAAGCTTGGCCAGAGCCCAGGACTGAAGGGGTCTGCCAAGGGGCTTATGCCCTTCCTGGGGCTTTGCAGGGTAGCAGTAAGGGTATGACAAAGTACCTGAGGTCAACACTCCCACCCTCCCTGGTCTAGGACTTTTCTTTATCTTTAAACTGATGAGGTGCAAAGTAACAGAGCACTGCTGGGTCAGAAGGGGAGGGGTAAGGAGGTGAGGGCATGTGAAAGTGGCAGCAACCAGAGGCCAGGACGCACAGGCCCGCAAGCCTATCCACACACCTGCCCACCTCTCTCCGTCAGAAGCCCAGGTAGAAAGCACATCTCACACTGTTCCCAAAAGTGTGACAGTTCAACCAAAAGATGAAATAAGAATCAGAGCCAATGGCAGCTCCAGAACAAGCACTTCACCTTTACTACTCTGAAGGTTCTTGCGCCAATCCCTATCCTCTTACCTACTTTTTCTTTATCTCACTCAAGGACGAAAGCAGAACGGCAAGCCCACAAAGCCAGGTCACCAGGCAAGATTTCCAACAGCAGAAACCTCCTCTCCAGAAAAGAACATTAAGTGCAGGTTCCTACATGGATCACCAGGCAAAGGCCCAATTGAGTTCAGTTGATGCTACTCAAACTCCCACCACACTGAGCTGCTACTTTTCCTCTCTTGAGGACTGCAGACACTATCTTTCCAGAAATGTCTGTCCTAGGACAATACAGTAAGTCTGAGCAGCCTCTCACCAAGAAGGTGCTTTCCTACTGGCCAGGCAAGGGGCTCTCTTAGCTCTTTCCCTTCATAAGGCCCAAGTAAAGAGTTTTGGTGGCTTCCCCATCACTCTGAGTAAGGTGGCAGCCACAGGCAAGTTCCAGACAGAGCTATTTCTTGATATTAAAAGGTTAGTTCCCTTAAGCCCACATTAATGTGGAGGACCCACACTAATTATGATCAATCACCTTCCTCCTTTAATCACAGGCACAGCTCAACCACTACTCTGCTTTACTATTCCTCCTCCCTGTCCCCTCTAAAACGGCAGTCTGATAGAAGGATGGGGAGGAGCAAACCAAGCAGAGGGCACCCTGCCCTTCCACGCACATGGCAGGCAATCCTAGCAGGCTCTCCTCTAGGCAGAGATTGCAGGAAGTAGCTACAACGAGGTCAGTACTGGGGGCATGTACCACGCCCCACCCCGCCAGGCAAAAGGGTAGCCAGCAAAAGAGAAAAAAACATTAACATGACCATTACTGCATAAGTCCCTATTAGATGGGTTTAAAGGAACAGAACTCCCGGCTGCTTCAGGGCCCACTTTTAGCTCTATACTACATGGCCTCTGAGCTGAGATCTAACAGAAAGGCAGAGGATGGCAGGGTGGGATGCTAGCAGAGAGCAGGAGCAGACCAGGGCAGGGTCCAGAGCAGCAGTGCTGAGGGTTTCAGGATTTAGTCTTTAACCAAAGGGCAATTGGTGCCATCATAGGGTTCCAAGGAAGTGGGACCTGATCAAACCTGCTAGCAGATCAAACCTGCTTGCATTGGCAGTGCTGGGGAAGGCCCAGAGGGCCAAGACTGCATGCAAGACGACCACCTGGGGCTACCTGAACAATTTCCATTAGAGGTTAACAGTCCGCATAAGGATGAGGAAGATGAGATACAGAGAGATTAAACAGGGGAGCAATGAAAAACTGGACACAAGAGAGAGAATAATGGGCATGCGATCTGCATACTGGCCAGACAGTGCTCATGTGCGTTAGGCAGGGGCACTCTTAAGAGGAGGGCCAGGTTTTGGGACCAGGATCGTAAGACTGTGTCTCTCATGCCAATCCCTGCCCCAGTTTCTGGCAAAGCACCTGGCATGCAGTAGGCTCATTCATTAAGAAAAGCAACAGCAAGGTAGGTACTGAGGCTTACCAGATAGAAACCTACAGAAAGGAAAGGGCATCCAGAGCCCCAGTGATTTGCACAAGGGCATGATGCTACCACTGCTAGAAGCTCAAAAATGGAAGAAGTGGGACTCTCAGCTGTCTGGGCCCAAAAATGCTCTACAGTGAAGACCACGTATCTTTCTATTTCCTAGTACGAAGACATAGAGCCAATCCCAATTATAGACAGGCTTGGAAACCTGAAAGTCCCCCAAAGAACTCTTAGGTATAATGTCATACATCAAGGAACATCTCCCACCACCTGTTCTCTACAAGAGTGAGGAAGAGGAGACTGGGCTCCTACTTGGGTCTGAAGTGCACGCTCACACTACAGGGAATTAAGAAAGCAATGCTTCTCAACCAAATCAGGTGAAACAAGTTGCAGAACATGTAGTTTTAGAGTGTATCACCCAGGCTTTAAGGTAGGATCACTCGCTTTTCCGACATATTTCCCAAGAGAATAAACAGACCCATAAAAGGAGAGTTCCTTTAAAAAGTAACCCCAATACCTAAAACAGTGAAATAGTAGGGCTCTAATGTTTGTGACAATCCTAACACCCTGGGAAATCCTTAGGTACCTTTTAAAAGAGCACACAATTGTGCAAGGAAAGTTTATGATGTAAGTCTTAAAACACAGAAAACCTATGTACAAGTATTTTATTTCTAGATGCTGAGAAAAGCACAGAAAGACATAGAGGGACTGGGTAAGTACCGTGTTTTTTGGACTATGAGACGCACTTCCCCCCACATCTGGGGGGGAAATGGGGGGTGTCTCTTATAGTTCGAAAGTAGCTTACCTGGCTTTGGGGGAGAGGAGGTGGAGCGGGGTCACAGGAAGCAGGAGCAGGACCACATTTTTTGCTTCAAATTTTTTTTTTCCTATTCTCCTGCTCTAAAACCTAGGTGCGTCTTATGGTCTGGTGCATCATATAGTCCCCAAAATCCGGTAATATTTGCACCTGAGTAGCTTCACCTGGGACGGCTCCACCCAACCACACACGTTTTTACTGGTCGTGGTCATCTGTAATTGCACTAAATTGAACTTCTAAGTCCCTCTAGTCTGGTATGGAAACATTTAAAAGAAAGATGGCATCTTCCAAAGAACAAGAATGTACAACAAACGTTTTTATCTTATTTGAACACTTCTTAAAAAAAACAAAAAACTGCAGTTGATGCTTTTTATGTTAATTTCGGCACAAAATTAAATCGTAACATACAAGCTCCCTCCCAAAAGTGTCATTTCTAAATCCAGTTAGTTAAATTGTATCACTACCAAAAAAAAAGTCATCTTTTAAAAAAATCTTTGCCTAAGAGAAAAATGTTAACAATATTTACCTTCAACTTGATTCAAGTTCCTGGCAATACTAAATCATGCGCAACTTATATAAAACGCAACACCTTTCTTCCCCTTACATTGACAAAGGGTCCCTAGCGTGTCTTGGGGGGGAGGAAAAGGACGTAAGTATCCGATCCCCCTTTCCAATCTCAAGACGCAAATAAGGCAAACATCTGCACAAGTCGGGGTTTTTTAAGAAATAAATAATAAAGATTTATTCAAAAATCTTAGGATTTACAAATATGGTAACACAACTAGGCAATACCAAGTGTCTGACAATTAATATTTTTAAAAATAAATAAAAACTTTATAGCAAAGAACCTTAGCCTCCAACTTACATCTCTAAAATAAAACGGAAGCCCGGAAGGGGATGTGCGAGCGTCCTCAGCACCCACCGAAGGGTCGCGCACCCTCCAAGCCGGGGTCCCCACCTCCCCGCCCCCTCCGGTACCAAGCCTCTCCTTCCCCCCGCCCCATGTCCCCGCGCGGCCGCCCGCACGCACTCACCCCTGGATGCCTGGGCTGTACGCCCGGCTCTTCCACGGAGTGCCGGGCCGTGGCGCCTGGGATCCCGGGCCGCCCCCTCCGCTCAGCGCGGCCGCGCGGCTGCCTGACAGCAGGTAGTTGAGGCCGTACGTGCTGGCCTTGTTCTCACGTTTCCGGCGGCCAGGGTGGAACTGGTGCTGCGACGGTGAGCCGGCGGGCGCGGGGCCGCGCGGCCCGGAGTGCCCGTTGGCCGCGCCGGGAGTGCTGGGCGAGCCGTCGGCGAAGTGGAAGAAGGCACCGCCGCGGCCGCCGCCCGCTCGTCCTAGCGAGGCGCTGCTTGAGGACGACGAGGAGCAGCCAGGGCTCTCGGTGCCCGACTCGGCGTTGGACGAAGACGAGGACGACGACGACAGCGACGGCGACTTGTGGAGGCGCCGAGCACCCTCTGCCGCGGGCCCAAGCGCGGTGAGCAGCGCTGGGGGCAGCGCGGCAGGGCCAGGTGCGGGTGGCGGGGACGATGCGGCGGGCAGCACTGGCCCGGCCAGGCCGCCGCCGCCGCCGCCGCCCAGCCCGGCAGCCCCCGCCGCGGCCGCCGTGTCCAGCGCGGGCGAGTTGAGACAGAAGTAGGACGCGAAGCCCGAGCCGCCGCGGCCCACGCCCTGCGAGGTCTCCCAGATCTGCATCCACAGGGCATTGGCCGGCCCCTTCTGCTCCGGCTGAATCCAGGCCACGCGCGGATCCATCCACGCGCCGCCCCGCGGGCCCGCGCGCCCGCCCGCCCCGCCGCGGCCCCGCCCCCGCCGCGCCCCGAGCCGGGCCGCGCCGTGCACGGACCGACGGACGGGCTGAGGGTGGACAGACGGGCGGGCAGACGGGCCTGCCCTGCGGTTACGGCCGGCTCGCGGTGGCGGTTCGCGGAGCTCCGGAGCGGTGCAGATCGGCCCGAGCAGGCCGCGGGTTGGCTCGGGCCTGACGGGCTCCTTCAGGCGGTGCGGGGCGGGCGCGGGGGCCGCGGCGGCGGCGTTCCACAAGGGCCGCGGGGAGAGGCCATGGGAGAGGGGCGGGCAGCCGGGCCGAGGGGGCGGGCCCAGGCGCCGCGCGGCCCGGGACCAGAGGGAGGGCCGCCGCCGTGCGCCGGGTCTTCAGTCACGCTCGCGCCGCTGGTTCCGTGCTCCTGCAGCGGCGGCAGCGGTGGCGGTGAAAAGACACCCTCGGCGGCAACAGCGAGCAGAAGGAGGGGGCGCCGCCGCCTCCGCTCCAATGAGGGGCGGAGAGGAAGCGGGGCGGGGGCGGGGCGGGCGCCGGGGGAGCACGGCCTCCCTGGCGAGGCCGGCACGTCAGTGCGCACGCGCGAGCAATTTCAAACCCTCACTAGACACCGCCGCCTTGGTTACCGCGCCTGCGCGCTAGTTTCTCCTCGGTGCGGGTGGGGAAAGCAGTGCGTCGGAAGGATACGCGACTGGGAGGAGCAGGAAAGCAGGCGGCAGTGGTGCTGTGGGCCCTTCTAGCCTAGTTTTAGCTGCGGTGAGAAAGTATCAGGGAGTACAGTGCGCTGCCCTTGGCCCGGCTGCATCCGTGGGCCCTATCTGCGTCAGCTGTGCTCAGTGCGAGATTGGAAGACTGGCGCGCTGTGATTTGCTAGGCCATGCTGCGCACGCGCAGAAGCCAGAGGCTGCTACCCCTGGGTGGAAGTTTCCACGCAGTCGGGTGGGGGACCTCGGACGGATCTCGGGGCCGTTCCCTCCGCTAGTCCGCCTTACGTAAGGGCCCGGCCAGCTTGAACGCGCTGCGCCCGCTGCTCCGGGGAAAAGACGAAAATGCCCCAAGTACCCTCCCGTCTCATCATCAGGGTTCCGTGTGTAGCCGGTCACGCTACAGCCACTCGTGTCCGCGCCCATCCACGTGCTCGCCAGCGTCTTTCCAGAGGAGACGGTCCTACACGCTACGGTCTGAGTGACACTGCGCAAGAGCAGAACCCGGGGGTGGCCTGACAGTACCCTTTTCTTGGGGTCACTCTACTGGTTTTGTTTGTTTGTTTCCTATTTTTAAAATGGTTTTGTGTGCATTAAGCGAAATTCAGACTTCCAACTCGGCTCACTGGTGCGGTTTCCAGAGCTAAACTTGGCAGTGGTGCCCATCAGAGAACAGCTGGTATACATTGGTGTGAGGCCTCGTGGCTTCGATTATTCAAGCGGGCACAGTGTTGGCAGGACTTTAACTAGAGAATCACCTAGCTGTCTGCTGTTTGAGATCCCGGTGTCCAGAGGATGCTGTCAGAGCCTGGTTTGACGATGATATTATTTGGAATGCAAGGCTAACCACATATTCTGTGAAGTCCAAAGCAAACGCCAGAGTTCATATAAACCTGGACGTGCCATGAAAGCCCAGAGCTTATGAAGGAACACCGCCATCCCCACCCGACTCCTGAACCACACAGGGACCCCGCCCTTTCTGGCTTGAGCCCAATGAATGCACTCCCTGGCAACCAACTTCAAGAAACCAGAGCCAGTTCCCTAAAACTGTTTGCCTTGCTCCACAGCGCCGCAGCATGGGGCACCATTGCGTTTAAACATAACCCAAGCAAGGTCTTTTTAACAGCGTTATATTTTAAATGCTCTCTTCCCAGTCTCTCCCCTGCCTCTGCCATGCGAGTACATATGCTACGTGCTTGACACTTCAAACATGGTACCAACATGAAAGATCGTGTGTTGCATACTATGGCTTTTCAGCAAATGGTGTTTATATTTAAAAAATGAATGTTTTGGTTTATATGTTTTTCAGTACTTGTATATTGTACATGTAGAAATTATGACAAGGATTAGACTGTGTGCATTAAATAAACTATAGAAACTCACACAAAGTTCAGTCATTATTCTAAAACTCTGCTTCCATTGACTCAGGTGCAAATCCTAGCAGTCATACCAGACTCCCCTCTCTCCATAACCAACACGTCCTCTTGGCTCCACCTGCAAGAAACAGCCAAAAACCAACAGCTATCCATCCCCTTCATTCCCCAACCTACACCCTCTTCAAGCCACCACTATTTCTAGCCAATTTTAAAACAGTGCCTCCTAGCTAATTTCTCACATTCCATCCTTGCCCATTTTTGGCATTTTCTCAAAACAGCAGCTTGAGCAATACTTTTTTTTAAAAAGTGTTACTCTAAAAATTCAGATTATTTCACTCTTGTGCTCAAAACTCTCCAGTGGCTGGCTTTCTTACTCAGCCTTACTATGACCTGCAAGTCCCTATGTTGTCTGATCCTCCCTCTTCCATGCACCTCCTTTCCTAGCTCTTTCCCTAACCCAGGCTACACCAGCCACAACACAGCTGATACACTCCCTCCCCAGAGTCCCTCCCCAGAGTCTTTGCACTTACTGTCCCATGCTTGGGATACTCCTCCCCCAGACATCCACATGTCCCTCGCCCCCACCACTTCCACATCTCAGGTCTTGGTGATGACTTCCAAGTGACTGTATTTAAACTACAAACCTAAGTCTCAACACTCTCTACTTCCCTTCCTTGCTATATTTTTCCATTAGCATTTATCTCCATTAATTTCCTGGGGCCCTATGACAATATACCTCAAGTTGGGTGGCTTAAAACAACAGAAATTCACAGTTCTAGGGCCTAAAAGTCTGAAACCAAGTTATTGGCAAGGCCACACTATCTTTAAGGGCTGCACAGGAGAATATGTTCCTGTTTTCTCTGGCTTCTAGTGTTGAGGCAATCCTTGGCATTCCTTGGCTTACAGGTTCATCACTCTAATTTCCAGTCTCTGCCTCCATCAGTGCATGGAATTCTCCCTGTGCCTGCATCTTCTCCTCCTGTTACAAGGACACCAGTCATATTGGATTAGGGATCCCTAATGGCCTCACCTTAACTCGACTACATCTGCAAAGACCCTATTTCTAAATGAGGTTACATTCTGCCCTGACTGGTGTGGCTCAGTGGATTGAGTGCCAGCCTTCAAACCAAAGAGTCACTGGTTTGATTCTGTCAGGGCACGTGCCTGGGTTGTGGGCCAGGTCAGGTCCCAGGAGGGGGCGGGTGAGAGGCAACCACACATTGATATTTCTCTTCCTGTCTTCCTCCCTCCCTTCCCCTCTGTCTCAAAATAAATTTTTTAAAAATCTTTAAAAATAAATAAATGAGGTTACATTCATTCTATTGGTACCCAAGTTTAGTACTTAAACATATCTTTTTGGGAAACACAATTCAACCCCTTTACACCATCTAATAGAAATTTTATTTATTTATTTTATCATCTGTATCACCTCACTCCATTAGAATGTAAGCTCCAAAGAGAAGAATTTTTATTTGTCCTTCTCCTTGCTGTGGGTCAGCCCGAGGACGGCGTCCTCAGTGAACACTGGTAGAGTGACGAAGGGTCTACTGACTGATCCAATGAGAATGGAAGCAGGCACTTGCCTTGCCAGCTTCCAGTCTGCTATATGGGTTGTCATTGTTGACATCTTTTCAACATTTTAAGCTTTTGTGCCTATGGTGTCACGTTCCATCTTTGCTGTTTGCCTGTAGCTGATCTCAGTTTGATTCATGATCCACCAGTCAAGTTCTTGTAATTAGATCTGGCATTTTGTTATTTGTATATTTGGTCATAAATCTTTTTATGTAGATTAGAAGCGATGTACTTCTTAACGTACATCAAGAAGTACTACTGAGAGTAAAATGTAGTCCTTGAGACTCTAGGCAGGGGAGGCCTTTCTCATTGCTTACCTAGTTTCACAGATAAGCTCAGTGTAGGGTAAGTATAGGGCAGTCTGGCTTCCTCACCTAGGTGTCTGGGTAACTAAGGGGAGCAGTGTTCTCATAGCCTTGAATGGGCCTAATAACAAGTGTTCTCATAGCCTTGAGACTGGGCCCGATAAACTGTTCCCATAACATGAAGTAGGCTCGGATGTGCAGAACTACACTATGTTATATAATTTTCTGGCCGGAAGCTGGCTTTGTTTGCCTCTAGTACGTTAAGCAGGTAGGGATTCCCTGCTGGGTGCCACGACATGTGCCACACTGGGGAGCAAGGGCCACAACCTGTGCCATGCAGAGACATGCGGGGGTGGGGGGGTGTCACACGGCTTGCAGCATGCATGGCTCGCCCAGCCGTGAATAAAGGCATGTCAGACATCCCAATGGCTCTGTGAATATTCTTCCATCTGCCCAAATACCATGAACCTGTCAGGCCTCGAACGGTTGCAACACACCCAGCATTCTCCATTTGGGACCAAAACCTACTCCTCTCTCTCCTGATATTAGAGGAGCGGTAATAGTAGAGATTACATTATGGTTTTAATGGTTTGTTCTCACAAACAAATGGTTTCCAAAGTGTGGCCTGCCATGGACTGCCTGTACCAGAATTAGATACACTGGTTAGTTAAAATGCAGGTATCTGGGGCTCCCCTGACTTACAGGCCAACATACAACTCCATCCCACACCCAGTTTTCAGAACTCAGACTCATGGACCCACCCAATGAGGGAAGCTAGCAAATGTAGCAAATGTAGCTGAGTTGAGAGTTCAGACAGAAAGGAAATGGGTCTGACTAACACAGCACTGACTTTGCCCCAAAATGTTTTGGAGGTAAAATCATCAGGGCCCTATAATTGATTCCATGTGGAGGAAGGGGAGACTCCTGAGAGCGTCCAGCTTTCCACCAAGGAGCTTAGAGCAGGACACCCTGAATGGTCAACATGAAAGCCACTGCCTTAGCAAAGAACAGGGTAGGTATACTTTAAAAGCACCACAGAACACTTAGAATTTACTGCCTGTTTTACTGTGTGACCTGCACACCATTTATAGGAGAAATGCTTCCATATATATATTTGAGAAGCTTACTCTGCCTTAGCAGATGGAATTGTGGAGGACATGGTTGAAGGTCGGGATCTGATTTACGTAGATATCATGGTATCATATAAATGAATATAAACCTATGATGTAAAAAGACATTGTGAAACAGGAAAGTTCTCATTCTTCAATTTTCATTCTTATCTAGTAAAGACCCCTTCACTTCATTATTTCTCCTTGCACCCTGATGTTAACCTTTACAACAAGAAGCGCTTGCTCTTTACACACCAGCTCCTCAGTTGGCACTGCCATCCCAGACACTGCCTGCAGCTGGAGACATCCCTGGGCTGCTGTACCCCCCTCCCACTGAGGTCCTTAGCAGGCATTCTTGCCAGAGCCCAAGGTGTTAAGTAAGCTATGAGCAGATCTAGGTAAACAAACCCTGACTGTCTGTCTCATGGAGTTTGCTAAAATTGCCCTCTGTTTCAGGATTTGAATCAGGACACATAGCCCATTCTCAAACTCAAATCTGTTTCTTTGGTTAAGAACAGAGACTGCAGAGCCAGTTTACTTTGCAATCACTCCGCCATTTCCTGACTGTGAGGCCTTGGACAAGTTGATTCACCTCCAAGGCCTCAGTTTTCTTCTCTGCAGACTGGGGATAATAGTTCTAACTCAAGCTCAGCACTGAGTGAAGACATGAGGGGCTTATGGGAGTGACCAGCACACACTACTAGTCCAACATGTGTGTTTCTGATGTTGTTTTTCTGAGGTTCTTAACAAACCTAAAATTCTCTTTGTAAATTTTGTCTCCTCCTTATCTCCTCCTCTAATTAGGGGGAGACACAGCAAGGGCACCACTCCCTACCTGCTGCTCTTGGTCAGGCTCCAGCTCCCGTGTTGATGGAATTGGATATCTTACTGCTCCCCAGGTCTAACGAGCTGATTAATTTTTCTATTTCTCTAACTATTCCCTACTCTCAGCTGAACCTCCTGGGAGTGTTGTGTTCTGTTGAGTACACCAGAACATGGAGAGGAGGCTGGAGGCATCTTTAGTTCTTATCTTGCTAAACCATGACTCAAGTCATAAGCTTCTATAGCTGACATCTGACAACCAGAGACAAGAGCACACTGCAGACCCACAGACATGTATGTCTTTCATCACACGCCAGGACTACAGGTGAAAACCTGGAGGATTCTGAGCCCATCAGACAAGGTGGAATTTACATTCTCGAACAGACCACTAGTGCACTATGTGAAAGGTACAGTAACTGGGCAGCGGAAGAAGGGAGGCAGGAAGCCAGTTTGGGCCCAGGGCCATTCCACGGCAGAGACACAGGCACTGGTATGAGGGAAGGAAGAGGGTGAGGGTTGAAGGGACTGTGAGGCAGGTTCAGCATGGAATTTGAAAGTAGAATCATCAGGATGAAATGAGGAGTGAGGCAAAGGGAAAAAAAGGGGAGCGTCCCTGGTTGATGACCTGAGAGACAGAAGGAGGTCTTCCATTCCCCAGGTTGGAATGTTCTGAGTGAGGGGAGCAGAAAATAGTCCCTTCTGGAAACATTAGGTTTGAGACATCCCTTCAAACCCTGGAAAGATACCAAGGAGGCACTTGGATGCACAAGTCCTGTGGGAGGAAGACCAGTTGGTCTGGAAAGGCATGTCTGAAAGTGAACACTTTCCTGCAGGTAAGTAAGCAGCAGTTCCGAATGGGCTCACCCAGTAGGTGGGGGAGGCTTGTAGTGGGAAGGATGGCCGACCACATGGCCTGGCAGGCATCTTGGCCCGAAACAAGCTGGCCGTGGCTCTGACAGAAGCCATCTGCTGGGGGCCTCACCACTGTTTTCCATCTATAAGGGGGACCCCCTTATGAATGGAAAAACAGGGGGATCTTCGCAGTGGGGAGGACTGGACGGAGGAGCCAGCACGTTTCCCGCAACCCAGGCCAGGGACGCGCACACCGTCCCTACGGGTCCCAGCTCCGTGGAGGCAGAGAATGGCTACCTGCAGGGTGCAGGCGTCCTGCGGGGGTAAAGGGACGGTATGGGCACTCTCTAGGCCAGAGGGGGAGCCTGGGCCATGAGAGACCCACGGGAAAGCCAGAGCCCTGGCAGAAGAGGTTCCTGTGGCCTCCTCAGGCTCCTACCATGGGGCCTGGTCCTACTCGCCCAGGCCCAGGTTAACCTCAGGTGAATGCCTTTTGCAGACGCCAAGGGCAGGAGGCCACCAATTCCTTCACGGAGATGGGGACTGGAGCTCTGGGGGGACCGAGGTTGAAGCGGTCATGCTCCCTTCTTGGGGGGTTTAGCAGAGACTTTAGGGAGTTCAAGCCACTAGGTCAATGTTCGCCGAATCGCGGCAGGGTGGGGGAGTTTCCGCCAAAGCAAGAATCTTTGCTGCCTGGACAGAGCACAGGCCTGACTCCCCATGAGAGAACCCGTCTGTGGGTGTCAGTCCCACCCACCTATGCCCGCTCCACCTGGCGCGGAACAGTGGCCGGCACCCCATCCGGGCCCAGGTCCCTAGTTCTTCCCTGGGCACTCTGCCCTTTGCGGGAGTGGGAGACCTGCTGGGAAGTGTGGTCCACGGGACAACTCGTGGTCTTCTGGGTGGCAGGACAAGCGTCCAGCTGCACGGACAAAACCGCAGGGACCCCGTAAACCTGGCAAAATATCTAAAGGATTGAGTAAGTTGCCCAAACGAAGGATTCTGGTGGGGGGACCTGCGCTGCGCCTGCCCGGCCCTGCATCTTGGCCCAAAACTGGCCAGCAGTGCCTATGACAAAAGCCATCTCCTGGGGGCATCCCCCCTGCTCTTCCATCTGTAAGGGGGGTCCGAATTACAAATGGAAGAACAGCGGATCTTCGCAGTGGGGAGGACAGGACGGAGGAGTCTGTGGGTTTCCCACAACTTAGGCCACTACTCCCACCCCGGCCTCAGGGGTCGCAGCCCCAAGGAGGCAGAGGGACGCTTATCTCGTGATGCAGGTGTCCTTTGGGGGTCCAGGGACGGCGTGGGCACGCTCCAGGCGAGAGAGGGCACCTGGGCCCCGAGAGAGCCCCTGGGAAAGCTGGAGGTCTGGCAGCAGGGGCTCCTATTGCCTCCCCAGGCTCCTGCCACGGGGCCTGGTCCTGCTCGCCCGGGCCCAGGTTAACCTCAGGTGAATGCCTTTTGCGGACACCAAGGACAGGCGGCCGCCGATTCCTTCATGGAGAAGGGGGTTCCAGCTCTGGGGGATGGAGTTCGAAGCGGTCACACTCCCTTCTTGGGTGGTTTAGCACAGACTTTAGAGAGTTGAAGCTGCCTGGTCCAAGTCTGCAGCCTCGGGGCAGGGTCCGGGTGTTTCAGCCAAAGCCAGACTCTCAGCCACCCAGGTGGAGCGCAGGCCTGACTCCCCACGGGAGAACCGTCTGTGGGCGTGTGTCTCGCCCGCCGAACCCGCTCCACCTGGCATGGACCGTGGCCGGCACTCCGTCCCAGACCCAGGTCCCTGGTTCTTGCCTGGGCACTCTGCCTTGCCCTGGGTGAGAGGCCTGCTGGGAAGCGTGGTCCCCAGGAAATGCAGCTCCTCCAGAGGGCAGGGAATGCGGCCAGTTCCATGTACTTGGTCCCAGGATCCCTGTAAACCCGGCAGAATATCACAAGGGTGGGGCACGTTGCCCCCAGGGAGGCTTCTGATGGGAGTGCCACCCTGCTCCTGTTTGGCCCCACATCTCCGCCCCAAGAGAGCTAGCTGTGGCTCTGACGGGTGCCATCTCCTGGGGTCTCCCCCCTGTCTTTCCATTCATAATGGGGGACCCCCTTATGGATGGAAAGACAGGGGGATCTTCACAGTGGGGAGGCCTCGAATGGAAGAGCCCGTGCGTTTCCCGCAAGTTAGGCGAGTCACGTGCACCCAGGCCCCCGGGGTCCAAGCTCCGTGGAAGCCCAGGACCGCTTCCTGAGGTCTACAGGCATCCTGGGGGCATCAAGGTATGGCATGGGCACTCTCTACGTGAGGGAGGGCGCCAGGGCCCCAAGAGAGCACCCCAGGACAGCCCGAGCCCTGGCCACAGAGCCTCCGGTTGCCTCCCTGGACTCCTACCTTGGGGCCTGATCCAGCTCGCCTGTGCCCAGGCTCACTGCAGGTGAATGCCTTTTGCAGACACCAAGGGCAGGAGGCCGCCGATTTCTGCTCGGAGAAGGGGATTCGATCTCTGGGGGGGCCCGTGATCCAAGCGGTTACACTCCCTTCTTGGGTGGTTTAGCACAGACTTTAGGGAGTTCGAGATGCTCGGTCGAAGTTTGCTGCCTCTGAGCAGGGTTGGGGAGTTTCGGCCAAAGCAATATTGTTAGCCGCCTAGGCGGAGCACAGTCCTGACTCCCCATGGGAGAACCCGCGGTGGGCATGGGTCCCGCCCGGCCTACCCAGCTCCCCTTGGTGAGGAATAGTGGCCATCACCCCTTCGTGTTGCCAGGTCCCTGGTTCTTACCTGGGCACTCTTCCTTTTTGGTGGGGTTGCAACCAGAGCAGAGGAATAGGGGTGCTTGGGGCCGGGACCAGGACCAGGAAGCTTGTCATTTGTGAATTAGGTGCATGGCGATTTAAACCTGTTTAAATTTCTGAGTAGATTTAAGATGTGTGTTGTCATTTTTCAAGGCCCTATTCAATAAAATATTGGGTAATTACTGCATTCGGGAAGCTGGCTCAAATCCACCGAGGCCTAAAAATAGTTAGTTTACAGACCTGTAGGTTCTTTTCTCATGACAGCAAAGCCTACAAAATCCTGGGAGGAGAAGGACCCCTTTAGAGGTGCCGACAGAGGCTGAACAGAGAGACTCGCTGACAGAGACCTTTCCAGTGAATTCTCTGAAGCCGGAAAAACAGATGGAGGTAATGTCTGAGCTGTCGCTAGTCCACATATTCTCCACATGGAGAATCAGTTGTTTCCACATATTCTCCACAAATAGAAAAAAGTGCTCATCATAATGTTGCCTTCCCTTGGAATCCCAAACCATGAAGGGACAATGATTGGAGGAGGTCCCCATCTTGAAGGGCAGCCTCAGCAGAAACAAGATGGCAAGTGGGAAAAACACAGGGCGTCACCCCTGAAAATGCATGTGTGATTGAAGGAGTCCATTGCTAAGTTTCAATTTAGTAAATAATGCTACAGTGCTTCCTAACATATCTCACTAGTTGTGAAAAGAGAGTGGCTTTCACCATGAGCAAGGAAATAATGACAAGTAGCGCGGTTTAAGAAAAAAATACAGGAGAGGAGGTTTTCAATTGCTGTTCTCTGTTCATTTACTTTCTTAAAGGGGAGGAGTGTTTAATTTCAGCCATCAAGGGCCTTAGACAATATGGTCTCCAGGGAGTTTGAGGGCGTAGCTCCTGATCTGGACTCTGGTTGACAACTACATTTTAAGAGTTTGTCATCCAAAGGGGGTGGGCTAGGTGGACAGATCCCCCTGCACGTGGGGGCTGAAGAAGGTCTGCTTCTGCCTGGGGGCTTTCCAGGCTACATTCACCTGTCCTCCCAGATGCTTTGGAAGAGGATGATACCTGACAGTGGTGATGGAAGGAGTCTCAGGTCACCTGGATGGAAGCTGGACACCTATCTCTGCCCGCCCCCAGCAGCAAAAGGCAAATCCTTCAGAGTGGGCGCTAAACATTCTGGGTAAAGAAAAGTCTGTGTGCCTGACAACGTGCACAATGGATGGGCCATCACTTAGGGAAGTGAAGTGTGTGTTTTCCACCAATCGTTCTGAAGTCAAAGAATCTCTAAGGGATAGAAGGAGTAGAGAAGACGCACCATTGACACACACTGTTATTTGCACTGTGCTAATATCCTGTTGTTCATTTTGGGTGTCTGGTCACTGTAGGTTTACACATTTATGTTCCTGCCGAAGTGGCCCTCTACTGGGGTCAGAGAGAGTGCCAGCCCTGTCCACTCTTGTATGACAGAGCTCAGCAAAGGCCTGGCTGAGAGCTGTGTCCTATACACAGTGTCAGCTGAATAAAAGAACTGGCATTCAAGATCTTCCCAGCCCGACCTCAATCTCCAGACTACCCTTACTTCCACATGTTCATTGTTTGCTGAAGCCCGAGGCCTCAGATCTGTTTCGAGCCACTGGCTTTCCTGTCTCTGACCTTTGGTTCAGAATTCACCAATTTTCTGGAAGGTTTTCTCAGTATGGTCTTTGTCTCTCCCAATGTAGCCCAAACCTTCCAGACCCAGATCCCATGAAAATCTTTGTAAAGCTTTCTTGGCCACATTAATCTAAAGTGATAGGATTAAGAGGTAGTGTTAATATATGCAAAAACTGAAACTCTACCTCTATATAGGAAGGCAAGGAAAGAGCAAAGAAAGAAGTTGGCCACTCCAGTCTGGGAACTAATGGACTTTATTAAGGGAAACTTACATGCAAGGCACATCTTGGATAGCTGCAACGTGAAATAGTTTCCAACGCCATTTGGCAGTTACCAGAGAATTATGTAGGGGAAAGGGACAGTCATGGATTCTAGAACCTGAATGCTACCAGGGGCAGAAATTACTTTACATTCCTGTCTAGGTCAGGGCAACAGTCTAGTCTAGGAACAGCAGGGGGCAGTGCAGGGGTGCTGATTTATGTCAGAATGAACATCAATTCTGATCAGACAGTCTCTAAGGTGATGTTGCGGAAAACAACCTTCATTTTGCCTGGGTCTAGCTCCCAAGACAGACAGTGGTCATGTCATGGGACAGCCCTTCTTCCACAGGTACAGATTGAGTCAGTGCAAAAATTATCATATTGATTTTGAAAATGAACGCTGGGCTGCTCTCATTGTCTGGAATTAGGTAACTCTTGCTCTGCTTAAAATTTCACTCATTAACTCGGTGTTCCAACTGGACTGTAGGCTGTAGCATAGCAGGAGTCTTACCCTTCTGAGACCTTCACTGGCCCCTGCCCTCTGCCTGCAGGCAGGAGGCGCTCCATACCAGTGGGTGCCCCTGCTTCTCTGATCCTTTGTCATTCACCAGGCAGGGCAGGTGAGGGTGGTCCTGGGACTGCAACAGGCAACCCCAGAATCAAAGGGGAATAAACGTGCCTAATAACAATTGGTACAAATCTTTTAAAAGAACTATAGAAGTCCCAAACTAACGCGAGACAGACACTGTTCACCTCCAAATGCTCTGGACAGCAAAAGGAAGAGTCTGGGGCAGACACACATTTGAAGCTCTAATACTTAAAGAATAACTACTCCATTCCAAGGGTGCCAGGCTCTGAACCAGCCACCTCAGGTGATCTCAACTTCAGGAACTAGAGAGAGAGCAAGAGAGAAAGAGGTTTTTCACACTGGTTTGAAAATGTAAGTACTTATTAAGTAAAAATTAAATGATTGAAATGAGTCACTTTATTATATTAGTCATGTAGTATTTATGAATTTAATATAATTACTGACATCTTGGTGCCAAAACTTACAAAGAAAATGTCACTTATAGTAAAAGAAGGTATTCATTTTGTCTTCATCTTTGGCTCAATCAAGTATTTCTAAAATTCATTTTCACTTCTTTTCAAATAGAATATATGCTCTTTTATTAGATCACTACATTTTATCATAAAGTAAGAGAAAGTGATCTTGGCTCAGGGTTTTTAGTTCTTATTTTTCCCAGAAAAAGCCAGCACTTTTCGGGACAATGCACTTAGCATGTTTTAGAGACACAGATCATAGCACATGTTTTATACAAAACACACAGCTATGGTGGTAGGGGTGGGTCTTTGACTTTGCTCTTTTACCATGAATTTCTAAAAGTGAGTTTGTGAAATTTGAAGTGTCATAGGACATATCTGCATAAATGCTGTAATTGTATTATTAGTTAATAAAGACTTCATTAGAGACAGACACATCTGTTTCATGTCTAAATAATAAAATAACAAAGACAAATCATAGATGCATTTCTCGGACTATTTCAGGGTGAGATAGAAAGTTCTGTTTCAAGAGCTTCTTATTTGCAAAGTAACTAAAGTGAACAAAACATGCTGTGGAGGCAAAGGCATTTCCAGAATTCGAAATATTAAAATAGCTGCGAACCACCATTGACAATACTGGCACATTATTTATAATCTGCTAGTTAAAGTTTTTAAAGGCTAGACAAGTTTAAATTCAAATTGGTATCACTTAATACCCAGTTTCCTCATGTCTGAAACATAACATATAAGTTAAAGGGGGAAAAATCTATGGTAAATGTAAGCCCAACACTGGAAAAATACCTTCTATATTCATGAGTTTATTGAATTGCCTCGGCCTGCGAGGCAGTCAACGGGGTCCGCCGATATACCTGCAACGGATGAAAAGGGATGGGACAGGAGGCGCGAAAGAACGGCAGCAAGACAAAGGATTCTGATCAAGCTGCAAATTTATTTCAAAACGGAGGGAGTTATATAGAGGAGGGCAGTAGAGGAAGTGCAGTGGATAGGTGGCTTCAAAGTGTGCTCTAGCCTGCGATTGGCCAGGGGGTGCATGGCGGGCGCGTGATCAAGGCACTGATTGGTGTGCCAGCTGCGTGTCCAGGGGGGGGTTTCTATGGCTCCTGACCGCAGCATCCTGTTATTCCGGTGCAACCTTCAAGTCTGATTGTATCAGCCTGTTTCAGGCTTATCCCAGCCCCCAACATTGAATGAGAGAACAATTTGAGGGAAAAACATGTATACTGTTTTCACCTGGTGGATCATGAACAAAGGTTCAATGGGTTAGTATAATATTTTAAGAATAATGAACCAAAATAAAGAAAACTATTCTTAGAATGCTTTTTCTGGCTGTGAGTCATGCTTAGAATTGCCTCACCCGTTTCTGAATATTATTGTTGTGTCCTGCTACTTTGCCCAATTCATTTATTAGCTCTCATAGTTTTTTGGAGTCCTCGGGGTTTTCTATGTACAATATCATGTTGTCTGCAAATAATGACAGTTTTATGTCTTCCTTTCCAATTTGGATGCCTTTTATTTCTTCTTCTTGTCTGATTTCTGTGGCTAGTATTTCCAGTACTATGTCAAATAAGAGTGGTAAAAGCAGATATCCCTGTCTTGTTTCTCATCTTAAGGGAAACACTTTTAGTTTTTGCCTATTGAGCATGATGTTGGCTATGGGTGTGTCATATGTGGCCTTTATTATGTTGTGGTATGATCTCTCTATTCCCACTTTGTTGAAAGTTTTTATCATCAATGGATCCTGGATTTTATTAAATGCTTTTTCTGCATCTATTGATAGGATCATATAATTTTGATCTTTCATTTTGTTTATGTGATATATCACACTTATTGCTTTGTGAATATTGTACCTACCTAGCATCCTGGGAATAAATCCCACTGGATCATGGTATATGACTTTTTAAAATGTATTCCTGGATCTGATTTGCTAATATTCTGTTGAGGATTTTAGCATTGATGTTCATTAGGGGTATTGACCTACAATATTCTTTTTTTATAATGTTTCATCTGGTTTTGGAATTAGGATAATGTTGGCCTCATAAAAAGATCTTGGAAGTTTTCCCTGCTCTTAAATTTTTTGGAATAGTTTGAGAAGGCTGGATGTTAGTTCTTCTTTGAGAGCTTGGTAAAATTCACCTGTGAAGCCATTCATTCCAGGATTTTTGTTTGTTGGGAGTTTTTGATTACCACTTCAACTTCCTTAGTTGTAATTGATCTATTCTGGTTTTCTACTTTTTCCTCATTAAGTTTTGAAAGATTGCATGTTTCTAGGAATTTATCAATTTCTCCCAGGTTGTCCAATTTGTTAGAATATGGTTATTCATTGTATTTTCTTACAGTCCTTTGCATTTCTGTGGTGTCAGTTGTTACTTCTGGTCTTTCATTTCTGATTTTATTTATTTGGGCCCTCTCTCTTTTTTTCTTGATGAGTCTGGTTAGAGGTTTATCAAATCTTATTTATCTTTTTAAAGAACCATCTCTTGGTTTAATTGATATTTTGTATTTTTTTTTAGTCTCTATGACATTTATTCCCACTTTGATATTTATTATTTTATTCCTTCCACTTACTGTGGACTTTGTTTGTTTTTCTTTTTCTATTTCATTTTGGTGTTGAGTTAGCTTGTTACATTTACACAATGGAATACTGTGTAGCTGTAAAAAAGAAGGAACTCTTACCTTATGCCATAGCATGAATGGTCCTGGAGATTATTACAGTGAGCAAAATAAGCCAGTCAAAGAAAGACAAATGCCATATGATATCACTTATATGTGGAATCTAATGAACAAAGTAAACTGATGAAAAAAATAGAGACAGAAGCATAGATACAGAGAACAGGCTGGCAGCTGTCAGAAGGCAGAGGGGAGGGGAGACTGGATGAAAGAAGGTGAAAGGATTAGTCAAAGAACATATATGCATGACTCATGGACACAAATACAGTGTGGTGATGGCTGGAGTGAAGAGGGTGTGAGGACTGGGTGAAGGGGAACAAAGGATGGGAAAGTGGGGGCATTTCTAATAGTGTCATCAATAAAAATGAAGGTTAAAAAATAAAGAAAAATAAATTACAGCCTTGCTGGGTAGCATAAAAAAACAAATTCTTTTACCCAATCAAATATGTATATTTATTTCCACGATCTGCTTTTATATTTTACATTTAAAATGTAATGTATTTTGGCCCTGGCTGGTGTGGCTCAGAGGATTGAGCACTGACCTGTGAACCATAGGGCGCTGGTTCAATTCCCAGTCAGGTTACCTGCCCGGGTTGCGGGCCAGGTCCCTGGTTAGAGGCATGCGCAGGCAGCCAACTGATGTTTCTCAGTGTTTCTCTCTCACATGGATGTTTCTCTCACTCTCTTTCTGCCTCTCTTCCCCTCTCTCTGGAAATAGATAAAATCTTTAAAAAATATGTAATACATTTTAATTGAACTTTGTATAAAATGTGAGATAGAAAATCTAATTTGTTTTTTCAAATAATTAGTCATTTGGTCCAATATATTATTTTTCTGATTATTGAGATTATGACATACTAAATTCTTACAAACACTTGAGTGTGTTTCTAAAGTTTATAAAGCTGATAGTTTGTCCATTCCTCAACCAGAAAAGTACACTTTTAATTAATAAATTTTAAATTGGTATGTTTATTGTCTGTATTACATATAATAAGAGCTAATGTGAGTCTTCCTACCCAAAAGAATGGTATGTCTCTTCATTTATTCTAGAATTTTATGTCTCAAATAAAGTGTTATTAGTGACTTCCCGGTGACTCTGCACATTCTTTTAAAGTTTATTGCTAGTATCTTTATTTTTTATTATAAATATTTACATGATTTTTTTTTTTGCAGAGAGAAGTTTTATTTTTACTTTCCCAAGAGAGGGAAAGGGCTAGGTGCTGAGAAACGCACCAGCCCTGAGGGGTAGGGCTTTGAGTATTTGTTGTATCAGACAGGGGGAAGGAGTTATAGCTGGGTATTCTTGGCAATTAGTTGCATATCTGGGGTTTCCGGCTGATGGTGCAGCTTCAGTTTGTTTTGCCTTTACCTTTGGGTTCTGGATCCAGGTGCTCCAGTCTGGTATGTCCTGTTCGTGTAAGTTTTACAACACCTGTGCAGGTGATGCTTTTAGTAATCTTCCTAGTCCTGAGAATAGAGGCTCAGAGAAACAACAGTTAATTGTGCCTGACAGACTTAAGGAAAGAGAGCTGGGCAGCACTGGTAAAGAGGGCCTGAAAGGGGCTTATTTACATGATTTTTTTAAACTCGACTGGATATTGCTGCTGTGTCAGACAGATATTGATTTCTGTATATTGGATTGCTAACCAACCATTCAATTAAAGTAGTTTTTAATAAGTTGACTCCCTTGAGTTTTCAGGTAGACCATCAAATTGCCCGTACAGACAGATGTTATTGTCTCCTACTTTGCAGTAAGTAGCTCCTGTTTTTCTCATCTTCTTTCACTGTCTAAAATTTTCAAATCAATGATGAATGGTACCAGTGATTGTAGGCATTTTCTTTTTCTTGATTTTAATGGGAGTACCCATAGTTTTTCATTGCTAAGTATACTTTAATGCAGGTTTATAATAGGTTATTATATTATTAAGAAAATGACATTCTATTCCTAGTTTTAGAAGATGTTTTAAAATTCAGGAGTGAATATTATCAAACACCTTTTTTATGGGTTTAATCTCCAAAATATATAAAGAACTCATATGACTTGACACCAGGAAGACAAACAATCCAATTAAAAATGGGCAAAGGACCTGAATATATACTTCTCCAAAGAGGACACACAGAGGGCCCATAGACATAGGAAAATATGCTCAACACCACTAGCCATCAGAGAGATGCAAGTTAAAGCCACAATGAGATATCACCTCATACATGTCAGAATGGCCATCATTAATAAATCAACAAACAACAAATGCTGGCAAGCACGTGGAGCAAAGGGGGCCCTAGTGCACTGTTGGTGGGAATGCAGACTGGTACAGCCACTGTGGAAAACATTTTTTTTTAAGTTTAAAAAAGTTAAAATTGAAACTGCCTTTTGACCCAGCAACTCCACTACTGGAAATATACCCTAAGAATCCTAAAATACCAATTCAGAAGAATTTATGCACCCCCTACATTCATAGCAGTGTTATTTACAATAGCCCAGTGTTGGAAACAGCCCAAGTGCCCATCAGTAGATGAGTGAATTAAAAATCTGTGGTACATCTACACAGTGGAATACTATGCTGCAGAAAGAAGGAACTCCTACCTTTTTATGACAGAATGGATGGAACTGGAGACTATTAATGCTAAGTGGAATAGGCAAGTTGGCAAAAGACAAATACCATATTGCCTCACTTATAACCAAAACCTAATGAAAAAATTAACTAATAAGAAAAATAGAACCAGAGACAGGGAAACATGGAACAGACTGATAGCTGTAGGAAGGGAGGAAGGAAGAGGAAATGGTGGAAGGAAGGGATAGGTATTAGTCAAAGAACATGTATGAATGACCCATGGACATGGAAAATGGAGAGGGGATTGACTATGGGCAAGAGCGATAAGCTGGGTGTAAGGGAGGAAAAGGGCAAAAAATTAGGACAGCTGTAATAAAATAAACAATAAAAAATAAAGTAGAAAATAAATGTAGAATAGCTTCATTTACATTAAATCATTCCTACATTTCAGTAATAACATATATTTAGACATGGTGGGTTATCACTGAAACAGGCTACTAGATAGTACCTGAATATTGTATTGAAGTTCTTGAATCTGTGGGATCTTATATAGTTTAAATAGTGACATTTTTTTCTTGAAGATTTTATGGTGATGATTTGTAAAATCTGACTGCAGCAACATTATTGGAGACAGAATTTTGAAAAGTTAAAATTTTAAGAGCTCTTTCCTGGTTTTCTATTCTTATCAAATCCATTTCAGTTATGTGCGTCTTTCTAGCAAAACATTGGTGTTTTCTAGTTTATACATAGAGCATAAAACTGTCTATCAATTTCCTTTCTACCATTTTTTTTTGTATTTCTAAATTGTTTTTGTCTGTTTTTAAGCACTGTTGCTTGGCACCTGATGATTCATTAAAGTTATATATTCATTCTGAATTGTACAATCTAACAATATAAACCTCCTGTTCTTTCAATTCTTCTTGTCCTGGATGTGAGACAGCATTCTTCCAGAACAACCGAGCCACTGTTAATGTTATTAGTATAAGGGACTTCCAGGAATTAGGGCTTACAGTTGTGGGAGGAGCTAAGGGGTAAAGGTGGAAGATCAGAGAAAAAAGGTGGAAGATCAGAGAAACAGTCACTCATCAGCTCATTTGAGGACTAAACATTTGAGGACTAAAAGATTGTTTTGGAGTCCCAAAAAATGAAAGGATATTTTGATCCAGACTCATGATATTCTCAGTAGCACAGTCATCTCAAAAACTTAGTGACTTCTGATCTATTTGCCTGCAGTCAGTTCCATGTACCAATAGCCACACCCCAAGACCTCTCTTGGACATCATTCTGGAATCGCCTATGTTTCCTTGCCTCCTCACCCCTATGATTCTCTCTCAACATAATGGCAGCCTCTTTGAGGACATTGGGCTTGAGTGGGAAGTCTACATGCTTACTTATACCTTTACCTGAGACATTTTCTTTCACTCAGAAAGTTCACTAGAACTTTGTCAACTCAAATTATTTTTGTTTCCCATATTTTACTGTTTGGAGACCAGAAGCAGTTACCTATTACAACCTCACAAGGCTCTGAATTATTGGACACTCTATTACCTTTCATTTTCTGCTTATGAAACAGCCAATTATTTCTTGAGTTCACCACTTCCTTGTCTGCCTTTCCAAACAGAGCCAATTCCAATTAAGACAAATTTCAAACACTCCATTTTCCAATGACCCCCACTATGAGTGCATAGTCATGGGGTCTGCCTTCCAAGTCTTCTCTGTAGGTGATGGTTTTGCCACATGGTTTGTCACAGCGTAACACAGGTGTCCAGCCATCCAGCATCATGCTATGTTACTTGCCCACCTCTTGCTAGGCTGCTGAGAAAATGTCCACTTTCTTTCTTTTTTTGCCACAGCACCAACTGACTGCAAAGTAATAATTTCCATGGCATTTAACAAATAATTTTAGTTGTTGCAAATGACCCCCACATTTCAGTGGCTCAACAAAATATATGTTTATTTCTCATTCACCCAATGTTTAATGAGGATTTTTCCAGTTAGCACAGCCTTTCAGGCAGTGAGTCAGAGATCCTGGTGACTCCTTCCATTTTGGAATGCTTCATTCTCCATGTGGCTCCAAATTTGCCACAGAAGAGACAGAGAATGAGGTGTGCAAGATATTTTTTCAATGGGCTAGCCTGAAAGTGTCATATCAGCATATCACGTCTGCCCACACTTTATCAGTCAGGATTAGTTTTATGACCCCACTCAAGTACCAGGGGGTTGGTTAAGTCATTATCCTTGGTGCCTGGAAAGATAATGAAATGGTTGACAATAATTAGAATTGTTTCTGCCAAAAGACCAGTCTGAAATTTCACTTGATGTTTTTGCAGAATCAGGTATTTTCCCCCTCCACTTATATGTGTCTTGTACATAATTTTCATCACAGTACCCCCCACATTGCATTAAAAATTATTGTACTAACTTAGGTAACGAGTGCTTCAGGGTTAAGAACTGCCCTGAGTTCATGTCTGCAGCACCTGAGCCTGACGCTCTGCCTGGCACAGGGCAGGTACCAAATGAGTGCTTGTCGAGAGAATGTTGTGGTGGGAGAGAGGCCAAGTTCAGAGTGGACACTGAGAGTCTGTGAAGAGCATTTGAGATGTCCCTTGGCTCCTGAGGGTGGCCCACACATAACAGAAGGAAGCTTCTCAGTGTCCTGGTCTGCCCTAGAAAACAGAGGAAGCCGGCCACCAGCAGGGATGTGCCAGGAGCTGATAGGTGGTGGTGGTGGTGATGGTGACAATTTTCTGACAGGTAGACGTGAAGTATCTTGAAAAAAACCTTTTTATAATTTGCCTCAAAGTGCCACCTAAGCTATCTGTAGCCCCCTCCCAACAGTCCTCCCCTCTGCCTCCCCAGGGCCCAGTTTGGAGAAGGGATGTAGCTCTTCCAATGGGCGGCACAAGTACCCTAAGAAGTCGAATCTTCGGGCAGGTGATCTGCCTTTGAGGAATCTGTTCAGCACAACGGCTCTGCGAAACAGCTCACTGAGCTAAATGTTTGCTGCCCCCTCCCTCCCTCTGTCCCCAGGGACACCTTTAGCACAGGGCGGTGGAGCACAGCCCTGCGGACATCAGGGCATCAGAACCTGGCAGCTTGAAAACCTGAGGAGTGGTGGCCAGGCCTTGCTCACCTTCCCCAGCTGCTTTAATCATAGGAAGGAACAGTCTGTCAGATGGGTATAAAGCCTTTACTTTCCACTCAGCTATTTTTATTTCACTATTAGGCTTCACTTTTTAGAGTACCCATAGGTTTACAGAAAAATCAAGTGGAAAGTAGAGTTTCTATATACCTCTCCTTACACAGTTTTCCTGCATTAATAACATCTTACATTACTGTGGAACATTTGCTACAGTTGATGATACAACTAATAATATGATAAATAAAATTAATGTACATCCAAATAACTTTAAAATTTAATAATTAAAATAACTTAAAATTTAAATAAATAATTTTAACAAAATAATGATATAATGTTAATATTAACTGAAGTCCATAGTTTACAAAAGGGTCCACTCTTGGTGTTGTGCATCCTGCGGGTTTGGACAAATGTAATGACATGAGTCTATGATTATAGTACCATACACAGTAGTTTCACTGCCCTGAAGTTGTCTGTGTTCCATCTATTCACCCCTCCCCAACCCACTCTCAATCCTTGGCAACCACTGGTCTTCCTGTTTTCTCTATAGTTCTGCCTTTTCCAAATGTCATTTAGTTGGAATCATTCAGTAAGTAGCTTTTTCGGATTAGCTTCTTTCATTTAGTAATAAGCATTTAAGATTCTTCCTTGTCTTTTTATGGCTTAATCATCCATTTTTTTAAATCTCTAAATAATTTTCCATTGTACGAATATACCAGTTTCTTTACGCATTCAGCTATCAAGACATCTTGGTTGCCTCAAAGTTTTAGCCATTATAAGTAAAGCTGCTACAAGCATTTGTGTGCAGGTTTTTGTGTGGACGTAAACTTCAACTCACTTCAATTACGTAAGTAAACACCTAGGCACACGATTTCTGGAATTTATGGTAAAAGTAGGTTTAGTTTGTCAGAAACTGCCAAACTTTTCTTCCAAAAATAGCTGCACCATTTTGCATTCCCAGCAGCAATGAATGAGAGTTCCTTCTGCTGCACATTGTCACCAGCGTTTAGTGCTATCAGTGTTTTGAATTTTGGCCGTTCTAATAGGTGTGTCATGATATGCAGTGTCGTACTAGTTTGCAATTCCCTGACGACATATAACATTGAGCATTCTTTCAAATGCGTGTCGCTCAGTTGGGTTGCCCCCTCCAACCACCCCACAGACCTAAGAGACATATTATTTCCAATTCGAAGCAGAAAGAATTGGCTTATCACTGTGGGAGAAAATATTTCTAGACTGATGGGCAAAACATTCCCTTAACACATATTCAAAAGTAATAGGGAACAACAGTAATGCCAAGTAACATTTCCTTTTTTTTAGATGCTTTCAAATTAGCACAATCAGAACTAAAAACAATAGGGAATGATTAAGGCTCCCTTACCCCCCTATCTCCCACCCCGGGGAGACTTTGAGACCAGATTCTGCCACTTTGCAGTGGGGTGAAAGCACCCAATCCAGGCTATTGAATATTGTGCAAAGAGCTAGACACTAATTAATCTGAGATATTTCCACAATCCTGCCTCCCACGTATTTTATACCAGACAGGCTAGATTCTAAGAGAAAAAGGAAATTGTTATCTCACTGAGAGAACCAGCTTGTTTTAATTCAGTGAAACTGAAGAAGTGAAATTCATTGCCTGCACTAGACTAGATTTGTCCATCTCTATGATTGGGTAAGCCAATTCCTTATAATGAATGTGTGTGTGTGTATATCCCCTAATGTATTAGATTGGATAATCTCCAATCCTAATATTCACTTGGCTATATATATCCTGTTGGATTGGTTCTGTTTCTCTGGAGAATCCTCGTTACCAAACTGCAACTGAGGTCCTGCTGCCCGCCGCCACCCTCAAGGCAAAATTCCAGAGGCAAAGTTTCAGTGATAAAGGAAAGGAGTCTTTACTCAAAAGCATCACAATGTTGGAATGACAGCTTTCCAAGTGCATTTAATCACTTAAGCCTATCAATTAAGGCTAACTATTTAGTTACAGCTTTAATCACTTAAACCTATCAACTAAGGCTGAACTCCTGAGTTCTCCCATCATTCTCCTTGTTTAATTATCTTATTTCTATAGGGTCAGTTTACAAACTAAAACAACGTAAGATACAAAAGACACACAATTTTGGGGGAATGGCAGGTTTCTGCCTCAGAGGTTGTCCCCTGTAGAACACCCAAAGAAAAAGAACCCTGCCACCCTCTGCCAGGCCAGCCTGGCCCAAGGCCGCGCCCAGAGCTTCTCCCCATCCAAGACACTGCCTGCTGGGAAACACAGGCAGCTGCAGCTCGATCATCCAGCCATCCTCGAGGAAGAAGAGCCTGAGAGCCAGAGACAGCCATCGCCCGCCCATTGGACAGCCCTTCTTTTATTTCAAATTGTCTTCCCCATATTCCATGTGCTCTGGAGATATTCAGCTTCTCAGCCAATCGCATCCTAGAGTGTCAACCACTGCCTCCACAAACCCCTCCTGTGGCCCCTCCCTACTTCTCCCCCGTGATCTGATCAGATTTCCCCGTATCACCCTGACAAAACCAGAAGGGGAATCACACAAGACTGTGAACAACACGAGGCAGGGATTGTGGGGCCACTGTAGATTTATTCTGCTACAGTAACACATCTTATTGAGTTATTAAATCTTATATAGAGAAAATTGTCACTTTGAGAGCACAATGCAAGAAGGCACTCTTAGACTTAAAAAAGAATCGACAACCATTGCAGTACATGAGTTCCATGGAGACAGCCCCGGGTAAGTCTGACCTGCATGGGCACTGGGCGACTCTGCGGGATCAGAAAAAGTCATTAAACACAGACACAGGAGGTCCTAAGAAGCCAAGATGCTAAATGTCATCACATGCTTTCTTTGTGCAGACTTGCCAGGAGGAGCGCAAGAAGAGGCACCCACGTGCTTCAGTCAACTTCTCAGAGTTTTCTAAGAAGTGCTTAGAGAGTTGGAAGACTATGTCTGCTAAAGAGAAAAGAAAATGTGAAGACATGGCAAAGGCAGAAAAGGCCCAATATGCAAACAAAATGAAAACTTATCTCTCTCCTAAAGGGGAAACAAAAGACAAGTTCAAGGGTCCCAATGCACCCAAGAGGCTGTGGGAGCTTCCCCTTCCAAGGACAGAAGCTGGGACCACAAACCGGGCTCCCAAGCACAGAGCACCAGTGCCGGGATCAGCAGACCACATACCACCCAGCGATGAAAGGCCACGAGGTTTGTCTCTGCTGGGCAGAGATGAGACCCCCTGGAGATAAAGCCACTATTTTTTTCTAGTTCTTTCCTAATTCTTAAAGGGGCCAAAATGCAGGTTTTGTTTGCAACCACTCAACTTGGGCCCAAGTGACGGGAGGGAGGCGTGGACTGCAGTTGTGCAAGGAGAGGCTAGAGTGGGAGATACTGGGGAGAGAAATGGGAGAGTGGCTGTGGGGTTTTCTGTGCTGCGATTTACCTTGATTCTGCAGCAGCCCTCAGTCTGGAGAAGAGCAAGCCCCTCCCAGGAGAAAAGCAATTACCTTACCCTGTGGGATACTACTCCTTCCAACCTTTGCAATCCTGCTCACCCCACCCTAGATCTTTTTTGTTTGTTTGTTTCTGGGGGGTTTTTTTGATCTGGGTTTTATTTTATTTTCTTCTTTCTTTTCTCCCATCCTGAACCTCAACCCCTGCTGAGGTGACAGCAACCTACGCAGACCCAGGGAGTGTCAGAGATAGGCTGTAGGGTGCAGCCATACCATACACTTTCCCAGGAAACAGATTGGCTCTTCCCCCTCATGGGAGAGCCATAGAAACACCGTCCTCTAGCAGACCCAAAATCTGAACTCTGGAGACCCCATCCGTTAGACTACTGTGGAGTACAGGGGAAAAACCCTGGACAAACTCAGACTAGTGGCTTAGGGCAGGAGAACACACCTACCATCTTCCATGAAGTCTGGAAGTCACATGCCACAGGAGATCCAGAAGTCCCAACCTCCCCCGCCACCCCCACCACACCCTTGGATTCTGCCAAAAGCCCTCTCAGAAACAGTTGGGTCTGCAACTAGGGTAAAATTGACAGCCAGCCAGCAGGCAGAGACAGGCAGAGATGGATCCTGTGGTGACCTGAGACATTTGCTCACACACCTCTGGGCCCAATACTGATAAAACCCAGCTTGGCAGAGCAGCTGGGCTCACTATGGGTGCAGCCAAGCTAGGAGGAAACAGCCACAAACTGTGGATTGCTTGGAGCTTTGAATGGGCTGGCTAGACATAGATGGCATCTGACATTGTATTACACCAGCCTCAGACACCATCAGAGCCATATCCAAAGGGAGAACCCAGCAGGCAAACACTAAACTCTGCTGAGATGAATCCCACCTTGTTCTTTTTCATTATTTTTTCTTTCTCATAGTCTCTTTATTAGTTTTTCTTTTTCTATTTTTATTGCTTTCTTTTTCTTTCATATCTCTTATTTTACTCTTACCATTGAATACCTAACCCTAATCAGAAAAGACCCCAAATAGCCTCGGCAATCTTGAGAAAGAAGAACAAAGTTGGAGGGATCATAATACCTGATATCAGACTATACCGCAAGGCCACTGTAATCAAAACAGTCTGGTACTGGCATAATGGAACAGAATAGAGAGCCCAGAAATAAATCTATGTCATTATGGTCAATTAATATTTGACAAAGGAGGCAAGAGCATGCAATGGAGTAAAGACAGTTTCTTCAATAATGGTATTAGAACTGGAGAGAGAACCAAGATGGTGGTGTAGGTAGACACACTGCGCCTCCTCGCACAACCAGAACTGACAGAAAATCTAACGGCAAGGAAGTCCGACACCAAGGAAATAAAAAATAAACATTCATCCAGACCTGTAGGAGGGGCGGAGACGGGCAGCCGGGGCAGAGAGAACTTGCGTTGCTGTGGCGGGACGAGACTGGTGGAGTGTGGGACAAACGGGGCAGGCAGTCTGACCACTAGCAGACCCTGCGGCCCCACATTTGCGCATAGATAAACCAGGACAAACGGCAGGAAACAGGGCTCCAGCACGATGAAATAAAGCCTCAAACCTCTGATTGAAAACATCCGTGGGGGTTGGGGGGCAGCAGGAGAAACTCCCAGCCTCACAGGACAGGTCGTTGGAGAGACCCACAGGGGCCTAGAGTGTGCATAAGTCCACCCACTCAGGAACCAGCACCAGAGGGGCCCAATTTGATTGTGGGTAGTGGAGGGAGTGACCGAAATCCAGCAGAGAGTAGAGCGGGCGCCATTACTCCCTCTCGGCCCTTCCCCCATGTATAGTGTCACCCCGCCCCAGGGAACACCTAAAGCTCTGCCCCTTTAAGCAACAGAAGCACCAAGACAAAAAAAAAAAAAAAAAAAAAAAGGCCCAAATGACAGAACACTTCAAAGCTCCAGAAATAATTCAACTAGGCAGCGAACAGATAGCCAACCTATCAGATGCACAGTTCAAAACACTGGTAATCAATAAGCTCACAGAATTGGTTGAATTTGTTAGAAAACTAGATGAAAAAATGAAGGCTATGCTAAGAGAGACAAAGGAAAATGTACAGGGAAACAATAGTGAGGCGAAGGAAACTGGGACTCAAATCAATGGTGTGGACCAGAAGGAAGAAAGAAACATCCAACCAGAAAAGAATGAAGAAACAAGAATTCAGAAAAATGAGGAGAGGCTTGGGAACCTCCAGGACATCTTTAAATGTTCCAACATCCGAATTATAGGGGTGCCAGAAGGAGAAGAGGAAGAGCAAAAAATTGAAAACTTATTTGAACAAATAATGAAGGAGAACTTCCCCAGTCTGGCAAAGGAAATAGACTTCCAGGAAGTCCAGGAAACACAGAGAGTCCCAAAGAAGCTGGACCCAAGGAGGAACACCCCAAGATGAAACAGAAGGAGAGAATCTTAGAAGCAGCAAGAGAAAAGGACACAGTTACCTATAAAGGGGTTCCCATAAGACTGTCAGCTGATTTCTCCAAAGAGACCTTACAGGCAAGAAGGGACTGGCAAGAAGTATTCCAAGTCATGAAAGGCAAGGGCCTACATCCAAGATTACTGTATCCAGCAAAGCTATCATTTAGAATGGAAGGGAAGATAAAGTGCTTCTAAGATAAAGTCAAGTTAAAGGAGTTCATCATCACCAAGCCCTTATTATATGAAATGTTAAAGGGACTTATCTAAGAAAAAGAAGATAAAAAATAGGAACGGTAAAAATGACAGCAAACTCACAGTTATTAACAACCACACCTAAAACAAAAACAAAAGCAAACTAAGCAAACAACTAGAACAGGAACGGAACCACAGAAATGGAGCTCACATGGAGGGTTATCAATAGGGGAGTGGGAGGGGGAGAGGGGGGGAAAGGTACAGAGAATAAGTAGCATAAATGATAGGTGGAAAATAGACAGGGGGAGGATAAGAATAGTGTAGGAAATGTAGAAGCCAAAGAACTTATAAGTATGACCCATGGACATGAACTATAGGTGGGGAATGTGGGAGGGAGAGGGTGGGCAGGATGGAGTGGAGTGAAGGGAGGGAAATGGGACAACTGTAATAACATAATCAATAAATATATTTAAAAAAGAAATGTATACTTGAAACCTATATTATCTTATTAACTAATGTCACCCCAATAAATTTAATTAAAAACCAAATGCCTATAAAGCAAATAAATAAATAAATAAAATAATGGTATTAGGAGAACTGGACTGGACTGGTACATACCATGAAAGTCCTAGCAGAAAATATAGACAGTAAAACTTCAGATATCTTGCACAGCAATATTTTTGCCAATATATCTCCTAGGGCAAGGGAAACAAAGGAAAAAATAAACAAATGGGACTACTACATCAAATTTAAAAACTTCTGCACATCTAAAGAAACTATCATCAAAATTAAAAGGAAACTGTATGGGAGAACATATTTGCCAATGATACATCAGACAAGGGTTTAACCTCCAAAATATATAAAGAACTCCTATGACTTGACACCAGGAAGACAAATAATCCAATTAAAAATGGGCAAAGAACCTGAATAGACACTTCTCCAAGGAGGACATACAGATGGCCCATAGATACATGAAAAAAATGGTCAACACCATTAGCCATCGGAGAGTTGCAAATTAAAACCACGATGAGTTATTACTTCACATCTGCCAAAATGGCTATCGTTAATAAATCAACAAATAACAAAGGCTGGTGAGGATATGGAGAAAAGAGAACCTTAGTGCACTACTTATGGGAATGCATACTGGTGCGGCCACTGTGGAAAACAGTATGGAATTTCCTCAAAAAACTAAAGATGGAACTGCTTTTTGACCCAGCAATTCTACTGCTGGGAATATAGCCTAAGAATCTTGAAACACCAATTCAAAAGAACCTACGCACCCCAATGTTTATAGAAGCACTATTTAGAATAGCCAAGAGTTGGAAACAGCCTAAGTGACTATCAGTAGATGAGTGGATTAAAAAACTGTGATACATTTATGCAATGGAATACTAGACAGCAGAAAGAAGGGGTTCCTACATTTTGTGAGAGCATGGATGGAACTGGAGACTATTATGCTAAGTGAAATAAGCCAGTTGGTAAAAGACAAATACTATATCATCTCACTTATGAGAGGAATCTAATGAACAAAATAAACTAATGAGTAAAATAGAACCAGAGGCATCGAATCATGGAACAGACTGACAGCTGTAAGAAGGGAGAGGGGAGGTACAGATTGATTGAAAGAAGGTGAAGGAATTAGTCAAAGAATGTATATGAAGGACCCATGGACATGGACAACGGTGAGGGTGGACTGGATAGAGGGGGGCAAAGGAAGAAAAAGTGAGAAAACTGTAATAGCATAAACAATAAAATAAAAATTTTTAAAAACGATTCAAATGGATTTTTTAAAGCTGAAAATCCTTTCTCTGACTCCCAACAGTAACTGCAAATCTCAGAACACAGGTGGCTAGCATGCCTGAGAGGTGGGCTTGATCCACAGTAACCCTGTCACCTCCGGCCTGGCCAGGAGGAGCAAGGCTGCCACTGGAGATGGCTTCCCCACATGAGCTTGCCCATCAGGTATCCAGCCTCTCTGGGTTTCTCTTCTTTGCGCTGTAATGTCAAGGGATCCTTCCAACATGACAGGGGGTTCTAGAGATGGAATCAGTGGGAGAGAGTTGTCCAAACTGCAGTGCTTTAGAACCCTAAGCAGAAACCCCCTTGAGTGCAACAGAGACAGAAGTGGCTAGAGGAGTCTGAGGAAGGATGCATCGCAATGAACTCTGTGTTTGCTGCCAGTGGGCAAGGGGACAGGGAAGTGGAGGTGGCTTCTGCATCTCCAAGAGGCCCAAGAGGGTCTGGAGTACACTGGTCAGTGTCTGAAGAGGTGTGGGCAGGGTCTGATCACCACAGTGGCCTGGGGTACAGGTTCAGACACCACTGGGGGTCCTAATCTCCTAACTGGGCCTTGTGTTTATTTTTGCCACGCTTCCCTACCTGCCATCATTTTAGTGATTGTTTGCCTGTCACTGTGCCTAGGCAAGGCGTATTTCATCTGCCCTCTGCCCCAGCACCTCTGACTGTGCTGAGCACACACAAAGTGCTCAGTAACTAGTGTTGACTGCACTTCTGGCCCTGGAGAAGCACCCAGTGAGGAGCACAGACGTACAGTAAGTTTTCGGTCTTGCTGGATTTCAGCTTTGGCCAAGACAGTGGTGGGTGTTATTTTCTCTCAGATAGAGGCAAATGAGCAGATAGCACACAGTAGGTGATTGATATCCTGGTCATCCCCAGTGTCCTCTCTGAAGAGGAGCCTGTAATGCAGGTGGTTTGGGAGAGAAACAGGTAAAAAGTAAGGAGAGAAGTTCCTGCCAGGAAGAGAGCCAAATGCTGGTAGGTCCAGCAGGGAGAAAGAAGGCCAGGGTTCTGGGTCAGTAATGGAAAGGGACTGGTGGGCTGATAGAAAATCACTTGGGGTTCAAACAAACAAGGCAGCTGGCAATTGTAAAAAGATGACAACCCAGCTGACTTTGCCCCCTTGGTGCTAAGCCATGTCCTCTCTCTGTCCTGTGCCTTGTCCGACATTAAAGTGTAACCACAGGTTGAGGTTAGAGAGAAGGCCCAGCAGGCAACAGAGGACCTACACAGAAACCTGGGGACAATGGAAGGAGGAAGGAGATGCTCCCTGGGCCTTGGCAAAGGGGGCAGGGTGAGCCAGGTCAGATGAACCAGGAGAGCATAATCGGAAGGGGCTTTTGGCCACGGTAGAGTAACTTTGGCAGAGGAGGCCATGTATGGGGAAGAAGCGGGCTCATAGCAGCCTGCAGACTCTGAGGGCGGCCCGAAGAAAGCAGGGCTACGGGCAGGGTGGTCAGGCTCTCTGTTTGTTGGGTAAAGGGCTGAGGGCTAGGCACCTGGATGTACCTGGTGTCCCCAGAATTCTGCACCACGGAGAGGTATGGATGAGCACAGCAAGCCAGCGGCCACTGGTCCTGACCGGATAGAGAGGCTGGACCCAGGGTCCCTGAGAAAGGCTGCAGCCCCCTGCAGCAAAAGGGCCATTTCCCTGAGGAATAGCCTCTTGCCTGGGACAGGGGGATCACTGCCAGGGTCCCACATTGTATCCTAGCTGAGATCTGGTCACAGTGTAGGTGAGTGACATATGTTCAAAAAGGAAAAACAGACAGTGGGCCCTCCCTAAGGGCATAGAAGCAGGCTAGAGGGACCAGGAACCACTGAACCAATCAGCTTAAGAGACAGCTTCTGAAGTCATGATTTATTTGGCAATCTTAGATTTCATCATAGCCCAAGGATACCCTCCATATCTCTTCCTTGGTGAAGCTTTTCAGAACTCAGTCAGCACTTTGAGTATGAGATCAAGTAATGCAGTGGAGAGGCAAACATGGGTCGGGGGTGCTGGTGGGGGCGGGTAAACTGGCCCAGGCAGGGACTTTGACTTCTGGTAGCTGCTTCTGCCCAAGAAGGCCCCTGAGGAGACAGCCCCATAGGTCACCTTGTGCACCCACTAATTTGCTTCCAAGTAGTCAGGGTTCCAAACATACAAACCTCAATAGCTGTAATTTATCCTAGCTATAAAAGCATTTGGAAACACACGGTCATTCATGGCAAACAAAATGTCAAACATCTAAAAATAATCTGAACAGAAAGGCACAAGATTTGTAGAAAGAATGTCACACGGCTCCCCTGAGACAGGTAAGAATATCTGATATTGTGACATGCTAATGTAGGTGGGAAGTTTTCAGGGCTAAAAATGTTGCTGTCTGAACTAGAGTGAAGAAGTGTCAGTGTAGCAGAGTAACAATGAAGACTACAACAAAAATGAGTGGACTTCTGACAATTTTTATTTATCTCCTTAGTTAGTGTAATTAACACAACTGAAGACAATTTACTAAGAAAGGAAACAAAGGGTAGAGAGAAGAGACGGAAGAGGCTTTCTTCTGCCAGTAATCCAGCCACTGTGTGGGGGGAATGTGAAGCCCTGCATCAAATCTTGGGCTAACCCAAACTCCTGTACACTTGGGCCATTCCCGCCAAGCAGCAGCGCTTTTAGAAGTAATGTTCAGCCCTGGCTGGTGTGGCTCAGTGGATTGAGCACCGGCCTGTGAACCGAAGGGTCTCCGGTTTGATTCCCAGTCAGGGCACGTACCTGGGTTGCAGGCCAGGTCCCCAGTGGAGCGTGTGAGAGGCAACCACACATTGATGATTCTCTCTTTCTCTCCTTCCCTTCCCCTCTCTCTAAAAATAAATAAAAACTTTTAGAAAAAAAAAAAAAAAAAAGAAGTAACGTTCAACAGTGAGCTTCTCTGGCTCTCAGACACACACCCTTCTGGCCAGGCGCCCAGCCCAGAACTCAGGGAGGGGCCGGAACCCATCAAGGCTGTCTCAGCCATTTCAGTTTTCCTAAGATCCCATTTATTGCTTTAAGGTTTCAAGTAATTGTTTGGTCAGAAAAAGGGCCAAAGTTCATTTAATAATAAAATTTCTCTGCAAAAACATTCCGTTTTCAGTTAAAATGAAGCACAGCAGCAGCCTGTGTAATTCTAACCCCGTAAGGAACCCACGGAGAGCAGTTTCTGTGACAGCTCATGAGGGAGGCAGCCTGGAGAGGGTGGGGTCGCTGATGGGATGGGTGCTGGGGTCTGGAGAGCTGGGGGGCCGAGGGCCCGCTTCCAGCCCAAAGGTAGCAGTGAGTACACGGACAGGACACCACCTCAGGTGAGTTGTGGAGGACTCCTGCAACCTGGTACTGCCAGTGGACCGAAGTGAACAGCCTCTTCGACTTCTCTTCCAGTTTCCATGTCTGCAAAGGTGGCAGCAACTGTGGAGGCAGCACTGTCCCAAGTGAAGAGGAGGGGACCTTTACCACGAGGTCATTAGATTTTCACGGAGAGCCTAGAGTCAACAGCCTTCTCACTGGAGATTTCTTTCAAACATCAGGCCATGGGTAGTAAATTGTATCACTGCCATTTATCTTAGAGGACTTTTCAAGTGCATCTAAAGCAAGAAATTCTGCTTCAAGATGTCATTTTGCAATGCTTGAGAGGCACTTAAAAAATAATGCCTTCAAAATTTCTAGTTCTACCTAGAAGTTAGAAGAAAAGGAAGAAGAGCACCTCAGATCAGAGAACAGTGAAGGCTTATGGCGAGTGCCCTGGGACTAGGGGGCACAGCAGGTAGCTGAAGGGGGTGCAGACTGCCATGCTCCACCTGCCTGCTGCCACCCTCTGGCCTCCACAAAATCCCTTTTGTGGGGGACAGAAGAGCTTGCTCCTTATAAATGCCCCAGTGTCTGGCCCTGCCCTGCCCTGACCGTACCATCACTTGGTGGGCCAGGCTGGAGCAGCTGCGGATGCCTTTTGTCCAGGCCTCACCTGGGCCTCCTGCATCTCCTTTCTCCATCCCGAAAATCTCTGCCTGCACGGTACCCCACAGGAGAGCCCATGTGTTCCCCTGAGTCCCTGACTACACTGTGGGTACCCCAGGCCTCTCTGACCCAGTGGAATGAGAGGGACCTAGAGGACAGATCATGCCTCTGTGGCGGGAAGAAACAACACTGCCTGTCACCTTGAAAGAAGTGTTCTAGGGGTAGTGGAAGGTTTTGATCCAGAGAGGCCTTCAAATACGGCGCGTACGTTCTGGTCTTGCGCACACTTCGCTGGACACAACCAAAAGTGGTAAGTCCAAAACCAGAGACATGATCAGCAGTAATTGCCCGGAGCGCCAGACCCCTGCCCTGGTATGCAGTACGATACTTCGACCTGTATTCCAGTTTGGTCAGTTTGTTATTAGGTAGCTTACAAATTTACCAGGAAAACAATTCTTAGGGTCAATCTTGGAAAAGATGAAGTAGCGGGAAAATTATAAAGAATTCATTTATACAATCCCTAGAGAAACATCATCAAAGTGCTTCAAGTCGAAGATAATTCCACTGACAATGGACTTAAAACAAAAACGGAATTAGAATTTTTCTGAATTTTGGATAATCTTCAAATTTCTGAAGGTACCACCTACAATAAGAAAAAAGGACATTAAAAAAGAGAAAATAATTTTGTGACTTAAACATGTAACAGACACTAACAAAAGGAACAATATTTTTATCACAAAGGCACAGTTTTAAAAAGTAGTCCTAAAAACTGCCATTTCAGATACATAGTTGATTTTGTCTGTATCACGAATAATTAAGTAATCAGTGATTATAAAGTACGAGTCACAAGAAGTGGCCCATGTAATTCTCCCCTAGTTGGCAAGCATGATTACTGATGTGTGATAAAGATGCTGATTAGCGTCTGGTGGGGCTGCCTTCCCAGACCCAGGAAGCAGCAGATTAGGGGAGAGGGGAGGAACCTGTAGGTGTATCTTAACTACCTCCTGGTGACTGACAGTTCTCTCCAGAGCCCAGGAGAGAACTACTGCCTCAGACCCAGGGTCTGTGGAAAGGGCACCCAACCAGGTGACTGTCAAACAGACCTGCGAAAATTCAACATGGGGTCATTTGCAATTGGGCCTTATACTCAGGACTGACAGGTATTTTCCATTTTGATATAAACTATATCAACAAAGGCATACTCATTTGTTTTGGGATAACAGCTATTTGGGAAGGGTGGAAACTAAGTGGACAGAGTAAAAATTTTAAATATTTTGACAAGATGAAGAAATAGAAAAATGGAATTGCCATAAGCACAAAAGAAGGTAAAACAGAGTAAGAGCCATGACAGAAACCATTAGCTATTTGTTAACACGGCAGCAATACCTGACAACAGCACACCGTGAGCGAGCGAAGTCCTGTCCATCGTAGATTCCGGAGAGGCTATTAATGCTATCAGCCACAGACGGAGGACCAGGAGAGACTACTCCCTTTACCTCCAGGTGCTGTCTGCACACCCAAAAGGAAATGAGAAAAGTCCTGAAAGGCTGGGCAGTGGGCCTGCGGGTCAGTCACAGCAATAACGGCCTTCTCCAGTGCAGGGATGAGCCGCAGCCAAGAGTGCCGTGGCCGACGTGGCCCCAGGCAACAGCAGTGCCAAGACGTGAATGTGCATAATACACACCGTGACTCAGTAGCCCCCGCAAGTTTTCATAGGTCTGTGAACTGTACAATGTGTATTCCCCCAAATCCGTTTGTTAAAAAAACCTAATCCCGAGGTGATGGTATTAGGGGGTGAGGATTTGGGAGGCGATTAGGTCCTGAGGCTAGAATCACATGATGGGATTAGTGCCCTGATAAGAGGTCCCAAAGAGCTCCTTGCTCCTACTGTGTGAGGACACTGGGAGATGGTACTGTCTACAACCCAGAGGAGGGGCTTAAGGCACCTAGTTTATGGTGCTTTTTGTCACAGCAGCCTGAACACACTAAGACAGCCTGTTGCGGACCTAGGACACAGACCATGAGCTAGCATCTTAAGAGTTCCCCCATGAGTCAGCAGCACTGGGCACTGTGTCAGGAGAGGCAGGAGGTGAGCTCCTCTCTCCTAGAAACTGCCCATTGAAAAGGGACACATTAGCTTCAAAGGGGCAAGAGTGGTAGCAAAGGACAGCTTAAAATTCGAGGAAGAGGACAGCCACAGCCACATGCACCTGCAGGGTACCAGAGGACCCGAGACAGCCACGCGGTGATGTGCTTGCTGTATAGCAGGCTGGATTCCCTGTGCTGCTTCGAAGAGCCTTCACTGGAGCAGAACTTTCTTACCTAGTAAGGCTATGTTTGTCAAATGTGTTAAATTTACTTCACAGAAATTACCTTATAGGAATGCAATATACTTTGCTACATGATTAAAGTAAAATTTTCTCAATTATTTAATCACTGAGATCAAGAAATTATATTTGAAGGTTTATAATTGTGGGTAGATGCATAAATGTTTTTAAAAAGGGAATAAGCAGCATGATTTCTATTATTTTTCTCACTCATTTTTCTATGTCTAGAATCAAAAAGCTGTCACTCATGTGACAAAGACCACTGCTGGATGTCAATGTTTTGTCTTTTCTTATTGTGAGGCCTGACCTAATGCCCCCTTGTCTTCTGACTGAAAGAGAAATGACCCCTAGCCAAGGACTGCCCACTTCATCACATTCAGGTTGTGCTAAATCTGAGATAACTCTCCAAATTATTTTTCAAAGCAGTTACTGTTTTTCTGGCTCACCAAGAGCTCCATTCCCAAACCTCTCTCATGGAAGTCTTGCTCTGGTGGGGACAGGCCAGTGACAGCTGAACTGGTGGGGACAGCCAGTGACAGCTGAACACACACTTGCAAGTGCTCGCAAGTTGTGCTCTTTGTGTCTGACGCTGATGAGTGGGGCTGCGAATCCAAGGCAGCACTTCTACACATGTTCTCGTGTGTCCGTACTCTTTAAATTGTTGCACTGTCCATCAGAGTGCCTTAACGACACATTGAATCACTTTTTTTTAAGTGACAGTAACAAATAGGTAAGCATATGATCATTCTTTATTGCAACAGAGGCCCTTCTCAGAGGCTGGGATCCAAGGTGCAGCTTTGGGACGTGCCAAGTCCACATCTGTACTCGGCCTGTCACCCAGCAGCTGCAGAAGTAGTGTATGCGGCCGCGCGCTGCCTGGTCCAGTGCATGACTGCGCTGCCCAAGGCTGGTGGGAAGGAAGCCATGCGAAAAAAGACCTCCTTGAAATGTTGCCCTCCCACCAGAGTATCTGTTAGCACTCAGCACAGCTGACCCATGTGTCTGACTTGGGGCTTAACGATCAAGATAATCGTTTGTGAATTAAATACTTCCTGTCAGGTTGTTACAGAGAGAAATCTGTTTTAACAAAATGCTGCTTTGCTGCAGGAGTAGCCCCATGGACTGTTTTCTTTAGGAATCAGTGTATTTGGTGGGCTAATTAGTTGGGTTCACTGGATTATTAAAAAAGACAGCTTTCGTTTTGTCTTCAGCTTGTAAAACCAACACTTGTAAACATACTTCCACTAAACTGAATTGATGCATTATTCAGCAATTTAAAATTGGTTTTGCACCAACATTAATTTAAACATCAAACAAATGACACAGAGCCCTTTCAATTCAGGAATCTTTATGCAAAGAATACCTCAAAAAATGGAATTATGTATTTTCTAATTCCGGATGTTTCACATTCAGATACTGAGAGGGATTTTCCTGTTCCGTTTTCATTTGAGGAAAGATCTTTACAAGTGACCTGGCATGCTCTTGTTCAATATTCCCCGATCCAGTTTCTTAAAATATCAGCATCAACTCATTTGTTTTTATTACTAGAAACTAGCCCATATTGGCTTCTTAAAATGTAACCTAACACATGTCCAGGAGTAGCATCTTCCCCCAGAGGCAATGGCAGCCACGAGAAGGTGGTCAAGCAGGAGGAGGGGGAGCAGATTCTCAGGCACACAGGGCCTCATGCTGGGCCAAGATCAGAGGGCTGTCGTTGTCCTTGTTGATGCCGGAAATCTGGCTTTGGTTTTTATTCATTTTCTAGGACTCTGTAATGTATATGTAGTCTGAAGTGCTGCCATGTTATTTCAGCCAAGCCTGTTCAGAGTATGAATCCTTCTGCTTCTAAGGGAAGAATGTGGATGTGCTGTGGGGAGTGCAGAGCCCAGGGTCCGTGAGGACCCCAGGTCAGCACAGCGGAGAGCGCCCGTGTGCAGGGGCTCTGAGGGCTGATACACTGGCCCTTCCCTCCAGCTGTGGGCCTCCTGGGCTCCCATTTCCGCACAGTCAGCATTCCTCCTTGTAAGTAGCATGTTGCAGGTCAGATCCCAAATGCCCTGCTTGACTTTTAACTTGACCGCTGAGTCCAGAGTCCAGCACATAAATTCAAGGAGACTCAGAACAGGATGAACAAAATAAGCTGACGTGTACCTGATGATTCCTTATAGCTGAGTTATTCTTCAGATATTTGTGTGGTTTTGAGCTTTTTAGTCAAAGCATGACATAAAATGAGATTCTGCAATTCAAATTAATATTAACATTTCAAAAATCTGACCTTAACACAGATGTAATAAGGTCAGAGAACAAATTTAAAACATTGAAAAGTGTTTGAAACTTACCGGTGGTGCTCTTGTGCTCTGGGGAGTAAAACACAGAAGGTAAACAGAGCGAACGCCCCTCCTTGCACAGACCAGCTGGCCAGGCCATAGCCACACCACTCAACCAATTCTCCAAAGTAATTGGCTGCGCTTACGTATTCAAATAAGCCTCCTAGAAGAGAGCACAGACCCAGTGGTGCAATGACTACAAAGTGATGCCCAGAAAACACCTGACTTAAGAGATAAGGGTGAATACCTACTCGGAGCACATAAATTCAATTATGGGAAAATACAACTTTTCAGAACATCAATCAATGAAGCACATGCAACATTACTAGTTTTACTATTATTTCGTATCACAATTTCTGGTAGTAACTATTTACCTGTACTAATATCTGCCTATATGGCTGAAGAGAAAATGCTACAGTTTTCATATGCTTCAATATATATCAGTTCATTAGTTAATGTATCAAACTGACAGAATCTGAGCAAGGACAGAGAATACGGAATAACAATTAATGAACTAGCTTAATAAAATGGACATATATAACACTCTAGACCAAAAATTGAAGACATTATTGATTTTCAAGGACAGATTCATTTGTTCATTCACTTATTCATTCATTTATTCACCACTCATCAAAGCTTTACCGATTTGTCAAGTCTACATTATGGGAGACACCATGGTCAAGGTACTTGGGTTACTGTGGATAAGATACCCTCCCCGACCCCCCACATCTGGAACATTAGACCTCACTGTACTAAACAAGGAAAACACGGAGTACAGCAGAGGGTGTGGAGTCCTGTGGGGAGCAGAGCAGGGCGGGAGGGCCCACAGGTTGAGCCAGGAGTAGAGGGAGGTCATGGTCACAAACAGTGTCTAGGAACAGGCCTCCCCTGGCAGGTGAGGTTTGAGCTCAAACTTTCTGGGAGGGCTGGGCTACAGTTGTGGGGGTGGGAGCCCTCCAGGCAGCAAAAGCAAAGGCCCTGAGGCCAGAGGGCAGAGCTGCATATTCTGCCTGGTGGTCACCCTCAGGGCCTCAGTTTAAGTAATTGGAGATTTGTAGGATGTTTTTGGTCATTTGTTCCTTAGGTTGCTACTCTCCTTGTATGGTTTCCAGGTAGGTGAGTAGAAGGATTCCAAACCAAGTATGGCTGTGTACTTCCCAGCTCCATTGAAGTTTTTAGTCTTACCTACTTGACTTCTTTTTTAGAAGCTCTACTGGTTTCTAACTTATATTTGCTTAGTCCTTTTAATAGTATATACTTCTTTACTCATAACTTCAATCCCTTTTTATTTTTTTAAACATCTAAGTATTCACTGTATAATCTGCTCCTATCAACGCTAAGGCCTGAGGTCTCTCATGTTTAATCGTGCTACCACTCTCCCGTGCCGGATTTCTTCAACGGTCTGCGACCTTTAAATATGGCTCTTGTTCCTTGGCACGTGGTCTGTGGTGCTCTCTTAGGCCTTTGGGGATCTGGGTGTGCCCGGGCCCATGCATGAGGGCACCACCCACCAGGACTTCGTGGATCGTAGTTCGTGGCTTGAGGTTTTTCCTACTCGCCAAGTGGTGTGAATTTGGGCTGCAAAGCGGCACGAATGCAGCTGGTGGCCACAGACTCTCACAGGTGTGCTCTGGACGCTGGGACTCGGATTTTGCCCTCTGATGACGACTTCCTTCTCTGACACCACACTGATACGTTTAAAAAGACCTTTTAAAAATTCAACCAATGACAGCAAGGCATGGAGTGAGGAAATACAAAGCAAATTTCAAGATAATATGGACGAAGAAACTTGAGATATTGAAAATACGCCAAGAAAGAGCTGAAAATAAGATGAAAAGAACAGACAGGTTTTTATTGATGTTGAGCATCTACTGGTTTGTTTGCCATTTTCTTATTGATTTAATTGACCCTTTATATGTTATGAGCAATAATAATACCTCTCAACTAACCTAAGAAAGATTTTATTATTTTATATATAAAGAAACTTGAGCCACCCCTCCCCCAAATTTCATCCAACATTTTTAATTGTTTTCAGAGGGAGGGTCAGTGAAGGTATCTATCCTGTAATATTTTTAAAAATGAAGTATAGGATACCCCTTATAAACCATAAATTCTTCCTCATACTCTCTCTTTCCAGAGATAAGTAGAGTTTCCTTTTTGGTTAATAAGCATTTAGCCAAAATTTATCACTTTAATAAAACAATAATCATAATGATTGCTATTAATAATAGTGACTCATATTAAAAACTATAGCTAATTCCTGGCCACTGTGGCTCGGTTGGTTGGAGTGTTGTCCCACGCACCAAAAGGTCGCGGGTTCATTTCCTGGTCAGGGCACACGCCTGGGTTGCGGGTTCAGTCCCTGGTGGGGACGTGTATGAGACAACTAATCAATGTTTCTCTCTCACATCAATGTTTCTCTTCCTCCATTCCCCTCTCTCTAAAAACCAATGAGCATGTCCTTGGGTGAGGATTAAAAAAAAACAAAATTATGATTAATACATACTACACTTTAGTTATTAGATCTGGCAAACTAAAACAACAAGGCATCATGTAATGCAATTTTAGAACGAATTCTCCATTTTCAGTACATACCCCTTGGAATTTTGTATCCAGTCTCCCCTGGCTGCCTGAGATTCCTTAGAATGTGATCTGAATGAATGTTTATCAGCATGCCTACTAACCACAGGGCAAAACCTTGAAGGAAAAAAAATTACACAAGAGTATTGATTGATAAACTATAAAATTTACAAACCTGTGCTTGAATGAACAGTATCACTAACTCTTTATATATTAGTATGACATATAAGCCATAATTGATAGCCAAAACCAATATAATAAACATTGTTCTTTATTTACAAGGATAATTACTGCTCTCAGGTATGCTCCATAGGGCTTTGTCTTTCTAATAATATTAATTATCTGATCTAGTCAAAATACTTTGGCCCGATGGCACAATCTGCTTTTTAGAATGACTAGTATGATTAGAACTATGACTCAGGTCATAACGACTATGTGAGGCGTGACTGCCCCCCCCTGCTTTTGGCAGAGGAGGAGAGGGGACATCTCAGGGCGTGCTCCGTCACGATGCACATAGGGCTCACAGGGGTGCTGGTTCCCAGGAGCTAATCTCTGGTCCCTCGCTTCTCCTTTTGTAACCCTGTTTGAGTGTTTTCACGCACACCCACGGCTTTCCCCACTGCTGGTTTCCTGTCACTCACCAATCCGCATTCCCAGGTCTGTCCACCTGCCTCAGCTCCCAGCAAAATCTTCCACGGCCACTGCAGGCTCTCCTAGGCACCCCATGGCTTCCTGAATGCTTTCCCTCCCATTCGGAAGGTCTTCAGTGGGTTGTCATCACTTACGGGAGACTTATTAGTATCACATCAATTAGTGCCAACAAGAAAGGGCAAAATGCCAAAAGAGTGTTTTATGAAATAACTTGATTTTGATAAAAAAGAGTTGATTATTCTGAGATATTTATAAAATGTGGAAGGCAAATGCTGCTTTATGGTGGCATTTCATTCAATAGGAAAGAAATGCACACTCGGAGCAATATTATTAATTTCTCATCAGTCATCCTGATGGCATCAAGTAGTTTCTCGCATGAAGCAGGGTCACATAAAGCACCCTGGTCTATGGTAAGGGTCTCAAGAGCTCTTCCTTCTCATTTTACCACTGTAGGCTGCTTTCCTTCCAAACAGTTCACACCAAATTCTGTGATGTTTTATAAGTCACTTATCGAATCCATAAATTTATAGCTGATTCACCACCTTTCTTGCATTTCAGTTGTCTCCTCAAAGTGAAGTGGTCCCCAATGTAAGGTTCCAGAAAGAATGTTTCCAAACTCCATGCTTACTTATTCCTCTTCTGAGACAAGCTCCCTTTACTGCCGAGACTGGCAGGAAAACTAGTATTTGTGCTCATCTAAGCTAAACATTTAATTCCATTTCTGGGATCTTAAAACTTTTGTATAAAATGACTAACAAGTTTTACTGCTCTGGAAAACTTTCTGTTAGGATATCATCATCATTATATGCTCAGCTCTTAAGTATTATAAATGTAATCAATTAATTATTTATGTAATTTTGTTTGTCTCCTTACAAAAACTATAAACTCTTTGAAATAAATACAATGCAAAAAGAGTAACCTAGTTTGTTTCCCAATTGGCATTCATTTTTCATTTTTGATTCCTTCTGTTCAATTGCAAACCACCAAGAGGTTCATATACAACTTACTGGTGTCTTAAATTTTACACCAGCTTCCAAGGCATCTGCAGGTGATGTGGTCTGTCTATAGAGCCACTTTAAATGGCATTCACATTCACAGACCAAAATGATTCTTTTGTTTTGTTGTTCATCAAAATTATTCAAACAGTTCATCACAGAAATGATTCCTGTGAGAATCACAAAAAAACATTAAAACCCTGACCTTTTAGATTAAAAAGTCCCTTTCCTCTTGTCCCTCCATCTACTTCCAGTGTGATGAGCAGGTTTAAACTCCTGCTCTGCTACTTACTCAATTTAGATGAACCAGCTGCTCAACCCTCTGACTCTCCCTTTCTCCTGTGAAAGGACCAAATTCCCACCCTTCTCCGGCTGTTGCGGAAACATAAGGCACGTACGTGTGCAGCTCCTGGCCGATGGCCAGGCCGTCCCTTCTCCCGCCTCTGATGGGTGGGGAGAAGAAAACCAGGTAAATCGAGAGGATATTTGGGGGTAGTAGAGAAACAACATAATTTAGTCTAGTGTTTCAGGGAGGCACGGATTTGTGGATCTAGAAAAGATCTTAAAAAACCTCTTCGTCCATCCTTCCTTTGACAGGTGAAGCAGCAGATCCCGCCTGGTAAGAATACTCTGGGATGACAGGGCACTGCCCTGGGAACAAAACTTTAATTTACAGGAAAAAAACTATGACTGAGAAGTGGAAGAGTACTTTGTCAGCAACAAAGTACTATTCAATGTTAGTTCTTACTATTATTATGAATTTATTCAGGAAAAAAGCCCAATGAAATATAAGGTAACCTTATGGAGTTCAGGGTAAAAGGCTGTGGGGCAGCTGAAACATTTGAGGGATAATTTCATACCTCTTAGTATGCAGCCACAGGGGCAAGTTCCATCTTAACGTGCTAGAATTTCTAAATGCCAGGAGGGTAAACTACACAAACATATACAAGAATATCCTTAAAAACAAGAGCCCTAAGATCATGTGCGTTTAACACTCTTGCAAATATTTTGATTCTCATGTTTTATTTTCATTTTTGCTCAGAACTTAGTTATAATTAGAACTTGAAACGGTACATTAATTTACAGTAACTGATAAAAATTTAAAAATTTCAAAACTTCCCAAAGGTAAAAGTTTAACTTAGTATAATTGTAAATATCTAGCTGCTTTGCTGGAAGATGACCCAGTCTGATTTTTTTTCTCATGATCTAGAAGAAACCATAGGAGGTGCATGGCTAAGTTAGATAACATGGCCAATTTGTGCCCAAGTCTCCACAAGTCTTCCAGCTGCTCCAGCTGCTGGAGCTTGTTGCTGTGGTTAGGTTTCCCTTCAGAACAGGTATTTGTGCTTTCAGTGTCTGAGGGCCCAGGTGCAGTGGGAGAGCATGCCTCTCCCCCCAGCACTCCAGTCCCAGTCCCCTGGCAGCTGGGTCACGAGTCATCACAGACTTCTTCCTGTCCCAAGAAGTGCTGGCTTTCTAACTGGAAATGACTGAAAGAACACTGAGGTCACTCACCTGTTAGGAATCGGGGGTCCGTGACCCAGTCATCAGCATACTCTGCATATTGGCTTAAGTATCTGCTTTGCAAGTAGCCATTATAGGTACAGAACACGAATGCAAGCACACAGGAGTACAATGGTGTGGGCTTCCCTCCTCGGATCAGAAACGGGAAAATCAAGGACCTTAGGAAACGAGAAATAGAAACAAATGAAAACAGCAACAATAAGGAATATATTCCTACAATTCTATTTTAAGTTTCTTGGGGTCAAAATCTTGCTTCCTTGCACAAAATTCATTCTCAGTTAACACTCATGCTGATTTACTCTATATGTTAAAGGCACAATTTCTAGATAAAAAAAAATATTAACCATGTTTCAGTAACGTACACCATAGTGCACAAACTCAGCATTCTCATTATACAGAATGTGAAACAGGTACATCAAATGAAAGAAAACAATGTTTCAAGAAACTCTCAAGATCTTCAGTATCCTAAAACCCACAGCTCCTTCCAGTATGAGCAATACAATTTCGGGGACACCACTTTATCATTCGCCACCATCACAAATGGCTCTCAGTTAATAAGTACCTGTAAAGCCTCACAGCTACCTGCAGAGCAGACACTTCTTACACACTCCACAGAGGATGAGTTTAAGACTCTGAGCAGTTAAGTAATCTGATCAAGGTCACAGGGTTAGTGAGTGGCTCTGTCTAAGTGTCAACCTGGGTAACTCAAAGATTACGTTCTTCTGCTATACCACACTGGTTTAGGTGCACACTACTAAAAGTTTAAAGAGAGAAAACAGAAGAACAATAAATCACAAACTTATGAAGAAAACAGGATGCACATGTTTCTAAACTGCAGATGAATGAAGTGTTTAAGAAGCAACTTTGAGGACACATTCTGCAAAAGAAGTATCTTCCTCCAGGATATGAGAATCATGTCGGGTGGCTACTGTTTAGTAGTTCTCTCAATTCAGTTTCAAGTCCAGGGCTGAATTCTGCATGCTGGTAAACAACTGCTGGCAGCTTTGAAAGGTGAAACCGAAACCTCTCTGGTTTTTCCCTCACACCCCTTTCCTCCTTTGTCACTAATGTCCTGTGCTGTGTAGTGACCTGAGTTCAGATCAGATATCAGCAAATCCAGTCTACCACCTGTTTTTGTACAGCATGTGAGCTAAGAATGGTTTGTACATTTTTTAAATAGGGGAAAAAATCAAGACTATTTCATGACATATGAAAATCGTATGAAATTCAAGTTTAAGTGTCCATAAATAAAGTGGTGTTGGAACACCATCTGGTCACCTGTTTACACACTACCTGCAGGCTTGAGTGGCTGTGACGGAGCCTGTAGCAGCGATTGCACCCCCCTGCATGGCTGCCTGGTGCACTGCACATCGCCGTGACACATCCCTTTGGAGTGCCAGGTATATCCTTGTAGCACACATTTAATTAATTTTAGTACCATTGATACCCATCGTGTCAAAACAAGTGAGCTAACTCTTCATGGCCTGAAAGCACAGCGGAGTGTGAGTGTCACTGCATGAGACAAAGCACTCTTTGGTGCACAATGGCATGACAGCTGTGCCAAAAGAACATACTAGAAGTTGGCATTACCAGAGTACGCACTCATCACAGTATCCCCAACTCACAGGAAAGGTCAAAAGAATTAAGAGAATCTAAAACAGAATCTCATCACAGAATATCTTTACAAAAAAAAAAATGAAAATGAGGCCACAATCACAGGAAGTTAGAAGTGGCTCATTAGTTAGGCAGGCAAGGAGAGCCATACACCAATGGGGAAATAATTAGCTGCAGCAGCAACCAAAGGAACATGTCTGTATGACACCAATCTGTTTAGCACAACTAGCCTTTCCGTGAGAGCAGCTACTTGAGTTGGAACACCAGAAGCAACGCCAACAGTCAGTTAAAAAACAAGGCACAAGATCGAGCAAGTGGTCTTCCTTGGCTCGTTGTGTCCATGGACGTCACTGACACTGCTTGGTTGTTTATTCAAGGACTCAATGCCAAGGTTGACAAGACTGAGAAATGAGGCTCTCAAAATAGTTTGCGTGGAACAACGGAAGGTGAGAGTATTTTCAAAGAAGTTGAGAAAACACAAATTGTGTACAACCCAAAGTGGAACCTGCTAAGATGTTACAACTGATGGTAAAAATGCGTGGAAGAGATAAATAGACCCATTACAAATTTACAAAACTTGTAAAGATGTAAGGTGTTTAATGCCACTCCCTGTATCATTTGGTACTTTCCAGAACAATCTATTGCATGTGACTGAACCAATAGGGTTAACAGCAAATTTGACATTCACCCTATTTTGAGCTCAGAGCTGAAACAAAAACTTTTCTTAATGAGAAAAATTGCCCTCATCCACTATTACTGTTATGAAGGGCTTTGGAAATTAGCTTTTGCTGTGGACTCAATAATGTTTCTTAGTGAATTCAACCCAAAATTATAAGGTAAAACATTACTTATGTGCAAAACTTATACTGTATTAAAGGCAACTGACATTGTTGGAATCACAAGTCATGTCAAACACCTTTACTTACTTTCTATGCTGTTCAAGTTAAAAGAAGGGGTGAGGTCTCCATTCTTACAGAAATTAGCAGTGGATATAATTTCTAAGCTCAAACTACAGTTTTTCTCAACCACGATTTCCGTATTTCAAAAATCATTTAACTTATAATTGGGAAGTTGCCGCCTAATCTTCAACTGGAAGATATTAATCTAAAAAATAATGACACCTAAAAGGAAAATATCAAGCATCTAACAGAATTTGATAAATGTCTTTTGAGCAATGAATGAGTTCAACTAAAATCATAAACTCACGGACTGACATCTGTATCTGGCAATGCCTACCTGTGTGAAGGGGCATTCTCTAAGAGAAAATCTCATTGCAGATCAGCACTAACAGGCGAACACTTACGACAGATTTAGGGAACAGGGAACACTAACTCTGAAGCCCAATGAAGTAACATGTCATCCCCCACCAAAAGGAGACTTCCATCCTTCTTATCACACCTGAGTGATAAAACTGCCTGAGACATTATATTCTGAATTTTGTCAATAAAATTTTTGTAAACATTCGATTGCTTTTCTTGTAAATACCTATGCGGTAGCCCATATTCTGCCTGTTGGCCCACAAAGCTTGTAATGTGCACTATCTGGCCGCTTTCTTTAAAAAGTTTGCCCATTTTCAGTCTAGATTAAAACAGTTATGTTCTGGAAACATCATGTTGACTTTCTTAGAAAAATACTCTTGCTCAAGACCCGGCACTTGGGTTGCAGGCAGATGCTGCAGCCAGACACTCGTTTGTGCTCGTGGTGGGGACCACGCATCCTTGTGCATCAATGTCCTCAGTTACGCAGAGTTGCACTGCCCTCTGCCTCAGCGTACACCCAGGGGGGACCCTGGAAAAGACATTCATGAAGGACCAGGAGAGAAGATTTACCTCTCTGTGGTCTCATGTAAATGCCAGAAAAGTGACCATGAACTTAAATGCCCTTAGAAAGGGTGACACAGGTGCAGTGTACTGCTCTCTAACCTCTGACCTTGAAGAGGACAGTGTTGACCCTGATGCCATAGTCAAGGTCAGGAGGAGAAAAGGCAGGCTCCAGCAACGTTGCCTATGCCTTCAGAGTTCCAGGAGGGAGAAGGTACTCCACCCCATCCTTCCTCAAGCCCGAGCACCCCCAGGCGGACCAAGTACTCCTGGCTCTGAGGACACACGAGGCCAGGTCTCAAATAGACAGACAGCCAGATGCAGCACACCTCCCAGAGGGGAGCACTCTGCTTCCTCTCTGTGGCTTTCAGATTGGTTTTTCTCCTTTTGTGTCACTACCTTTGAGTATACTGCTTTTCCTTGGAAGTCCATGCAGCTGTTATCAGAAAGGTTTTCCTTTGACTTGGGCCAATTAGGAACCGGAATGGAGGTAGAGAGGGCAGCTTCTGGGCATGGCTTTCATCTGAGACTTCAGCTAGATAGAGGGACAGCAGCAGCTCAAGGACCAAAGTGGATGCCAGGGAGCATCACATGGTGAAGAGTCACTTGGGGATGCAGGATCAGGCTTAGATAGTAAAAAAGGCGGCACACCTGCTGGACTGACATACTTAGCACCTGTCACAATCCAGGGTGCAGGGTCCGGGGTGTCTCAGTTACAGCAGGTCCGGATATTCACAAGCCTTTTCTCACAAGCTGTCTCATCTGCACTCACAGTCACCCTTTCATCTAGGAACTGTGGGAAACGAGCATTTCCCCTCTTTCAGAAAAGGAGTTAAGTCAGAAGTTGAAAGTCCCTTAACATGGAAACCATCTTTAAAAGTAACTATGAAGCACCTGGACGTGAAAGCGGTTTATTTGGGTAATGTGTCATAAATCCATTTTCCTTGTTGACAGACAGCTGAAGCCTACACAGTATTAGCCAGGTCCCAGGGAGCTACTCATCAGGCTGGGTGTGGGATGGAAATCAACACTTGTTCTCCACCATGCTACAATTTTCCCATTTTATTTTCCTTCTGTTCCAGGTAAACCAACAGATTTACTTTTCACCAAGTTATTTTTAATTACTCATGCAAACTTGCACGTCTTTGTATCTGCAAGGCGATGGGTAATGTGGAATGCGTTTGATGAAGGGGCGAACCAAGAGCTTTCAGAAGCCTGAATCTCTGTGGAGCTTCGATGGCCAGGGCAGCCTGCTGCCTGTCTCCTTTGGGGTGCGTTTACAAGGCTAGGTATGTTGTAAAAGTGCTTCTCGTAGTTCCTGATTACAATGTTTCCAATAATTCCTAATCCCCACACTGCATGCCTCTTTTGATACTTCAAAACTATTACTACTACCCTATTTAACAGAACAGGACCTGGAGGATCTGAGGAACACGGAGGCGCGGGCGATGGAGACAGATGTGGCAGGCTTGAAGGCAAGGCCCCCTTCCCAGGTAGTCTGTCTGCCACATCACAAGGACCCTGTGCGACGCAGGGCGGGGGCAGAGCTGGCGCTATCTACCCACACCAGGGCATATTAAATAGTTGTTAGAAGTCATTTTTATTAAGTGTCTCTGCTAAGCCAGAAAAATACTAATTATATTAAATGACAAAAGTGGGATAGGAGATTTTGTGTATTTTTATGTTTGTGTATCTTTACTGCTTGGAAAAAATAATCAAAAACTTATTAAGAACAATGAGAGATGGGAATGAGATACACCCAAAACACTGTCATCATTATCTTTCAGTAATGGAATTACAGGTGGTTTTCATTTTCTTTCCTGAATTACTCTTCGTTTTCTAAGTTTTCTACAGCGAGCGTGTACTTCAACCATAGGTTTGTTTACACACAATGCTGACCAGCCCTTTAAGTCAGTGCTGACCTATTACATTCGAACAGACCAGGTGAACCAGAGGGAGGAACGGGATTCCCTGGGCTGAAGACCTGCAGTTGCTTAATGGAAGGGCTTAGAGAGAATCTGGCAAAATTAGTGAGCAAACACAGAGAGTATTTGTGGGGACATTTGTGAATTTTAAGGGGGAAAAAAGTATCCTATAAGCTACCCAGGAAGTACAACGAATCACCAAAAGAACAAAAGTCACCAAAGCTGGACTACGTGTCTGTTCTCACTGAGGAGTGACGCCAGGAGTTCTCGGCCTCCATCTCATCCTCCTAAGCAGTACTGAGTGGTTTTTTTGACTTCTCAAGGAACCAGGAGTAACACCTGCATGAAACCACCTAGCTGGTAAACAAACACTGTGCCCGCCTGCTAGAGGTGATCTGCTTAAAGGGCAAAGACTTGAGGGAAAGCATGCCTTTCAGAGGCTGAACGCAGCCAACCACGTGGAATAACTATTCCTTAAACATCTCAAGTCCGATTTCATAATCCCAGAAATAAGTCCCATGCCTGCTTAAATCACATAGTAAACTATAAGAATTCTCTCTTGAAATGTTTCCTCAACAAACTGGAATAACACCCCGGTTTTCTGCCAGTGAGAAAACAGGGTGTTCATTCAGCAAATCAATTAATTCTCAAAATAAAAGCAACTGGACATCACCTCCCAAGCCAACACAACACTGCACCCCCAAATTTGGGAAACAAGGACCTATCTAATTTGTTGATTTGGGAGTAACTGGAGTAATAGCAGATGCAATCATTTGCTATTTTTAAATTTTTACACCTGAGAATGGTTAATTTTAATAAACTTTAAATGACTTTGACTTTGCGGTCAACAATTTGAGGTCATTGGAGTGTACACTGCTTCCTAGATTTGGATCAGCTCCTTTTTCTCCCTTTTCCTTCTGTAAAAAAAGACTCTTTTGCAATGATGACCAAATTACACAGTTCTCAATAACTCTAATAGGCAAATATGTAGCACTTTGCGTTTTCAAGGGAAGGTTACGATCTCAATGGATATTTCACTGTCATTCTATACTTTTGCATAAAAGTTTTTCCTTCTTCAGATTATTTGACTCCACAAAGCATGGGCCAAGGATTCAGTGTGCCCCTCACTCCCTCCAGGTCTGTTTTTTTAACTTTATACGTGCTGGGTGACACATTTAAAAGTGAGGCTGGACCAGGCTCTCGCCGAGGGGCCATTAATAGAATTGAGCAGGAGAAACACACGTGTGAAGTAGGGGAGGCTCTCTGAGGCATCACAGCGAGGACTCCTGCCAGCTCACGGATCTGCTGAGCACACACCTCAGAGTAGCGGTCAGAAAGAGGAGGCGCCCTGGGCTTTTGAACTTCTGCAATCTGGCAGCCATTCAGTACCCTCCCTCTGTAGATGCCAACTGGTCATGGTAAAGACAGTGACAACACGTGCTTAAGTGGGACCATTGTTGTTTGTCATGGATTAAAACGTTCCCACAGATGTGCTTCCCCATCCCCCGGAAGCTGGGCAGTTGTGGTGTGTTCTTTCCCACCACTGTCTCCTCTTCCCCTTCTAGTCAGGACTTTTCTTCCCTCCCTGGCTCTTCTGCCAAAAAGATCCCACATATTCTACGCAGTTTGTCTTCCACCCCTTGACTCCTTAAGGCCAAGTGTCTTTATATCCCCAATAATGTTTACAGTGCCGGGTACACAAATCAATCCTCAGTAAATGTTTTCTGGATGAATACATAAAGATGTCCAGGTTTCCCCTCTCCTTTAAGCAAATACCCCTGCCACTGACTGTGAGAAGCTCCTCCATCTGGCTTCAGTCCTTCCCAACTCTCTCAAGAGGCTAAAACTCACCCAGGGGTGAGGTCTGGCCACCCTCCTCAGAGCTCAGCACCTGGGCCCTCACAGACACTTGCCAAACTCTGTTAAGTTGCTACCACTCGGTCCTGGTCAGTCTCTCTTTGGAAAACGCCACCTGTTTCATGCTTTTCCAGCCACCAGCCCGATTCCAGCTTCATTCTTACAGTTTCCTCTCTTATTCAGGCCTGTAACACCTGCACTGTCCCATATAAACGAAGGACTCCATTAACTATTTGCCAGTTTGGCTGCATGGTTTGTAACAAGTACTAAATGCGGCTGGTGCTTCTGTTGTCTTCCAAGTGCTCACCGACTTAGGTCAGATGACTGTTTAATAAATTAGTCGCTTGGGTAGAATGGAAAATGTTTATCTTTTCTATTTGGAAATCTTCAATGTCCCCCAAGTGGACAGGCTATGTATACAGTAACATGTGTGACTTAAAAAATAAACAACCCAGCAGTTTTAAAACTGCCCCTGACTGGGCAAATCCTCGAGGGCAGGTTTCTAAAGCCACTTGTGGAGGCACCAGGGTTGCAGTCCCTGCAGTCTCTAGTCCAATGGCCTTGCGTGAAACTCCACAAGTGCCTCTGGCCCTTTGGAGGCTGCATTCGTTCTTTCACTAGAGTGAGCCCAGAATGGATTTAACATCATGCCTTAAGTTCAAAATCTTCTGTTCCAGGCTTTCAAGCAAAACTCTGTAAAGTGCTCTCTTCATTTCCAATGTCATTTCTTCAAAAGTTCTTTATTGGCACTCAAAGCTGGCAGCAGTGTGTGTGAAAGATACAGAGTATGGATGTGAATCTGTCCACCTGCGTGGCAACCTAAAACGGCATTATTTATCACGTATTCAGCATTGAGATTTGCCAACACCTTGAAAGCATTTTATGGAGCTGCCTTTAATGCCAATCCCACAAGCTGGTATCGGCATTGTGCCTGTTTCATAGATGGGGAAACATGATGGAGAGAAGCTTAGTAACTTATCTCAAGTCCCAAGTGATGGGAGTTAGGTAACACCTGGCAATACAACTCCAAAGCTTCTTTTAGCCACTAGAAAAACAGACAGATGGACAGACACAGGTTCTGGTATATGTATGCGTAGGTGTATACAGACATGACAGCGCTACTGATATTCAAATTGCATCCACAAATTTCGTGATGCTCAACCACATTACCAAAAAATCCAGCATAATGACAGAAACTTTGCTTAATGAAATATTCTTGGAGTGTCAGGAGCCTCAGTCTCAGAAATGCTTTGTTGAACATGGACTCTGCCTATTTAAAGTGCCTGCATAAAAGCAGGTGAGGACCCATTGAACCAGGCAGGACTCCTGTGTCCTAATAATCATACCAAAGAGAGGCTCTTAGACAGACAGACTGACACACACACACACAAACACACACACACACAAGTATGCTTACTTCTTCCTACCTCTTTAAGCAGTGGGTGTGGTAAGATGGGACCCAAAATCAGAGAGGTTCAGTAACCTGCCCACATTCACAGAATAATTGAGCCCAGCTCTCTTGATGCAGAGAGCTTTCTTTTTAACTATGCAGCCTTCTGAAGTCTGAATCAAAAATTTTAAATTTTTATGTCCAGTTTTTATTCAGCCATTTGGTTTAACTGTAAAAACCAAAGCCTAAGAACTGGAGAGAGCCCAACTTATCAGAAGAACCTGAAGATCTCAGACACTGAAATATTCTTCTCAAGCCCTGGCAGGTGTGGCTCAGTGCCCGCCTGAGAACCAAAGGGTCGCCAGTTCGATTCCCAACCTACAGCCCATGCCTGGGCTCTAGTTCTTTGGGGGGGGGGCACGTGACAGGCAACCAGACATTGACGTTTCTCTCCCTCTTTTTCCCTCTCCCCCTCTCTAAAAATAAACAAAGTTTTTAACAAACAAAATTCTCAAAAGCCAAACGATTTGGGAGTCATCTTTAAGATTTTATCTGTGTTTAAGGTCATTGTTTGGAAAGTCACTCCCACAGTCCTTGGCACCATGCATAATGTGGAGGTGAAAGTGTCAGAAGTGACCGACTTCTGCCCATGAATATTGTACAGGGGGATTCACAAAGTCCTTTCAGGAAAGCAGCTTTCTAGGTGACCTCCTAGCCAGGAGAAAGCCACCCCCCTGACAAGAACACCAAAAATAAAAAGTAGAAAAGGAGCCAGACACATATTGTGTAGGAGATTTACCTTTGGTCATACACTCTAGTCTTGAACAAAATCCAGTATTATTGTATAACTAATACTTTCTAGGCCGAAATTTTACAAAAAACTCTCTTCTATTACCCCCACCCTTTAAGTCCTTTCTGTCTCCCCTACTTTCCCAGACTAATTCTTATTTCTAAGCCAATTCCCTGCACCAGGGGACAGCGGTGGGGGGGGGGCAGGATGTGCAGGGAGAGGACAACAGGGACTGTGGACTGGGGATGGATGCCAGGAAAGGGTCAGCAGGGAGAGGGTGCCTGGGGTGGGGAGGCGGGGGAGAGCGCAGAGTAAGGCGCCGAGGATGAATGGGTGGGGAGGAGCTAGCAAGGAGGGAGGGAACTCTCGAAGTGGCAGGCAGAGGCGCAGGTAAAGAGCAACTAGACGAGGGGATGCAAGCAGAAGGAGCCGGGCCCGGGGCGCAGAGATAGGCACGGGGCCGCCACCCGTTACCGTTGCACGTAGTGGACGACGAACATAGCCAGGAGGATGCGGTTGGGCCAGCGGCGTAGGCGCTCGGCAGGTGTGCCGGCGCACAAGAAGAGTGGCACGGCCAACGAGGGCAGCTCCTGCAACGCCCAGGCGGTGGGCGCCGTCAGTCGCCAGGCTGAATGCTGCGACGCGTAGCGCCCATAGGGCGAGCCCACCAGCTTGAGCAGCACGAAGGTCAGGATGCCTAGGGCGCACTCCAGGTAGGCGAGCGCGTCCAGCAGGGACTGCTCCGCCAGCTCCATCGCGGAGGACCGCAGGCGCGCCCCATCGCCCGGCGGCCGTGGCGTGCCATATATATGTATGGCAGCGGTGAGAGGGCCCGAGGCGCAGTTCCCTGAGTCGGGCGAGGGCAGCCGGCGCGCTAGCCCTGATCCGTTCTTCTGGTGCGTTTCCGCAGCCTGTACGCTGCTCCAACCACTTGGACCTGAGCTAGCGCCCGCATCCTATGCCGATGGCTGGGCGGGAGGCGGATCTGCAATTCAAAGACGCCACTCACGCAGCGGAACTCCACCCCCGAGCCCGCCCACCCTCGCCATTTTGCACATGCGCGATCACAGGTTGTCCACGGAGCTGCCTGAAGCCGCGCGGGAAACCCGGGTAGTCGGCACGGAGACTACCTCTGCGGCTGCTTTCTGTTGCCACTTGCCCACTCAGGTTGTCAGCGGATCCTGTTGGTCGCTGTTTTCTGGGAGTACCGGTCGCGGTGCTTTTGACTTCTTGAAGGTCCTTATAGGCCCGGGAGAGGCGGAGGCGCAGACCTACGGGGTCCTCGAGAGGCAGCACGGAAGTGCACACAGCCGGAGGTGGCGGGTCGGTGGTTACGGGCGGCGTGCACGACAGCGTGGACCATGGGGCGGCGGGCGCGGGGCAAGCGGCTCCAGCAGCCGCAACAGCGGCGGCTGGAGGACTCGGAGGACGGAGCCGATGGCTGCGGGAAGCGTAATGACGCGGTAGGAGCTGGGGAGCGAGGGCGGGCCGGCTCTCCGCGAGGGCCTCCCGGACTCCGAGACGTGCGGGGCGGAGAGGGGTAGCTCCTTGGTCATGAGTAGATTTCCCTTTCGTTCCTCAGGGCTGGGAAGGCGGGTACCCCGAGATCGTCAAGGAGAACAAGCTCTTTGAGCACTACTACCAGGAGCTCAAGATTGTACCAGAGGGCGAGTGGGACCAGTTCATGGATGCGCTCAGGGAGCCCCTCCCGGCCACTTTAAGAATTACTGGTTACAAAAGGTGAGAGGCCTTGCTTGTATTTTCTCTGGAGTTGAGAGTAACGAGGGTGTTTTGCCTGAGGGTGTTAACAGTGCTAGAGAACCGCTGCAGGTCAGCGGTGTGCATCCTAGAGCCTGGAAATATAGAGGAGGGAGGACAGGGTCCAGTGGAGTAGGTCGATGAGAAGCTAAAATAAATGAAAAAGCAATTTGGTGAATTCTCGAGGACTTGTGAGCCGAGGACGCCCACCCTTTGGAACACATGAAAATTTGTGACATTAATGAGTTTGAGTAAAGCTTCTGTTTCTCTCTTTTTGTACAGTTGTAGTTATGTCTTTCCAAGATGAGTTGCAAGTAAAAAGGGAACTGTAGGAATATTTAGAAGGGAAGGAATGCAGTAATATTAAATTAGCTTATCATCCTTTAGTGATTCAACGGGATTGTTTAAGCTTTGAAGGAAGAGTGAAAAGGCAGTGATTAAAGAATGTTTTCTCTCCATACAAATCTGGTCTTAGCTTTAAATCACTTACAATCTTAAATTCGCAAGAAGATAAGCTATTAGTAGCCTTTCAGGTTGTTTTGAAACTTGCTTATTTTTTCTAATAGCCATGCAAAAGAAATTTTACATTGTTTAAAGAACAAGTATTTCAAGGAATTGGAGAACCTGGAGGTGGATGGTCAGAAAGTTGAAGTTCCACAACCCCTGAGTTGGTAGGTACAAGGCATCGTGTTGTTGGATGTGTCTTTGGGATTTTAATTTTTTGTCATTTGACTGTACCCCTTAGCAATGTGTCTGTTATTAGCACGAAAGAACCTGAACGTGCTTCCAAAACATCTTCATGTTTTTTACCCAATGATTACTTTACATTGGTGTGCAAGTTTTCATGTGTGATTTGCAGCTCTGTGTATCTGAGTCACTGAGTTCAATTAATGTTTCCCAGTCAATTCAACCCCTTTGCTTCCTTGATGTTACCACTTCTACCGTTTCCGTTTAAGCCCCCTGTTTTCTCATGTCAAAACTTGCTGAGTGGCTTCCCTACTTTCAGAAAAACGACTTAACCTGCCAAATGTGCAACAGGCTGCTCCAGCTGATTTTGTCTTTACTGTCTCTGGTGCCCCAGCACACTCCTGCCCTACTTGTTAAGCACCCCCCCCCCATTTTTTTCTTTTCCCTGTTCTGTAGGTTACTTGTTTCATGGCCCAGTTCAAGTCTTAGTTGTCTAAAGATGATCCCTTATGTCGACAACCTAGTTTTTAGTCTTGTCTTATAAAATGCCTTGAGTACTCAAGCACAAACCATAGAGCCAGACCCTGGGGAGTCATTAAAATAAATTGTTATAGTTCTACATTTTAGATTATCAACTTTGAGGCACTTAAATTTTAACAAAGCCCCCCCCCCCCAAATTGAATGATTGCTGTAAAAAGGTGAACTTAACTGACATTTTCTGACAACTTTTGCAGATTTTGACTGTTCAAGTGAATCATGTTATTTTTCCTTTTCAGATACCCTCCAGGGTCAGGTTTTCATTAATCGTGAGCTGTAGATACGCGTACTTTTCTTTCTTTCATTGCCATGTGGAGTTTCAATGTCCACATCACAGATGTGCACTGCATACACATTTTGGATGAATGATGAATGGCCACTGCTAAAATCAGTATACAGCTGAGGTTGATTAGAAAATAAAAGTGAATCACTGGGAGAAAATGCAGACAACTGTAATTGAACAACAACAACAAAAAAGTGAATCACTGTAATTATAGGCAGCCATTCTCTTTACATTATTGTTTGCTTTAATTTTCTGAACACAACAACTGAAGTGTGTGGACAACATATTGTATAAGATTTGGGTTCCTAATACTTAGTTTTTTTCAGTACTAGTGACAACTGCGTGACAGTTTCTATATAAGTACTTATGTAATCAGCTTCGCTGGTCAGGTGTGGGGTACCCATACATCTCTCAGCAAGCAAGTCAAGCAGAAACAAGATGTCTGATGGTTTTCTGGATTGCTCATAGTGCAGAAATATATAATCTTCTTAACCTTTTGGTACGTAGTAGAATAAAATTTAGGTTAGTTTGTGGGAACCCTGCTTTGTAGAAGGAATTTTAAATACAGGACTTACATCTTGTGCAGGTTTCTTTTTTTTTTTTCTTTTCATAGACTGAAGACTATAAGAAATTTTTCTAAAGAGTTTCTATGAAAGTCATTTTGACAATTGTAGAGAACACACCTATTATCATTCTTTTTGTTCTTTTTAATGTGTGGATTGAAGATGATTTTTCCATGGATATTGTATACACTTAGGTTTTTTTCCCTTTAAGAATTTTTGCAGTGTAAAGGTGACAGTGGTGCTTTACATTTATCCTCAAAATCAAAACTGGTTTTTAGATAGGACTTTAGAATATCATGAACTAAATTTGAATTACATGACTAAAAGTTAAATATAGTTTTCTGTGACTATTTTGTTAAAATCTACTAAGACTTTAATAAATATTGGCTCAAAAAATTGTTTCTAAAAATGTATTAGAAACATTTTTTTATTTAACAGCCTGGTTTTGTATTTAATAATTTTTCATAAAATTAACAGCTTTCACAATCATAATTACTTAGAATAGAATTTTGGTCTTATTATAATAAATTTACATTTTACCTATTAGAAATTCAATCTATAAGGCACACAAGGAAATATTTGCTCAAGTTATATCTAAACTGCTAATTTATATTTGAAAATAAGCAGTGACATGCAGAATTCAAATTCATGGTATTGGTGAGTTGATACGGTGGTAACACATCTGTCATTCATCACAGATAATTCAATGTTGCCAGAAGTTACACAGAAGTAACGGTTAGTTACTCACCTTGGTGAAGGTTACAGGGGGGTGGCAGATTTTGTGGAATAGTACACAGCTAAAGCCAAATTTGAATGTTTCCCTACCATTTCATCTCTGAGACCAAAGGGAATATTTAAAATTAAAGTCTTTTTTTTTTTAAATTGCCTGATAAGAATGGTTGTATTTTGACTTTATATTTTTGAAGCAGGTTGAGTGTTCAAGAAGGAAATGGGCCTAGAACCAAAGCGCTGGGGGCATTGGAGGTGGCTGTGAACAGATTTAGCCAGTTTAACTTTTAGCTTCTCTCTCTGGTGAGGGAACTCTGGTATCTTAATGCCTGGTATTGTTTCTGTCACATAATCACTCAACCTTTCAAGGCAGGCAAATGTATTCTTTTTCAGACCTTCTGGTTCCATTTTCATGGCTGTTACCTGAGCTGTATTTGACGCATGGAAACATTGCGACCTCGCATCATTAAATTGAGCTCATTCTTACACCTAAGACTTAATAAAAGTACCGAAGTGGAAATCAGATTTTATCAGTGAATGCCATGCCATGCTTAGGGTGGCATTGGGTGAACTGAACACGGTGCAGTCTGCGTCGGCAGTGTTCTGACTTACGCGGTTGGTCATCAGTGGACAGGCACAAGCCGGGTTAAAAAATAACACAGTTCCTGATCGGTGATTCTGTTACTTATAGAAAATTAAAACATACATATTTATGGGGATGTTTCATTCTTAGCTCTGAGTAAATAACAAGCCAGGAGTTCAAGTTAATGCATTGGTAATTTCCAAGTATTTTTGATATGTAAAACATCTCAGTACATTATCGGACTGACTTTTTTTAGAAATAGGGGAAAATGTAGTAACAAAATTGTAATAAATTATTTGCCAAACTTTTTGATACCTGCCCTGCTACATTATTTTGATTCTATGTGATACGCACTTCTTTAAATTGAAGAAATTTGTTAATGTCTTTTTTCTGACGACCTTTATACCATTAACTTAGCACACACAGTGAAGGGCAGAGAGCTCTTCGCTTTTTCATCAGATCTTAGAACTTCGTCTTCATGGTGTCACTGCTGTCACATACATGTGTCTCCTGTGACCCCGTAGGCTCTCCCAGTTTCTGCCTGGGCCATGATACCGTTAGAACCATGTTCCTGTGTTATCAGGACATTGTGCAGCGTTGGCTGACTGTGCTGGAGAGGATTGTGGATGGACACGCAAAAAAAATTTGGGTGTTTTGTTGGCTGTGTGATCGGGATAAGCAACAAGTTGTTAAGGGAGCACTTTAATGTGTACAGTCCATAAATGTTTTGCTTCCTTTTTGGTCAGGTATCCTGAAGAACTTGCCTGGCACACAAATTTGAGCCGAAAAATCTTGAGAAAGTCTCCACAATTGGAAAAGTTTCACCAGTTTCTGGTTAGCGAAACTGAATCTGTGAGTAGAGTTCTTTGTACAAATTTATCTAGAGGATAAATTTAAGACAGGTTTCCTTAAACCTTTAAATACGCGTTAGTGTCATAGTTATATTTTTAACCATGCTTGTCACTGGGAGCAATTGAGTAGGTAAAGCATGTAAGAAAGACACGTGTAACTGTATGTTCCACCTGTAATTTGTGATTATATAGCTATTGCTTGTCTGTACTAACCGTGAACATTACCAGGGATACTGTCACAGTTGTTGGTTTGATTGTGTCTTGCTACTCCTGGGTTCGGGCAGCTGGGGAATTGAGGTGCACGAGGCATTCTGCCGGACAGCTTGCTGTTCGAGAGACAGCCACTCAGTCCACTCCCTCCTCTTTCGTAGGTGCACTTGCCAGGTTCTTGTACCGAGAAAGTCTCATGCTTTTATGGCTGTGTTACTTATTTTACTAAAACTGAGACTTTTGAACTTTTTGTCATTTCTGTTTTTTTCTTGTTCCTGTCTATTCTCCACCTTGGCCATGACAAACATATGTATGTAACAACAGCAACCAAAAAACAACCTAAATAGGACAGCTTTGGGTCTTCTAGAGTGACGCTGTCTTTACCCTCTTGGTTTCTGTGCCATCCCGATTCCCAATTACAGAGAACGTTTATCATTACCGTCACTGAACTTTTTACCTTTAGCATCAAACTTTTCCTAACAAAATAGCTATTTTTCTCATGCAATACATGATTAAATAAATGCTCATAAACTTTGGATATTGTAAGCTTTGCTGTTCCTTTTTTATTCTGGAATTATTAACAGTCTCACATTTTCAATCAGAAGTTCCCCCTTCCTACTTTCTAATCTAGCCAAGGAAACGTGTGTATCAACAGATGATATTATTTTTCCCCCTTCTGTATTCTCTTAACAGAGTTAACATGACTTTCATGTTTTTTTCCCCTGAAGCCACAACCAATTTAGGAAAACCCTTCACCTTACCCAGTTCTAACCTTGCCTTGTCTCACAGCTGTTTCCTACCATTGTGGCTTGGTGCTCATTTAGGTAACCCGGTGAACTGGGCTCCTGCTTGCCTGGCTTTCCACTTCCACACCCCCCCCCTTATTATTAGGAATAATGCTGCTTCATTTATGATTCTGTACTTGGGCCGGTATTGGGAAGGGTTCTCTGACTCAACTTCCATTGAGAAGCAAGGTCAGATAAAGATCAGCAAACCGCCAGAGAGCAGGATACAGCTTGTTACAAGCAGAAGGTTTGTGGGGAATGGAGTGATACACAGGTGGATAGGTGGTAAAGAGCCAGATTTTAGCAGTTTGGAAAGGTGCAGGTAGGTTATGGGAGTTTGATGTCGGCAGCATGTATTATGGGGAAACAGTCCAGTTTTTGATCAGAAGTCAGCAGGATGAGATACTCTCTGGATTACTTAAAACTGGCTGTCCAACCTCTTTAGGATGTGTTTAGGAAACAAGACTAATTGCCAGGGTTTCTGTAGTCAAGGGCCTCTCTAATTAGAGTTTCCCACTCTGAAGCTTTAATTGAAAACTAGGATGAAAGGAAGGCAGGCTTATCAAAATCACAAAGCTTGGAGTTAGTGTGCCTAGTGACTTGGTCAAGATTCGGTCTTCACAGACTCATTGCTGGCCTGAAACCCGTGAGATGAAAATTAGCAGGTATGAACGTACGAGTCTGTGTTTAGATTCTGACAGGCAGATGCATAAGATGAGTGATGGGTTGTTCAAGTTCAAAAGACCCTTGTTGTAATGGGGCTGAAGCCTCCTGGTAGCCAGTGTTCTGTAGCCAGCTCCCTCCTTTTAAGCATTCATTCTTAAGGCTGTTAAAGATCGAGTTGTGATTGAGGCAAGTGCTGGATTTATCAGGACACTTTTGTTTGAATCTGAACAGCTGTACATCTTAACAGATGCCCTGGCCCACTAGTGAAGATCTTGAGGACAATTTAGTGAGGAATTTTAGATAGTTTATCTTGTAGAAGGAAAGAGGGGAGCAGTGGTTGATGTCTGCATCTTTGTTAGAGGCAGTTCTCAGGAACTGAAAGCAGACATGGGCTGTACCTGAAAACGGGAACTGAGAAATAGAAGTTACAGCTCTGGCTGAGAGGGAAAAGCTTACTAACTGTGAGTTTGTCCTGTGCTCCCTTTGATTGCTCCTGTTGCTGAAGGTATTTAAGTGGCATTGTCTGCCTTTGAGACATGCTCATCCAGCGTCTGGATGTTCTGAGGGTGGGGAGTAGGGGCTATGTCAGCTTACAACCCCTTTTATGAAATTTTGAAATTCAGTGTTTTTCTAACAGTGGGTTTCGGTGCGAATGCTTACCCTCACTTCGCCTTCAATCATTTATCCAGTAGTGTGAATATCTATCCTATAACGTTTGGGTGATAGTATGAACTCTTGTTCTGTGTATGATTGATTATACGATGTTTTTCTGTTGCAATTGAAATTTTCTGCCTTTTTAATGTTATCCTTGACATTTTTAAAATTTTATCTTCCAAGGGATATATCAGTCGTCAGGAAGCTGTTAGTATGATCCCGCCGTTGTTGCTCAGCGCTCAGCCTCACCATAAGGTACCGTGCATTATACGGAAAGCCGCGCTGGGCAGGGGCTGCCTGTGTGGGGGGTGCTGTTTTGCTGAGACTTTGCTCTTTAATGAGTTTTTGTTTTCTGTCACTTTGGACAAAGTAGAAAGGGATATATTTCCTTTTAGGTTCTTTTTTGCATTTTTGTCCTGTTTAATTTTTATAAATCACTTAACTATTTTCTTTCCTTTTACAGTTTGTTTCTTAATTTGTTTACTTACTATACAGATTATTGTCAGTGGTCTCAATCGACTAAATCAGATGGAAAATTATAGTGAACATGTACTGAGAGGTTGTCATAGCCACGCATTGTTCTGCATTGTTTTCATGAATTAATTTATTTTATAGTCCACACATCTCCGGGGGGTAGATGCTGCCACTGTCCCCAGATGAGGAAAGGAGACAAGAAACAGTTGAAATAACTGGCCCAAGGTCACAGGACTAGTCAGTCATTGGCCAAGCTGAGATTTGAGTCCAGGTAGCTCTCTCCTTAGTAGAATGTTACAGTGCTCCTGCATTTAGTACCTTTACTCATTCATCCCTAAATATATTGCCCTTGCTGGTTTCTAGTGCCATTTGTTCCCGGTCCCTGTGGAGAGAGTATCTTTATCACTGTGATTTGGGGGCATTCTATATTAAGAGCTCCCTATCAGTTAAATATGTCTAGATTCATTCTATAAGGAAATATATTTAGGTCTTTGAATAGAAATCAAAATACTAGAAAGACTTAAACTTTTAAATTCAATGTAGATTGTTTAATTTCTTAAAAGTCTCACACATTTTCTTGCTTTTTAATAGATCTTAGATATGTGTGCAGCACCTGGATCAAAGACCACTCAATTAATTGAAATGCTGCATGCCGACATGAATGTCCCTTTTCCAGGTATGCTTTGGACTGGGGATTTGGAGGTAGAAATGCTACTTTGGTGGGTTGTAGACAGGAAAAGATTAGAACATTGCCTGAAGCCTCCCTGAAAGGAGAATAGGACGTTTTCACACCACCATCATTGATTAGTTTTCCAACCAGCCTTTAGTTTGGGATTATGATGAGAGCTACGGTCCAACTACACAGGTTCAAATCCCACCACCATATTTATGAAGTGAGTTAGGTGACAGTACTGGTCATCACGTCCTGAACTGGAGGGTGTGGTATCAGATTGCAGAGTGCTCAGAAAATGGAAGCTATTATAGTATCACTGATGTTCCTTTATGAGGGTTTTATAAAGATTTGAAAATACTGTTCATAGTGTTTGCTAGTTTCACTATTTTTATGTACCTTTATCTCCTTTTACTTTCTTTAAGAGAGAGTGATATTGACCATAAAATGTTACTAGGCATATTTACCATTTTGCTGGAGATGAGAGAGGAAGCAGAGTGGGAGGAGGTGGCACCCAGGAAAGTTTCCACCAGGTTCTTAGCGGCTCAGAAGCTCCCGGGGAATATTCAGGAGCATTAGACCCCCCCCTCCCGCCCCCGAGTCTGATTCACAGAGCCTGGAATGTGCTCCAGCACGAATGCAGTGTTTTAAACATTTGTCAGGTGATTCTGTTGTTTTCTACACCTTTTTCTCTGCCCTCATCCTCCTTTTTTAGTTAATAGTTACTAATAGGAAACATTGTTGGCATAATAATTGATACAAAGTGAGTGAGTGTTGACCAAATGAATCCTGAAGTTTCAGAATTTTTGACCATGAAATCCATGCTGAGCCACTGCATTTCTTTTTTTTTTGGACCACTTATGTAGTCCTAGCCAGTCGTGCACTCAGAAGTTTGGTGGAGCCTCACTTCTCACGTGCCAGCCTACAGGTCTTGTGTATCGGGGGTTTGCTTGTGCTGCATGTCACCCAACACTACAATTTTATGTCCCCAGAGGGATTTGTCATCGCGAATGATGTGGACAACAAACGCTGCTATCTGCTGGTTCATCAGGCCAAAAGGTTGAGCAGTCCCTGCATCATGGTGGTCAACCATGACGCATCCAGCATACCAAGACTCATGATGGATGTGAACGGAAGGAAAGAGGTTCTCTTCTACGACCGTATCTTATGTGATGTCCCTTGCAGGTATTTAGATTATCAAGAGGCCAGAAAGCCCCGCATCCACTAAGGAAATAGGTCACATTCAGACTAAAATGAAGGTGCACATGAACACACAGTGGTACATACGATTCTTGTGTAAACTGATATGAAGAGAGACCTCGTGACCTAAGGTAGAGGATAGACACAGAATTTTAGTGGTACAGCAGACTGAGCACGTGGAACACAGAAAGAAAGGAGCGGTTTTGCGAGTCTAAAAAGAGATGAAGAAAATACCTTAGAGGAAGGAAGCATCATAAACTTGCACGTTTCAAAATGTGATCACTTGGCGTGATTTGCTCATCCCAAGTGTTTTGTTTATACTTCAGTGAGTATGTAAAACGGTCATAAAATAATCACATCAGGTTTTCATTTTGAGTCTTACATTGTTTAGCACAATGTAGGAGTTCAGACTTTAGAGAAATTCATTTTAGAGTTTACCTTTAAGAGAATTTCATGACACAAGTGAATGAGTTTTTCCAAAAAAAATATGAATCAAACTAAAGATGGTGGTTAAGTTCCCAGAGGCAGTGACATAGGTAATGATCACAAGGGTTTATTTAATACCTTTTGAACACATGGATTTGGTGAGACTGGGAATACAAAAACTTCCACAAAATCTTGTTAGCACTGAACAGTGCTTAACTGTGACACATCCATATTAAATTCATCTTGTTTAAACAAGTGGCAGATTTACTGCTAGTAGCAGAACTCAGTTTGTAGCTGGTAGCACTGAATATGGCTGAGTTTTTAAATATCTGGAAAAATTCCCTTTTAAAGTAAAATTTAAAATTGGTCATGAAGTACATTCCTTTTTTTCTGGGTCACAATTTTCTAATTTTCCTTTGGAACAGATGTTTTCCTACCCTTGCTCTCTTGATCAGAAGTGTTACTTGTTTCTTGTTTCAATATCGTGAGAATGAAGTGACCGTATGAGCACTAAGTTGTAAGCTGAAAAAAAAAATCCTAATATGGCAGAATTTTAGGCCACCACCATACAAGTGAGGGGTGTCATTTGATAGCCATTATATGTTATAGGACAGTTCCATCCTGCAGACCCTGCATCTCAAGGACATGTGATGAGACCACAAGAAGAATTAAACTTTACAGAGAAAGCAACAGATGCAGGAATTAATGCAGAAAATCTGGGTGGATAAAATTAGGCATGGACAGAAAGATTAATGAATCAAGTCTGTGTTATAAAATTTATGAAATAATTTTCATTGAATAAAGTAGGGAATCAAAAATGTTTAACTGATACATGGAAAATCTTGCTAAAGAATTTAAATTAATTTGCTGTGGAAAGTCCTTTATGAGTGTAAGTTTACATATTCATGTAATTCTGATGAAAATACCACTTTTGATTCACCAAATTTCTGAGTAAGAAGACCAAAATATCTTATGTGTATTCCTGGTTCTGTCCGAGAACTGAAAATAAGTCTTGCTAGTATGTCTGTCAAATGGAAGCAAATTACAATCTGTAAGTGTTGAAAGAGTTTATTTTTTTTACTGAATTGAAAATTGAAGTATAATTAGAGAGCTTAATATACTAGAGTGTCCCTAAAACAAATAGGAAAGTGATGGTAGTTTGTAAGAATTTAGATTGTTTTCTAGTTGGTATGTATGATAATAATAACAACAACAGCTGTTTTATAATTTAGCTCGAATGTGACATATTTGTTAAACTCAGATTGTACCTGTAGAGAGTTTTAAGTCTTTAAATATCTTTTCAGTGGAGATGGCACTATGAGAAAAAACATTGACGTTTGGAAAAAGTGGACCACCCTGAATAGCTTGCAGCTGCATGGGTAAGTAAAACGTTGTAGCTGACAGCACTGTTTGACAAGTGGATTGGTCAAGGTTTACTGTTGAAGCACCTAACTGGGCGCCCAGGTCTTTGACAGACTCTGAAGTGAGCATCAGTGAGGGCCAACTTCATGGGAGCTTGCTCAAGCATCAGAAGTAGTTGCTTTTAAAACTGAAGATTGTACACATACTAGATACATACTGATTTAAAATGCCTTTTGTAAGAATTTCATGTCACTTCAAACATTTTTTTATGAAATGACCATTTACTGTCTTACCTGTCTTTTTCCTGTCTATTTTGTTCTTTTGTGTTGAATTATTTTGTTCTATATTTTGATCTCAGAAATATTTTTTTACTGTCTTTTAAAAATTTTTTGAGAATTTTTAAAAGGAAAGAGAATCTCATACCTCAAAGATAACTCCTGTCATGTCTAGTGTATTGTAGTAGTTTTCAGTGCCTACAGATTTCTTAAGTACCTGTTCTGTACAGTTTTGATTGTATGATCTGTAGAACTTTGTATTTTTTATTTTAAATTAAAATTACATATTCTTAAAGAGCAATGCATGATTAAGTATATTAATGAATATTCACCATTAATAACTTCATGAGGTTTTACTTCTCTGTTAAGTACCACTGTTTTTGTGAAACAGGCATTAGGATTGGAATATATTGAGGGACACAAGTTGTTCATGGAAAGAAAAATCAAATATTTGTATAAATATGGAGGCTTTTTAATAGTAAAATTTGATGTTGAATTCAGTTGTTAATCAGTTTATGCTTTCTTATTGAGGTGCTGGGAAAGGTACACAGAACAGCCAAAACAGTTTTATATAACCAGGTGCTTTTTTTTTATTTACACGACACATCTTTTGTGGGTTTCTTCTAACTTCACTTAGAACTGTAAGGGGTTTTTTTGTTTTTTTTTGTTTTTTTATGGGAATTATGTATTTTACTTAGAGTAGTTTAAGTCTGTCCTAAAAACTTGTAATGAATATGTGACATGGTGGGTGCTTCTGGCTGTGTTTAGTCTCCGACTTAGTGTTTCCAACCCTCAGCTTGCAGCTGCGGATTGCCACGCGGGGTGCTGAACAGCTAGTGGAGGGCGGTAGGATGGTGTATTCTACGTGCTCACTGAACCCCATTGAAGATGAAGCAGTCATAGCATCTTTACTGGAAAAAAGTGAAGGTAAGCGTGCTGGACTAGTCTTTTAATGAAAGTGTGTACTTTTCAAAAACTTCGTTGCTATTGTGCAGTGATTTTCAACTGTTGTGCCCGACTAATTTAATCGGGGGCACTGACCCTTCTTCCCTTAAATTGTCCCAAAAGTGAAAACAGCCAACACAGCAATAGCCATCTGGTAAGAATGAGTCAAAATTACACTTTTTTTTTTGTCAGAGGCAAAAAGTGTAATTTTTGGTGTGGCACATAATTTTAGTAATTTATGTGTGTCATGAGATGAAAAAGGTTAAAAATTGCTCCTTTAGACTTTTTCCTGGGTATTTGCTTATATTTTTAGCCTGTAAACCCTAAAATGAGATGTCTTAATAGGAAGCAAGCTTATATAATGGATCTATTGTTCTTTCATGAATTGCAAGCTTTTTACCCGCTTTGTTTATTAAGTGTGAACAATTGGATCCTATCACAGCTTTTTAAACGTAAATGTGGTAAGACACATATAACTTAATATTTACCGTTTAACTGTATTTAAATACACAGTTCAGTAGTGTTAAGTACGTTCACATTGTTGTGTAGCCAGTCTCCAGAGTCCCTCCTCTTGAAAACTGAAATTCTGAACCCGTTAAATGAGTCCCCTTATCCCCTCCCCACACCGAGTTCTCTGTCTCTGTGAGTTTGACTGGTCTGGGTGTCTCATGTGAGTGGAATCAGCATTCTCTTTTTGTGACTAGCTTACTTCACGTAGCCTAATGTCCTCAAGGTTTACACGTGTTGTAGCAGGTGTCAGCTTCCTTCCTTTTTCAGGCCGAATGATATTCCACTGTATGTGTAGGCCACGTCATGTTTGTCCCGCCATCCATCGAAGGACACTCGGGTTGCTTCTTCATCATGATGCTGCTGCTGCCATGGTGTGCAATAACTTTGAAGCCCTGCTTTCAGTTCTTTGGGGTGATGTGATAATCCTGTTTCAGGACCCACTGTGCTGTTTTCCATAGTGGCTGTACCATTCTACAGTTCCACTAGCAGTGCACAAGGGTTCCAGCTGTCTGTGTCCTCGCCAGTACTTGTTATTTCCTGTGTTTCTGATAGTATCCATTCTAAAGGGCATGAGATCTTATAGCACTGTCTAATGAAATGTTTTGAAACAGCACTTTCCATAATGTTTTGATGTAAAGTATTATTTTTTCTTTTATGTTTTCATTGAAATGATAACCTTTCCCGTCATATTCTTCTTAAATCATGAGAAGTTTCGAACTTCCAGAGTTGCACACTACCAAATTTACTCCGTGGGTGTTTGGAAAGTAAGTTAAGACAAACGTGCATTTCCTGAGGGTGGTGTCCGCAACCATCTGGGCTTCCAGTGGCTGGCTTAGTGGCTGGCTGATCTGTACTGTGTAGTTAGCCCTCATTGTTGTCCTTTCGGTCTGAATTTGGTTAATTTATTTTATTTTTTCTGTGCTCATGGTGGTCTACAGAAAGTGTGCTTTATGGATGATGTTTTTTTGCGAGGTCATAATTTCATAGTTTTGGTGGTACTATATCTCAGAAGGCACGTGAAAAGGATTATGGGTGATGTAATTGAATAGGAAATTAACTGGGAGTCCTGCTGGGCAGATGGGTTTCCCGTCTAGATTTTGCTTTCACAGCCGCCATTCTGCGTGTGGTTGTTTGAGACCTCATTGTAGACCCTTCATCTCAAGGACCGCGCCTGCTCGGTCACAGGCTCCCGTGTAAACATGGCTTCACGGGAGCATAGACTTCTGCTGAGCTTTGTGCTTGACAGTTGCTGGGGATTCTGACCGGACGGGGTGTGATCCCCACCTGAAAGCACCCAGAGACTTAGCTGGAGGAATGGCAGCTGATAATGGAGATTCAGTCTGCAAACACTAGGCTGGGGTTGGCAGCTTCTGACCCAAATGCCGGCAGGGAGGCACGCTGAGCAGTATTTGAGAAAACCAGGTTCTGGAAAACACTTATTTAGTGTTCACTTTTGCAAGTAAGATTGCTCAGATATACTAGTGGAGGTCAGTTTTTGCCAAAGGTGTCTCACTGCTAGATCCCCCCTTGTGGAGTCTCTTACTTTGTTTTTGTAATTGTCTGTGGGTTTTCATGGCTTCCATGGGGTTTTGTTGGTGTTTCCCCTTCTGTGAGGCTGTCAGACGTGCATCTGTGGTCTGTGAGTGGCAGTTCATGTGAAAAGTCTCCTGGCCCCATCCCACAGCTTTGGGTAATACTGCTACTGTAGACATGTTGTTTTTAAAGCTAGACTATTGTCCTGATGGGCAGTTTTAGAAAACTAACTGGGGCCTAAGACTGAATGTTTAAAAATTCCCATAGTTTGCTTTAAAATGTTGCTTTTTAGTTCTGGGATGTTTGTTAGCCATAAAGGCATGGAAAAGACTGGCATGTGTCTAAAAACCGGGAGCAGACTTCTGAGCTCTAGCCTGGTGTTGCCTTCGAGGGGCTTTGGGTCACGGAGTCAGACTTGGCTGCATCCCGTGACTCTGTAACTCCTCCCACTCCAAGAGCTTTAGTGAGCTCCAGTTAACACTGTAACATCACTTGTTTTAAGTGTACAGTTTAGTGATTTTTTTTGTAGACGTACCAAACTGTGCATAGCCTTTACCATAGCCCAATTTTAGACCATTCTGTTTACCCCAAGCAGAACCCTTCTGTTCCCACCCTCACCTGGGAACCAGGAATGTGCCTTCTGTCTGTATGGTTCTTCCCTCTCCAGACATTTCCAATATATAGAATAATGCAGTATGTGATCTTTTGCATCTTCTTTCTTGGGCATGTTGTGGAAAAAAATTTTTATTTTATTTTAATTTTTGGTACATAGGTGCTTTGGAACTTGCTGATGTGTCTTCTGAATTGCCAGGGCTGAAATGGATGCCTGGACTCACACAGTGGAAGGTAAAATTTCTGTGAGGACCCTGCCTCAAAAGAGCAGGCACAACTTACCTGGCTGTTATGAAGGTTTTAAAGCACCCACATTTGGGTAACTTGAATAATATTGCATTTGGTTATGAACTTTAAAATCAATGTCAAAATTATACATATTAGATGGTATGATTATACAAATGTTTTTCTCTGGCAGTGAAAAAGTTTTCCTGCCTTTGTTGTCCAATTAGACATCAGCTTTGTTTATTCTTGTCTATGTAAGTACAACTTTGCTTTATTTTTTATTTTTGGCTGGGATTCAATCTCTATTTGTAATATGAAAGAATTAATTTTTTAGTTTTAAACTAGAAACAAATGAGGCTCTTCTTTTTTTTTTTTTTTTAATTCCTAAATGGAAAATGCTTTATAAAATAATTGTCCTGTTTTATGGAATTTTTGTCTTTGCAAATAGTCTTCCTCGCTTTGGCGAGAAATGAGAATTGCCATTTGTCGTGTTTGAGACCATGTACTTTGGCACCCTGTGATCTTTCTTACTAGTGCTGGTGATTCAGACTCTTCTCCCCTTGTCTGGCAGGTGATGACGAAAGATGGACAGTGGTTTGCAGAGTGGGATGAGGTTCCTCACAGCAGACATACCCAGATTCGGCCAACCATGTTCCCACCAAAGGACCCGGAGAAGTTACAGGCGATGCATCTAGAGCGGTGGTGAGTTTCTGGAACTCTCAGAGTTAGGGGATGACGGGGAGGTTGGGCCCTTGGGCACTCCTGTGAGGCCTGGGCTGCGCCCATGGCTGACCTCAGGTATGTGAACTTTTCAACACGTGAGTACTTACCTGTTAGCTTTTGGCATCAAGCCTTTGTGAATAATGACGGTGGTTAGAACCTAATGTGAATACGTTGGATGTTGCATTAACTTTCTACGCATCACACATTGGCCATTTCCTGAATGAGGGCTGTGTGAATACTTACAAGACATGACTTCTCTGTCACATGTTGACTTTGTAGTATTTGTCTTAATATTTAATACTAAAAGAATGTATTTTGGATCAGTTAAAAAGTGAGAATTGTGGTTTTTTTAGTCTTAGAATATTACCACATCATCAAAATACTGGAGGGTTCTTTGTGGCAGTGTTAGTGAAGAAGTCTTCGATGCCATGGAATAAACGTCCACCAAAGGTAAACATCTTCCAAAATACCACAGCATACCATGTGATCTCTTTGTGCATTAAAAGCAGAAGCTGATGGAGGTCAGTGGAACGTTTTTTGGGGGGTGGAGGGTGGCTGAGCCTGATGGTATGTGTAGAGATTCATTTAAATTTTGAGTTTTCCAAACAAAAAGCAATTTCTTAGATAGGTGATAGGAAAAGGTAGACTTTGGAGAATACATTTCTTCTACATCTCATATCTAGTTCATTAATAAGAATTGAAAAGACATAAAGACTGTTCTGTGGCTCAAAATTAAAACCTCCCCTGACTTTACCCTACCCCACACTAGCTCTGAACTCTAACTCCCTGTGGGTTGGTTCAGTTTAGCCTATTTCAGGGTGATGGAACTCTGCTAATGTCAGACCTGTCTTCACCTTGGCCGTGAGGGACAATGGCAGAATTTGTCCAGACCTAGCTGGGAGGACATGAATGAGCCCTAATCTGTTGTAATGATCTCAACTCCCTCCTGGGTCCCTGTAAGGGCGCCATGAAGCAGCGCGGTTGAGGAAAGAGGGCTGCCTTTCGAAACTCCACACAGAGTTGTGCTCTAATGTGTGCTGTCCTCGTCATCGCCTTGGCGTTACTTTGTTTGTACATCAGCCTTCCGTAATCCGAGAACGTGGCCTGGAGTCACAGTCTGAAGGTCTGTGTTTCTTTCAGATGCATGCTTAAAGATTAGGACAAATAATGCTTCGGCTTTGGAGAAATAGTAAGTAGACATTTGCGAGATATGGCTAATCCAGACACACATATGAGTGCACAGCCTTAAACTGGCCCAGGATCGGCACTGGCTTTTCTGGGCAGTCACCATGGTGGTGGTGGTGGGCTAGAGTGCTTCCCTTAGAGAGGGAGAGTCTCTACGCGGTATTCTTGACTCTGGTTGGTCCCTGACTCCCTGGTCAGGAGCAGGGCTGTGGCTGCGCAGAGCACTGCTAACAAATGGAGCCCCAGACACGGGTGATTTGAGGTTTTTTGCAGCCATATTTAGAAAGTAAAAGAAAAAAAGTAAAAGTTTTTTTATTACCCCAGTATATTTAAAATGTTATTTCCTTGCAATCAAAATAAGTTATTGAGGTATTTTATATGCTTTCATACTGTTTTTAAAAAATAGTGTTGATTTTACACTCTAGGATACACCTTTACCTACCTAGCACCTTTGCAGGGGTCAGAAAGCACATGGCTGGTGGCTACTGGACCATACGGTGCAGGTTGAGAGCCTGTTACATACAAGCATACTTTAGATTCACTTGGCTTTGGGGTTATGTTGATACTTTGTCACATAACCACCTATGTAAGTGGGTTTTGAACTTTTCCTTAAGTTTGCCTCTGATGTGGCGTCGTGCTTTTTAGAACAACTACATGTTATTTAAATACTACTTCTCCACTTTTCCATCATTATATCAGTTTGTTGTTCATTTTGTTGAGTAAGTATATCTTGGTTGCCTGTAAGTATATCTGGTAGGCCCATTCTGAGATTCTTCGTCTTCAGGATGCTGGAATCTAGTGGAAGTGAAGGCATGTAGACTCTGAGCCAGAATTTGAGTCAGCGAAAGCCACACTGACACAGTGCTGCTTGTATTTTGGGGAAGGCAAGATTAGGTCATTATGATGGAACAAAGAAAGCTTCCTGGAGAAAGGGACATTTGAGATGGACTCTGAGAAAGAGGGCAGCATTTCAGGAAGCAGAGAGGGGATAGAAAAGATGCATTCCATTGCTGGCCTTGTCAAGAGGTTTTAGATGGTGGTTTTTGTTTTTTGCTATTTTCTACATTTAAATAAACTGTATTCTTTAGGAGGCAGTGTTGGATAATATTAATAGCTTTAGAATCTCACCAGCTCATCCACTTGACAGTTTTGTGAACTGGGGGACATACTTAACTTTTCTGTGCTCAAGTTTCCAATCTGTAAACTCACTTCATAGGGACTGGGAATTACTACTTTTGCCAGTCTTGGAAATTCATTAAAAGGACATGTAGTTTTAAATTATTTTTTATATAAGATTTTATATTATAAAAGGTATATAAAATTTTGCTTCTCAAAACCACATTTGAACCAGTGCCCCAGTTTATTATTCAACTGGTATTTCTTTGGTTCCTGGAGGCACAGTCTTCTGATTTCCACAGCATTTTCTCTAGGTGCCCTGGAACAGTGTTACTATCTTTTCCTACATTGTGCTTATTCCTGTACTTGTCTTTTCAGCACTCCTTACAATTTTAGGGATGGTGCTGATTAATTTGCATGCCTCATTGTGCAAGAGTGGATGCCAGTAGCATTCAAAGACAAGCTGGCGTTGTCCACCAGCTGTCTGTGCTTTTTATAGGGTTACGGTAGAATTGATTTTAGCTTCAAAGAAACTGTCCATGAATTCTGTATGTAATAGCAAGAATGTTTAAAATGCTTGTTTTGAAAAATTCTGTTGTCTTTTGTATATTAAAGGCTATAGAAAATTAGTTAAGATTGATTTTGTGATTCAGTGTTCTTTGTTGTTGTTGTTATTTGTTTTTGTTTTTTTTTTTGTAGCAGTGCAAAGTAGGTTATGCTTTGAGTCTAAATGGACTTGTTATTCCCTCTGACAGCTGCAGGGGGAGTGTGCAAAGCTGAGAGACCCTGTGCAGTCCAGCCCTTCGGGTCCCACAGGAGAGAGAGCTGCAAGTCCCTCAGAGCTAGAAAAGAAGCTGGTTACTGGAATTGGTGATGCAGAAATAATGGAAAGGACTGCGGATTTAGAGAAAAATGGAAATAAGAAAGATGGCGTGTGTGGGTAAGAAACACGGTTATATCTTGAGCATAACAACATTCTAGTGTCTTCCCAGCTGTGTAGATGGACTGGGACCCCAGAGCCTTTCCTGTAGTGGTTTTCTAGCAGGCAGTGTGAAAACACCTTTGGCTGGCAAAGTACTCAGCTCAGTGTTAATGAACTTGGGGTGTGAGTGCTGCTGTCTGTTATCTGAAGAGAGAGATTTAAGGCCTGAAGAAGCAACATCTATAAAACCCCATCCATGATGCACAGAGTTGGGGTGAGGGTTGAGTGGGCAGGGAAGAGTGTGCTGTTGGTAATTAGCAGTATTCCTCAGATTCTAGACTAACTAATTCCATCCCAATTCCTTCTTAGTCCTCCTCCATCAAAGAAGATGAAGTTATTTGGATTTAAAGAAGATCCATTTGTGTTTATTCCTGAAGATGACCCTTTATTTCCACCTATCCAGTAAGGATTAATTCAACCTTTTTTAATTCTTTAAAGGAATTTCCTGTAGGGTTGTAAAAGCATAACTGGTCACATTTAACCATAGTTTTTTATTTAGCTCTGTATACCATTTTTCCTCTTTAATTGCAAGTTAGAGCTGGATGAAACCTTAGAGTGTGTTTTCTGAACCCTTCAATTTAAAGTGAGTAGTAATCAGACAAAATAAGCTGCACAAAGATAAAGACATTGGTAAAGAGATGGAACAACTCTGGACTCTGGTCCCAAATATAACTTGCTTAGTTGAGTTACTAGATAAATGAACAGAGAGCTGTGTTACTCGGTTCTGGTTTAGAAAATGAGAAATAGGGGGTCTGGGTGGGACCTTAGTTGGGAATCTCCAGGCGGAACAGAGAGAATAGTCTCATGTTCTCTTCCTTATTCTTTAAATCTTTGTGTATATTCATCAGAGTGGGCACTTAACATTGTCTTGTGGGTAACTAGCCCTTTGAATACATTTGTGAAACTCCCTCTTCAAGCATCTCTGAAGCAGTGTTCTCAACTCCTTGTCCATGGAGTAGCCATTGAGGGGGAGAAATTGCCCGTGTTAGTGTAGGGCGCTGATCTGGTTGTGCCCTGAGTAAACATTGCCGGAGGTTTCATGTGAAGTAGATTGAGGGTAGAGTTCAAGTGCCCTTAAACCATACTGAGTTTGAGAAATGCAATTCTGTAGGGAAGAATAGGGTGCTTAAAGACAGTCTGTTAAGTTTTGAACTATATATACTCTTATAAACACCTTGGTCCTATTTATAGGAAATTTTATGCTCTAGATCCTTCATTCCCAAGGATGAATTTATTAACCCGAACTACAGAAGGGAAGAAAAGGCAACTCTACATGGTTTCCAAGGAGCTGAGAAACGTGCTGCTGAACAACAGTGAGAGGATGAAGGTACAGGCCAGAGTTGGGAACTAATGCATAATAGAGGCCCCTGCTCAGGTTTCTCTGGAAGAAACAGATCCCGGCGCTGGCTCTTCTGTGTGTAGTGTGGGCTGAATCCCCGAGCCTGCTGTGTGCTGTCAGAGTCCTAAGCAGGACCGTGCTCTGTGGCCTGTGGCCTGTGTCCCTTCTGTTCCACTGTCCATCCCACTGTTTGTATTATAGGAGGAAGGTGCTGTGGGTTTGGAGGCTTTGGGTGCTGCTGCTGTGGCTTGGTGTTTTTTGTCATTTCCACTTTCTGTACAGTTTTCCTATTTTAAGGCCCTGTTTTCATTTGCTTTACTGTTTTCCCAACTTGTTTTTCCTTTTGCCTGTGTTACCTAGAGGTCCATGAGGTCAGAGTATTTTTGTAACAGTACTAGAACATTATCTCCATATTGGGTGTCCACAGTGGTTTCCAGGGTGACAGCATCCTTACTCCTGATGGTCTATGGAGTGTGCCAGCATATTCTTGTATTTTTAAAGATTGCTGGTTTCATGTTATTAGTCAGTATAAGCCACATCAACCAAAGCCATTTGAAAAGAGGATCAGTTGGTCTTTGAGAACTGCTGTTAACCCCAGTTTTAGTAAGATGACTTTTCAAAGGTTTTCCATTTCTCTTTTCCTTCTTTTCTTCAGTTACAGCTCAGCCTCCTCAGAGTAGAAGGGATTATTTTAATTGCTTATCCTGACTATTCTTTCCCTTATAGGTTATTAACACCGGGATAAAAGTCTGGTGTCGAAGTAACAGCGGAGAAGAGTTTGGCTGTGCTTTCCGGTTAGCCCAGGAGGTAATTTGGGAAATAGACTTGGATAGCACTAGCCACAAATAAACGGGAAGTAGCTGGGCACAAGTGGGAGCTTCCGAGCCAGCCCAAAAGGTCTGGACAGCTCAGAGCTGGACTGGCCCCTGCCATCCCTTTGACCCTCACTGTTGTTGAGCTCTCTGAGGCTGGTTTTCTGCTTGGGGAGTATTTGCTTACAGATTATTACAGGTTCCAGGCAGGGTGCTACACCTGCCTGGGGGCTGTGGTTGGGTGAGGGCTGGACATGGGACTTGGAAAGGCCCTGAGGGCAGGGCTCTCACTTCATGATTCATAACTGTGACCTTTCTTTGTTCCCACAGGGAATCTATACATTGTATCCATTTATTAATTCAAGAATTATCAATGTATCATTGGAAGATGTTAAAATTCTATTAACCCAGGAAAATCCATTTTTTAGAAAACTTAGTAGTGAGACTTACAGCCAAGCCAAGGACCTGGGTAAGCAGTTTGACTTGTGTAGAGGCATAACTAGTTCTTACAAATGCTTACAGAGACAGTACAGCTGTGGGTGTTCCCTTTTACTGGATCTTTCTCAGTCTTATGTTCTCTACATTACAGCTTTCTTTTATTGACTGCAGTTCCCAGAGGGTTTTGTGTAGACAGAAGTTACATCTCTGTTCTGAGAGTCAGATGCACTCCTGGGGTTGCCCTACTACCCAGACCCTGGTAGAGACGCTGCGTCTCCCAGCTGCCACCAGTGGTCTGCAGCTGCTAGGACCTGGCCGGCCAACCAGCCAGAGCTCCCGTCTCACCTACCCACCAAGCAGACAGCCAGGGAAGGGGCTTGGGTTTTCTTGTGTCACGAGGTGCAGGACACCAGCTAGCACAGGTTATTGGGCGGTTCGGCATTTCAGTCCATCCTGTTAAAGCAGAATATGCAGCCTTGCCAGCAGTTGTGATGGTTTTGCTAGCCAGCCAAGAGAGATTCTCATCCAGATAGATTCTTGGTCGTATCGTTGATTTTGTATTTCATAAATCTCCACTTCAAATCATTCTAGTGATGTTTTTATCTAAGAATAAAAATAATTCTACCAAGAATGCTGGTTTTTTGACTTCTGGTCAGGATGGAGGCATAGGCAGACATAGCTTGCCTCTTCTCACAGCCACATCAAAATTAAAACTAAAATATAGAACAACCATCACTCAGAACTATCAGAAATCAAGCTGAATGGAAGTCTGACAGTTATGGAATTAAAGAAACCACATCCATTGAGACTGGTAGGAGGGGCGCAGATGGGGAACAGGCTGGTCCCTCACCCACGTGTGGTGGATAAAAATTTGGGAGGCTTATCTCAGGAGCGAGGAGTCCCAGTCCCACATCAGGCCCCACAGCCCAAGGTTCCAGTGCCAGGAAGATAAGTCCCCACAACTTCTGGCTGCAAAAACCAGTGAGGATTGAGTCAGTGGAAGAAAGTTCTGGAGCCCCAAGCAGTTCCTCTTAACCCACACACAGACTCATCCATTCAGACTCACTCCCTTTGAGCTGCAGCACCAGGGTAGCAGCTCAAAAGGCACCAGGGGCATACAGGGAGAAATTGATGTATCTGGTATCAAGGCGAGCAGAGGCTATTGTCCCTTTTCTAAACCCTCCCCTGACAGATTGGCAAGCTGGTACCATATCTGAGACTCCATCAACCTGGCTAACACTGTTTGACCTACCTTGGAGTTCCCCAGAGACTCTGCCCCACACAACTTAGAGGCCTATTGCTCAACAGCTACTCCATAGACAAGGACTTGAGAACACTGCTTTAGAGATGTTTGAAGAGGGAGGTTTACAAACATTCAAAGGGCTAGTTACCCACAAGACAATGTTAAGTTCCCACTTTGATGAATATATACAAAGATTTAATGAATAAGGAAGAGAACATGACTCTGTTCTTCCTAGAGATACCCATTTAAGGTCCCACCCAGACCCCCTATGTCTCATTTCCTAAACCACTGAATGTGTTTTTCCATATGAATGGTTAATCTTTGGTCACGCTTCACGACTTACTAAATTCTTTCAAATAAGCAACATCTTGCCTCTGAGACCCAGGCACTGCAATGGTTCACAGCTTGGCTTGCCTGGTAGTTTACAAGCCGAGCACAAGTAGCAGCCATCTCAGATTGCCTTATAGCTCAGGAAGGGTGAGGGTTAGGGCTGACCTTGGCCTGCGTTACCCAGGAAACCCCAGGGCCAGGGCACCCAGTAGGCAGCTGCAGATCATGTCAAAGCACCACCACCCAGCCCCCTGCACAGTGGATCCTCCACAGAGGGTCGAGGTTGGTGGTAAAACAGCCAGTACTTGCAGCTGGCTGGCCTGGGTAAATTTCCGCCATTGGTCTGCCAAGATTCAACTACAAGAGGAGGGTGTACTTGGTCCACACAAAATACCTACCTTGGGTAATAGGGGAGGCTGTACAGCTACTACATTAGGCCATGTTACCAAGACATGGAGTCTAAGCAGCTCTACCTAATACGTAGAAACAGAGAAGCTGCCAAAATGAGGAGACAAAAAAGTGTGGCCCAATTGAAAGAACATTTCAAAGCTCCAGGGAAAGAGCTAAATGAAATAAGCAATCTTATCAGATGCAGAGTTGAAAACTGGTTATAAGGGTGCTCAAGGAACTTAGGACCTCAACAGCATAAAAACGATCCAGTCAGAAACGAAGGATACATTAATTGAAATAATTTATAGGGAATCAACAGTGGAGTGGATGAAGCCAAGGTTCAAAAAAGTGATTTGGAACATAAGGAAGCAAAAACCAATCAGAACAAGAAGAAAAAGCCAAAAAATGAGGATCGCATAAGCCTGTAGGACAACCTCCAGAGGTCCAACATTTGCATCCTAGGGATGCCAGAAGGAGAAGGGAAAGAGCAAAAAGTTGGAAATCTGTTTGAAAAAATAAAACTTCCGTAACTTGGTGAAGGAAATAGACATGCAAGTCCAGAAAGCACAGAGAGTCCCCCAAAAAATGGATGCAAAGAGGACCACTCCAGGATGCATCATAATTAAAAGCTCAAAGGTTAAAGAGAGGATCTTAAAAGCAGTGAGAGAAAAGAAGATAGTTACCTATATGGTAGTTCCCACAAGACACTGCTGATTTCTCAAAAGAAACTGCAGGCTAGAAGGGGTTGGTAAGAAATATTCAAAGTCATGAAAAGCAGGGACCTACAGCCAAGATTGCTCTACTCAACAAAGCTAACATTTAGAATGGAAGGGCAGATAAAAAGCTCCCAGACAAAATAAAGGAGTTCATCATCAAAATACCATTATTACATGAAATGTTAAAAAGAAATTTATTTTTTAAAAATGATCAGCTCTGGCTGGTGTAGCTCAGATTGAGCACAGGTCTGTGAACCAAAGGGTCGCCAGGTCAATTCCTAGTCAGGGCATATGCCTGGGTTGCAGGCCAGGTCCCCATTTGGGGGCACCTGTGAGAGGCAACCACACATTGATGCTTCTCTCTGTCTCCCTAAAAATAAATGAATAAAATCTTTAAAAAAATAAAGATAAAAACTATGAACAATAAAATGGCAAAAAGTAAAAATCTATCAACAATTGAATCTAAGAAATAAACTAAACAAGACCAGAGACAGAATCATGGACACAGCGTTTTTTGTTGGTGGCCAGATGGGAGGTAGGTATTGGGGAATTAGCAAAGAGGCGACGGGATTAAGAAGTACAAATAGATAGTTGCAGAATAGCCCTGTGGACGTAAAAGTTCAGTACAGGAAATGGAGTTGCCAAAGAACTTATACACATGGCCCATGGACATGAACAAGGGTGGGGGGGGGTTGCCTCAGGTAGTGGGAGCTGGGTGGAGGCGGCGGGCAAAGGGGGAAAATCCGGACAACTAATAACATCATCAATAAAATACAGTTTAAAAACCTTTTATTCCTCTTAATTTTTTGTTGAATTTATTTGGGTGATGTTGGTTAATAAGATTACGTAGGTTTTTAGGTGTACAATTCTGTAATCGTCTTGTGTATTTATTTACCACTGCAAATCAAAGAGATTATTTTACAGGATAAAGGAACCGTTTATACTTGTTTTTGGTTTTGTTTTTTTAACCTACCCATAGGTGATTGTGATACAATTTTTGACATTTTTTTATGGGAGTTTGGAGAATTAACCAGTAGCTAGTTCCCACCTCCCTGGGCTGAGAGAGGTTTGTTAAGTAGCTTTGCCTAAATCCCTGATGGTCTGACTCGGTCCTCTTCCACGTGGTCCTGAACCACGCTGTCGACGGCCCTACTTGGTGCTTGCCCAGCTGGTGGCTTCATGTTTTTACAAAGTTCTTCCTCCATCAAGATCCTTGAATCCAAGAGTATAGACTATGTGTTGCTCTCTTGCCACGATTCTGGGCAAGTAAACTTGCTCAACAGAGGTGTTCACTGACCAGAAAGCTTGGCCAATGCTTGTCTGTTTCTCTTCTAGCCAAGGGGAGCGTCGTCCTGAAGTATGAGCCAGACTCTACGTAAGTGAGCGTGCTCCTGCCATTGGGCCTCAGCGTTCTTGTTTTGGGGGGCGGGAGGCTTAGAAGCCTTTTGTTTTATTAATGTTCCCTGAAAACAGTATTGGGGAAATTTAGAACGGAAATACCAATCTTCTATATCACCATGAAGATATTTTTTTAGTAGAACATTCAGCTCAGGCCAAATATATTTTTATCAAGAGAATAAAATGCATAATATGTATTTTCTGTGCTTTAGAATCCAATTCTAATGTGTGCCTTAAACAGAATAAATGTAAAGATCGAACAGTTAAGAGAGGTTGAGCTCTGTATCTTCGTTGGTTCAGTGTGTGGATTACCTGTTAGGCATCAGGCAGTCTTCCAGGGCGGGGCACGGGGGTCCCTGTGGCTCACTGACAGCCACCAATTGACCAGCCCTGCTTTCATGCAACCAGCAGTGTCTGACAGGAGTACTGCAAGGGGTAGGCCCTGGATTGTCAGCACTTTGCAGAAATGGGACAGAGAACTCAGGTGGGCACCCGCAGTGCCTCAGCTAGTGCATAGCAGAATCCGCAGTTGCTCCCAGGAGTCTGGTCTTTGTGAAATTAAACACTTTCTGGGAGGAGGAAGTGAAATGCAGTAGTATAGACTACAGAGGAATTTGGGGAAGGGTTTAGGTGGAGCCATCGCAGGTTGTCTGGGAAGGTAGCGTTAAACCTAAGTCTGAAAGGTGAGAAGGAAGCTGAGAAGCACAGACTTGAGGTAGGAAGAGCTGGAAGGCAGTCCGTGGATCTTGGAGGAGGGCAGGCCAAGCACCCTGCACAGTCTGACAGGCCCATGCAGCTTCAGGTTTCACACGGTCTCTGGGTGCTGTGAAGAGCAGTCTGTGTTTGGGTGGGAGGCAAGGGGTGTGGGGTAAAAGGAGGGCAGCAGGGAGACGAGGGCAGAGTGGTGCACAGGGGTCCCTTTGGGGTCTGTTGGAGTAGATCCGACGAGATGGATTTAGGGCAGGGAAGGGACAGGAGCACTCAGTGTTGGCTTTTGGGTGTTTGCATTGAGCAGTTGCCATCTAAAGAGGGAAGTGAGGGAAGCACTAACACAGGAGTTTGAATTGCTGGAATGGATGTCAAATAGACTTGAGTAGGCCACTGGACTGCAATTTCAGGCGTTGAGGGGAGAGGATGTTCTAGATACAGGCCTTTGGGATTCATGAGTGGGTGGATCCTGTTAAAGCCCTGAGGCTTAGTGGGATAACTGAGGAAGATGTTATAGGTGGAGAAGAGAAGGGTCTGCAGGACCTTGCCTTGGAATGTGTCAGCCTTAGAGGAGCAGTAAATGGGAGCTGCGGGGGGAGGTGGGAGATAAAGGAGGAGAGAAAATATTGTAGAAGCCAAGGGGAAAGGGGGCTGTGGGAACTCAGTGGGGAGGGAAGAGGGTGCTCCTGGTGAAGGCTCTTGACATTGGCTGGGTGGTGATGGCGGGAGTGGGTGTGGTGGCTGGGACACAGCAGTGGAGAGCTCATTTTGAGATGCTTGCTGTGAAGCACAGTGCATGGGGCTTCCTAGGGTGAGTGGACAGGTCAAGAGAAGCTTTAAAGCTGGAGGTGTTGGGGCGTGCTTCCTCCTGATATGGAAAACAAGGAAGGACTGCCAGTGTCTCAGGAACGTGGGGGTTTTACAAAACCATAGGGGCGATGGCCTAGAAACAGTTTTTTTGAAAATCATGGTACTACGCGGTTCACGTAGAGAACCTTAGGATATTTTGTGCTAGTTTTTAGTAGTTGAGAGTAGAAATTGGGAAACTTGTGTTTTTCTCTCATTTTCTATAAATTTACTATCCATGCTTTACCCTAGGAAAAATGAAAAGGTCCTTCTTTTTAGTGTCTATTTCTCTTAGTTCAGGCCCTTTTCTTTTTTTGTTTGTTTTTTAAAGACATAATTCAGCCCCCCCCCTTCTATGTTCATTTCTTTCTCAGCCTGTGTCACTGATTTCTGGCATCAAGTAGGTTTGGGACATACGCTTAATTATATGGAGTCTTTAGGAGCCTAAAAAGTATACCAGAGTCACATCTGAAAGAAATTATATGATACGTATAGTAAATAATGTTCATAGTATTGGTAAGTGGTGCATGAGTAATTCAGACAGTGACTACCCTCTCAGTTCTGGTAAGGAGAGTTGGGGCTGCCTGGCGAGTAGAGGGCACATCTGTAAGGGGATTGAGCAGGCTGGGGGAGACGGGAATGCTTCAGACCTAGGCAGCGCTGCCTGCTGGGAACGGGCACTGTTCCCCAGGGAGTAGTACTGTTACGTGGGTGTGTAACCAAGAAGAGTTGGGTCACTCACACCAAATTATGTGAAGCACTGAGTCTCAAAATCCATGGACAGTCCAGGGTTGCAGTCCTGGTTGCCCAGTCTGCTGGCACTGTTACTTTGGGTGCAGTTGTCCAGCCTCAGGGAGCCCCAGTTTGTTCATCTGTGAAAACGGAGGGCGATGTGTGAAGGGCCATTAAGTAAGGGGACTGAAATGTCTGGTGGTGGGTAGGATGAGGCTTCACAGATAGGTCTTCAAATTTGAGAAGAGTAAATATGTATAGAAATTGTAACAGAAAATGTGAAATCTGCAGATTCCACTGTGAGCTTTAGAAGGAGAAACTGGCCAAGCTGAGGGTGTTGATAATATTCAGGTCATGAAGGAAGAAGCTGATCTTCCTTTGAGAAAACCCTTCATAGGATCACAGACTGAAGTGCCTTCCCAGTGGCTCAGTGGCATAATTTTTGGAGAGCTTGCATGTTAATATCTCTTTAGAGGCAATTATGAGGACTTCTAATGTTTACACAGAGCCATTTTGTTTGTAGGAAACCAGATACCCTGCAGTGCCCCATTGTGTTATGCGGGTGGCGAGGAAAGGCTTCAATCCGAACTTTTGTGCCCAAGAACGAAAGGCTTCATTATCTCAGGATGATGGGGCTGGAGGTGTTGGCAGAAAAGAGGAAAGAGAGGACTGCCATGACAAATGAGAGTGACGAGAGTGCAGCCAGCTCTGGACTGCCAGAGGATGAGGTGAATGCTGACCAGGGAGCAGAAGAGGCTGCCAGTCCAGATGCCGCCAGCACAGGCCATGACTCGGCTGGGACCCCCCTGCCTGTCAAAGAGACCCAGGGAGACTCTGGAGCCAGCAGCACTGCAGGGCAAGGTGGCTACAACCGAATCCAGAACTGACCTGGAAGGTACATATTTTTAAAGACCAGCCACTGACGGAGTGATAGGAGCGTCTATGAATGATCTCAGTACTGCTTTCATACAAGCTTACACAGAGTATTTTTTTAGCTTGTTAGAAGTTGCTCGTTTTACTTTGCTCTTTGCAAAGCTGGGCCCAGTGTGCCTGCTGCAGGTAGTAGGACTTCCACAGTTAAAGTCTTAACTTCCAGCGAGAAATACAACCACCCTGGCAGAAGTTTCCACGTCCCTTTCGTTATGCCTATATTGCTCTTAGAGTCCACTGTTTCTTTTAATTATTTATAGAAAGAGTCTTTATCTCCTGATAAGACATTGGAAGACCGTACCCTGAGCTTTAATAATTGTATTAAGTTGCACAATAGCAGTGCGGCATTAATATGCAGCAGAGTAAATATCTGAGGTCTCAAATGATTTCTGTGCCTTTGTAATAAAGGGTAATATAAATTTTGTCAGAGTAAAAGCTATATCATGAATTGTAATACTTATGAGGGTTTTATGTGCTTTTATTGAATGGAATGCTTTGCAATTTTAATTTTAAATGGTGTTTGGGATCCTTGAGACATTCAAATAAAGAATTATTAATGATAAGTGTATATGTGTGTTTGACTTACTCTGTCACGAAGCAGAAGGAACAAACTTATTTTGGGTTAAGTAGAAATGTTAGAATTACAACATTCGTACCTTTGCCAGTAGAAGGAATTTTAATGGGAAGACCACTCTTGAGTCCAGTGAGTAGTTTTGTGTGAAAATACTTGAAGGTCTTCCTGTGTGTTTACCTTGTACCCTCTAGGCAGGGGTGTCCATCTTTTGGTGTCTCGGGCCACACATTAAACACATTGTGACACTTAATCACTCAAAAAACCTCTTAATGTTTTAAGTAAATTTATGATTTTGTGTTGGGCTGCATTCATAGCCGTCCTGGGCTGCATGTGGCCTGTGGGTTGGGCACCCCTGCTAGAGGGTGATATCAGTGCAGCAGCTAAGCTATAGTGAGACAGATCTGGGCAGATCAGGGCTCCCTTGGGCACTGTTAGAGAGCCTGCAGGAGGTGGTAATCAGGCACAAGCTGCAAGACCGTTTCAGTTTGTCACTTACTGATTCAGCTCCTGCTGTGTGTCGGGCAGGGTTCTGAGCAGCTGATCGATTCAGACCATTTCAAACTTCCAAAAAAGAAGAGTCTAGTATGTTGGACCTTCATGTCCCTTTCACTTCGCTTTCACACTTACTAACAGAATCTTGTTTTATTAAATACTGCTCCTTATTTCTCTACCCCACCCACCTATTTGTACTATTTTATAGTGTATTGTATCTAATAAACATTTCAAAAGATAATGATTTAAAAAAATAACCTCAATAGCTTTATGCCAAATAATAGTTCCTTAATATTAAATAGCTTACATGAAATATCTATACCACAGGTGACAAACACAAGGCTTGAGGGCCGAATCCAGCCCTCCGCCTTGTTTTATCACCTTGTTCTACCTGGCGGCAGCGCCGAGCTCCTTGCTCCTAGTTAAGGAGTAGTTACATTTATACAGTCCTAAAATTACACCCGGCCCTTTGAAGCCAACCGCGAGGCTGATGGGGCCCCCGGTGAAAATGAGTTTGACATCCCTGATCTATACACCGAAAATTTTAAGACATGGATGAAAATATTGAAGACACTTAAATGGAAAGGTACGCTATGCTCATAGGTTGGAAGAATTAATATTGTTAAAATGTCCATGCTACCCAGCATGATCCACAGAGTCAATGCAATACTGATAAAAATTCCAGGGGCAGTTTTCAAAGAAACAGAAAAAAGAACCTTAAAATTTGTATGAAACCACAGACTCCTGATAGGCAGAGTAATATTGAAAAAAGAATAAAGCTAGAGGCATCGTATTTCCTGGTTCAAACTATATTTTCTTCGAAAGCTGGGGTGAACAGCAGGATGCTACTGCAAAGACCAGATGCACATCAGTAGTACAGATCGCTCAGGCATAAACCCACGTCTGTATGGTCAGTTTTCAACAAACGAGCCAAGAATACACAATGGAAAAAGGAGAGTCTCTTCAATAGTGTTAGGAAAGCTGGACAGCCACATGCAAAAGAATAAAACAATCTCTGACTTACAGCGTATACAAAAAAAAAAATGGATTAAAGACTTAGGTGTTAAGACCTGCTGTCAAACTAGAAGGAAACAGAGGGTAAGCTCCTTGATGTGGGCCTTGGCAATGACTTGGATTTCACATATACAAGGAAAAATAAGTGGTACTCCATCAAGTTAAAAAGCTGCTCAGCAAAGGGTCTGGGGAACGGGGACATCTGCAATAGTGTCAACAATAAAGATTAAAAGCTGCTTAGCAAAGGAAACCAACAAAATGAAAAGGTAACTTATGAGATGGGAGAAAATATTTGCAAACCACATATCTGATAAGGGACTGATACCGAATAGAATGCAGGGAACTCACACAATCCAGGGGAAAGCAAAACAAAACAGTTGAAAATGAGCAGAGGATCTGAATAGGCATTTTCCCAAAGAAGACAGTTAGCCAACAGATGACAAAAAGACGTTCAACATCACTGATCCAGGAAATGCAAATCAAAACTACAGTGAGATACCACCTCACACCTGACAGATCGGCTATCACCAATAAACAAAGGTTGGTGAGTACTGGAGAAGAGAACCTTCGTGCACTGTTGGTGGGATTGTAAGTTAGTGCAGCGTGTAAGCACCTTGAGGATGTTAACGCTAAGTGATGTAAGCCAGAGAGAGAACTACTGTGTGGTATCACATGCGGAATCTAAAAAAAAAAAAGTTCTTAGTTCAAGTTTCCTCTCCAGGGCTTCTTTAAAAATGGGATCTCTGGCCCTACTTCTTGGAGATTCTATTTTGTATGGCTGGGCTGGAGTCTACACCCCACGTGGTTCTGATGTGTATCCAGGTTGTGGGACCTTTGATTTAAATAACTAGCTCATCTGTAATGACAAATTATAACCCTTGGTGCTTATTTTCCAGTAAAGATGACTAATGTTTGTTTGGTTGAGGTGCCTTACAAACATTTTGTGTAGTTAGAATCTAACTGTAGCCATGGGCAGATTGTCAAAACCAAATGCCTCAGGGCAGAGCCCAGATTGAAACCGAGGAATGTCCATACTGCATCCTAATTACCGTGGGCTCATTTGGACAATAAAACACCCTTGTGTATTCAGACAGATCTCATCCCGATTTGACATATAAGCAAACCAGGCCTAGATAATAACAGACATCTAACAGGACAATACCTGGCGTTGCAAAGGATATTTAATTAAGTGATTTACTTACATTGACTCATATCAGTCAGGGTCTGACCAGGAGAAATCACACAACAATTTGAACGGGGAAAATATAATAGAATTACTAGTTTAAATGGGGTTGGGGTAACAAGGGGTTGGCTAGTAAGAAAGTAGAGAATGCTGAAGAATGTAGGCACGACAGATAGAAAAACAGCCATGCCCCACAGGGTTACAATAGAGCAGCACCTTGGGAAGAACTTGCCACCCCCATCCTGGGATGTGTTGGGATGGGCGTGGCCACAACTCAGTGAGTGACAGAGATGTTGGTGTGCTGCTGCATGGGCTGAACTTGCCAGAAACCCACCCTGCAGGGTGCTGGGGGAATGTTTTTATGGAGAGGTGTCTCAGCAGTGAGAGGCACTGCTATGAGGGTATCAAGGGGTCACGGCCGGTGGCTGCTGGCCTCCAGGCTCCACTGGCCATAGTGCTGAAGGAGCCCAGCACCAGGAAGCCGCGTGCAGTGAAGTAGCTTGGGGAATGGGCACCAATAATCAAGAAGAAAAGCCACATCTTTCTGCAGTGACTCTCTAGTGCCCTCCACCGACATAAGCATAGCATGGTGCCAGCTAGCAAAAGATTGTCCAAGGGCCCAGATCCATTTTGGCAGAGAGGGTAATGACAGATGAATGTGGACCCTTGAGACAGTAAATTGATAACCAACAGGTGACTCATTTAATCCAGAAAACTAATGGAGGGGAGTCATTACTACCCACACTTAAAGATAAGAAAAGAGAAGCAAACATGAAGCAACTAGACATCACAGAGGAAGTGACAAAGCCAGGATTCCGGTTTTGAGAAGTCTTGGCCACCAGGAGCAGGGCCTGGAGCTCACGGGTGCGTGGGAGGTCTCTGCCCCAGGACACAGTCCCTCCAACGGGCAGTTGCGGTGTAGTAGCTGCTTTTCAGTGACATGTGTTCGTGATTTTAGCAGCTTTTCCAAATTTCAGGAAAGGAGTGCAACTCCAGAGGAACAAATATGATATTTGAGTGTATGTTTTCTTGCTTATTTTTAAATTAAGGCTATTTAAAGCCTCTAAGTTTTTATCGGGGGGGGGGGTCAAATGTACACTTAGGAACTTTTCTTAGAGGGAAGGTAATTAGGAGGGCCTGTGTGGATTGAGATATGGATTGAATCCACACACCTAACTTCACAGTTTCCCAACCCCTAGTAAATCTACACTAACAGTGTTTTAACAGACAAAAACAGAAGGAAGGACAATATAAAAGCAACATGATTTTGACGGCTGGCAGGCCAATTGTCAGGTGGGAATGATAGAACCAGGAGAGCAAAACCCTAAGCCAGTGGTGAGAACAGCCGACAAGCAGCCCATTGGTGCTCCTCAGAATTCTTACAAGGCCCAGGCCCACCTGAATCAGGATTGTTGAAGTGGTTTGAGAAGTAGCTAAATCCCAGGTCTCCCTCATCAGAGCTGCCAGACCAGGGCCACTGAGCACAGTGGAACATTTGGGTACCACACAGGTTAAGGTGGGTTGGGACTGTCCACACCTTGCCCTTTCCTCGGCTCCCAGAATGCTTGGGGCAGCCAGACCTAGGTCTCCAGAAGGAGTTCATTAGAAGACACTTTGCTGGGGAACCTGTCCAGGTCCAGAAAAAAGATCTAAATAAAGCTCATGGCCTCAGGGCTCCCAAGAAATGGCTCACTCACACCCCCCTCAGAGATGATGGTGCTGCCAACATGCCTTGTAGCCCTGGTTTAAGAGAAGAAAAGCTAGGATTGTTGAGCTTCTGAAAGCAGCCTCTGGCATTAAAGACAGGGGTCAGAGCAAACAGGAAAAGCAGCTAGGAAGAAGCACAGGCTACACAGGGAGGAAACTTGAAAATCCCTTTGATTAAACATAAGCTAGATGACAATGGTGTGTAGCTAAGCCTGAGGAGACAGTTTTTAAAAACCAAGAAGAAAAAAGAAGTTCCGAACATAAACAATTACACTGAAAATTCTTTTCTCCAATTTTAATCAATGTTTTGACAAGGGGCATCTGCTCCAAAATGAAGCTCTCGGGCAAGAAAAGACTGCTTTGGTTGAAGAAGGGTTTCCCGCCCAATGGCAGGCCATCTCTGAAGTAGACCCACTGATGGGTTACCTTGTGGTGGGTGAGTGATAAGAGCGACATTTTTCACTAAAACCCCTCTGCGCTCCCTTTGGACTTTGAAAAACCTACTGAGAAGATGAATAAAATAAATTTTCTGAAAAAGAATGACAAATATACATCACTTCGACCTAGCAAGTCCGCTTCCTAGAGTTGCCGCGGTATATAACGTGTGTCTACACCATCATCTGAAGCAACATTGTTTATACAGCAGAACACTGGGAAGCCCCTCAGTGTCCACACCCAGGAACTGGTTGACAGGCCCACTCAGACTCTACACCTAGATTCTATAGCAGCACAGAAAAAATTGAGTATTTGCTCAGGGTGGGGGTCATCCAGACAGCATGAAAGACCTAATAGCCCCATATTTTAAGAGCTTTCAGCTCTACACGATACACCTCTTGAATCCAGACTGTCTGTCAATCTTGGAGGAGAGATTTGGAAGCTGAGACCAGGCCACAAGATTTATAAACAGCGCATTGGCTCCGGGGCATCTCAAGTCCAGGCTCCTTCCATCCCCGCGCAGTCTGAATTACCAGTTTTGTGATAAGACGACATCTGCAGGCAAATCTTCCTCCCCCTTGTTCGTCTTTAGAACATTCACAGATATTCTCAGTCATTGGATTTTCCCCATATATGTCAGAATTCAGGTCAAGTTCGTGAAAACCGTGCTGTAATTCGGAAGGGAACTACATGAAATCTAGAGATCTACTTGGAAAGGCTTTATATTTTCACGCAGTTAAGTTGCCTTATTCATGAACACAGGCTATCCATCCATGTAGGTCTTTCTTCAATGCCTCTGTGTGTGCAGGATTTTCTGTGGATGGGTTTTACAAATGATGTCTTAGATTTGTTCCGAAGTGACTTACAGATCTTTTTCTATTACACATTTTTAGATATTAACTTTTGTATGTCACTTTTATATCCAGCCACTTTACTAAACATCTATTTTTTTCTAATGATTATAGACTTTTGTGTTATCTCGGTAGATAACAATATCATCTGCAAATAAAGATGAATTTCCCTCATTTTCTATCATGCCTTTTCCTTACATATGGTATCAAAAAGCATAGAGATATGAGATGATCTTGCATTGTTGCTGACTTTAAAGTGAGGCTCACACTGTTTCATCACTCGAATGATCTGTTTTGTTATTTTCAGGTGCCCTTTGTCAGTTAAGAACATTACTCTTGTCTTATTGTAATAAGAAAATTCTTATTTTTCTTCATGAATGGTTAATTTTATCAGAGCCATTTCTACATCTACTTAGATGACTTTCTCTTTCAAAATAATGACAATGTTCAAATTTTCTAATATTAAATCTTCCTTACATTCCTAGGTGTTGGTTTTCATTTTTACACAGTCTGGCATCCAGTTTGGTAATATTTCATCTTCAAAAGTAATATGGTCCTGCAGTTTGGTTTTCTTGTACTATCCTGGTTTAGTTTGGGTTTCAAGGTTATTCCTACCTCCCAAGAGGAGCAAAGGCTAGATCTCAAATAAATTACTTTTCTGTCTCCACTGGCTGACCTATTCAAGTTAACCTGGCCATCTCTGTAAGCAAGATGGGAAGGAGTTCAAAAAGAAGCAAGAGGGATATTTTATAAGATATTAAAATATAAACAAGCACCTGTTTCATAGAGTCCTATTTCAGTTTTTCAACCCTGGCTGGAAATTAGGATCACCTGGAGAGCTTTAACAAGATGTGTTTGTGAGAGGCACTCGCAGGCCAATTCAATTCAAATCTCCAGGGTGGGCCCAGCCATCGTATTTATTAAAAGCCCCCTGAGTGCATCTAATCTTCAGCCAGGATTTCAAAAACTGGCACATAAGAATCTAAATTTTGTTCCCCATGAAGCATTCTCACAGATCTTCATCTCATTAATGGACCAGACTGCCAGTTTATCAACCATGAGTATTTACCAACTGCTGACTTATTCCTATGTGGTCACCCTAGTGCTGATCACAGCAAAAACAGCACACACACCTGACAATATACAGTCAAACGAACTGTGGCTCATTTATTCAGTGAAATGTAAGCAGCCACCAAAAGAAAGTTCAATAAAGATGTTAGTGATCTAGAGCTTATGCAGATGACATAACAGTAGGTGCTGATTACAACATTTCATAACATACTGTATTTAGATGGAGAACAAAGTTGCATAGGTAAGCAGCAACCACGTTTACTGCTTTGTGTTGAAAGTAGAAAGTGTTTTAGTTTGCTTTTATGGGTTTCCCCCCTAGCCTGTTTGACATGCATGGGAATTGCTTATGCAAAAATATGCAAAATATAATGAGACTTAAATAGTAGCTTATTTTATTCAAGGCACTTTTGTTACAAAAAAAAATTTGCTCATTTTTGCTCAAGTGTCAGGGAGCATGATTTTTCTTTGGACATGCTCAGAAATCAGGAGCTGAATTCAGTCAAACCAGCACAAAAGGAGGACCTGGAAATTCAGGGGGAGCCCTTCTCTGGGTTCCTGTCTCTGTCTCTCTGAGGACCTGCTGCTGCCTTAGTCTCCCCCAAGGCCAGTCTGCCCAAGTGCGTAGTTTCCCATGGAGGGTCTCACACATAAGTCATGACCACATGTTCTTTGGAATCCAGTGTGGTCCCTCTAGGCAAGTTGCTAAGCCTCCCTAAGACTTACTTTGTCATTTGTAAGGGGGGACCTAGTAGAAAGACTTCAAATATTTGAGAATGAAATCTCTAGCAAAGTACCTATTGCATCAAAATGTTTGGCAAGTGTTCACTATAAAACATGGTGTTATTAATCATTGAAGATGTGCAGTTAAACCTCAACATTTCCCAGTGGGAAGAGGGGAATGTGGAAACTCAGGGTGAGGGGTGGGCACAACAGCAGGGTCTGACATTGGCCATCCAGAAGAGCCAGCGGGGAGGGAAGCTGGAGAGGGGGCAGTTGGAAGGATGGCTCCTGGAATGAAACAGAAGAGCTGGGGGTGGAAGGAATAGGACCCAGAGCCCTTCCTGGGCATGAGGCTGTGAAGGGCAGGGGCCACCCCTCCACCTTTGCCATCGCTGATCTGTCACCACAAGCCTGGATTTTATGGCTGGACTCAGACACAAACCAGGATAGGTGTAACATTCTCATAAGCTGGATGTCCCATCAGTCACTGGCTCTGCCTGCCGTCCTGGAAGGGGGTTATAAAGGGCATGTCCTTTAGGGGATGGGAATCTTGTGGGGGTCACCTTAAATTCTGCCTGCCACAGCTTCCTGTATATATTAGCAAGTCCCACTGAATCGAATTTAACCTGCAATAACCAGGGGCTGCCCACTGAGTCACTTGGCTTGAAGAGCCTCCTGGGAAAGGTTTTACTGCAGGACAGAAAAGGGATAAAAATGAGTCTTTACCTTTCCGAAGGGCCCAGCCTGCTTTGAAGACCCGAGGAGCAACATTTGCAAGACACAGGTGACCGACAGGAAGGGCCAGGGCAAGCTACTCCATCACCCTGGGAAGAGAGCCCCTTGTGGTTTTCAATTAGCTGCGCTTGCTGGCTTAATAGTCTGGCTCCAGCTGTTGCCTAGACTCGAAAGGAAAAAAAAAATGGGTCAAACAAATGATTTCGAGAATACAGAGTACTTAGTGTTTCTGCTGATCATTGTGTCTGTGCTCCGGACACTGTCCATGCTTGGAGGACGGCTGGACAGTGGTGTCCACCCAGACTGCCCTTTGGAACCACCAGAGACCATGAAGAAGCCTTGGCGCCCGGGCCCCACCCACCCAGGCGCTCCGGTTCTCTAGGCTGGGGCCCGCAGGTGTTCTCAAAGCTGCTCAGGGGATTTGAATGGGTGGCCAGAGTGGAGAACCGCTAGGCTGGATAATCATTTGGGGAACAACTGCTAATAAGATAAAAATTAGGATACAAGCCAATTTCATTGCAGGGATATTTAGCTTATTAGAGCAAGAAGTGGAGCCCTGCGGGGGGAGGGAGCGCAGCCTGGAAAGAAATTGGTTCCCTGCAAATGGGGAGGAAACGGCTTGTTGCAGCACATTCACAGTTATTCCCACAGTCGTTCGTGAGGATTTACGGAGCTTCCCCAGTGCAGGCTGTGCAGACACAGCCAGTTGTGCGCCAGATTGACAGGGTCTCGTGGAACTGAGGTCCCCCTGGGGACACGCAGTAGCGACATGATGTGTCCTTAAAGCTGCTAAGACCCTGCTTTTTTTTTTTTTTTTTTTTTTAACGGGAGCACAATGGCATTCAACTCTGCATTTTACACTTTTTAGGTGAGGAAATCAGATCACCGCGTGTTAAGAGAAAGTGCATCTCTTCTCAGAAATTTATGAGCAAAATGGTAGAACAACTTGCAGTTGCTTTAAAATAATCTGGAGTGTGTGTGTGTGTGTGTGTGAGGGGAAGGGTCTGTGTTATTTATTGGAGTTAGGGGATGGCTATGTGAGGAGGGTTCATTGTACCACTGTCCCCACTTTTGTATGTTTGAAGTATTTTATAATAAAAATTTAAAATTGAATCTATGAATCAAGAGACAAAAGAAAACTGTTGTTTTGATAATGTATCAAAAATTAAAAAAGGAAAAAGCTGAGTTCACAGCGGGGCAGAGGATTGCTGCTGTACAAGGAGACGCTGAGCAATGCTGAGCTCTAATCGCGGAGCATTATTACTTGACACGAATATGAAATCCATGTTGCGCTGGGAGCCCTGCCCCCACCTCGGAGCTGCCATGACCCAGTGGCTCATGACACAGGGATCACCCCTTCAGTTGTGGGCTTCCCCTCCAACAAGTGCTCGTGGGGAGGAGGGTCAGGGTCCATTCCTCTTTGCAGCCCCAGTACTTGGCATGTCCTCTGGCACAGAGAAATGCCAGAAAAATCAATGGATATTGATAGAAATGAAATGAACCAACACAAGCATTCAATGTTTTTCTTCTCCTACTAGATCTGATCAGGTCCTTGTGGAAAACCCTTCCAGTTTGATGATCCCCATTTTTGGAGGATGTAAACATGCCCAAGAGTGTCAAGATATTGAGGAAAAGAGGCCTTAGCCTTGGAGCAAAGACGAACAGCACAAGCGCCCAAGTCTGTGACGGTCTGGATGGGACAGCGACTGCCTATTTCTCCGCAGAGCACCCAACGGAAGACAAATGGGTTTGGAAATCGGGGTGAGCCTCGTGGGAGGCATACTAAAAATCTGTGCTGAGAGGTGAACTCCGTAGGGCAGAGCATACGTCACCATGCTGGATGGTACACTGTGAAAGGAATGAAGGCAGGGAGAGAGAGGAGGAGGGTGGAGAAGAAGGGGTTTGTGGTAGATGGGCTCCCCTGCACATCTGCCCAGCACCCTTTCACTGGGAGGCCAGGCGCCACGTGGAAATGGCTGTGAGCCTGGAGGAAACCTGCATGTCATGGGCTCCTGCCCCATCATCCAGCTCTGTGACTTTGAATGAATGCCCTTATCTACCCAGAATGCCATTTCCTTGCCTACAGATAAGGAAGCAGGGCTAAGAAAGCTTTGAAATTCTGTGTCTTGGTGGATGATATTCTCTCCCGTAATTACAGAAGTTTATAGCTGTCATATTTTTGTTTTCATGACATCTTTTTGGTGTTAGCTATGATTTGTTAGATGTGAAGCCCTTGCTGTAATAGGTGATTCCCAGTAATTTTGTATTATCTATTATTCCCATTGTTCCTTTAGGAAAGTGCTGCCTGCCTTTCAAAGCACATCTAGGCGTGCACTATAGCACATACCTGTGTTGTGTGTGCCTGTCTCTCCTGGTCACCTGGGTGACAGGGCTTCAGTTACAATCAAGGTCAGTTTGAGGGTTCTCTGCTGTGGGTGACGCCCCACAGCAGTGGTTCCGAAGGCACACAGCAATGTAGGATGTGGGGATAAAAGGTCAAGGTTACAAGGCCCTCCAAGTCACCTCCTGTCATTTGGATGATGTGATAGGGAAGTGGGGCACTGAGTGGACTCAGCTTAAAACATTTCAAATGTCTGCAAGTACTTCTCAAACCATCATACTCACTACCAAAGAGATCAATTCATGTGGCAAGTCACACATGTCTGGGACGCTGTTGGAATGTCAGCATGTACTTATCCTCAGAAGAAAGGCAAGATCCAGCAAAAACAAAGTTATCTTCCCCAGAACAGGAAGATCCGCCTCAGCCACCGTGCATGCCAGTCCTGGCCCAAGGAGGGGCTTTACGAGACAGCTGGAGTTCATCATCAGAGTGAGGCTAATGGGAGTCTTGGATTCAGGTGGAAACAGGTGGTGCGGCAGGGCAGCCAGGGAGGGAAGGACTGTGGCTCAGGGGCCCTGTGGTTCTTCAATGGCTTCCATCCATGTTCTGTGTTGTGTCTGTTACTAGCCTGCAGTCCCAGTGAGCAGGGCCATGGACGAGCCTGGTGCCTGTGGTGGGCCAGGCCGCCCATCTCAGGCAAGGCACAGTGGCCAGGAGGTTGACAAGGCACAGAACCACAGGGTAAGCACATGCACGACACGAATTTGCCATATACATTCAGCATCTCTCCAAGAGGCCAGGGAACCAGTGCAACAGTGCATAGCAATTTCACCCACCATGGGACTCTGGGGTAGGCACTCAGTGTGAGCGTGGCACAGGAAACCAGAACGAGCCCCAGTCCCTACATCAAGCTGTCTGGGAGATTATTCTAGAGTTTGAAGACATGTTTTTCTTTAATCCCAAGCCAACTCCTTCATCTGATCTCAGCTGAAGAAGTGTTATGTTCCATCTCCTACATGGTGCCTTCCCTGGCATATGTCATTTTGGTCACATAAAATGTTTTGCATATGAGAACTTTGGTTTCAGTCAGCTTAGGTTGCTATAACAGAATATTGTAGACAGGGCGACTTAAATAACAGACATTTATTTCTCTCAGTTTTGGGGGCTGGAAGTCCAAGGTCAGGGTGCCAGCATGGTTTGGTTCTGGCTCTCTTCCTGACTTGCAGGCAGCCACCTTCCAGCGGTGTTTTCACATGGCAGAGAGCAGAAAGGAAGCAAGCTCTCTCTAGTCTCTCCCATAAAGGCTGCAATCCATCATGGGGGCCCCACCTCCTAAACTAATTACCTCCCAAAGTCCACATCTCCCAATACCATCACATTGGGGATTAAGGTTTCAACCTATGAATTATGGGAGGATATAAACATTCAGTCCACAGCAACATTATTATTTTTAAGTATTCTATTTATTCTTAACAAGTAATACATGTAACAGAACAGAATGTAAAGGTATACAACACATTCCTCTCTGATTCCTGTTCCCCCAGATGCCCAGTCTCCTGCAGGGGGAAAAGAGCCATGACAAGTTCCATAGGTATCTCTCCTTCCAGAGGTACCCGTGTCGAAATCCAAATGCTGGCAGGCTATCGGAGCCATTCTTCACCTTGCTTTTTTGAACTTATCAACATATATTGAAGGTGCGCTTCAGTAAATACAGAGCTGCCTCATTTTTTAGCGACTGCACAATATTATTTGATCATGGACACATGATAATCTACTTCATTAATTCCCTGTTAGGCAGTGGTTTCCAATCTTTTGCTCTTATCTTACTGAGGTGGTTAAAGTTGCTCACATCCTTTCACACTCACCAAAATGTCTGCTGGATAAGTTCCTGGAAGTATAATTCCAGGATTTGTTCAGTGAAAGTATGTGGCACTTTAAATTTGATGGGAATCATCGAACTACAACCATCCAGAGAGCGTGGTCTGCGTGGACCGCCTTCCGCGGTGTGCGAGGGGCCTTGCCCATAGCACGCTGCAGAGGGCGAGATGACTTGTAGCTCACCGCCGACGTTTGCATTCTCTCATGAGATTGAGCATGTGTCACATGCTTATCGGCTGTTAGAATTTGTAGAGTTTTTCTTACTTCTCTGCTTGCTGAACTTTTACTTTGTGATTTGGAGGCACTGCATTTATCAGAGAACTGAGCCATTTGATTTGGCAAGTCTTTCTTTCAATTTGTCTTGCCTTGACTATTTTATTGTTTGTTTTTTTTTTTCACACAAGCGCTTTTATGTAGCTGCATCGATGAATCTTTTATTTTGTGTTCACGGATTTGGGGTCATATTTGAAACAACCTTCCCCACTCCAAGACTGTAAAAGTCAGCTGACTTTAGATCCCTCCCCACACACACATGCATTCATACACTGTATTAGATGTAATTCTACCGTGGTTACATTGCTTGACATTCACCCATACAACTAGTGAGCTTCTGAGCTGGAAGGGAGATCAAAGATCAATATATGGAGCCTCTTGTCTTAGCAGTGAGAGAACTGAGACCCCTGAAGTGACAGTTATCACCTGACGTCACATCGGCAGCTGGCCATGTGGCTATGTGAGCACAGGCCACAGGGAAGCCACCCTCTGTCCTCTGAATTCTGGCCAGCCCCACATCACCCCCATGCCTGCTGTCTCTGGGGAATGCAGGAGAAGAGCTGAATTATGGCATCTACTTTGTAATCTTCACATACAGCTTCAAGTTGAAATTCAATTGATTTAAAAATAAAGCAATGCCTTAGGTTGTGGGATTTGGCAGGAATTTTGAGATACAGATGCAATTCCAGGAAACAAAGAGGAGAAATGCTTTTCCTGCCAATTCTTTTTCAGGGAAATTAAAAAGAAACAAACAAGTTTTTGCAAAAGCTCATCCTAGCTGTGGGCTTCCTTGGGAGAGTGACACAGGATTAAGAGTTTAGAGAAGAGGGGCCACACCCAACGGGGAGAACCCAGTGGAAGACACCTGGATGCCTGACCGATTGGCAGTGGTGGGTACAGGAACTAGGGGCAAGAATGGAGGGACAGTGGCCTTTGAAGCTCTTTTTGGACATTGAGGATGTTAATTGCTGCTTGGCAGTTCAATGGAATCCAGCCCACCTGTCACCCAACTTTGATCTTGGAGAAGGCCCCAGACTGGGGTTGGAAGGTGGCTGCTTTGCTGGCAAGCCTTTCCCTCCTCCTCTCAGTAAAGTGGAGTCATTCATTACCCAGCCCACGGGGACAATTCACCTCCTAGTGCCTCTAAATCAAAAAGCCATGCTCTCTAACCGTCTGGTCCATGATCTCAAATAGATCCACATGGCCTTCCACTCACACTGTAAGTCCTCGGGGCCCAGGACTCAGAGAAGGGACACAGAGCCCCGGCTCCAGTTAGGGGAGGGCAAAGCCACCACCCACAGGGCGGAGCCAGCCATTGTGAATCAGGTCAGGAGAGGTCAGGCCTTGGAGAGAGGGATCTTTCGTGATTCTCCATGGCGAAGGTGAAAGTGGGAAGGCAGACTAGAAGGAGTGAGGGGGGTGGGAACAGTTTGTGGGAAAGGGGAGGGTTTGTTCAGAGGGCATATCAATGCCCCCTGGGGTCTGATCTCTGTTATTCACCATACACCAGGGTGCCACATAGCCTGTGGCTAGAGTTAGCCTCATAGAAGAACACGTACCTGTGTGGCCTCCTAAGCTGGGGTGCACAGTCCCCACACCCCCTGCTGATCTCACCTTCCCAGGCATCAGGGGCTCACCCTATGCCCCCACCACTTTCGCAGCCCATGCATCTGCAGCCATCCACCTCCTGGCTTACCTGGCACCTCCCCCTCTCTCCAAAAAGTACCCCAGGGTACCTGGGTGCATGGGTCCCTCCTGCAATCCAGCCCACCTGGTTGAGACTCTGAGCTGCCACCTGCTGTCTCCTGGGCTGAGAGCCTGAGATTGGCCAGCCAGGGAAAGCCAAGCCCGCAGCTACAGGGACCCAAGGGAACAGGGACAGGATCCAGGCAGGAGGGTCCCAACAGACTGCAGCTGTATGTGCTTCTGCAGTTCCTGAGGTTGGTGTGTTGTCCTTTGTCCCCAGAGACTCAGGTTTCAAAGCCTATTGCTTACAACTGCACAGGTGTGCTGGGTGGAGGGGAAAGGCAGCGGGCTTTGGATATCAGTTACAGGTAACAACCCCCAGCGGGCACACCAGACTTGGGGGCATTTGCACAGGCCCCATTTGCCCCTCCCAGATGACAAAGAATCAGCAGTCATAGCCTCTGAGACCCATCCGGCCTGCTTGCAAAACCCCAGCTAGCCTTCCTGGCCTCCAGCTCCAGGTGTTCCCTGGACCTTGTAAAACCCTTTCCATGAAAGTTAGCATCTCTCCCTCCACACCCACCTCCCAGGGATGTTGGTCCACTCCTTGTGTGAGGGGGTGACCCAGGCCGGGAAGAGTATCTTCTATAATTATAGCTCAACCTGCCAAGAAGATTCTGGTGAGCTTAAATTTCTGCAATTAGTTTTTTAAATGTTTTTAGTATAACTTCCAAATGTCAAATTTATATCCATAATGCTGAATAAGTATGCTTTTTAAACTACATCCCCACAAGACTCCACAGGGATTGTCCCTGCTCCCTCCTTGGAAGGCAGGAGAGAAATGCAGTGATGGCCAGCTGTGAGCAAACCCTTTGAAGTTTCCTCCTGCTTCCTTGTCCTCAAACACGGGTGTAGCTAATAATGGCCACCTTGTAGCATGTGTCCGTGTTGAAATGAGATAGCAGACACTCAGCAGATATTGGCTAAGGAGACAACGGGGGGATGCAAATAGGGAATCACCCACAGGGTGACGCCTCGCAAGCATTGCCTGAGTCAGATCTGACAGTCGAGGCAGGAGGGAGAAGTCAGTTTCCAAGCTCTCTTATGTGGTTGTTGACAGGAGTCAGCTCTAGGGGAGTTGATAGACTGAGGGGGCCTCAGTCCCTGGTTTCTCCAACACGGAATTCACTTCTCACCGAAGTGACTAAGTCAGGGCGGCAGGTATACAGGGAAGAGTTAACACAACAGGCCTGAGATGAGTGCAGGTAGGCCATTGGCTGGCTTCCCGAAACTGGGATTTTGGGAGTGTTCCCCCAACCTTAACTGTTAAGGAGGGTTCCCTGTGCCAAACTGTTTATGCAAATGATTAATTGAACACCTGCTTCCCTTGTGGAAGTCTCAAATCACAGAGGGTTGCTATGTGACCAGCCCCAGCCCCAGTAAAAGCCCTGGGTGCTGAGTCTCTACTGAGTGTCTCTGGTGGACAACATTTCTCACGTGTTGTCGCAACTCATTGGATGAATCAAGTGCATCCTTTGCAACACCCCTGGGAGAGGCCTCTTGAAGGTCAAGCCTGCTTTCCTCTTGCTGTCCCCCCATGTGCCATTTTCTTCTTTGTGAGTTTGTAACCCATTTCCTCTAATAAGTCAGAGCTGTGAGTCCAAGTCTAATCTGAGTCCTCTAAGGAACCATCGAACCTAAGGGTGGTCAGGGACACCTGACTCAGCAAGACAGACGTAACCATTTTCTATAACCTTATCTTGGGAGTGCATTTGCTGCCATCGGTGCACTGGAAGCAAGTTGCTAGGTCCAGTCCACACATACACACACACAATACCCAGGGGCTGGACTCCATGGCGGTGGGGACCACTGGGGTCAGTTAGGAAGGCCGCCACCAGGCAGCAGAGCCAGGATTCAATGTGAACTGTAGCCTCCAGGGGCCAGGCTCCTACCCTCCACACCAAGGTGCTTACCATTCGCCAAAGGCATCGCGAGCAGGAACAGAAGGACAGACCAGAGCGCCGTTTCCTGAGAAGAGCTCTGATGATGGGTCTGCGTTTACTGGTGTGAAATAGGTATCATCCAGAGGTCATGGTGTCCACGGAGAGCTGTGCTCTGTGGTCTCACTTTTGCACGTAATGTTTTACATCATGTGTTCATTTATTGAACGGGTCCCACACTCCTGTAGTCTAATATTCAACATCTCTATCTTAACCTTGGCCACGGCCCACCTAGATTCCCTCCCTCAAGTCAGTCACTATTATCCATTGTTTTTTCTGTTTCCTTCCCGAGTTGACAGGAAAGTAGCATTATGTTCCCTAGAGCTTGTTGTAGATGAAGCTCAGAGTCTCCTCTGTACACACTCCCTGAAGGAGTCTCTGCTGACACGCAAAGAACTTCCTTCCCAGACGTTAAACTGCCCCTTGCCTGCTCCTGCTCTTGGCTGCCCTGCTCTGACCTCTATGTAAGGTGACTGGCTTTTCTTGTCAGGCAAACAAACATCAACCTGCTGGGCATTAGGAGGTCTTTTCTACAGAGATGCTATTAACCCAGTTCATTTTCATTTATGCATTTATCTTCTGTTTTACTTGAACATATTCTATATGGAAGTTACTTAATTATTGATTATTAAAGAAACCTGTTAATGGTCAAATACTGGGGTCTTGAGCAAAGAATTTTATGTTAGTCACAGAGAGAACCTGGCAGAAAATACTGACTGAATGAACTGAACAGCCCCACTGAGGTCTCTATGAGTTATGTGTTGCAAACGGACAGTTTAAGATTTAAGGACCTTTTCAGTGATCTAGCTTCTCTCCGCTGTGCCACACAGTGCTGGTGATGCCTAGTGGCATCTCTCAAGAAAGACTGACAGTGATAAAGGAGAGAACTGTGGTTTTACTAAGAGGTACTGCTTAGTATTAAGGTAGAACATCTGGGTAGGCGTGCTCTAGGATGGGCAGGTGATAGCAATTACTACAACCTCAACAATCCTTATTAGTTATTACTTGTTCTAGTTACTGCCAAATATCTAATCATCCTAAAACTTAGTGGCTTAAGGCAAAAACAATGTTTTTATTATTTTCAAATCTGTATCATTTCCTTCTCCTCCTTTTGGGGGTTGACTGGGCTCAGCTGGGTTGTCCTTGGGGTCTCTCACATGATAGCACTCGGGTGGTGATTGGGACGAGTGTCCCTCAAAGCTGTCCTCACTCACACATCTGGTCATCCATGCTGGTTGTTAGCCTGAACCTCAGCTGGGCTGTTAGCCGGGACATTCCATGTGGCCTGAGCTTCCTCCCAGCATGGCGTCTGGGTGAGACTGAGCCCCAGGATACAGGAAGGAGGAGCTTCCTCTTTCTCAAGGCCTGGGCTTGGAATCTGGCACCAGGGTCACACTGTGGCTCCATGGATGGGATGTGAACATACAGGTATGTGTGTGAGCCTGGCTGGCTTCGTGGCTTCAGCCCTAGCTGTGATTCCCTTCAGAGAACTATGATGCACTTGCTGTCCACCAAGTCTGGTGCGGGAGCAGCTCCCCCACAGCCCATCAGGCAATGCCTTGCAACTTCCTGTGGTTGGGGGCCTGTGAGATCACACATGGGATTTGGGCCTGGAGCTGGTCTCAGTCACTGAAGCAAGCCCACCAAGTGAGGTTGTAGGGGTGGGATGGACAGGAAGGAGCCTGGCTCCAGGGCAGCACTCACCCCTACCTCAGGCAAGACTCTGCATCCCCCAGTACCTCTGCCACCAGGAGATGCTCCTGAGTCCTCCCCAGGCTCCGTCTCCTGACCTCCCCTGGGGGGTGGGCTCCAGAGGACTCTGTCCTTGGGATGTTATTCATTGATTTATTACCTCCCCACCCCTTAACTTCCCCAGATCCTTCACACCATCATGCTGTGACTATACATTCCTCTTAGCTGGAGGAAGGGAAACTTAAAAACTTCTTTTTCTCTGTCCCTTTGTAACCTGAGAATGTAGCCTACACCCACCGCCTGCCCTTCACTGCCCTGTTCACTGCTCAGCCCAGGACCCTGGCATCCCTGCCCCTTCACTGCCTTAGGGTCACCGAGTCACCCATTTCCCTGAAAAGGACCTCTCTCTGTGTTTTGGGGGCAGACGATGCTGCTTGCCTGTCCAGAGTTCATCCCCCTTCCTTACCAATGGAAACCCAATTTTATCTGAGGCAACACTATGTCCCTTGAAAAAATGAATGTTCCCGGTGCTCCTTGCAGCTAAGGTGGGAGGGATGCTGATTAACCCCTGTGCAGCCCCATGGGGAAGGAACAAGGCCCCTGGATTCCTCCCCCAAAAGCTATGGGGTATTTTTTGAAGGAGGGGCTAAGCTCTTAGCTTCCAGGGGCTTCAGCCCGAGGGCTTCCTTGCAGACATCCCTGTCCATCCATCACAGGAGGCACCAATCAGAGGGAAAGTAACGAGGTCCCTGCAGGGGTTTGGTGACTGTTCAGGTTTCCCTGCTTCAGTTTGTGGCCTTGTGGACTGTCTGAGCCAAGGCGCAACTCCCAGAGCCACCGGGCTTCTGAAAGGCTTTGCTGGAGGAAAACCCTGGGAGTTAGTTTCAGCGTCATTACTCTTCAGGGTGTTATGGGCCGGCCGCGCCGAGAAGGCCATTCTCTGTCATCTCTGCCAAGAATGTCACAAGCTCTTTTGGAAAAACAGCTCATCTTGGCCAGAGCCCTGGTGTCTAGACGACCAGCTTGCCAAGCCCCAGGGCCTGCATCAAGTGGAACTCGGGAGGTGGCAGACAGGTTTGGTCGCAGAGCTCTCGGTGCTGACTCACCCAGAACCCTCCAGGCTGGGATAGGCAACCTGGAGGGCTGCTTCCTCTCCCAGAGAAAGGCACCCTCCATCCATGTCTGCGGGACACCAGCCCATGCTGGTGAAGGCTCAGACTCCCCATGTTAGCGGGAAGCCTCTGGACACCATGGCTCATTCAGGGTTCAGTCAGAGCAAACGTTTCCAGGAGCTCCCTGGGCCCAAAGACTGCCTTCCCAAGGAAGAGATGAAAGTGGGAAATGGTCATTCTGTGGCTTTGGGAGACTCAGAGAGCAGAGGAGGCAAAAGTGGGTGCCGGGGGCTGAGACCTTGCCAACTCCCTAGTTCCCCAGCTGCCCCATGCTGTGCTCAGCTAGGGCCTCACCTGACCCCTACACCTTCCCCAGAACAGGTCTCCTCCCTCCTAGCCAGCCTCAGTGGGAGGTTGCAGGCAGCTTCTTTATGGCCTGCAGGGAAGTGGGGAGGGAAACCCGTCCCCCTTCCTGGGCCTGACCTATTCCTCAGGGTACCCACAATATCCTAGCAAGCCAAGGCACAGAGCTACCTGGATGGAGCCATTTGCAATTTGGAATTTGAGGCCTCATCATTGTCATCCAAGAGTTGCCCACTGGGGGAGACTCGAGTCACAGCTGAGTCACAACTGGGACGGCATGGGCCCCAGCCCCATGGGTTTGTCCCAGTGATAGGGTTGGCTTGCTCTGCTGGGCGCCAAGAACTCAGGGGAGGCCCATGCGGTCCCGGGTAGTATTTTTGTTTCCCTTAGATAAATAACCAAAAGTGGTATGGCTGGATCACATGGTAGTTCTATTTTAGTTTTTTTAGGAATCTCCATACTGTTTTCCACAGTGGCTTCGCCAATTTGCATTCCCATCAGCCATTCACAACAGTTCTCTTCTCCACAACCCCCCTTGCATCTTTCCTTACATCTCGCTCCTCTTTTGTTTTTTTTCTCAGGTTAGAAATAGATGGGGAGCTGGCCTGCAAGCAAGGCCTCAAGTACTCACCATGTGCATGCCCTGAACTAGCTAGCCCCTCTTCTTAGCTACGTGGGGAGAAAACCAGGGAGATGGATGGGGGCATCTGCTTCCCTGTCTCCTGCTGGTCTCCGTCTGTAGTCGTGGTCGCGCGGGATCACGAAGATGTCCATTATTGTTGGGCCTTTCCACTCTGTCCGTGTCAACGGAGGGTATACAGGAATGGTAAGAGAACATGGAGAGAAAGCTGTTTTCCCAGGAAGAAACACTCTTCACTTGACTAACTAAGCTTTGTTCAATTGCTGCAATAGAAAACAAAAATTTGCAATTTGGAAAACGCTGGGGGAAAATTCCATGCCTGCACGTGTCCAGTTTTTATAAAGTTTTCTGTGCTTTTCCCTGCTGCGCTGGCCTGGAAAACGCATCGTTGCAGAGGGGCCACCGTAACCTTGCCATGGCCCTTTTCTGGGCACTCAGCAGTTTTCACAGACTTGACAGATATAAATGCTTTACAATAACTTTCTTATTGCATTTTAGCAGAAACAAGTTTCTAAATATCTGTGTCTGTGACCTTCACTGCAGAGCTGAGAAGGATGTGGTGTCGCTTGTTCCTGGTCGGACAGCAAGTGGTGACATGGCTGCACTTGGGCTCCATCCCTCTCAGGCTCATAAATCTTCCTGCCATTTGGCCCAAATCTGGAAAACATCTCAGACGGATGGAGAGACCTGGAGATATATACTTATAGTTGAAGATGAATTTTTTCCCACTCTACCTTTTAAAATGCTTAAATTCTACTTTTAAAGCCTTAGTCTTGCAATTCCCTTTCAGCGAGTTCACTGTGGCGTGTTTCCTGGCTGTGTTCATGCTCCAGAGGGGTCTGGGCTGCTCTGCGCTCTCTCTTCCCACCCTGAGCGAGTGGTACTTTGCAGCCCGGGAGGCAGACAAGGCCCAGGAGTGGAGGAGAGTAGACACAGAACAGAGCAAATTCCTTCGGCCAAGGTGCTGTACCTACATCCCAATGGGATTGGTCTTTCATTTTTTTCATTTATTTCCTGTATCCAGTTTTTCACATGAGTCTAATAATGCTTCTATTGAAATGACATTTTAAATCAGTTTAATTGAGATATAACTCACGTACCATATAATTCACCATTTAAAGTGTAAACTCCAATAGTTTCAACATATTCAGATATGTGCAACCACGGCAAATTTTAGAACCTTTCGTCACTTCAGAAAGAAGCCTGTAGCCTTTAGCGCTCACCTGCCTGCCCCCCCGGGCCTGCCTGAGCCACACCAATACACTTTTGTCTCTATAGATTTCCCTGTTTTGTGTGTCCCACTCACCATTGCACCCACAGCACCCCCAGCACCTGCACCTAGCAGGGTCAAATACACTCTGGGACAAATAAGTGATTCTGTGAAGGAAGCCAATCACAGTGCCGCAGAGATTTGAATTACTGGAAAGAAGAGGAAGTGAAGCAGAGAAGGGAGGGGGTCCTGGCGCTGATATTCAAGGACACGCAGGGTGCCAAGCACTGCTTTAACCACTTCATGCAAATTAGATTATTTGTCATGGAGAGTAGCCTTCCGCAGAACTTACCTCAGCCTCCTTTTGACAAATAAAGAAACTAAGGCACAGAGGGGTGTAGATGCTTCAGTAGGTCACACAGCAAGTAGCAGTGGAGTCAAATGCAAATCCAGGTGGTCCGCCTTGCCTGGCTCCCTCCTCCCCACGTCACTTCTGCCATCTGCTTCTTGTTCACAGGCTCAGTCATTGGATAAAAAGTGGAAGGGACTCCAGAAGCCATCCCTCTTCTTCATTTTGGTCCCTGCCGACGCTGTGCAGTTGCACATCCGGAGCGCTGGGCCAGGCTCCAGCTGTGCACACACAGTGCACTTCCATTTCATCGTCCGTTAAAAGTAGACACTCTGCCAGGGGTAAATGGAACCTGAGGTTGGCAGACACCTCTTTTGTCTGGCACTCTGGCCTTGCTGTCCTGGGAGAGCAGCGGTCTTGCACCGCCGCTTTCTTGTCCCTGGGCTGCTTCTGTCCACATCTGGACTACCCAGGGCTGTGTCCACCTGATGTTCTGTGCTCCTGAGATCCATGGGTTTTGGAGTGTTTGTTGGTGGCTGTGTGTGGTGGCTCTTTGCGGAGACCCAAGGAGCAAGGGGGCTGCGGCTTCAGCTGCCTTGGCTCCTGCCCCCAGGGGCACAGCACATTATGTGCAAAGAGGCCATGAAGGTTGACTGGGAGAGTAGATTGTGGCTCACTGCCTCATGGGCGGCATCTATATAGCCCCCTTGTCTCTGTGCCAACTGAACTAGGAGGACCACTGGACAGGAAGTCAGGACCGGAGACCCCATCCCAACTGCCTGTCAGCAAGTCCTTGTCCTATCTAGGCCCCACTTCCTCCCTCTTTATGGTGGATGATGTTGGCATTGCACCTTAGAGCCACCTGGGAGCCTTTAGATGATACACCCCACCCTTCCCACCCTTACCTGTGAATGTTACGTCATGGGCCTGGCAAGGCCTGGGCATTGGCATTTCAAAGGCTACCCTGTGCAAACAGGGTGGGGAACCACAGGCTAGATGAGCCCCGGGTTCCTTTAACTCAACAGCTAGACACTTGTCTAAACTTTTAATCTGGAAAATAAACAGGTTCCTGAAATAGCTGATCTTGTCTGGCAAGAGAGAAATAAACTTATTTATTCAATGTATGTTTGTTTGCTGGTTGGCAGAAAGTGAAATTGGCAGTTAATGTTTATCCAGGGCCTTCTGAGCGTGTCATGGCGGTCATCCCCAGCTTGTCTCCCCTTTACTGCCCTGGCGGAGGATCACGGGTCCCTGTCATCACCTCCCCAGAAAGTGCGTCCTTGCTGGAAAGTAGAAAATCACACAGTCGTAGGGCCAGTCCCCAGTGGGCCCCTGGCAGAACCGCTGTGTCAGCAGTCTCAGAATAGCTGAGCAGCTATCTGCTCCTCCCCTGCCAAACATGTCCAGTTTAGTACAAAGAAAAAAGTTACTCCAGAAGAGTTATCAAAAATCTGCAAGGTCCAGTGTGTTCCTCCCTGAAGAGTATAAATAATACATGCTGCACAGGGAAGAGAATAATTCACATTTATAAATTTCTATCAAGAATTCTGCTTGCCTAGAAATCAGACCTGCAAGCATTGTGTTTTTGCTTTTAAAGAACAGGAAAAAAATGTGCCCCCTGGAGACTCCATGGTGATTGTCCACCGTCATTACGCCAGCTCTGAATTGGAAGGTCAGAAAGCAGGGAAAGAGCAGAATGCTCACGCTTTAGAATTGCCACCTGGTGATGCCAGCAGAGGCTCTGCCATGGCCTGGAGGCCATTTGTCATTCTCCACCAAAGGCTGAGTGACGGAGCTCGTTTAGAGGCCCTGGATGGCTTCAGGACTGAGAATCTGTACCTTTGGGCACAGGGCAGCAGCACAGCCAGCCATAACCAGGTGTCGCTGTACACAGAATTCTGTAGGAATGGGTCCGGGATAAAGAAGACCACCAGACTGGTCTTTGTCTTTTGGTATCCTCCAAATGCTCCATCGTTGTGGTGACAGCAGCTCTAAGTTCAGGCTGTCCCAGAGAAAGGAGAATCTCTCACTTGGTGGATCCGAGGGCATTTCAACACGGGCAGTGGAGTATCGGAGGACCCAGGTGATCGGAGGTGGGATGAGGAGAGTGAGTCCCTGTAGGAGATTTATAAGGCACTGGGTAGACAGCTCTGGATGACAAGTAAAAACCTGGGATGTTAATAGGCACAGTGAAGGTCTTAATGAAGGCTGGAATGTGGGACCAGCAGCTCTGGGTTAGGAGACCCCACGGGCAGTTAAGACAGCAGTGCCCCAGGTTCTAGCCATTGGGGGCCATGAGTCTGCCCTCCACACTCAGTCAGGCCTCTGTTTTCAATGACCCTCGTGAGTATCCACCCGTGGGCAGGTAGTGCCTGCATTTGGTGCAGGCGTGTCCTCTTCCCCCGCTCCACTCCACCGTGAGCCCCGTCCTGGTGTGTAAGCTGTCTTTTCAAATTCGTCCTCATCGCTGAGAATTCTTCTCCTGAGTCGCCTGAAGAATGGCAGCTCCTGGGTTAGTGAGGTGCTGTGACCTGTGGTCTCCAGGCCAGCCCCAGCCTTCTGTCAGGGACATCAGGAGACCTCCCGAGGTTGACCCCCCACTCCTGCTAAGTGTGCACGTGGAGCTGCTATACTCTTGCAGAGGCCACTGGGGAACTTGGAGGAATGATTTTGCTGGAAACTTCTGGAACCTTCCTTTATTCCCTTGTCCCTCCCACCCCCCTTTACCAGCCTCAATGTAAATCTGAGTTTCCCATCCCACACGCACCTTTATTCCCCTGCCGTAGCAATAGCATCCTCAGTGTTTTAGGTCCCCATTGCCCCGCCCACCCCATCACCCTTGCTGACACGGACACTCACTGGAAGCTCATGACCACAGCTTCCTTTTCTGTTTTTTCATGGATCCCTCACCATTTTTCTAAGTAAAAATTTATGGGAAATATATATCTTTTTCCCTACTGAAATGGAAAGAAATAAAAAAGAGAACCCACACAAATAGAACGTTAGAAAGCTCAAGTGGGCAATTTGGGCCCATTCTGTGCGAATTCTGCGGTTTCAGGGCCCACGCAGCCTCGCTCCCAGCTCTTTGTTCCGATGGCCCCGCTGGGTCCCCGGGAAATGCACATCTCCACCCGGCACCGGGAGCAGGACAGGAACCTTTAATTGATGCATCTCCTACTTCCACCCGATGTTCAGAATTGCAGGGGAGGAAAGGAAGCTTTGGAAAGAAAAAAATATAGTTCTCCATATGAGAGGGAAAGTAAATTATAGGGTGAGCTCTAGACGGATATTTTTGCCCAGGGCCTGATTGTATGGCTGGCTCGTGTACTGTTTGCGGTGCCGTCTTCTGTTTTAGGCTGGGAATCAGAAGGGATGTGTCCTCCTGTGGGCCACGCCCAGCAGCAGACCCCTGACCTGGCTAGCCCCAGGGCTCTGAGCAGTGTGGTCTCTGGGACCACCCTCCCACGGGAACCATGAGAACCAGGTCCAAGTCAGGAGGCACGTCCGCCCCTCCTCATCCTGGTGACAGAAGCCGATCCCCTGCAGCTTGATTATTTCACACACCCCTCCAAGGCTCCTAGAGTCCCAGCCTGGATCAAGTTGGGGAAGAAAAGTAATTAACCTCTTCCAGAACCACCCACACATCGGCACCCCCGTTCCGAAGCTGCCAGCTTAGAAAAGGGGCTGAGGCCGAGCCTCCCTCTTTCCTGGTTCCTAGTCTCTGTCAGCCTCTAACATGTTCTCTTTCTAGTTAACCCTTCACCAGGCCTTACAGCACCTGCTACGCACAAGTCAGGCAGAGCCATGGGTGGGACTGAATCCTGTTGGGCAGGTGAGAACCAGCAGCGGCTAAATCCTGCACGGATTCTTTTTGGGAGATAAACCTTCTGCTGGTGGAGAGAGGGGCAAGTAACCCAGGTGGCCAGGAGACCCTGCGGAAGGGAGAAGCCTTTTTCTCAGTGTGTTTAGACCCAAGGGGTGGGTCTGCCATGGGCGGGAGGGCAGTTAGGGTGGTTTGTTTCTCAGAGGGCAGCGATGTGTCCTCCTACTTGTTGGTGATAGATTTACAGGGCTGGCATTTTCCCTTTCTGGAGAAGATGTACCTTTTTATACCAAAATCGAACGTTCCTTTCTCTTCCTCCTGATGCTCCAATCATCCCAGAAGATGTGTGCTCATAGCCAGGAGGGGGTGGCAGGAGGGAGGGCGATGAGTCAGGACCGGGAGGAGGCATCTGCAAGACCCCAAGGTAGGACTGGGGCCCTTGCTGGTGAGTCAGCACACACCTCCCCCCAGGTGTTTGTTACTTAGAGCAAATGTGACAGAGGGAGATGTAGTTAAAGGAAAGGTGCCCCAGGTAGGTGGTGATTCACCCCAAAGGAGTAATCGTGACTCCTACAGACATGAGCGGAACTGGAGAGAACCTCTTACACCAGGCAGAATCATGCTGGCCATGCCTCCTGCTTTCTCCTCAGAACCTCCACTGGAGAAGCCGTGGGCCCAGTGTCCCTCCTAATGCAGGGCCTTGGGTGAACTGACCGTGAGTGGGGAGATGCACTGGCAGCCCTGAACCCCACCCCCCATCCCAGCGCCGGGATGCTGAGAAGATGGACCTGGGCTTCCAGGTCCAATGCTTGTGGAGAAGCCAACATGGGCAGACCTCCCTGGAGAAAAGGATCTATAGATCGGGGAGGAGGGAAAAGCTTTGCTGTGGAGCCAGAGGCAGAAAGCACTGTGATTCGGGTGTGTGTACAAATTTCCATGTTGACAATGACGCCTAGTGGGCTTGCAGACTCATCACTCTAATGCCTGCTTCTGCATTCCCATCACTGTCTCCCTGTGCTTCTGTTCTCAAATCTCCCTGGGCCTCTCTCTTACAAGGACACTTGTCATAGGATGTAGGACCCAGCTTGGATCCCAGAGGACCCCATCTTGAGATCCTTAACTTAATTACATCTGTAAAGACTCTTAAAAAAAAAAGAGACTCTTTTTAAAAAATAACTTCACATTTACTTGTTCCTGGAGTTAGGGCAAAGACATAATTTTGGGGCACCACTATTCAATCCAGTACTATATACATATATTTTTTTCTCTTCATGTTCCAAGATAGTGTCCAGTTCTTAGATGTGTCACATGAATTTGTATGTATAGATATGCTTTATACTCTAAGGCCACATGACTAAAAGAGACAAGGTCCCCATTTCTGGTCCCAGGTTTAAAATAGACCAGATGAGGCCCCTGGCCCCTGAATTTAATTTCCTGTACCTTAAAACGCCCTTATGAAAAAACGAGATCTCAAGGTTATAGTTCCCTTGTCACAAAGAATCCTTTCACTATTAAAAGTCAGTGGAATAGGCTAGTTTTAAGACCTTCTATGTGACGGGAAGAAAGCATGTTTGAACAGGCTCTGAGTTTAGGACTCAGCCTGAGGCAGTCTGAACCAAATTAAATGGCAGGGTCATTTCCACTGACCTCTGAGGCCCTTTCCAGCTCATTTATTAAATAAATAATTGGCACAGAGATTGGCAGGAAGAGCCTTTGCTCTGGTTTCCCACATTAACTTTCTAAAGTAAATTTTAGCAAGCTCCAAGCTACCATTTGCCAAAAGCAGCATGTAGTCCCACCATTTGAATGTGGTGGGAAGGTCGAGGACCCTGGATGCCATGAAGTCCAGGACTCTGGGGACAGCTGACAGGATACAAGCCCCCCGGCAGGTGAGAATGGAGACCCCCTGGAGGCTCCAGGTCACAGTTGAGAGGAGAACAGAGGAGGCAGCATTGCATGGAACGGTGTGTTGTTCCAGAAATTATATTTTATGGAAAAGCAACACCTTAAAATGTAGAAACTAGAGTAAAGTAAGAAGAAAATCCATGAAGCAATGAGAATAAGAGTACTTAAATCAGCTGTGTGTGTGTAGATACCCAGAATTTGCTCCCAAAGTACTGTCAAATGCAAAATGATCTTTAGCATTTAAGAGGGATGAAGTCTAAAAAGCTGTCACTGCAAATATCCCTTGTAGTCAGAGGTTTCAAAGTTGTTTTGGTGACAGGAAAGTAATTGACCATGTGGAAGAAAATCACATTAGAAAAATCAATTACACTTTAAATGCCTGTTTCCTCTTCACAAGCTTGGCATAGTACTCTGCCTAGCAGCATTGCCTGTGTTCTAAAGGGGCCTTGAGAAATTTCAAACTTCACAAATGTAGAAAAAGAAAACAAAACCGGAGTGGTTTTCCATGGGAATGTTGTTTAGAATCATTTGATTGTATTTAACCTTAAAAATTATTTGTTAGAAAATCTTTCATGACCCCCCCCAAAAAAAAACCAAAACCAAAGCCAAAAACAAAAAACCTTTTAGAAATGCTCTGGCATATGTTTAAACAAAAATAGTTGTATTTTCAAGTCCCTGGATCTGACCCTGTTGCCTCGCTCCTGGCCAACCCATGCACTGTTATACACGATCCCTACAGAAGGCTGAACAGATCGACTCTAACCCCATGTGTGCCAACAGATTGTGTATCCAACTACCTCAACAGCCCTATGATTTCCCTGTGTTTATTAAAAATAACTTGCTTCCATTACTATGTAGCACTTATTCTGGCATGGAAATAAAACTCATCAAGACAAATACTTAGTGACAGACAGGCAGAGCTCACCAGCCTGCATTTTCCATTGTTTTGACCAGTCATTATTCTACTGATACAGAGGCCACACCTTGAATTCTCAGCATTCGGATCCAGGTGCAATCCTGTTGGCCCCTTTACTTTTGCTTTAAGAAAACTATGTCTCTGGCCCTGACTGGTGTGGCGTAGTTGGTTGGGCATTGTTCTGCAAAGTGAAAGGTTGCTGGTTCAATTCCTGGTAGGGACACATGCCTGGGTTATGGGTTTCTCTTCCTCTCTTTCTCCTTCCCTGCCCCTCTTGCTAGGGGTAAATAAATAAAACCTTAAAAAAAAGAAGACTATGTTCCTGAACATAGATTAGCCAAGCCCAAGCCAGCGCAGTCACCTCCAGCTAGTGTTGGAGATGACCTGGGGAGAGTGAGCCTCTCATCCACCTCCACTGCCCCAGAGAAATTCAGAACCAGTGCCCTATTGATGGTGGGTCTGCCACGTCTTCAACCAAAGAAAAGGAAGCATATCCACTGGGGACGAAACGAACCACCTGAAGTAGTGCAGAACAGCCTCTCCAGCTGTCCGCTTGACAGTGCCAGACCACTCTCACTGGTATTTCCCAAATCACGTGTTTGTTGAGTATCAGTTACGTGCCCCGCATGGGGCTTCACGATTCCCACACATTGCCTGCCTTGTCACAGCAACCCTCAGCAGTAGACATTGACTTCATAAGTTTAGTCTGGAAAGTGAAAACTAAGTGTCTTGGAGCCTCAGTTTCTTATCCACAGGTGATAAGAGGCAGAGGGAATAATAAGTTTTGATTTCAAAGCTTATGTCTATTCAATAGGAAAATCATCACAGTCTCAGATTTTAAATGAAAAATGGCCTCTTGGTTGGAAAATAATCTCAAATATTGACACAGGGGTGGAGAAATTCCTCTGATAAACAGTTTAAAATAAAAACTGAAAGCCAGCTTCTATACTTATGTGAAAAGTTACTAGAGGTACCCTTTAAGTAGATTGAGCTCAGGGATGTGAAAATTGTCACTTTGCAGAATTACTGCTCTATAGCAATTTCCAGAGAAGTATCTCTGTAAACCTCATTAGTTTAGGCTACAGTGTTGTGCTAAGCACACAGTTTCAATTACATTGAGAAACTTTAATGGGGATCTTTGGCAAACATATTAATAAATCTTTATAATGCAAATGGAAGCTGAAGGAGAAATCTTCTAAATCACACTGATGCTTAATTAGATTCAGGTCAGTTACATTTCACTGACTTTTATGGAGAATATCCATGACATGCTTTAAAACACGAATAAATCAAAGCGCAAAAGGTCAGAGGGCACCGCGTGATATAAAGCCACCCACAATGGACCATAGAGGATAATGCATGTGGAAACCATAAGGAATTCCAACAGATACTGCACAGGGAACATGCAAGGGCACAACAAACATTTCCTGGAAAGACATTTATTTGTTTTAAAGTCTTTCTTTTGAGAATACTCGTCTTTCCAATTAGGACAGTGTCTCTAGGCTACCTGACTCGTGCATTCACTCTCTTCCAATAATCAACATTTCTTTCCTACCTATTTCATGGCATCTCAATTTTCCCCCTTTCCTCTTGAGGACCACAGAATAGGACAGCTTTGGAAAACGTATATACCAAAGCCACAACGTGGATTGTGGTGATAGTCTGAAAGTTTACAGTAGACCACAGTGTGTAGATCAGCAGCCCACCGTGGTGGTACAGTGACAATGTTCACGGAGTAAAGTCACATCGGTTGGGGAGGCACGCAGGGATGAAACCTAGGACATCAAGTTACAGCAGCTCTATTTTAGCTCAATGAGTGTCATCGCCAATGTTGCCGGAGATGTATCGGTGCGGAGTTATTGCCTGCCTACAAAGGCGGACAGCCACTTAATTTGCCTCCAGTAGAGGAAGAGGGAAGTGCCAGAGTTAATCCGCGGTGGGAAGCAGTGCAGGTATTCATTCCCTCACCGCATACTACCTTACTGACCGAAGGGGATGACCCTGGAGGTTGACTCTCCCAATCCATTCTATATGTCTAGCCCTCTTATGACCTTGAAATAAAATCTTGCTTCCCTTTGGGTCTGCATTCCATTCACATACTTTGCTTTGATTATGTCTTTTTGGCCAGGACGCTTTGCTCCTGTGTTTCCTCTGGAAGGAGGCTAACATTGCTCATTGCCTTCCTGGATGTCAACCATGTTTATTTGGCATTTTCAGTTCGTTGACTACATCCTGCAGGTCAGATGGGCCCTGGGACTGAGTGATACTCAATACTATGTAAACTGGAGCCTCCTAAAATCAGAATGATAAGGTAGAACACAGCATAAATCCAAGGAACAGAGTTGTATATTATCTTAATGACTTTGGAGGAAAAAACAAATACTGATTGTGATCCCACGGGCTGAGATTTAAGTCCCTCACCACAGCTTTCCCAAAGCAGTCAGGAGTGGAAGCTCTGCTCTTTGCACCAACTTGCTTTTGACACATAATGGATCACTTTGGGTGTTTCCCAGCCAGTTTGGAAAACTTGTGGCTGCACTAACTCAGCTCTGGGATAAGGATGTGGACCATGTGAATTGCCGAATGGTTCATGGGTGGCATCACGGAGGATCAAACAGCACCAGCAAGAGAGAGGCCTTGGCTTGTTCCTCCAGCTGACTTTGGAAAAACCACTCAACCTCTCTTAGCTTATTTCCTCCACTGTAGAGCATCTGAAGTCCAGACTAAGTGGCCTCCCAAATTTGATGGTTCTGCCCTCCTCTGAATTAGCAAGCCAGTTCTACTTCTCCAGAAAGCAAATTCTATTTTGATTTTGCATGTTGTTCAGATAAAACACTGGAATATAATTCTTAGGTAAGGGGCCAGCCCTACTGCCATGTTAGGCTGTGAGGCTGGACTGCATCCTGCAGATCCACAGGCAGGGTCCTTGCAGGTGAGAAGTGGCAAGGAGCTGCCCAGTTGTCCCTCCATGGCCAGGGTGGACAAAGACCATGCCCTCTACTCAGGGACTCAGCCCTCCCCCATTTCTGTACCTGTCCTTTCCTCTTGCCCAGCTGTAGCTCAAGCCTGACTTACTCCGTAAAAATTTCCCTGGTTATCAGTTAGGAATCCTCTGGTTGCACAATGTTTGCGCTGCAGTTTAGCATTTAGATGTCTTTGGTCTCCACTCAGTTGTTGCTGGTTTCTGTGCATTTTTCTTGTCTTATGAGTTCCTGTATGAGAGGAGATGCGTCTCACAATTCTGCATTCGCTATATCTGAGTGAGTGGAGGGAAGGTCACTAAGTTTGGCTCATTGACTCAAAGCTGGGGGTCGGAGATAGAAAGCCAATGTATGACTACAAGGTAATTGTGATTGTTCAGTCTGAGTCCTTAACCAAGTGCGTTCTAATGAATACCAGTTAAAATGTGAATTTTCCGGTAACAGTAAAAATGACATGTAAAGTCCACATGATAATTTTGGGTTTGCCAAGTACTTCCCCTCATAATGTACTCAATTCTTACACCAGTTTTGTAGGAGTTTGTAGTAGAGGGAACTGAGGCTCAAGCAGGCAAAGTTTGTATTTGGCTTTCTATCCAGGGTCTTTTTTCACTAGTCCACAGATTTTCCTTTAAAAAAAATAAGGTTGAAATTTAATAGATGGAGTGAACTTGGGAACAGAAAAATCTGGGCCTAAATCTTTTTTTTTGAGAAATGGATTGTAGAGATTGTGAATCGTCTAGAAAGTATGTGCATGCGAGTGGATAAATGCGTGTGTGGAACTGAGCGATAACTTTGCTGCTCACATAGAACCTCCTAACCCCTAAGTAATCTTGATCTTCCAGAAAGCCATAACTACATGTGGGTCTCATCCACAGCTCTTGGTTTGCAGTGGGAGAGGGGCGGCCACCTGGGAACAAGGGCCGTTAGGCCAGCAAAACCATTAGATGGAAAGGAGTTTTAGGCTGATGGGAAGTGCACATGAGTTTGGCTCGGTGGCCTTTGGGGGCACTGGATTTCCCAGTGGTAATTGGGGTGTGGAGCTGACAAGATGTGGTCGTCTGTACCCTGGTCTAATTACTTCCCTGTGGTCCATCTGAAGAGGGATGGATTTCTCAGCTTGAGTGGGAGAGTGGCCCCAGCCAGCCCCCTTGCTGGGTCTGGATCTAGTCCCTCCCACACCGAGCTTTGCAGGCAGATGCCCACTTCAGAGGAGTGTGACTTGCTTGGCCACAGACACGACCCTCTACCGGGTCATCGGCACATCCAGGCTGGGCTGGCTGCTTGACCAACACTGTCATGTTTGCTTATGAGTCACCAGACAACAGGAAGGGAGTTGTTGCTTCTGACCAAAGGTCAAAGCAATAGTCAAGTTTTCAATGATTCCCCACTGCTTTGAAAATGAGAATGTCTTACCAATTTAAGTGAAAAATGCTTTTTCTTCCACTGGAGAATATTTCATCTGTAACTTCTAGTTTCTAATAAACCTAATGGAAATGCCAAGCGAAAGACATCAAATTCAGGGTGTACAGAGAATAGAGATGGAACCGAATGCCTCCTGTTGCCGTTGGCAGTAGCTTAGCCCACCTTTAGGAACCCTGCTGGCTGCCCCCATGGTGGCGTCCCTTAAAACAACATGCACAACCTTTCCACCAGCTAACAGACAGCAGCTTTGGACATAAAGAAATACCTTCAAGTACATGCATGTGGTTCCTTAAAGGAAGTTGCTTTTAATTTTACATTAGAAGAGGAAACTGTCTGGAAGGAAATGAACTCGGGTGCTTCCCTGGTAAGCTGTTTCTGTCCTAGCTCTTTAATGTCCACAGTGTGGTTCCATTACAATAAATAGCCAGGGGTCTAAAACCTCCTGCTAAATGTCAGGTTTCCAGGATGGTGAATTCCTCTGCAGAGGATCAGATGAATGAATGCTTTAAGTTCATTGTCATTGAATTTCGTTGACCATTGTTACTCAGAGGGAACTTGAGCATTCTCAATACACTGTCATTTGGGCTTAACAGAGCTGCATATGTTTTGGGGCACATAAAAAAGTGGTTGAAAGAATCAAAGTAGCCATAAAAGGCAGATTGGTGAATGTCCAGTCATGCTGGGAGGACTCTACCCTGTCTTTTGAAGCCAGATTAGATCTCTGACAACACTGGGCAGTGAGCAGGTAGTTTTTTGAGTAGCCAAGACTGCCTGAAGAATGGCATGCCATTAGCAAAGACTTCTCTTCCTTCAGAGTGGTAAGATATCATTGGCAACATTCAAATTTGGCCAAATCATCCCTTTATGTGCCAGTTTCTAGTTACCTCCCTGGTTGTTTCTGGGGACCATTTTAACCCACTGGCGTTTTGTAAAGACTATGGGTTCCTAGGACTCATCTGCTGTGTCTCCCTGCAGAAGGCTGTTGTGCTAGTTGTAGTACTTGAAATATAAAAATTGTTAAAATAGACTAAACATTTTAAATAGAAGCGTAGCCCGCAATGACTGTATTCTCGAGGCAGTGCGTCAGGTATGCATGATTTTATTTAAAATGTGTCCAGTAAGATTTTCCACTTGGGGTGAACACTTTTATCTTCCCGCATATTATTATAAACAGTACTTCTTCGTTTCATGGAGTTTCTTAGAAAGGTCTAAGTAACTTAACAGAGGAGAGAAATGAAACTGTGGGGAGATTAAATAACAGGAAGTTTATATCACAGTGGGGTGCTCCCACATCCCAGCCTCGGGGGACACACAAGTGACTACAGGGTGAAGAATTAAACCCGGTCATGCAAATCGTCAGACGATCACTTGGTCTCCTTTGGCAGTTCTGGCATTCCCTGTCACTAGCACACATGATAAAATGGGTCTGATGACTTCAGTGAGTGGAAAACTGTCTTTTGTTTTTGGCGGTGGGTTGACCAGCAGAGAGAAGACAGGAGTAGAAACTCGCTGTCTGAGGAGCATCTCAGGATATTGGAAGAGGCCGTCCGCATGCCACCACCCTTTGCTCTGAGCCCCAGGGAGCTCGCAGCTGGTGTCTGCAGGGTTGTGCACCCCACTGTGGCCACAGCGGCCCTGCCCTTCACCTACGGGCTCTAGTTTCTCTGTGGACACCACCCCATCCACATAGAGAGCACATCTGAACCAAGAGGGCAGTTGTTGTAAATCACTAGAACCTGGCAATATTAAAATTTTGTTTTCATGAGCCAAAGGTCATAGCACAAATGAGGTCTACATGTTGTCACATGGGGCCACAGAAAGACATGTCTTCAAGTGATGTTGCCCTTCCAGGGAGAGAAACAGAGAGAGAGAGAGCACAGCAAACATGTACTGGCGATGCAGGGCGCTCCTATGGAATATGAACGGCGCCACTGACACGAAATGGGTCGAGTAGGTGGCATCGAGTTGCCTGCCTGCTCTTTGGAGCTGCTGTCATGGAAAGAAGCTAAGGGCAATGTGGTCAGGGTGGAGGGGCAGGTGGGCTGGGAAATGTCACCATCTCAATCGTTGTTCTACAGTGACTTAGAGATGATCATTCATTTATGATCGAAACTTAATCCCGAACAGCGTTTGCTCCCTCTTTCTCTCTGTAAACACATCTGTTCATAAATAACTTAAATGTCTCCTTGGCATTCAGGATTCAGTTCCGGCTGGAGTAAAAAAGGATGGAGGATGCTCAGCGTCAAGGAGGAGATGGTGGGTGTCTGTGTGTGTGGAGAGGCCGCCGAAGCGTCTCAGGCGGCAGGTTGCAAACATCAGCCATCAGAGACGGGAGGGGTGACCCAGCCGTACTTTTCATGCGTCTTCACCAAACTCTTAAAGGTGGCTTCCGCTTCCTTGCGACTGAAGGACTTTTTTGATTTGCCAGCTTTTCTACAGATCCGCCCCTGTGTGAGAGGAAAAAGAAGCCAGGTTAGAACTTCGGTAAGACTCCTGTTTTCCACCATCTGTGTTCAAAGAGGTAAAGTTGTGGTCATTCTTAATGACTGAATCCATGTGTTGTAAACAGAGACACGGAGCACTACAGCTTTGGTACAAATCGTGTGGAGGAAGGAGTCCAGTGGCTGGCAAGCTTCTAGAGCGGGGGACAGGCACGTCTTCACAAACCCATGGCACCGACTTCCTCTGAACTTGCTCCTTCCATGATGCTGGGAAGCAACCTCTGCCAGTTCCCGAGAGGCAGGTCTGGCCTTATTGATGCATCAGTGCGGAACCCAGTGTGCCATCCCCAAGGCAGATAGATACTCTTCTAACTTCCTGCTCTCCCTCCACTGCATGCCTTTAGTTATAACTTTTAGTTCCTCTTCAAAAACAGTAGAGATTCCTAAATTTCTATATAGATGAGCATATTTATATAATCACACACACATTTTAAAAATCTGACTTTAAATTCAAGCTCAGGAGAAATTAATACATTTCTTAGACGTCACACCACTGGGGAGTTGGTGGAGCCATTTACATGGAGGGGTAAGTCTGACCTGAAGGCCCAAGTGAGGGGTAGATGGGAGAGGCCGGTGATTGCTCACACAAACTTGGGAAATGGGTGCCCAGGGACAGATCCACACACCACCTACAGCGACCAGGTGTGTTCTGGTCCAAAGGTGGGACATTTGGGTCTGCAGTAGACGAAAAGGCCAGATTCATTTTAGGATGCACATAGAAGATTCTAGACCACAAGAGACATGGAACCAGAGACACTGCTAACATGACCGTGTCTCAGGCCATCACCACTCCTCCAGAGAGCCCTCCAAAAGGAGGTTTATTGAGCCTCAGAAAGAGCAAGCAGAGTGAAGACAGTGAGGAGTCTGGGCAGTGCCTGGCCCTCAGTCAGTTCCTGCTACTCCCACTGTTCCAGCCTCAGACATTCTTCGTTACGCTTCTCGATGGCAGATCAACTGAAACTTACCCTGAGCCTCTTGGGCACATTTCTTTGTGCTTGACTTCCCTTTGCTCCTCCTGGAAGACCTGCTGGCCTTTCTGAGTGTCTCATGTGTGTGTTATGCTGCTGGGGTGGAAACAGCCTGGAAAGGCTTGGCTAGTTTCCTCCACCAGCAAGCACATGCATACTATTCCCAACGTTCTCCTGTTGTTTATAAACGTTTACTAAGAATTCTCTTGGAGTGGGACCTCTGCATCCCCGAAAGGTAGTATTTTTGTTATAGCACACCTGGGGGCAGGTGCCACAGGTGTCTAATGGTGACCTGAATCAGAGCCAAGCCTCACTGGGTCACATTGCAAACCTATTCCCTTGGACAGGCACTGAGGGCAGCAACTGCCCAGGTTCTGTATGATGGGCAAGCTCCACCCAGTCTTAGGTTTCTCTGATGCCCCACTGATAGCTCTGTACTGGCCTCATATTCCACAGGGAAAATAGCAGCTGATCACTAGAAACTGGGAATGGAAGAGTGTCCCACATACTTAAATTCAGTGCTTATGGCTCCTTTCACCAGCGGATACTCAGACCAGTGCACCAGTGAGGAGTCAGCAATCCAGAGTTACAGTTGTTCTCTATTCCCCCAACCTCTGGACACCCCTGGATGAATCTGTCCATCTGCCGATCAAGGGCAGCACCACTTTTTCTAATTTTCTGCCTGGTTCGCATGAAGTGGGCTGCTAAAAGGGTGAAGGGAGACAGGAAGAGAAGACAGGAAACTGCCACTTTCTGACTTCTAGAAACTTCCCCACATCTCACCAGGACATGACGCCTAGTTTTAATTTTACAACTTCCTACGTTGCTTATTTGGTGTAGTTATACTTGATTAAAGGGGACCACCACAAGCTAATACGTTTGTAATCATCATCATGGGCTGAGATCAAAGTGCAAAGTTACTTCATTAAACATATGCAAATGCATCTGTGTAGGAATATCAGCATCAATTTCTACGAGTGAAAACAAATATTAACGGCTATGTTTTTTGCATAAAATGCAAATTCTAATTGCCTCTACGATTCTTTTCTATAATGATGGAGACTTATGGTGTGATTTGAAAATTCTGTACTAAAAGGAGCCAGACAAATACAGGCTGATGATAATCTTGGAATAGTCTGTCGCTTTTGGCATGAACATATACGTTGCCTATTCTTTGTGAAAGTTCCAATTGTTACAGAAAACAACAGCCAAAACCCCAAATGAACAGACCACTCTTTGTGGCCTTTCTCCCTGGGAAGAATTATGAACATAAAGCACCAGCACTCAGTCCATTCAGCAGCCGGGAGACAGAGCCTGCTGTCAGCTAGTCGGAGGTCTCCACGCCTTCACTGCGCTCAGCTGTCCACAAAGAGCTAGCTCTCCTCTCCTCTCCTGTTTCCTACACCCCACTTTACAGTTAACAGACACCTTTTCATAGACTGCCTGCCCTCTGCTGATTGGCTATTTAAGTATCACCCAGTGTAACCCTGAGCTTGAAAATGACCACTTACACTTCCTGGCTCTGCCAGGGTGGCTGAGCCTTTAGCTGAAATGCCCTGGAGGTGTCTACTGCACCAGGAAGGGGAGTATTGCTCCACCTATCCTGGGCCCCTGATGTTCCAGGGTCCAGTCTCCTAGAATCTGGGCTTTGAGGAAACCTTCAGCCTCACTCCTCTAACTCTGTATTTTCCTCTAAAAAGTGGGGACAATAACTGCTTTACAGTAGTATCCCTAGGAATGTCTGGTAAGATACTGAATTTGGAAATATTTTGAGAATTTTAAACTATACATTCTTAACTAAGAACTATTTTCTTTTTCATAACATACATATTTCTTCCTTTTCTGCTTCCATTTAACTAAAAATCAAAGAGTCTATTCTGGGCATTTTTGTTAGAATAACTTATTTTTCATAAAATTCCTACTTGTGCTTAATGCTGAAAGACCCAGATGTGGCAATTTACTCAACCCACCGTGATCGTGTTGTTGACTTTAGGAAGTTAGAGACGTAAACACTCTCCTGAGCCATAGGCTGTACGTGTAGAATTGTGAATAAGATTTTCCCCCAAGAACCTGAAAAATCTCACCCTTACATGGGTGCAGAACAGTGTCGATGAGAATACAGCTCTCTGGGGCTGCATCTGTCAAACAAAACCACTAGTTGGTGCTTTGGTTTGACCATTTTGGGAGCCAATCACCATGGTCAATGTGAAAACATTTCAACACAGCTAATAAGTTTCCCCAGACTCAGGTCCTCAGTTCAGCCAACTGATCTTACAGGGTTTTCATTACCTCAATGTGCACATTGCATTTCCATCTGGCTCTGTCACTCTGCATTTCTCTCTCTCTCATTCATTCATTCATTTGTTCTGTTGGGTGCTTAAAAGACGAAGTGATCTGTCCTTAAGGGCTTAGAGTCCATTATGGGGAGATAACTGGGTATTTGCAGCTGCTGAGACAGACGGTGTACCTCAGGGTTGCTCAGCCTCAGTACTATTGATGTCACCGGCTGGAGAATTCTTTGTTGCCGGTGTGGGGGTGGGCTGTCCTGTGCATTGTGTCATACTTAGCAGCACCCTTGGCCTCTACCCACTAGATGCTAGCAGCACTCCTTGAATTATGATAACCAAATTGTCTCCAGACATTGCCAAATAAAATCACCCAATGAGAACCCCTGGTGTACAGAATAAAGATGGCCCAGAGCAAGGGGGGGGGGTCGGTTCATTCTCTATTTGGTGAATAATTGCTATAAGTCTTCTCCATTAAGCACTGTGGTGGTTACTGGGACTGCAGGACCATCCAAGATGGAGATGATGCTGGTCCTCATACAGCTTGGGGGGTGGGGATTAAAGTCTACCATGGGGGAAAGCAAAAGAAAAGGTGAGGAGATGGGTAGTGTCAGTTTTCTGTGCATCCACAAAGATTCTTTGTCTAATTACATTTGAGCTGAGCTTTGAAATACGGCAGGTAGGTGTGTACCAGGCCCTGATGATGCGGATATGGGCTCCCAAAGCAGAGGCTGAAACAGTCAGCTATATTCGGGGAATCACAGGTAGACCTTGGTAAAGCTGGGGCAGAGTATGCGTGTGTGCATGTGCATGTGAGTGTGTGTTCGTGTGCGTGTTAGGGTTGGAGGGGGTACAGAATTCAACAGACCCGGCTTACAATCCCTGCTCCAACACTTCCTGGCTGTGTGACCTTGGGAGAGTTACTTAACCTCTCTGAATCTTAATTTTCCCATCTGTAAAATAAGTATAATAATAGTATTATATGACACTGGACTTTTACAAATATTTAATATGCTAAAGCATAGGATATGCTTGGCACAGTGCCAGGTACGAGGCACAATAAATGGCGCATTTTATCTTTTAAACTATCATAGGGTCTTCTTTGGCCAAGTTAGTTTCATTGTGTCCTCTTGAAAAGAAACACAAAATTTTCTTTTTTTGTCATGGATATTATAAGTTGGTTTATTTGGTCACAGAAATGTCTTCAAGCAAACCCAATATTTGAAATTTATTGGCTAATTTCTCATCCTTTTAAATAATGTCTATTTTAACAAGTTGACACAAGTGCATTCATTCTCTATTTCTCCCTTAATCAGATTTTTTTTACTTTTTTCCTTTGCAAAGATATCTTTATGGCATTTTTGTGTTTCATTTACCTATGAATTACAGGCTTTTGCTCCTTTAAAAATAGAACTTCCAGATAACTCATGTAAAGTTTTGAAGTTCCTTCACTCATTTCCTGGACCGAATTACAGAGTAGCTATTCGTTTTCAAAGTCTTGGAAAGTGTAATTGTTGGTCTACTAGCACTCACAAACCCTAACCTCTGCAACGTGGGTTTCAAATGTGTGTTGGGCTCCTTTCGGGCAGGGGAGACTTCCTGGAGGAGGTTGTTCAGGAGCTGGACTCAAAGGACAAGTGGAATAATCCAGCCAGAATGCTGGGAGCCAGGAGGAGCTCTAGGAATTTGTGTCAAGGTGCTCCTGGGAGGAGAGGGCGAGGGGAGGCAGCGATGGGAGGACATTAGTTCCTGGGGCTGTCAGAACAGAGTGTCGTAGTGGGTGGCCTCAAACAACAGAAGTATGTATTCTCACAGCTCCGGAGGCCAGAAGTCCAAAACCAAGGTGTGAGCAGGGCTGTTTCAGGAGGCTCTAGGGTAGAACCTGTTCCATGCTGCCCCCTGGCTCCTGTGGTTTGTTGGCAATTGTCAGTGTCCCTTGGCTTGTAGATGAGTCACTGGGATCTCTGCCTTCATTTTCCCACAGCCTTCTCCCTGTGTGCCTCTCTGTTTCTGTGTCAAATTCCCCTTTTCTTACCAGGATGCTAGTCATTGCATCAGGGCCCATCCTCATCCAGGATGACTTCATCTTAACTTTCCATCTGCAAAGATCCCAGATAAGGGCACATTCACAGCGGGGGGTGCGGGAGGGTTAGGTTCAATATATCTTTTGAGGGGGGTACAATTCTCCTCGATACTAGAGGTAAGGTTGATAGAAAGGTCTTCTACCCCTTCCTGCAGCATCTGGACTCTCCTGGGGGCGGAAGAGCATCCAGTCAGGTCATCTTTTGGAATGGGTCCCTTGGGAGTTGGGTGGCCATCGGATTGGGATATTGGAAAGTTAGGTTATGGTCACAGTCCAGAGAAGCTAGACAAAGGCCTGGCCTGTGGCAGAGGCAATGTAGGTGGCAAGAACGGGCCAGTGGAGGCCATGTCAGCAGGGCTTGGGAGGCATGTCATTGAAATGAGGGAGGACTAAGGCATAAAGGTTTCTGACCCGGGAGAAAACAGGTTTCCAGGATAAGCTACTGAGTCCCTTTGGGTGGGCTGGGCTTGGTCTGTGTATCATAAATCCAGGCATACAGGCAGGAGGCTGCTGATGTAGTGCTTGGTGCTCTCATATCACGGGAACTGGGCATGGCGGAGGGTCCACCAAGAGAGATGCAAGGGGCCAGAACTCCACTCTGACCAATAGCTACACGCTTTGAGCAAGTCACCCTCCCTGCGCCTCAGTCTCCACATCTGATCACGTGCCCACTGACACCTGTGGTGTGGGGTGAGCCTTTGGAGAAGGATAAATCACTGGCTGGGTGTGCAGGGTGGCAGGAGGGCATAGTGGTGGTGTGACCAGCGACATGGGACAGCTTGTGGGTGACACTGTCTTAGAAGATGCTCCAGAAAGGGGGCTGGGGAGTTGGGGGGTGTGGGGGACGTCAGGCAAGAGGGGAAGCAGAAAGCCACAGGCACAGGGGCCGAGCCTGGCGAGGGGGCGTCAGGGAGGGCGTGGATGGGAGTCCGAGTGCAGGGTGCAGCTAGGTGCCCGAAAGCACTGGTACCAGCCCTCGGGAGGAAACAGTAGTCTCAGAAGTGTGATGCTTGCTTGGTTCATGATAAAATCAGAACTTTATAAACTCTTCTTGACCTTATTTTTTAAAAGCAATCTTTGCACATTAAAGAAAAATCTGGTTCTTTAGAAGAGTGCAGTTTAATAATAAAAAAGTCCCTAGACAGCAATCTGTATTTCCCACAGATTAATTAAGTGCTTGCCACCCAGCGGACCTTGTGCGCATTGCTGGAGACACCTGGTGACCCCAGGTGACCCAGGTGAGTGAGATGTGCAGGGCTTAGCCAGGGGCCTGCTGGGTGGTGGCAGTGGGTGAATGAATAAATGAATGAGTGAGTGAATGGCCAGATTCCAGCTCGCTCCCTTGGCAGGGCCACAGACCAGCTCAACTGTGGCAGTGACTCTTAGCAGGACTCTTTAAGTACGAGATTAACACCCACGATGCAAAACCTCTTCACTCAAGAAGGGATGTTGCCTTAGTAGAACATTCTAAAATTTTCCATTGAGAAATATTATGTAACCACAGACTCTCTATTAAAGTCTCCAGAACATTTTCTCAAGTATTAGGCAGTAAACATCTTCAGATATTTGTTCTTACATTTATGAAAACTCTTAAGATAACAACAAAGCCAGCATCAGTTTTATTATAAGAACTTCCATAATGTTCAATATTATCATTAAAAAAATCCTCAAGCCACTGGCAGCACCAGGGGCACAGTTCTTGGATATTTTTGATATGAAACATAAACACCTCTTCCTTCTGCATTTCAAAGAAAGTTCTGGCAATTATTGATTCTGTTTTGAGACATATTGTATTTCCTTGGCAGAAGCAAACAGAGAAAAAGGAACTTTCTGCTAAAAATTTAAACATCAGATAATCATTTCCAAAATATTTTTTTGGAGATTCTACTAATCCTTATACTTCTGCTCAAGCAGCAGGGTCCCAGTAGGTTTCATTAGCTGCACTGGAGCTCAGGAAGCGACAGCTAGACCTACTTATTAAAGGCGCTCATGGAGCTCTGCCTAGTGCTTGCTGTGTGCCAGGAGAGAGCTTGAACACCTTCATTAAAACCTCACTGACACCCCGCCAAGTGGGCTCAACCTTGATTTATGGATGAAGAAACAGACACGGAGAGGCCAATGATGTACTCAGAGTCACACAGGATTCCAGCGCAGGACTGGAGGCCACGCTCTCAACCCAAGGCCCAGCTGGCTCACAGAAACATGGAGAAGGGTCAGAGAGTAAGAGAAGAAAAACGAGACACTGACCATTCACTCCACAAATGCTGCCTGCCTTGGCTTTCCCCCGCTGGACACAAGGTGAGTCACAGTCACTGAACCCCCTCTGGCTCTCCACACCCTCTTTTCAACGTGGAGCTCCCGGCCTCCATCCTGTGTTCACCACAGGGCTATTTGAGCCCTGAGCTGATTGGTGCTTCGAATCTGTCTCCACCACCAAGAGCCCACTCTTCCCTCCCCAGGCATGTGGACCCTCCTCAGCTTTGGTTCTTGTGTGATTGGAGCAGGTGAACCTGCCTCGTGAGACGATCCCTCACTCATAGTCCCTGTTCATGCAGATGACTGGCAACTTGGGGTTCCCTTTTTGCTAGACACAGAATGCTGCTTTTGACAGGCCCAGCCAAGGACACCGTGCTCCATTTTCACGGTTAAAACGCTTCTTTCGTATAAAACAGCCACTCCTTCTGTGTTTTCTACTTACAAGCTAATTCCAGCTGCCTCTGCGTCGGGTTCAGAAAAGCCTCATGGGCACACCCTCTGCCCCTGATTTCACAGGCAGGCTCACAGGACCACCAGACAGTGCACCTGGCTCCACTGGTAAAACAGGTATTCACCTCACCGGCCTCAGCAACCTGGCCTCTCTACTGACGACCGCTCTGCCTCTGCTCTATACTCAATGAGAGATTGGCAGCACACGGTGGTGTTTTGCCAGCCAACTTGACCTCTTAGGTTGGAACCCAGGCCAAACCACTTCCTTACACACATGAACTTTCTTAGGGAACCATATTTTTCCTTCTTAGAACATATTTTGAAAAGGATGAGAATGAAGATTCTTCCCCACAGCACCCCACCGGTTTTTCAGTCCACCTGCTCATTCTCAGTGACTTAATCGTCACTGCAGTCCTTCTGTTCTGCAGGTGAGACCCTGTTGACTCCAACTCGCTGCCACTGTGACGCTTGAGGCCACTTCCAATGGGCCATGTGGCCTTAATTAAGCACGGGGCACTCTGGACTTTCTGCTGCTGGGAGTCAGAATAAAAGAAGGGATACGTGGGGTGGGGACATTTGTGAGAGAACCTGGGTCTTCCGCTCTTCCAGGGAGGTCAGAGGCCCTGGGCAGTCAGGACAAACCAGCAGAGCTGATGGCTGCCCGAGAGACAAACTGTCCACTGCTCACACCTCCTGCTTTCTGCCCACTTCCCCACAGGAAGCACCTGTGCTGACAAGGGCCACTCACTCCTGAAAGCTTCACCCCACACACTTGAGGGGCCATCTGCCTCCAGCCAGATGCCCCTCCCCCAGCCTGGCCGTTGATTTTATGATCCTCTGTAACCAGGTGATCCGGACTCTCCAAGGCCCATCCCCATGCACACGTGGTTGTGGGGCAGCACAGCCAACAGTGATGGAATGTCACAGAAGGGAACTCCAAAGACATGATGGAGACCCACACTGTCACCAGAACCCAGGGCAGGAATCAGTGCTGGGAATTAACCTGTCAAAACAGAGGACAGCTGCCTTCCACCCTTTGCCTCTGCTAGGCAAGGGGGCTTTCAGCATTTGAAAAAAATAATCCTAAACTGGGTTGTTCTGGAAAAATTGCATCAGGTAACACAAGATTTCCAGAGAACCAAGGTAACATCAGCATCATGTTTTCACTCTCGAGAAGGCTTATAGTTTCAGGAGCCATGTCTGTCTGTGAGACTTACGGGGACATTTCATAGTATCACTATCTTCCCCAAGCGGTGTGACTTGTAATGACAGAGAATGTTGACACCACCACATAGTAACACAGGAACTTTATGATGCAAAAGAAAATTCTACAACATTAAATAAATAAAGCTGATGAGATTTTTTTGAATCGTTGGAAGTCTTAAGATAGATTTTTGTGGGAAAAATTCAGATGTACAAGGGGGACCCAAAAAACCCTGGAATTTATAAAAAATTGTGAGTTTATTCTTACATGTTTAAACTTCAGTCTACTCTCCATCTGATGCAATAACCTATTGAGATTTTCCTCCCTGCTCAAAACAGTTTTTGAACTCAATTTTGATGCCTCTTAGTGCTTCTGCCATTTTTTGTTTCACCTCTTCCACATCAGCAAAACGTTTCCCTTTGAGGACATTTTTCTTCTGGGAAAACGAAAAAAGTTGCTCAGGCTGAGATCTGGTGAATAGGGAGGGTACAGCATAGGGGTCATGCCATTTTTGGTCAAAAACTGGTGAACACTCAGTGTGGTATGGGCAGGTGTGCTCATGAATCACCCATCATGAGACGGGCAAATGTGTTGAAAGAAATTCACTGAAGCAGGATGCAGCCTCTTACAACAATGCTGGCTGGTATGCTAATACAGGTGGGTTCCTAGAGCACCCACCTAGTGGGGGAAGCCTGTACTACAAGGGGGCCTCCCTCCAGAAGAAAATTCCAATTTTTTTGCATCCCCCTTAGTAAAAATGTTATGATTTGGGTACAAATTATCTAATATACATATTACTTTTGAGAAGGGTCTGTTTTGCTATAGAAACACAGCAATAACAAGACTTCCGGTCATCATGGAGAAGTAGGATGTTTTGCCTCCTTGCACAACCACTGAAAGAATTACAACTAGACCTCAAAACAAATAAAACCCAGAACTGCCAGAAAATTGAGTTGTATGTAAGTCTGACAACCAAGGATTTAAAGAAGCCACATTCATCCAGACAGGTAGGAAGGGTGGAGATGACAGGACAGACAGGGATGGGTGGAGAGGTGTGGAGACCCAGTGTGGCACAGAGAGGTGGCAGCAGAATGGGAGGTCCCACATTCACAGGTGGTGGGTAAAAATCAGGAGGGATACCTTGGGAGTGAGCGATCTCAACCCCATTCCAGACCACAGAGTCCAGCGTTCCAGGGCAAGGAAGATAAATCCCCATAACTTCTGGCTGTAAAAACAGTGGGGGTCGGGGCAGTGGAAGAAACTGCCAGATTTTCAGAAGCCTCCACTTAAAGAGGCTGCATGAACTTAAAATGTACACAGACCCACCCCCTCTGGGATTTAGCAGCAGGGCACCCGTTGCTGCACAAGGTGAGTGCTGAGCAAATTTTAAGAAGCCAGCAGTGGCATTATCTCCTCTCCAAGTCCTCCCCCCACACAGAGCCACAAAGCAGTGAAGTGGGCCCCACCCCAGCAATACCTAAGGCTCCACTTCACACAATTTACAGCAGCCTTTTCTATAATATGCCATGCTACTAAGACAGGAAGTCAAAGCAGCTCTTCCTAAAACACAGAAACAAATAAGGGAGGCTTCTGAATTGAGGAGGCAAAGAAATATTGCCCAAATGAAAGAATAGAACAAAGCCCCAGAAAAGAACTAAATGAAATGGAGATATCCAACCCATCAGATGCAGAGTTCCAAACACTGGTGATCAGGATGCTCAAAGAACTCATTGAGCACGGCAACAGCATAAAGGAAGAAATGAAGGCTACACTAAGTGAAATAAAGAAAATTCTATAGGGAAACAACAGTGGAGAGGATGAAGCCAGGATTCAAATCAAAGATTTCGAAATAAGGAAGAAGTAAGCATTCAACCAGAACAGAAAGAAGAAACAAGAATTCAAAAAAATGAGGAGATGCTTAGGAACCTCTGGGACATCTCCAAACATGCCAACATACGAATCATAGGGATGCCAGAGGGAGAAGAGGAAGAGCAAGAAATTGAAAACTTATTTAAAAAAATAATGAAAGAAAACGTCCTTAATTTGGTGAAGGAAATAGATATACAGGTCCAGAGGAAGCACAGAGGGTCCCAAACAAGATGGACACAAAGAGGACCACAACAAAACACCTCATAATTAAAATGCCAAAGGTTAAAAAAAAAGAGAGTATCTTAAAAGCAGCAAGAGAAAAGCAGAGAGTTACCTACAAAGGAGTTCCCATAAGACTATCAGCTGATTTCTCAAAAGAAACTTGGTAGGCAAGAAATATTCAAAGTGATGAAAAGGGAGGACCTACAATCTAGGTTACTCTATCCAGCAAAGCTACCATTTAGAATGGAAGGGCAGATAAAGTGCTTCCCAGACAAGGTGAAGCTAAAGGAGTTCATCATCACCAAGCCATTACTACATGAAATGTTAAGGGGACTTATTTAAGAAAAAGAAGGTCAAAACTATGAACATCAAAATGGCAACAAATTCACAACTATTAAGAACCGAATCTAAAAAAACAAACTAAGCAAACCACCAGAACAGAAACAGAATCATAGATATGGAGATCATTTGGAGCATTATCAGCTGGGAGGGGGAAGGAGAAGAATGGAAGAAAAGGTGCAGGGATTAATAAGCATAATTAGTAGGTATAAAATAGGGGGATGTTAATAGTAGTATAGGAAATGAAGAAACCAAAGAAATTATATGCACGACCCATGGACATGAACTAAGGAGGGGGAATGCTGGAGGGAATGGGGGAACTGGGTAGAGGGGAGTAAAGGGGGAAAATTGGGACAACCGTATAGTATAATCAATAAAATATATTTAAAAAAGAAATATAGCAATAACAAAGACTCTACACGGATTATTACTTTATCTCTTTATTACTTTTTTGATTCTTAATAAAGGAACAGTGCTCAAAAGGATGTGAAATTTTATTTCTGGCAACCGGAGATGCCCCTCCTGCTTCCACATTGTTTTAATAGGATAGGCCTGAGCAGAGGTCAAGGCCTGTCTTTAGCTTGGTCTTCCTTCTTGAAGTACTGAGTAAAGTTGGAACCCATTGTTATGAGGGCATGGATGAAGCCTCCTAGAACAGCCCTGATACTCAGTTCATCTCCAAAGAAACACGCAGTCCAGGTCATCAGTCCACTCCATCTCTGGTTCACCTGCGCCCAGGTGGGGACTCTAGAATTCTCACCATCACCCTCCACCTCACTCCCATATGTCAGTCCCCTTCCTGCCAGTCACTTCCACCAGGCCAGCTATTGCTGCCTCTGCGTGGACACTGTTAGGATAAAACTCATCACTTTTTCCTCCAAAGAGTTTCTCTTTCACTTCCCTATTTTGAACAAAGCCCACCAACCATTTCTACAAAGTCTGGAACATCATCAAGAGGCCCTCAGCCAAAGATACCTGCTGGCAGGAACCAGTCCCTCATATTTCAATGGGGACTCCAGTCACACCTGTCCTGGGTGGGGAGAAAGTTGGGCAGCTTCCCACCAGTCCCCCACCTAAGCTCATCACAGCAGACCTCAGCAGACTGCCTCCCGTGTGAGGGTTGGGTGTGGGTGCAATGCACCTGGAGCCCCTGGCATGGCTGAAACCATGAGCTCAGCCTAGATGGCAGCTCCTCCTACATCAGTTTGACTGGAGGCGGTTCACAGACTGGAACCAAGCTGTGTTTGTGAGGCTCAGTGGATGCCCAATTAGTCTGAGACAGAAGGCTGTGAGGGTGTGTGTGGAGGGTCTGCCCCGTAGCCTCCCCAGGGAACCGGGTACCTTCTTGTGACGACAGGCCTTCAACACTGATGTGAGCTAGTGGTCCCAGAGCTCATGGGTCAGGCCACTTGGGTGAGGATGGGTGGAGCCTGGGATTTCTGAGTCCCTGGAGTTGGGTTCACTGGTTTGCATTTCTACCCCAAGTGGGGGCCGCTCCTGCCATGTGTGCAAATCATTGGTGGCAACCAGTATCCAGTGAAGACAATGGTGGTTTGGTTTTACAATCTAAAGAATGTTTTCCTGCTGGGGAATCTAATTAACAAGTGGGCATGGTGAGCAGCATATGACCCAAGGTCACACCACACATGAAAGAACCGAAAAGCATTGCCCGGAGTAGGTATGCATTCACTACGTATTTCTGCTCCCGGCCTCGCTTGCATAAAAACTGTCATAGCCTGCTTTGGCACACTTGGGGAAGGCTGTGTGTGACTCTCACAGCCCCCCGGCCCCACCCCAGAGTCTCCACTTCGTGAGACCAGCCGTAACAAGTCACTGGGGCCCTGCACAAGCTCCGCACTGCAGCCCAGCAGAACCAGCCCCAGCAAGCGCCTTCGAATGCCATGTTCCCCTGTGGGAAAACTGGCCCTCTATGTGCTGAAAACTTTGAATAACAAACACCTCATAATAAACTTCACAGTGCCTGGTACATTTGCCTAAGAAAACACTTTTAGTTGTTTTGTGCATCAGCTGCTAATGAGGCACTAATGAGGTGCCAGGGTGGAAATGCTGGGGGAGGCACCGCTCTGCACAGAAATCAGAGGCCCCACCTGCTGGGAAGGTGGGAAGACGAGGAGCAGGAGCGGGAGCGTGATCATGAAGGCAGCCCTCTCTGCCCTGGAGATTTCCAGACCCTCACCTACACTGTAGCAGGCGTCGCCCCAACTTCCATGTTCAAGGCCATTTCAGGAGTGCCATGGCTTATCCTAACTCAACCAGTCCGAACACACTTTCCTTTAAACACCAAGTGTATCATGAAACAGCTTTCTGGAGGGTCTAGGGGTGACACTCAGCCCCCATAAGAAGGGCTGCTCTGGAAAGCCAGCTCATTTCTGTACCAGGGCATGTATCACAGTGTGTCAGCACTTCATTTCTGTGGCTGGCGTTACTTCCCCCTGTATTCCACCCCTGTTTCCTCTGGTTCCCCCTTGCTCCCACCCCTCCATCACTCACACACCCTGCCTTCCAAAACTCCCCCCCGCCTGCACCTACACTGGTTTCTTGTTCAATCAAGAGCACTGAACGCAGAGAGTCCACCTGGCCATGTGCCACGAATGACCAGATAAAAGTGAAGGACTCCAATTATTGCAGAAGTACACACCATGTCATCCCACCTCCCGCATTTGCTGGTGTCACACAGGGGATGGTTCTAGTGTAGCTGGAACCCAGCACATGCTTTTGCTGTTTGCGAGAAAATGCGGGGCCAAGAAATGGCATAAAATAGCTTGCTTGGGGTTGAGAAAGCAAGGAGGTAGGGATGTTTCCGGACAATGCGGTGTTCTGTTACCACAACATAGTCCTAAGATTGTAATCAAGAAAGGAAGTCGGTTCTAAATTCACATTTCTAGTCTCTGACTAAAAAGCTTAGAAAACTGAGCGACTGATTTTGACTGACCTAATAAAAATTAAACAGTGATTTTCTATAAGCAACTGGGATGGCTATTATTACTTTCAGGTCACTACTTTGGGGATGCTGTGATTTCAACTCTATTATTTATGTAAGGGTGTTGCTACAGAGCCTTTTCTTTTTGACTGACTAAGAATTATAATAAGTAGAGACAAGAGTTCAGTCAGTGATTTTTATAAACACCACCGGGAATTTTCAAACAATACATACTTTACAATACAATGCAGGTAAGGTGTGTCCCAGTTACTGTCCCAAGGGCTTTACATGCGTAAGCACGCTCAGTCCCCACCAGGAGAGACTGCTACAGCCTCACTCCTGATGAGGAAACTGCGGCAGAGAGGTAAAGTGCCCCAGTTCATGTGGCAGGTAGGTGCTGGAGGTGGAACTGGAACTCACAAAGATGTGTTCTGGAGTTCCTGCTCATAACCGCTCTGCCGTACTAGAAAAAGTAACAGCAAGTGAAAAAAGCATGAATACTGGGGGCCCACCATCATGGCCCACATCCAAATGGGCCTTGATCATCAACATCAATGCAATTATTAATGGGGCATTTCACAATTGTATTTAAGTACTAAGCAGATTTTTAAGCAATAATATATCTAATCGTGCCAGGTCCTTTTGGAGGAAAAAAAAAGTCACTTTATTTACTTATATCAGATTACTGGATCATTTCCTAGACCCATCCCTTCCTGAACCCACACACCCTATCAGAATTATATTGGATTCATTTTATCATTCCCCAAATTTATTTATTTCTGTTGTACAAGGGCTTTGCGCTTTGGGGACGGAGGAGGAAGTTTTTCCCCTCCTCTAGTCTCTTCTGTGATGACAATGACTTGATGGGAGGGTCTAATCTTTAAACAAAACACACGTGAGTGCTGAGAATGGCAGCCACAGACCCTGAAAAGACACGTGTGCCACACAGCCTTGCTGGGCATGAGTGTGTTAAAGCATCAGGGCAGGCGTTACAACGGAGATGGGATCGCCAGGTTTACTTCTGCTCTACTTGGGGTTACTGGACTTTCCAACGCTGTGTAAAGGAAGCGCGTGCTACGGCTTGATCATCACCCTTGCAGAGCTTGCTATTGTTTCTCTATCTTTTCCAAATCACTTTTCTCATCTGCATTTCACTCCCTGGTGTGGCAGACAGAGCAGCTATCACCTTCCCTGATACAGGAGGGGACACTGATGCTGGCAGGTGGGGAACATGGCCACCCTGCTAGGAAATGTTGCAGTCAGGATTCCAACTGGAACACAATCACATTCCTAAACATTCCTTCCACGTTATCCAAGCTACCAAGCGGTAGCTTCCTAGATTCTACCACATGCCTACTGCGATGAACACTAATTAGCTGTCAAGGGAGTAAAGTAGTAAATCATCCAAACTGCCTTTTCCCTAGTAATGGAATTGTTAACTCCAGGTATACTTTGCAGTAGTAGTTTAAATATCATAAGAACAATTATACACATTAATTGTCTTGGCTTTGTTATATTTATGTTGGCTTGCATTAAGATTCAAAGATACAAAAATCAAGCTTCATATTAAAGGTGGCAAAAATAATAGTTTGTTCTACCTTTGTTTCCCTACCTCTCATGATATTAACAACTTTTGTGAGCTACTAGAATGCGATATTCTGTTGATTTTATTATTTGTAGATGATAGAATTTCTTACCTTGAAAATTCTAAGGTCTCATGTATTTTCTTAAACCACTTTTCTTGAGGTCAGACTCCCACACAAAGAGCTAAGCATGTGTCATGTGTGCAACTAGAGGGGCTAAGCTGTGGCTATTTTTGAGGAACCTGATGTGGTAGAGAGTGTTGCTGACCCGCAAGTAGCCATGAGCTTTCTTGCATATCCCGCCTCCCTCCCAATCAGATGTGGCCTTGTGGCTACGTCCGGCAGGTGGGCTGTGAACAGAAGGGATGCGTGTTCTTTCTGCGTGGGCGCATTTATGAGCTGACATGCCCCCTCATTCTTACCTCCTGTTGCTGTGAACTTAGGGGTCACATGTCCAAAGTGGAGAAGGGCAGCAAACCGTATCAGACTGTGTTCACAAAAGACGCACTTATTGCTGAGATTTCAGGGTAAACTTGGTTGTGGAAATTAGAGTTCACTACTATGAGCAAAATTATTGACAGATAATTGCAAAATTTACATGGAACATTAATGATCTACAAAAAGCTCAGATGATTTTTAAAGCTAAGGTGGAGCACAGAGGAGGACTTGCTCCATCTGATGTTTGACAGACGAGGAGGCTGTTTTCCTAAAGACAGTTATGTATAATATTTGTAAAGAAGCAGGCAGGTAGATGAGTGGAACTGGAGAGAATCAAATCAATATGGGCCTTGCACATGATAAAAATGAAAGGCAGCGGAAAAGAGCCAGGTGGTCAGTGGATAGGGCTGAGGAGACCTGTTCGCTACGTGGGGAGAAAGAAGCTGGACTTCTACTGACAGAGTGCATAAGAAAATAGATTAAACTTAGAATGCAAAATATGGGAGAAAAAGGAGCTTATCTTGTGACAATAATGGGGAGAAATAGCTTTTCACATACAGTTTTCACTCTGAAAAGATGGATAAATGGAACTAGTTCAAAATCAGATTTTTTTTTTCAGTGAGAGAGAGAATACATCGGGAGAAAATACTTGAAATGTCTAAAACCTACACAAGGAATTAATATTGGAAAACCAAAAGAATTCACGAAAATTGACAAGAAAAAGCCAGACAACCAGAAAACCCAGAGAAAGGTAGAGAAATGATATGAACAGAGGCCACTAGGGTGGGGCTCAATCCTGTGGTGGGGCTTGGTGTCTTTACAGAAAGAGGAGATCGGAATGAAGACACAAGCACAGAGGAAAGGACACGTGGAGACAGAGAGAGGCCGACCATCTGCAAGCCCAGGAGAGAGATCCCGGAAGAAACCAACCCTGCCAGAATCTCGACCTGGGACTTTCAGCCTCCAGAACTGTGAGAAATACAATTTTGTTGTTTAAGCCACCTGATCTGTGGTCCTGTTAGGACTGCCCTTGAAAAGCCATACAGATGCTATGCCTCAATAAGATATACATACGTAAGTTTAAAAATAAGATCCTTTTTGTCAATGAGAACGGGCAGGACCAAGTGGAGCCGTAGCTGGAGGTGCCTGGGCGGGCGTCTAGGTCACGCAGCTGACGGGAGTGTGACCTGGCATAACCTTCAGGGACAGCGATTTGACGACGTGTCTCCAATCTATATATGGAGCGTCCACGCCCTTGGATCCAGTAACCAGCTTCTGGTGGTTTCCTCCAGGGGCGGAGGCACAAGTGCAGAAACCTGATGTACTGGGTGGCCCTCGCAGGGTGTTCGTAAGAGGGAAGGGCTGGCACCGCCACACCGGGGGTGCTTGCCGGTCATGTAGCAGTGACCCTGAGAGGCCCACAGTGCCCAGGTGAGAAAAGTCATACAAACTCAGACCTTCATGAAGAGTGTGAGCCCCTTACTGTGAAAATGGTTACACCACTGTAACTGCGTGTGGGTGTGTGAGTAGAAAAGTAGTTGTTATCTGTGGCAGGCGGAACCATGGAGCTTTGCGTTTTCTACCTCCTACATTTTGGTACTGCATGAGTTTTGTACAATAAGCATGTACTTCCTATAATCAGAAAAGCTCAAGGGTTTATGAGGTAGGCAAAATTACATACAACATTACAACCGTGTGTATGATCACAAGATCCATGCTTTTTCAGATGCCTTCATGAACCATGGAAGAATCTAAAAAACATGGTGATGATGATGATGATGATGATAAAAGCTACAGTACACTGCTGTGTAACTGGCTCACCGCAGGCCCTGACGTGAGTGGACACAGTGGAGATGGACAAAGTCACATCACCAGAACCGCCCTCTGGGAAGGACAGATCTTCGGAGGGGCCCAGCTTTCCTTCAAGGATGAAGTCACCACACCCTATTCAGTCTCCTGAGTACCGAGTGCTTGGACTCGGCCGATGCACAGAAGGAGAGGGCTACTCGGCCCGACTGCAGCAGCCACTTGTCTGAGTCTCGAGCCTAAAATGCCTCCTGTTTTCACTTTCATTGCGGGAGGACATCTCATTCCAACTCAATAATTGTTGTTTAATTAAACCGAATTAGAACAGTTTACTTCTCTAATAAATTGTTATCATCATGAGGGCAGATCAAAGTTGATACTAAAAGAGAGAATCCATTCGTTACTTTTCATTTAATTAATTGGCTTCTTTTTGATGGGGTGGGGGTGGTTCAGTGCATTCAGTGGAAGAAAAATCCCTACAGATCATTTTAATGATGGCACTGTGAAGGTCAGGGGTGTCATCCTGCAATTAAAATGCAAACATTTAAGTGTATCTGTCTGAGTAGGAAAATTATATAAATACTTTAAATATTTATATTTATTTTACAAAAAGTCTTGGGTTATATATGTTAGTACCCAGTCTCATGACATTTAGTTAGACTCTGACATTTGTGAAGTTTGTGGAACATCCTCCACTCGCAGAACACCTGGGAACAGCAGGCCTCGGCGCTCACGCACGGAAAAGACGCAGAGTGTCATCTGCTCAATTGTGTGTCTACACACACAGAAATAACACAATTGTGATGGAGGAGAGGCAGGGAGGACTCAAACGGCGTTGCTGTCCTCTGTTAGCACCAGTGATAAAATCAGGTCCTTGCTCTACAGAGTTCAAGGTTCCAAGAGACAGGATTCAGGAGGGAGGGGTAAGACAGACCGCAGGTGAACCAGGGCATCCATGGGTGATGCGAGGAGGGGGCAGCTGTGCTAACACATTATGTTAGGTTCCTCCAGAAACCACCATGCAGGGCTGTGCCAGCCTGTTCTCAGGTCCAGCTGGCAGAGTGGTGGGGATGTCTGGGATATTTGAATGAATTCCTCTACTTTTGAGTAAAATAAGAATGCATGCAATGTGCAAATGGCTGACAAAATCGTTCTCCTCAATAAATCTTGCAATGAGTCCTGTTAAGTGCTTGTTTTAAACAGTTTGATCAATAAAATGACCAAGTAAGAATTGTTTTCTGATGTAACTATAAATCGAATGAGTAAATTCACCATAAAAATGAAATGAAGGGCTTTCAGAAAGCATTCTACACCTAAGTTTGGGAAGATCATCTAAATTGATAAAAAATAACTTTGGATTAAAAAATACATCAACTTGGGTATATCAGCATAAAAACCGATTGGATTAAACCATATTCACAATTATCTTGACCTCAGTTGGTTCGCTCGTGCGGCCTCCCAGGATCACCGACCCTCAAACTGTTGTTTGAAATCATCACCAACCAAGCAACCCCTCCCCCTTTGGGTTTACCTGGAACGTCCACATTGCCTGCTCCAGGCCACCTCCCCTGCACCCTGGCTTCACCCCAAGTCGTTTCTCTCTGCAGGCGCCCAGGCAAATGCGCGGAGCACCATGTCCCTTTTCATAGCCACCTGCTCCCAGGGCTGAGAGGACCCTGAGGGGGAAAGGCAGACAGAACCCTGGGCAAAGAGGAGGAGAGGAAATACTGAACCAGAGAGAAGCAACAGGACAAGTGACTAGTCCAGGGTGGCCAGGGATATTTGAGACAGTAATGGCTGGGAAGAAAGGAGAAAAGAGTACTCCCATCAACCTTGGACAAATTCAGAGGCTTGGCATGGGAGGAGGGTGGGGGGATTTACAGAGGCGTGAGAAGGAAAAGCGGGACAAAAAGTCATCAGGTACACAGGAACAAAGGGGCAAAATGGAGAGAATGCCAGAGAAGATGGAGGGAGCCCTGCTCATCATGGGTTTCACCGAAAGCAAGGGGAGAAGCCCACAGCAATGAAAGCCAGGAGAAATCCTTCAGGTGGAAAGAGAAAGGACAACATGATAAAATAAAGGCAATTATGATTACTGGGAAAAAGAAGAAAAGAGAGAAATTGTGGGAGAGCTAAGAAAAACAAAGCTGAGAAAAACCAATTCTGGAAAACCTGAAGTTCACGAGGAGGAAGGCTGCAGGAGGGAAAGGACTGAGGAGAAGGACGGAAGTCCAGTGACTAACACAAGAGACCTGGAGGCAGCAGGGCCCAGGGGCCAGGCCTCAGGGAAATAACAGGAAGATGGAATTCCAAGATCAAAGTCACAAGAGGAAAACTCACTGGTCTAAATTAATACGTGTTTGGAAAGAAAGACTCTTTTGGGCTGAATTGTGTCCCCAGTTTTTATACAATGAAGTCCTAATCCCTGGCACCTGAGAGTGTGTCTGCATTGGGAGATACGTCTTTACAGAGGTCATGAAGGAGAAATGAAGTCACTGGGTGGGCCCTGGTCTGCACGGACTGGCGTGCTGGTAAGAAGAGGTGATTATGACGCACAAGCAGAGGGGAGACCTCGTGAAGATGTAAGGAGAAGATGACTGCGTACAAGTCAAGGGGAAATGCCTCAGAAGAAGTGACCCTGCCGACCCATTGCTCTTGGATTTCCAGCCTCCAGAACTGTGAGGAAATGAATTTCTGTTGTGCAAAGTACCCCGTCTGTATTACCTTGTGATCCCAGCAGCCTTCTAGTAGTAGTACGGACTCATACAGGTTGCAGTGAGAAAACCCACAGCTGCATGGGTGGAAGGAATGAAGGAGACGGGGGCGGGGGGGGGGGGTGGGGGGGGGAGAGAGGGGATGAGAGAGAGAAAGAGAGAGAGAACAAACACAGTAGCACAGAAACCTCTGATCAGAAAAACACTGCAAAGACACTAAAGAGAAGATGTTTGCAGACACATTCTTTAAATAACACCTTCACACTGAAATTACAAAATAAACCCCAAACCCTAACATGCTGATTGGTGACCTGGGGACAGGGAGCAGGGTCCACCACTCACTGTCTCTTGGACCCTGAACGGAAGCCTCCACGCAGTGTCCACCTCGTTTATTTTCTGGCAAATAGTAAGATGACATTTCCAGGGCACACGATGAAACACAAGAACTCATAACACTAATTCTCGTATTTACTAAAATGTGATCAATACATTCTGTGTTTAGAGAAAAACAGAAAATTCGAGTCCCATGGGGTGCACGTGGCACTGCAGGTGAAATTAGTCTGGCACTTGGCGTCACCAGACAACGCCTTTTGGACCTAGTGCTGTTTTGTTGCTAAAAATGGCCACTTTCTTGACACTGCAATTACAGTGCACTCAACACCTGTAATTTTCCTTTGATGATTCATTACGTTGCGGTACCTGAAAGTCGTCAACTCAATTTTACTCTGCAAAGGCTGAGTGCCCACTTGGTGCACGGTTTGGGCTAGTCCCCGTGGGCCGCAAATGCTCTCCTGTCGGAGTCCCACCAAATTGCTCCTCCTGTGGAGAGTTATTGCCCCTGTGAGGAATGTCCAGCCCAGCTGGGTGGGGAGACACAGCATGGCTCCCAAGAGGAAGCACCTGCCACAGCAAGCTTGAAGCAGAGTGCTCTGGGGTTGCACAGGGAGCCTGGGCAGATGGAGGAGCACAGGCTGCAAGGAGGATGAGACCTAGATATGGGGCTGGTGGGTGGGATTCCAATGGGGGATTGGACCTTGGGGTGCTGAAGGGGCAGCTAAAATCTTTGCAGCTCACTAAATCCTCACCAGGATGCCAGGTGGATGCACTCTTGCTTCCATTTTCAGAACAGGAAATAGGGAGGAAAGGGAATGGGCAGACTGTTGCTGGGACACCAAGAGCTGATCTCCCCAGCCAGTCAGAGCACTCACCACTTTCTGCCTCCTGGCTGTCCAGGGACCAGAGGCAGGTGGGGAGGGAGGAGATGAGAGGACAGAGAGCAGAGGGGAGGATGGGGAGCAGAGGGGAGGATGGGAGAGCAGAGGTTTCCAAGAAATAAAATTTAAAGGACTTACCCAACCTCAGAGTGAAACCGTCTAGGATATTCTAAAGTATTTTTTAAAATGCTACCTATCTATTAAAATTGTGACTTACTGACTTAGATTGGCAGAAGGTGGCAAAATGGATAAGACTGGCAGGAGATGAAGAAAATAAAGATTGTGTACAAGGTACCAATAGCCACTGAGATTATACAGAGAAAAATAACATGAAAAGGAAAATATTAAGTAGCAAACGATGGTTGATTTAGAGATTCAAACTTTCAAAAGGTAAGATTACTTATGAAAAACTAACCCTTCTATCACTCACTCAAACTAGACTTGCCTTACAAGGCTAGTTAATATCACTGCAGTGTTCTTCTTAAAGACCGACCAAATGACAAAAGAGCCATCTTCCGCTGTAGGTTTAGGAACCAGAAATGTCAGAAAGCATTTCCTCGTGGCTGAGACCTTGATACCAACAGTTAACAGTAAACATGTATTGGATCACAGGCTCTAGAGATGTAGGTATAGGCTTCCACTAAATGTTTCCATTGCTTTTGCTGTCAAGTAGCTTAAAGTCAAAGATTAAGAAAATAAGTTGGTCATGTCCTGGAGGCCTGCCTATAAACCAAGTTCTAAAAAAAATGTTTAAAAGTATATTTTGCTTGAGATAATAGAAAAATGTAGCTAGTTAAGCACAAAGCAATGATAGTTTAATAATAACAAAGATTACAAGATGTTTAGTCTTTGCCTTTTGCTTTAAAGATAGCATCGCTGATGTACAACCACGAGATGTTTTGCAGAATCTTGGTTCCTCAGCCCAGTTAGATCACCCGCCCACAGGGAGGGAGGCTCCAGACAGGATGACGTCAGGAACCGAATTAATCAGACTAAGGAGAACCACTGAAGCTTACACAAGAGCTAACCAGTCAGAGTGACTAGTGTCGCCCCTAACCCTCAATCTTTGCCTTTAAACACCCTTGATTAAAACCATCGGTAGTTCAGGTTTTAACTGATAACTTCCTGTTCTCCTGGCTTGGTGCCCTGCCAATAAACCACTTTAATTTCTCCACAGCAAAATTCAGGGTCCGGAGTTCGCAACGGCTGCACGTCAGGTGGTCAGGCCCTTTTTAGGTTTGGTAGTATTCTTAACATTGCCCTCAACATTTTGGGGGCAACTTAATTTAATGGTACAGGATGGAAATTTCCAGTGAATTTATGGGACTGTCCACAAGTCTTCTGGATAAAGCAAGTTGAGCATTCTCAGGCCCCCAGCCGGCCCCAGCTGGCAGAATACTCACTCCTTTCTCCAAATAGACCCAAGCCTCACCTAAGAGGTCTGCCTGCTGGCTGTGTCCTTCACACACCTCCTCCCACATTTGGGTTTGAGTCCTGGGCCTCCGGTGTCTCCTGGTTGGGTGCTGACCGTTGCTAAGTTGTGAACTCTCTGAGTGTCTTCTGGCCACGGTGACTGGGTAGCACCATCTATCCCCTTTTCAACAGGTCTCAAAGGGTTAAACGACAGCCACCTGCTCTTGTGTAGTCTACTCAAGGGCAATAGAGTCAAGTGCTGACTAACAGAACCCTGCTGGGTTCCCCTTGTCCAACTAAGCCCACTGACTTAACCAATGGGGGCACTGGCAGCCTTGGAGACTCTGAATGGTGCGTGGTTGGTGCCAAGGTGTGGCTTGATGGCCCTTAATATTTCTTTTGGGATAGGGCAACTGAAATGATCTCAGACAAAAGATTCAATGACAGCTAAATAATTAGCTTGTAGGAAAGAGAAGGAGACATAAGACAATCTGAGCAATGCAGGTAGACCTGTTTCTGGTTGCCCATCATGATGCTGAAAACATCACAAACCTAAAGGGTAGTTATGGCAACATCAGCCAGGCCCACACACTGCTTTACAAAGTGTTACAGTCTCCCCTCCACACAGACGGTAACATCCCTTCTTAGAATGATCTGCTCTGCAGGCTAAGAAACACAGGGGACAGGACGCTTCATGCCTCCAATGATTTCAGATGCTGGATTTCAGATTTCAAGATTGCTAAACTATGGAAAAATCATTGTGAGTACAACAAAAACAGCATAAAAATCCTGGAGGATCAATGAGCTGTATACCATCCCTTCTGCTTGGGAGAATGGTGTTCTACCCCTCTGAGTCCTGAGAGTTGGAAAAAGTGCTGGAGACATCTAGTCACTCTCCTACCAATGTAGGAAGCCTTACCGTAGGTGTGGGGCCTATGCCCAGGGCCCGCATGAGTTATAAAGAGAAGGGAGGCAGGCACTGGTGTTCCACTATTAAGTACTCTCCATCTGTCTTACTATCCTATATAATATCCCAGAGGTTTCTGAGAAAATTCAGTAATTTCTGCAGGTGGAACATTTCAACAAGATTTCTCTTGAATGTCACTAAACGGAAGGCCTTTCTTATGGCACAAGAAAGGCAACCCTAACTCGCTACGGCAGCATTCTCTTTCAGTTGTACTGAGGCAGTAATTGTGAGCATTGTTGAGCCCACAGCATTTTACAAAATTTTAAATTCAACTTCTGAATCAGCTTTCCATCTTGAAACAAACTGGTACCCACAGAGCTTTCAAGTGGGCATGGCATTCTGTGATGAAGAAAAAATCTCAACAATATTTCATGGCTACCAAAGACATTGTATGCATTTCGAGATGATAGAGGCAAATGCTTTAAATAATAATATTTTCCCATGTAGTTTTCTAACGTAGCGGCACCAAAGGAAATCAAGGTAGTTTAAAAATACTACTAACAAAATTCTTGAGAGAGCAAAGTTGTAAAGGAGAAAAACCTGTGGCCAGGTGATAATATGATCAGCGTCACCATCAGAAATCAACTCCTCATGATGCACAACGACTTGATGATAACAAGCCAACAGAGGCAATGACCACCGTCCATAAGAAGAGGGTACAAGAAGCTCTCCTGTCATTTTTGTGAATGTTTGTAACATCATGGTCAAGTATGAAAAATTGGAGCCAACTGGATGTCAACATTGCCCTGAAACACTGAGAGTTACGAAACTGGAACCCTTTGTGTGACGGGCGTTGAATGTCAGCCAAATTCTGGGTCACTGGCCACCCTTTTCCTGTGTATTTATTTCAATAACAATTCTACTTAGGGAAGGAATATCTGCTCATCACCTCCTTTATGCCTGACCCTTTGCCCATCATTTTCTTAGCATCATGATTCACCTGTGAGGGGGTTTCTGTTCATCTTCAAGCGAGGTGCCTGAGGCTTGTGGAGGTTTCTGCCTGTCCGGCAGGGAAGCGAGCCGGGGGGTGGGGGGGGGTGGGGGGGGGTGGGGGGGGAGGGATGGCACCAAAGCCCTGCCGCTGCCTCCAGGCCCAGCTTTACCCTCACCCCACCCAAGAACAATGGCGAAACTGAGTCATATATGCGGCTCCTAAATCTTGCTCCCAGTGATTCTGGCCCCGACCTTCACAACTAGCTGGAGTTCTTAACCTGGGGCCCACCCACCCCCAAGGATGTATAAACCTGGGTGGGAAAAATGTCTTTACTTTCATTAACTCCTGATTGCAATTTAGCACCTAATTATGATGGAAAGTGACAAACTACAGCAGTATCAGCAATGCCTTGACTTTGTCACCAATAGAGAAATTTTAGATTAAAAAAAAAAATCATGTTATAGTTGTAGATATCTTGAAATGTCATCAGTACTTGTTACTATGTTTAATTAGGAGAGTTGTTGGACCTGCCTCTAGATCTTGAAATTGAATAAAGATATACCTTTTAACTTCATATTTTAATCATGTTTTTTAAAAATATTATAATTGTATTTTGGTATACAGTAGTCCCCCCTTACCCATGAGGAATATGTTCCAAGACTCCTAGTGGATGCCTGAAACTGTGAGGAGTACTAAACCCTATACAGGCTATAATTTTTCTACACATACACAGCTATGATAAAGTTTAATTTATAAATTGGGCACAGTAAGCGATTAACAATGATAACTAATAGTAAAATAGAACAATTATAACAATATACTGACATAAATGTTATGCGAATGTGGTCTTGCTCACAATACCGTATTGTACTGTATCCACCTTTTCACTTAAAGGAAGCAATGTGTGGCATCTCTCTGGCATGTCCAAATTGCCAGCATCACTGCCCTTGTACTCAGAGGACATTTGAAGTCAGGGTGACTTGAATGCAAGCACTTAAGACACCAGGACAGCTGATTTGATACCCAAGATGGCTACTAAGTGACTGACGGAGTGGAGACTGAAGACAAAGGGATGACTCATGTTCCAGGTGTGCGGGAGGCGGACGGAGCAAGATTTCATCACGCTGCTCAGAACGGCACGCAATATAAAACTTATGAATTGTGCATTTCTGGAATTTTCCATTTGATATTTTCAGATTGAGGTTGACTACAACTGTGAATAAGGGCGAACTACTATAACTACATTTTCTTGGAGAATTTATGAATTTTATTTTATGCATGTAAAAGCATTACTCTGAGGAGGAGTCCACAGGTGTCCGGATGCCTAGGGGCTGTGCAGTCCTCCACGTGGGCTTGTGGGGGCCAGAGGTGGCAGGGAGGGGTTCTGGGGCCCCCTGCTCCTCTCTGAGTGATCTTCAAGAATAACCAACAAGAGGCCTCCGTCTCTCTTATCTATGAAAAGACAGATACCAGGATCCTCTTTTAAGTAGAATTACTAAAAATAAATCACCTTAATTCAATCCAGCAGCGTTCAAAGTCACTTCTTATTAGTTTTATTTATGAACTGAAATTATTTTCTTTAAGCTTTATGTAATTTTATTGGTTGATGCTACAGTTAAAGAAACTATCTTTTATGAGCCCTCCAAGATTTTTCCAAAGTACACATTAGAAATTAATCAAAGGGAAACAAGCAGGTCTGTGAGGGGTGGGATGGCAGCGGCCGCCCTGGGCAGCTCCTCTGCATCAGTTCCAGGCCGTCTTCCCACTGGACGCAGGGGCCTCCCCGGAGGGCCCTACTTGGCTGGGCTCTGCCTTCCCCAGGCCCCAGCGGAGAGTTCTCCCACACCCATGGGCTACACAAGAAGCTTCTCTGACAAACAGTCCCCTTCCCACAAAATGAGACTGAAGAAGTTATGATCGATTTAGTATTTTGTTGACTTTTTAAAAGTGGCATTTTAAAGGCTCACAGTAAGTCAGCTAGTTACAGTTAACTTAAGCTTGTAACAAATTCAGTGGAAGATTCCTCCGTGATATTTCTACTTTTCCCTGCTTGGGAAGTGGAATGGAGGAGGGCGTGTTGCAAAATGCAAAAGACATCAGCACAGATACACCCTTGAAGCAATTTATATGTATTTTGTACAATTACTTCCCATTCCTGACTGCTGCGTCCTGGGAAGCAAAGTGGGCGCCCAGCTTGACACACAAAATTTGTCCTAATTGCCCTTCCAGGCATCAGTAAGGCGAAACTAATTGTTCTAATGATTATGTCTGACTTTATGCACTAGTAGTAACTGCTTTCTGTTATAACCAATAACAATCAATTCCATAACTCCATGTTCTGAGTTTTGGAAATAGATGAATTTCAAGATCAAAAAATGGCAAGCACCGCCTTAACAATATTTGTCTGGAAATTCTCCCTTCAATTTCCAAGTGAGAGGAATACACTTCAATTTTAAGTATAATCACTCTCATCAAAGAACTCTTAATTAAAAAATATTGAGAATGCTTGCCAAATATTGTGACAGAGAATTAGTATTAGTTCACAGAAATTATTTTTTAAAGAAGGAATTTCTCCAGTCTGCGTGGTATCCACCAATGTAACCATTATGTTAAAAAAGCATTTCTTCCTTGAGTTATTTTCAGAATCTTTAAAATGCCTTTCCTTTTTGTGTATTGAAGAAATAAAGGAGCAATAATTATCTTTCTCCTACAGTCTGAAAGAATTAAAATATTATTCCATTTTGCATAATAGAAACAAAAGCTTATGGTGAATTTGAACCATTCTAGGTGTCCAGCTTTGCTGATAATTCAGGACCGTGTTAGACTGGATCAATACATGATCTCTTCCCTTGCAGGTCAATTCTGGGTGTTGCAGCAAACCCAAGAACAGTATCATTGCCAAGGCTCCCCTAATTTGCACAGCGGCCCCCAGGTACAACCAAGCAGCATGTGCTACTTGGTGGGCTGGCTTCCACTTGCCAATCCCACAGCCCATCAGAACTAGGTGGCTCTGGCACTGGACTGCTTTGTGGAAACTCAGCTCTGTCCTTTACTAGCTATGTGCTTTGGGCGTGCCTCAGTTTCCTCCTCTGTGAGATGGGAATAGCAATAGCACTCATCTCATAGGCTGCTGCAAGGATTTAACCAAATGACCCATAAAGCATTTTCCACAGTACGTGGTAACATTCACCATCTGATGTCACATTGCTTTATTGTAGGAATGGTTGAGGGCTGTTTGCAGAGGGGTTGGAGTATCTCGCAGGGTTTTGAAGGATAGCCAAGGGCTCCCCGGGTGTATGGGGGGAAAGGACTTTCCAGATGGGGGCACACCTGTGAGCTAAGCAGGGGACGAGAGAACCAGCTAGTGTGAGTGTTTTAGGGCTGGAAGGGCTGGTGGGAGAGGGACCTCCATGGAGGCCACTGCGGTGGAGGAGTGCCACCGTGGGTGGGTAGCGTTGGGGGCTTAGGCTCTGTGCTGTAAGGGTCACAGTCAAGGTGTGAGAATGCCAGGTCTGCATTTTAGATGAACCAGGACGGTAGCAGTAGGGAGGATGGAAGGAGATGGGGAGACAGCATGCGGGCAGTGCAGGCAGCCAAGTGGAGGTCACAGCATCTACTGAGGCAAGAGAAAAGGCGGGCAGGAAAAGCTGGGCTCAACAAGCACAAATGGAAGAGTCCCCATTAGACCTGCTCCCTGCCCGAGCCTCGACCTGCTGGGTGGGGACAACCGCACTTGGTTCCCACGCCCTGCCCTCTTCTTTCCATCCTTTGCCACATCATTGGTCCCAGATCTGCTTCGTCCCCCGACTTTCTCATTCTAGGGTCTTTGGTCCTCCTGCTCAGCTCACCTTGCTTCTTCCTGGCCTCCCAAAGTAGCCGGCCTGAGAGATGGCCAAGAGGATGAGACGGCACACAGAAGGGGAGTCACCCTGGGAATGCTAAGGGTGATGAGGCTGTAGCATGCAAGTCACCGCAGGCCCTCAGCAAATGGGTGCTGAATGTAAATGAATAAATGAATGAATGATTGAAGGAAAGAATGAATGAATGAAATGTGTGACAATGAGGGAAAAAAAGGAACAAAACCTTGTCCTAGTTTGCTGACTCCCTGGTAGGAAAGCATAGCCATTACTAGAAATATTTCTCCTATTACAACAACTGCTTTGTGTTTTGAGAAATGCCTGATCTTTCCATTTATTAGCAAGGAAACAGTGTTCAGAAACTAGGCCAGCCCCCAACGTTAGAGTCAAGCCTCACTCACCTGTAGGTAGAGTGTTCCTTCTGAGGAAGTCATATAGAAGTCTGAAGATGCTGCTGACCCCGGGACCCCACCTCTCCCAAGCCCCCAGTACACACCCAGCCCACGTATATTCAAAAAATGGGCACTCACCTAAATATTGAGCAAAGCATAACTGCGAAGCTGCCTGCCATGTCCAAGACACACGAATGGGTTTGCACCGTTGCCACTGGATGGTCATTCCTGTGTGTGGGGCACTTTATGTGTCTCTATTCACCCCTGCGTGCCTAGCGCTCCACACCCGCCGTGCGGATTAGCTGACTATCCACAGGTCTGCGTGGTCCGTACTCGAGTCCTCCCAGCTGTGTCTGATGAAGAGGGAGTGACCTGTCTTGAGCACATGTCCTTCTGCAGGGTTCACACCCCATCTTGGTCTACACATGCTGTCTAGAGAGGAAGGACTTGGTTTTATGATGGCAGGACTTCCAGGGGGCTCTGTCAGGGATGACAGAGGACACTGAGTCCAATCAAGGAAAAAGGGGAAAGGTTGGGGGTCTGAGTACACCCACCACCTCCTGAAGCTCCCTGCCATGGCTGCTGGTGGGAGGATGCATCTCAGATGAGTGGGCCTGGGAATGACGAAGAATACTGGTCCAGGAGGCTTTTCCCACCTTGGCCGCTCATTAGAATCACATAGGAGATTTTCTAACAAGCCTCTCCCAGGAAGTCTGAATCTCTGAGGGTAGGGCCCTGGCACTGGAATAATTTAAACACTCACCAGGGCATCGAAGTTACCAGCAGGCAAGAACCACTGACAGAGAGGAAAGGAGTTATACCAGTCACCCATACTCCTTCTGCCTCCTCACTACCTCATCGATGTAGCAAGATTCTAGGATTCAGATTTGAAATATGGCTCAAAGAGACCACTGTCACTAGCTGCTTTAAAAAAAAAAAAAGATGAGGAAAATAAGTCAGCCATCCCCAATGTGGTACCTGAGGCCGCCATACTGAATTCACACACACCTGTTCCTGCGGCTGAGAAAGGGCACACTGGTTCATGGCTCTCAGACTTTACAGTGAACTTCAACTCATTGTCCACCTTGGCACCTTGCATTAATAAAAACAAACATAAGCCCCCAAACTATGCTGTTCCTTGAAAAGAAAAATAAACCTCTCACATCCCTAATATAAACCAGGAAATCAAACAGAAATGCATTTGCATCCTCTTCTTGCAAGTTTAGATTCTCAGAAGTCCACAACTCAGGGCCAAGCAACTCGCTACTATTATTAACTGTCCCACCAGCCCCGGGAGGAGCGCAGTGCCAGGGAGCAGAGCTATGGGGCTGCCAAGTTGGTGTGGGACTATTTTTAGGATGTAGAGTCCTGTCTGCATCCTCCCACCTGCCCTACTTGGTAGCAGAACAAGCTATTTTTTCCCCTCTGAACAGTCAAGCACCTGGATATGTCAAGCCGCAGTGTCATTCTGGTGGGTAAATCTCTCCATCACCTACACATGGCACAGAACAAAACCACATGGTGGCTCACAGAACCCGTCCCCTGAAAGTCCACTCTGCTTGGGTGAGCACACATGTTACGCACCCCAGGTTATCACTGTTTATGCTCCAGGTTCTCCAGCCTCCTTCTAAAGGGGCTGCCGTGTCTCTCTTCCAAGGTGTACTCCAGGTTGGCCCTCCTGACCTTCCTCAGTGTGTCCCTGTGTTCACGTGATTGCCGTCATTTATGTTTGCAAACCAGCACAGCCTCTAGAGAAATGAGAGGTTAAACTGCTTAAGGAGTTCCTGTTGGGACTCCTTCTGGGCTGCACTGTGTCCTAACAAAATTCACGTTGGAGGCCTACCCCCAGCACCTCAGAATTTGGAGGCAGTCAAGTGAAACTGGGGTCATTAGGGTAGGCCCTAATCCAGTACGACCAGAGTCCTTATGAGAAGAGATTAGGACACAAATAGAAGGAAGAAGATGTGAAGTGAAACAGGGAGAAGACAGCCATCTGCACGTCAAGGAGAGGCCTGGAGCAGCTTCTCTGTCGCGTCCTGGGAAGGGACCAACCCTGCTGGCACCTTGATCTCAGGCTTTGGCCTCCAGAACTGAGACATTAAATTTCTGCTGCTTAAGGCCATCAGTCTGTGCTACTTTGTTTCAGCAGCCCTAACAAACTACTACAGGGCTTTTAAAGCATGTGTCAGTTATAACAGTTTAGAAGCCTGTCCATCCTAGGAACCCAAAGTGCTGTTCACCTTCACCACCTTTTTTGATAAGACCTGGAAATGTTGCAGTCATACGAAAAATGCTGTTTCTAGGCCTCGTACTTTGGAAGAAGTTTTGAAGATGACTTTGTGTGTGTGTGTGTGTACTCACACACGATTCCCGGGGACACCCGTGGTACAGTCCCTTTCAAGGCCTAAAGTGAACCTCGGAGAAGCACACTAGGACCAAAGGTAATCTGCGGAGCCCTTTATCTGCTCATCACATGCTGACGAGCGGCCACATCTGCCAGTTTTCTTTATGCAAAAGCCCCAGAGACTCGTGCTGTCAGGCAAATGCAACCATCCTGGCACCGCTGACCAATTTTTAGTTCAAATGCTAAGATCCAAGGCTGTTTCAGTCTTCTTGTTCTCAGTCTTCTGCTGACAGCTGGCTGCACATCTGTTTTCTGTGGACACAAAGGCTTATGGTGCAGGTCACAGGTCAGGGGATGGCCTGGAGAGTGCAAGGTGTTGGGTGGGCGGGCTCGACTGCCATTCCTGACAGCTTTTGCTCGGGTGGGTTGGTTTCCACAGCCTTGCCTCTCATTGTTGGTCCTGGAACATGAGGTTGCATTAACGCCACTTGACTGTGTGGAGTGGTGGTTTCCTCACCTGTGCAGTGACCATCAAAAGGGGGTCTAGCTAATGAAAAGGGGGACACTTGGGAGGTGAGCACGTGTGGAAACAGAACCCTGAGTAAGTGGTCCCTCGAGCAGCTTTTGGGGACCCTTCTGCTCATACAACTGCAAGAAGAGGGTCTCTTTCCAGTCTACCCCAGACTCCACACCTGGAGGACAAGCCAGTGAGCTCCGGGCACTTCAGGCAAGACCCTCCAGTGTCAGATTCACAGACTGTCCATGGTCATTTCTACCTCCGGCTGCCTGCTACATGTGAGCACCATGCTGACAGTGCACCTGACATGAGTTTCAAGACCAACTTCTAACATTTGAGTGTCAAAAGTCCTGTATGGGAGCTGTGGCCTGTCTCCTTTGGGTTTAGTAAATGACAAAGGGTTTAAGTAATGATTTAAACTTTGAACTCAGCCACCAGTTCATTTAAAAAGTACAGGGATTTTCATTCAATTGTCGAGAAGCAAAAGAGTCACCTAAAATGCTTCTATCAGTCAAAAGAGGCTTTGTCCTGGACAGTTGGCAAGTAAGCCAGCATGCCGCTGTCTCCGCATAGAATGTAGCACGTAAGACACTCTTACTGATTTAAGTGAAATTAGCCACAGCCCACGGAGCAGCACACCAGAGATTTTGATGACATGGGCCGAAGCGTCAGGTAAAGGCCTGGCGAAAGGACCGAACTGATCCTATGTGATGAACACCAACTTTTATTTTGTCCACAAAATGATTAAGCTGATCTGTTCAAAATATTACCAATGAACCCCTTAATACTAGTTTTCAATTTCTCTAAAGGTAAGGAAACAAAATCAACTTGGTGTGCCCTCAGTTCAGAAAGTTAAGCCGAGCAATTATGAAAGAAAAAAAAAAAGGAGCCTTTTCTGACTTTGTCACTTAAGAAAAACGAATCCTAAAAAGAAATGCCAACAGATGGAGGAATGTACTAGAATGAATGATTCATTCTTTCAGAGTAAGTACTCGTCTGACAGCAGCAGTCCTGTTTCTCTGGGCAAACAGAATCAGGTATTCCGAGCGCCTTCCCAAAGCCTAGTCCCTTTCACTGTGTGGTCACTTGGTAACCACAGTGCTGCGGTGAGTAGTCCGTAGGTAGGGTGTTCGTAAGGGTGGGAAAGGCACAACACCGCCCAGATTCCTGAACCGCCTCTGTGCGCAGAATCCTGCAACATTGTTGACTCCATTTCCTACTCTTACATTGAGTTTCCAATAGTTTATGCACACCCTGCACTCCTCTCTTTTGGATGTTAAGGTCAGCATGGGAAACGCAAGGAAATTGAATTGGTATTTAAATAACTTGCTGAGTTCTCACCTTCATTTCAGATATTGTCTGCACTAGAATTTAGGACAGGTAATATAACAATATGCTAGGTGGAGGACCCTGTGTTCAATTAGGTAAGATTTTGAAATGAATAAATGAAATTTTATTGATAATTACTTTCATCACTGAGGGCTCTAACTTGCAAGCTGTATGCAAGACTCTCAATTTAATTACAAGGAAAAGGAATACAGATACAAGGGCATGTCTATTTTAATAGAAGTACACGGGCACTAACAGAACACTTATTCATAACATTAATGTAAACATGGAAAGCACTTAACTTACTAAGACATATCCTATAAAAAAGAACTTTCTTCGTTCTCATTTGAGATCTTTTTTTCCTGCATCTTTAAAAATGGAAGCTGCGGTCCAGGTGACCTCTAGGATCTCTTCCAAGTCTAAAATGTCGTGATCCTATGATTCTATAAAATAAATGACATTTTCCCCCGATCCCAAAAGTCACCTTCACTGTGAAGAATGAAAAAAGGTGAGAGATTGCTCCAGAGACTTCTGATTAGCAGTGATTTCAGAACCAAATGACAAACTCATTTCTGTGAAATATTCCTCCACATCCTTTGTACAAATTGTTTGAAAAATAAACGGAGTCTCCCCTATCATCCCCGTGTCTCGTATCAACTCACAGGCACCTTACTTTAAAGCCAGCATTGAACTACAGAACTGCAGATTCCTCTGACGTTAAAGAGTTAAACCTCGCTCAAAGATGTCTTTCCACACCTGTCACATTCATCCTATTCCATCCAAGAATTAAGTGGAACCTAAACCCCAGAAAAGATACTCTAGCAGGATAGTTACTTGGTAACACCAGACCTCAGTCAAGAATTAAATGCCCTTCTCCACTGGAGGTAGGATGCTATTTGCTTGGTACCCCAAGGTCTCCAGTGCTAGTGAAATCGGCAGAACAAGCATTATTTGATTAGTGTGAAAGATCTTGCAGTGAAAGGGACAATGGCAGGTGACAGGGGACTGATTGCTTCTGATATGCTGGCTATAGAAAGACCGAATTGAGGCCACTCAGTCTTTTAAATGAAACAATTGTTCTTTGTAAATCTAAAAGATGCCCATATAAAAATATGATTTTATTAAGTAATGTTTAATATTGACTTCGGAAAATATCAAACAACTCCAACACAATCAAGAGCACATAACGTGGAAAGATAAAACCTTCAAGCACCTGTCTACAGCCAGGTGGGAACATATTTCAGGAGATTTCATTCATTCTCTACTCTCAAGTCCTATGGGGTTTGTTTTCACTAAAGCTGCCATCTGGTGCAATAGGCGAGGAGACTCAGGCATCAAACTTGCTCCTTATTTCACTATTTAGAAAAATCTCTAGCTCTGATAAAGTACTTAACCACTGGGCACCAGGAGACCAAAGGAAGAAACAGGTCTGAAAGAGACCAAGACCTTGAATATCTATCTGCCCCAGAGGTGAAGGTCCTGGAAGGGGCAGGTACCAGGCATTTCCCTGATAGTCTGGCCTTGCCTCTTAAGGAGGCACTCATACCACACCTCTGCCTTGCCAGTGAAATTTCTCCAGGGAGAATTTCACCTTTAGTCTAGCTGCTGCTCAGGGAAAGCAAGCAGGGTCAGGGAGCAGATTCACCAGTGCGGGCAGCCTCTGGAGAGCACCCCACCTGCAGAGCACCCACCTGGGAAGTTGGGGAGGAAAGCTGTGTGCGTGTGCGTGTGCGTGTGTATGGTAGTAAACTCGGTTGGAGTTACACTTAAAGTTCCACCTTTACAGAGGTTATGGGGAAAGGAGATAAAAGAAGCAGGTGCGAGGGGGAGGGGGGGAATGGGAGAGGGAAGGAAGAGGAGAATGGAGGAGACTGGGGATGGAGAAGGAGGAAAGGCAGAGAGAGAGGGAGGGATGAGGGAGGTGCTGGGCAGGAAAAAGAGGAGTAGGTGGGGGAATGGAGAAGAGGATAAAGGACAGACAGGAGGAGAAGGGTGGGGCTGAGGGACGACAGGGGAGGGGGTAAGTGGGAAAAGAGGCAGAGGAGAAAATGGAGAAGAGGGTAGAACAGGGGAAAGCATGAAAATTATGGAGAGACAAGGACAGAGTGAGCAAACCGGAGGAGACAGGGAGAGACGAGCTCAAAAAGTAGGAAATGAAGATAAGGCTTTGGGAAAAGCAGCGGAGGCTCGGGGAAGTCTCCGGAGTCTTCCGGTTGGAGCCCCGCGCACAGGAGCACCCGGAACCCGGGCGAGACGGACAGACCCGCCAGCCCAGCGGGTAGGATCGCGGGCGCGCGCCACAGCCCCTTCCCGCTTACCTGGCCCTTAACCAGGCTGGCAGCAAACTGGCGCATCACGGCCTCCACCGTGTAGGCGCTGGACCAGCCTCGGGGCGTGAGCAGCTCCATGCAGATGGCACCGCCGTCCAGCACGTAGCCGTTCTCCAGGCGCGGGCTGAGCACCCGCATGAAGGGCGGCGAGAAGGGAAAGTTGTCGGGGAAGGTGAGGTTGAGCAGGATGAACTCGGTGTTGGTCTCCTTCATGTCCTGCCACAGCACCGAGTCCTTGTCCACCTGGTGCAGCTTCACGTTCCAGTCGAAGAGGCTCTCGTCCACCAGCTCCACGGAGATGAAGCGGTCGCTGAGGCGCGCGATGTCCTGCAGCTCCTTCATGAGCCGCCGGCTGCGCACCTGCGTGCAGTGCTGCTGGCGCGCAGCGGGCACCAGGCTGCCGCCCGCTGCCGCCGCCGCCCCAGCCGGGCCCGGCCCCGCCCTGGCGCCCGCCGCCTGATCCCGGGGGCCCCCGGCGCCCGCCGCCCCCACCGCCCCCGCCGCGGGCTGCGGCGGCTTGTCGCGCAGGGCCAGCTCCGGCGCGCGCTTGCCCTTGCCTTTGCCCGGCCCGGGGCTGGAGTCGCCCGCGCCCCCGGGGGGGTGCTGCTGCTGCTGCTTGTGGCCGCCGCTCTTGGTGCCGCTCTTGCCGCGCAGCGACGCGCTCTGCTGGCCGCCGCCGCCGCGGTGGTTGTGGTGGTGCTTGGGGTCTTCGGTGTCCCGGTTGTGCAGGCGGATGAGCCCGATTTTGCGGAGCAGCGTGGCCATTTTAGGCTCGGCGCCGGCTTGGGGCTTCTCTCGGCTCCTGCCCCGGGAGCCCGACAGCCGGGGCGCGGGGCGGGGGAGACGGGCCGACCACTCAGCGGGACGTGGCGCGGGTCACCCCGGGTGCCAGTGGTCGTGGCGCAGAGGAGCTGGCAGCAAGCGCGCTCTGCAGCCGCGGTATCGCTGCTGTCATATGACGGGGCCCGCTTTGGCTCGGGCTCCGGCCGCCCGGGGAGCGGAGGCGAGGAGTGTACGCGGCGTGGCTGGCTGTCCCCGGGCTGTTTCCTGGGCGCAGTCCCCGGAGCCCGACGTCTGCGGTCCTTTGTGCGCGGCCGCAGCCGGGCTGGTCTGACGTCCGAGCGCTGCGCGGGTGCGCGCAGAGTCGCCCACGGAGCCCCTAGGGCAGCAAGGTGGCTGCTGCCTCCAGCGGTGCGCGCCCGCCGGGCCGTGCGGCGTCGGCGGCTACCGCGGGGCCCCGACCGCTGCCGCTCGTGTCGCCGCCGCCGCTGCGGCTGCTGACATTGCAGAGGCGGCTGCACCGTCTGAGCCGAGCGCGGCGCGGAGGGGGCGGCCCTGCCGGCGGGGAGGGGAGGCGCGGGGCGGAGCCGCGGGCCGCCGGCGCTGTGCAGCCCCGCCGCCCTCCCGCTGCCCGTCTCCCGCGGCGAAACGCGCTCGGCCGCTGGGGGGAGACAGCGGCGCGCAGGGCTGATGGGTTGCGGACTGTGGGGTCTCCGCCCTTGAGGCTGAACTACTAGAAGAAGCGGAGGCGGAGGGGGGGACTAGCGGAAGAATGGGCACGCGAGAGAGGTACTAGGGTCGGCTCCTCAATATCCGAGCTCGCTGCGACCTCCCACCCCCTCGCCAGGGTGGGAGCCCCTTCCTCACTTAACCTCGTTAGAACCCTCCGAAAGGGAAGAGGTTCGGGAAAACCTGGAAAGCAGCCCGATTACTGATTGCCTGGGACCAGATGGACCCGTTGTCCTGGACAGCCGTTCTGATCCGACAGGGGCCCGGACTAGGGGGACGTTTTCGTAAAGACTGATCAAAGAATCCGGCCCGGGGAAGGAGGATGTGGAATCGCGCCGCCGCTATCCCCCCGAAGTCCTTGAAGTTAACCTGAAAGGGTTAATGTTATGCTAATTAACCCCTCGGCGCCCGTGGGCTCTCCTCCCTGGTCCCGCAGGCAGGAAGGTTCCTGCGTTCCAGAAAGGGGTCCCGGGAGGAGGCGACTGCCGAGCGCTGACGGAATTCTGATTCTTTTCCAAAAGGCTACGCGAAAACGCGTCCAACGCTGGCGCCCGTGGGCGCTCAGGGCGCGGAGCAGGCCCCTCTGAGACCCTGGAGTCCTCGGTACCCGTGGCTGACCTCAGCACTGCCCGCGAAAGAGGAGGAGAGCCTCCTTCAGCCTGGAGGCTTCCCTTCTTCCGCTCCCTTTCTGTCTTGAAACCTTGAAACTTATTTTTATCTGTGAAAATTTCAAGTAAAATGCATGTTCAGAGAGCACCAGAAGCTGAAACAACCTGGGAACTGGTGAAGCTTCAGTACTCGCAGGAAGCGCGCGGCCATGCAGGATCTGGAGTATTTGGTCAAGCCCCGCGTTGGTGAGAGGCAGAGATGACCTACGAAATACAGGAAAAATTCCCACGTAAACCTGAATGGCTCAGGACTCTAAACTTCACCGCTGTACCTGGTTGGATTGCAACTTGGGAGGCCTATAAGTTCATCAGCGCAATGTGTTCATTCTGTTGCCTCCATGATTTTTTAAAACCGCCTTTATCGTTTTCACTTTTTCCAACATATTAAAGATATTCGTTGTGAAAAATAACTCTTTAGGCCACTCTGGACACCAGTACGGGCCTGGGTTTGGTTTTCTGGGGTTGTCTGCTAAGAGAGCCAGGTGTCAGCATAATCCTCACAAGCTGTGGCCTGTGAGCAGGAGGTACCTGCACCCTGGAGTGCCGTTCCCTGGAGCGGTGACTGTACACAAAGGCACATTTTTATAGAGGCTGTTTTCAAGTAGGTGAACTGCGCGGTGCAGTGGCCCAGGCAAGACCAGTGGCTGGTGATGGAATTCCAGCTGCAACCGCCTGAAGGTCTATTTGTCTGGGTCTCATGGGCTTTTTCGGCGACTTTGCTCTATCCAGCTTTATTTTAAAAAGATAGGTTGAGAAGAAAGATAAAAATGTCTGTCTTAAATACTGTGAGTTCATTTAACCCAAGGGAAGAAGGGTATGGAAAGGTCCCATTTTATTGGTGAAGAGACTGAGTTTTGGAGAAGCTCAGCCTCTGACCCAGCTCAGCCATGTGCTTGGCTCTACACCCTGGTCCCTGTGCCTCTGGACCTGTGCTGGAGGCTGACCAGCTGCCTCAGCACACTGCATCCAAGGTGGAGGTGAGAAAGCCTCCACAGGTGTGACTATCAATGCCACAGAACCAGGCGACCTTGGGCGAGAGGCTCAGGGATCTCATCTGGTGTGGTTTAACAATGGTTTAACTGAAATACCGAGGAGCTGTCTATAAGGCCTTTATTTTCAAATGGAATTATTGCTAGGGTGATAACATAATTTATTGTCTGAATGCAGATTTTTCTTTGAGGATAAAAAGTCACAATTAATACTGATGCTGGGACAAGAGGCCAGAGCAGGACTGACCAACATGAGATGGCGGTCATCTTACTTTTTATCTATCTGTGACACAGAATCCCTGATCAACTCTTTACAGGGTTCAAGCCATATGGTATTTAAAAATCAGAAACAACCTTAAGTTACAATCAGAGGGAAAGTGTTAAGTAAATGATACCTAATCCACTTGAGGGTATATTATGCAGCAATAATTTTATAGTTATAACAAGTATATAGCAAATGAAAATATTTGCAACCTACATAATAATTTTGGGTGAGAAGGCAGCGTGCAAAATTATATTACCCTGTAGTTGCAACTACATAAAACTATGTAGAAAAAAAGACTAGAAGGAAAAACAGGAAAATGGTAACAGTTACAACGTCAGCTTACTCCCTCCTCAGTCCTCTAGTCCAGCGATTTTTACCCAGTGTACTGTGGCACACTGGTGTGCTGCAAGAAGGTTATAATGCAATACCTGACTATTTGTTTAGTCAGGGTCATTGACCTCTTTTCCCTTGGCTGTCAAATAAAAATGACAATCTAAACAACACAAGAAGTCAACACAACAACAGCCATCTGGTGTGAATGAATCAAAATTGTACCTATTTTTTTGTCAGATGAGCAAAAATATATTTTTGGTGAGCCACAGAATTTCAGAAATCAGTTTACGTGTGCCATGAGGTGCAAATCATCACTCTAGCCCATGGATCCAAACCTTTGCTTCAATGACATAATGGTAGGGCAGGGTAGGGAGAAGAGCCTGTGTGGTTTGTAAATCCACCTCCTTCTCCTATTCCAGAGGGTTCTAGAAAGTTTCAGTTCGCTAGCCCAACAAAGTGTAGAGGTTATGTTTTGTAGCTACAGTTATTCTATTCTATTTGATTTTCAAGTACTCTGAAAAGGAATATATTACAGTTATGATGAAAAAATTTGTCTCTAAGGACAACAGTGGGTCTCTGGCTCCTCCTCTGTTCACAGGTAATGATGAGGTGGGGAGAAGCCTGGTTAGGGAATGTCTGCAGAGGCCCGGGGCCAATCTGCCAAGAAAGGTAGAAAGGGAGGGAGGGGGGGACTCTGGTTATCACAATCGCTGATTGTCTGGGGAATTGCACTCTAACTGCCAATGACTCTCCCAAGAGCATTTGAATCAGGGGCCAGCTGTCTCCAGGGGCTGTTTTTGTAAAAGGATACAGATCTGGGGCTCACTCATTTATTCTCTGCCTCAAAGGACAATTTCCCCAACTGGCCCTGTTTCCTTGTGAGCCCCAATCTCATACAGTCACCAAGGCATCAACCAGACCACCCCAAAAGACCTGCCCTCAACTCAGGCACATTGTTTATTCTTCTGAACGAAGGTATTAAGGTCACTGTCAAAATGAAAAACAAAACAAAACATTTTCTGCCAAAAGAATTCACTGCAGAGCAGTATAGTGTGCTCTCTGATACTATCAGGTCACATAACCTATTATGCCATTTATGTATAGATCATTAAAGCTAGTCCTTAGAAGACACTTGCCATATTTCAAATGCCTTCCCAAGCAATCTTTATAACAACTCTAATTAAGTAAGTGCCATGTTTATCTCCTCTTTAGGTACAAGTAAACCAAGGCACCAAGGGTCAGCAGAGCCTGGTTTCCAACCCAGACATTTTTGGTTCCAGATGGTGCTGTAACCATTGCTCTATGAGCACCTACTGCATGCAGTTCCTATGGAGACAGCAGGGGAGGAAGTCCCGTCCTCCTGGAGCGGAGGTTCTGGGGTGGCATCCTTAGCACCCTCGAAGCGCTCCATAGAAAGATGCTCCAGCAGTCACTAAAGGAGAGCTTGAGGACACAAAGAAACATTCCGCACTCACCTCTGCATTTGTTCAAGCCACACAATGCGCACACCCATGTTTTTGTTGTTTAATTGAAAAATCAATCTTTCATTTTACAGCACAGACATCTGAAGTCACTGCAGTTGGGATCTTCCCCAAAGTCAACCAAGAGGGGGTGGGAGAGGGAGCCCAGTCCTGATGCCTTGTCTTAGGCTATCTTACCCTCATGGGGCCACATGCCACAGGTGAAGAGCAGGAGAGAAGGAGGAGAGGAAGGAGAGGAAGGCGGGAGAAGACAGAAGGGAAGAAGGTGGAGCATGAGGCAAGCACTGCCAGTCTGAAATAGCTGGTGAAGGACTTCCCTCATATGTTTTGTCCACCAGCACTTCAGCACACCCTTTCTATGTTTGGAGAGTTTTCCTCCTGTGGCAGATTGGATTTCCCAAAGCTGGCATATGTTGATCCCATCCCACATATTCTTTTTACTACTGACTCTCCCTCTTCTCACAGAAAGATGGGTGTTACGTTCCCTCTGATTGAGTCTGGGCAGGTGGAGTGTGAGAGCTCTGGTCAATAGAGTAGAAGCATGCAATGAAGCCATGTCTCTTCTAAGTCTGGGTCATAAAAAACAGCAGGCTCTGAATGCTTTCTCTCAGGGTAATTTAGCCACCATGTTGTGTGGAAGCCCATGCTGCTGACAGAGGCCAGGTGGAGACTGTCCAGCCTTCAGCCCAGCCAAGGTCTTTGCAGACAGCTAGCAGCACCCACTAGACATATGCATGAACTTGTCTTCAGATGATTCTGGCCGTAGCCTTTGAGACTTCCAGCTGAGGCTCCAGACATTGGGGAGCAAAAATAAGCCATCCCAACTATGTCTTGACTGAGTTCCCCATCCAAAGAAACTTTGGAGATAAGAAAGATTATTCATTTAGGCCATCACATTTTGGGACAATTTGTTATGCTCCAATAGATCATCAATACAGCTCCCGATGATTCTCACTTCCTTGAAGCCAGAAGCTTGATTTCCTAGACGCCCTTGCAGCCAGGCTCAGGCACATGAGTTGGTCTCAGACAATGCAATGAACCAGAGTGAAACTTCAGGTTACAAGGTGGAGGCCCAATGAAGGTTGGTCCCGGTGAGTGCACCCGGTGATCCAGCTTTCAGAGCCAGCAGCCACTCTTCCTGGGGCTTTGGAGATCAGATGGATGGTTCTACCTACATGCTTGTGCCCTGGCTGGAACAGTAGGGTCTCCCTGCTGGTTCAGTGATATAATCTTGGTGTTATTCTAATTGTGTAGCGTTCCCATCAAATTTCTGACCATCCTGGAGATTCTTCAAATGACATCTATCTATTTCTTTTGGTGGATGAATGCTACTGTTTGCGAGCAAGAACTCTGGTTTATACAACTTCTATCCTATTGAAACTGCCTTTGCTGAAAACAGTGCCTACACAGAGCCCCAGCTCCACGACATCCTTCACTGTGTACCATCTGCCACCCCCTAAATCACAGGGCCCTCTGCTGCTCTCAGTTCTCAAAGCCTTCACTTCAGTTTGCCATTTCCTGTACAAACCTAACTCGAGATGGCAAGAGGGTTTTATCTCCTTGCCAACTTGGATCAAGAAGTGGAAGCTGCCAGTGGTGTTTGGAAGGGTAAGTGTTGGATTGAGAAAAGAATGTGGACATCGATTAAGACTGTCTGCTATAAGCGAGCAGCATTCCACATACCAGGCTGTCTCTGACTTAACTGCAAGGATTCTGGAAGAAAACACCTTGGTTAAACTAATTCATGTGCAATTTCAAGTAATGTATAGCTCCCTGGGAGTATTTATATTTTACAATAATATACTTTTTATTAGTTACAGCACTGGTGAGTTTGCTTTCAAAAAGTGATGTAAAGGCTCAACTAAGAAGTTTATTTCTCTTATATGCAATGGGGCAGGGCAGGTACCACATGGCTTCCATGGTGGCTTTAGTTGCTGATTTTTGCTGATTGTGGAAGTGACTGTAACTAAAGTTACATACTCCATGGAAGTTACATATACCACCCTTCATCATCCCATTTCCTACCTAGTTCCAAAGGTCTGGGAGAGGTAGCTTTTGCTGGAAAGCAGGTGCCAGCTTAAACTCACTAGAAAGAAACAGGGCGTATGGACACTGGGGATCTGTTAGAAGTCCTCACCACACCTACTTTCCTCAGTGTTTTTCTTAACAGCTCAATTTAAGGGAGTAAAACTGTAAAAGGAAGGATTTCAGGTCATGCACACATGCAACCTTTATTAGGCATTCCCTCTCGTCTGCACCAGGCCAGTTCTCCACTCTGCCCTTCAATTTGGGACACAGGTTTCCACCTGCATAATTAACACTGTCTTGCAATTCCTTTGGAGTATACACTTTCTTCTATTGCGTGAGACATGGTATTCGTCCCCTTGAGGTGAACTGGGCTCTGATTTAGTGGCAACGGGAAGTGGTAGGTGAGTGCTGAGTCTTCCCTTGAAAGGCATCGTCCTTGGGTCAGGTAGCATGGGATCTTCAGGCAAAGGAGATTGGTGTTCTTATTCAGGTGAGGAGAAACTACTTCTTTTGGCAAGGGATGCTCAGAGATTTTTGAGTGGTAGTTTTCTCAAAGCTTTCTGAGTCAACCCAAATAAAGTCATTTCAATAGTCACAGTGCTTCTTCTTTACAATTGATGCCCCAGTTCACCAGAGGGCTGGCGTAATTGTGAATTCAATGTATTTTATAATTCTGCAACCTCAAGCACCAGGTTTTGGGACTGATTTTCAGCAGTACTAGTCCTGCAGCTCTAGGAGTTACGGCAATCTTTAGGGCCATCAATGGAGTGCTCTGCCTGCTCTGACTCTTCTTGAGAAGAGTTCCAGTCCCTGAGCTCGCCATTTGTCCTCTGCAAGCTCTCTCTCCACTGCAGTCAGAAGCTGCCCGTGTTGTGCTTTGCCGTTGTCATCATCACTCCCACCGCAATGGTCAAGGGCAGCAGTTATTTGCTGTCCCAAAGCTTCCCCCAGGCATGGCCTTCATCTCAAGGAACCACAGGTGGTGCCCATCATAGAATTGTGATGCTTCTCTTTTATACTAACTACCAAATCTCCACGGGCTTTGAGGCCATCACCATGCTCAAGGTCAAAGATGTTAGATAGTCATTCCAATCTTCAAACCCACTCCCGATCCCAAGCCCTGTACTAGTCAGGGTCCAGTCCATAACACACGGATATGCTAAATGTTTCCACAGATAGATGGTTGTCAAGGTTCTGGAGTATTTGAAAAGTAAAAGGAGAAACAGGGTGCTGGAGAAGTCAAAGGAGGGTTGTGCGCCTCCCCTCGCAGAGCTGGAGCGCAGGGGCCTATATCTGGAGCTGCCGCCAGTGCTGGAACGGCACCATCCCCAGGGCCTGCCTCCGTCTGCAGCTGCTTCACCTCCACTGCCACTGCAGCGACTGCCAGAGGCTAGCATGACATCTTAGCTCCTCCGTTAAGGTAAGACCTGCCGAAGTCAGGGGGTCCAATCCAACCCCGGGTCAGCGTGTGGACTAACTACCTGGAGGACCTGTGTGAACCGTGACAGTCTCAGAAGTGTTCCTCTTGGGCTATACTTAGCTTTTGGAGCAGAGAAGAAAGGACCCGAGATGGCTTTGGTAATTACGGAATATAGATTTTCTCTGGCAGTTGAAGGAATGCTTGAGTGATGAGATGAGTCATGCATTCTTTTCTGAAGAAGAAACTGCTTGGTCCTAAAGAGATTTCCAGAGATAATAATCTAATTTTCCCTGTCCTTTTCATCTTTGCTCGAGGCAAAGACAGTTACTTTCTGGTTGTGTGGAAGTGTGAAATGACAGTTGATATTGCATGTCAAGGTGGCATCTCTATTCAATGTTACCTTAAATATTAGGTCTAAATATAGGTCCAAAGAGAAAGAAAGGAAAGTCAATTCTGCTTCCTGGCACAGCTGAGGGGTGGTGAGTGAAATATTATAATTAGTTGAAAGTGAGAACATGTATTATAGTTATTGTATGCATTTTTAAAGCATTAGAATATATTAGAATCTTTTAAACTTTTTGCTATTTATCTTAGCAGCAGTATAAAACAGTAAAGGTTATCCTGCTCTTATGGGTGACAGGACACTTTATTCTAGATGCTCATGCTCTAGTCACCTATCCACAGGGCAGAAATAGTTAACACGGCCCCTGAGCCACTTACGCTAAGACAAAAAGCACTGGAAGAGCTGGGAGCTGGGTTAGACTGGCAAGTGTCACCGCTTCGCTCTCTCTGCTGGTGTGCTATAGAACGAACCGGCCCATCTAGTCTTGTTTGTTGCCTTGAGAGCTGGTTTTAATAGAGAGATGAAAGTCTGAGGCAAAGAGAGAAGATCATCACAATATCAACGTGCACTAAAACATACCATCTTTTCAAACAAGAAAATGGGACATTTTAGACATTTCTGAAAAGGGTCCATTTACTCCTAACGAAGTACTATGGATTTTTGACGTCACTGTGCATGTGTATGTTATAACCCACCCACGTATCTCATGTGTCCAAAACACATAAATTTCTTGCACAAATGTTTATAATTAAAATTTATTTTTTATACCAGATAAAGGACAAAATGAAACCCACACATAGTTTTAGAGGTATAGAGGCAACTCAGAGGCAGCAGTAGCAATCCAAAAATATCACTGCTGAAATAAATATGTGCTGGCTCAGCCACCAGCATCATCAATACCTTGCTTCCATCCAGATAAATGAACACGCTCGCACCCTGGGGTACTGTGAGATTCTAAAATCACGATGGGACAGTAACACCACGCACCCTAATTACAGCCTCTGTGTTCATCAGAATCATCGGCACGTGTGACACTGGCTTTTCCCATCTTTTTACCTAGATAACACGAATGTAAGCTAAGCTAGAATTTAGCCTGTTATTCTCTACCCCTGGCCCCGTCTGGGTATTTAAAAGAATTTTATGCTGGGTCTCTTGTCCTCTGATTTTCTGTGAAAGGGGCTCTTGTCACACATTAGGGATAAAACCCTTTCCTAAACCTCACGCCACGGATTCTGAGAAAACATTTGAGCTCAGTGACCCTATGGCATTATAATGGTCCTGGCTGCAGTCACGACTCTTTCCAGTGTGGGATGATCCTGGGGTCTGTTCCATGTATTGTTTGTGCAGTCACGTCCCTCCAGCCAGTGTGGGATTTCCCAGGCTGCCCAAGCTGAGAGGCACTGAGAGTCAGTCCCTGCCTGTACAGCAAATAAAGAGGGCAGTGGGCACCGCATATCACTACAACCAGAACGACAAAATGACAACTCATGGGAGACTGCTGCCCCTCCCTGCCTGCAGTGCCTGCCTTTCTACACAAGGAAAGATGCACAGATTGTTTCTGGTGAGGCAGCGTCACCTGTGGGGATTGCTTTGATCGGGACACAGCGTTTTCTATTTTAATACTCATTCCTGGATTAATTCGTTTATGCACACATTCAATCACTCAGTAAGAATGCATTCTGAAATGCTGTCCACTGACAGAGAGCAGACAAAATTGTATCTCACGTTGCCCTTGAAGATATTGGTTGTATATATTAAAACCTCTCTTTTTATTCTTCTAGCTTTGTTTCCTTAGATGTTAGTTCTTTGGTTAGGTTTGCTTTTGCTCTAATGTTTGGTGGAGATGTATCTCTGTGAATATGTGATTGCGCAGCAACCCCTGCTCGCCCCCTGAGAGCGGCAGATCCTGAATTTCTGGTGTTTCGTGACTGAGGATGAGGAGCACAGCTTCACAGCGAATGAAGTGGAGTTGGTCATCTGGGTGAGCAGCTTCCATTTCCTCCTGGGGTCCCCAGATGCACCAATGCTTTCTTCTCAGTTTGGGTGTATCTTCCAGTGTAGCCTATTGTTGGCACAGCCAGAGTCATGTAGGGACTGTCGCCTCCCTCACTCAGAACTAGCGCCCACCCCTGTGGCAGAGCTTGCATGCTGTGGCTCCCCTGCATTAATTTCTCTGACAGTTTGCTCCAGTGTGCTCTTGTCCTTTGGGGATCCCTCCACATTTCACATCCACTGATGATCCTCTTCCTTGTTTCCTAGCAGTTATGCCAGTGGGAGTGCAAAACACTCCAATCCGAAAAAGAGTTTAGAAGTCTCTCGTGAAGTTAAGCAGATGCCTAGCCTTTGATGCAGCCATTCAGTTCTTGTCATAACCCAGAGAATTGAAACCACGTGTCCAAAAAGACTCAGACATGCAAAGAAGCCGTATCACAATATTCAAAATACAACTGGAAGCCGCACAAATGTCCTTGGATGGGAAGATGGATGAACAGAATGTGATATGTTTATGCAATGAATACTACTGATAAAAAACTCAAATTACTGACACACACACGACATGAAAAATCTCACCATGAAATCATATATTGAATATATGTTGATTGAGAGAGGCGAGATATAAAAGAGTACATACTGCATAATGCCATTGATATGAAATTCAAAAATAAGCAAAACTAATTTATGGTAAGAGGAATCAGAACATCCCTTCCTGGTCTTTGGGCTAAGATCAAGTGAACTCAGAACAGAAGGTGTGTCTGGTGGAGGGGTGAGCTTGACTGGAAGAAACATGGAGAAACCTTCTAGAGGGATGGAAATATCTTGATTGGGGTGTAAGTTACACAGGTATATATGATTTTCAAAACCCATAGAGTTGTTCAGGTAATACCTGTGCACTTCACTATATGTAAAGTAATCCTCTACTTAAAATAATAAAAAAATAAGATACTACTTTTCATTGCCAAATTTGCAGAGTTTATTTAAATGTAGTTTTTAAGGGTTAAAGGTTTGCCCAGTGACGCTTACCCTTCCTCTGTGCCAGGAAGGCACTGTGATTATTTTCTTATTTATCCTACTCTAATCCAGTTTAGTCTGTTGTATTAGTTTATTTTTTAGAAAATAGTATTAAATTCTGCCCCACATCATCTTCCACTAAGAAAACATAATCCCACACACTGCAAAATGTGTGTCTCAGCGAAACATTTCATAGGTAGGCATAGTGGGCTATGCTGGAGCATTCAATATGAAGGCATCTGTTAAAGAAAGGGAATGGTCCTCTGAGGCAGTGCAAGTAATCAAGGTTAGGTTATTCCCAAATGGTGTGAATGCCTCTTTCTCTTCCCTTACCCCCTGGGGTATGGGCAAGCGCTCACCCCAACCGGCCCAGTGTACCTGAGCACAGAAGAGCCAAAACACCAAGTAAGATACTGCTGTTCTCTGCCTTCACATGTAGCGTGAAAGCAAAGGCTTGTAAGACCTCCCTCTTAATCTATCATTCTGTGACCTCATCTTTTCTGGAAAAAATCTTCAGTTTTTTAGTGCTGCTTTTTCATCTAGGCAGTGATATTTTCTTGAAAATAGATTTTATTCAGAGTTAGTCTCTGCAGAATAAAAAAAATTAGGCAATATAAAAAGATATGTATTATTTCCTCAAAGCAGATAAACAGATAAGCCATGGCATGCATATATGTGTGTGTGTGTATATGTATATGTGTGTGTATATATGTATATATGTGCATGCAATTACCATCTGGGTGATAGGGAAGAGTGGCTTGGTTGGAATTGAGGTTTATTGTGTAGTTCTATAATCAGAATGCCTTCAAACGGAACAATATCTTTATAAGAATTCATGAAGAACATCTAATATTTTCTTTTTTTTCAAACTCACTTTATAGACACTGTTTTGGTTTTTGGATAGAGGAATTTAGAATTTAGAATGGTATCTTGCAAAACAGAGCATTTTTGGAAATATTTTTGCCGAGAGGCGAAAGAACCACTCAAGTTGAGTGAGGATCCTTTTTGATTGAGATCAGTCACTGTACGTTGAATGAGGTGCTCAATCCAACCACCAGGGCCAGTTCTTGACTCAATGAGAAACAGGGGAATCCAGCCTTCATTTCTACCTGGCGGCCCACTTGTCCCCTCCCTCTTGCACAGTTCCTCCAGGCATTCTGTTCAGCCCATTCCCTCCCCCACTCACTTTGTTCTCTGTGCTTGAAAATGATTCCACTTTTGCCCCAGAGTCTCACTGCTGCCAGAAACGCCCTCACTCACCTTTCTCAATTACCTGGATTATTCAATCATGTTTATGTGAGTGTGGGTGGGGGATAAGGGGAATGCGGTATCTCTCCTCCCCCCAAGACACACCTGCACAATTTTCCCCTGTTCTGAGCTGAACTGTGCCCCTCACTCCCAATTCATATGTTGAAGTCCTAACCCCTGATACCTGAGAATGTGACTGATAGGGCCTTTACAGACCTGACGAAAGTAAAATGGGATTGTGTGGGTGGGGCCCTACTCCAACATGCCTGGTGTCCTCAGAGGAGGTGATTGGGACACAGGCACGCACAGAGGGGAGACCTTGTGAGGACACAGGAAGAACACAACTATTGACAAGCCAAGGAGAGAGGCTTCAGAAGAAGCCAACCCTGCTGACACCTTGATCTCAGATTTCCAGCCTCCAGACTGAGGCAGTAGCACTTTGTTATGGTAGCCCTAGTAAACCAATACACTCCCCCTCGAAGAAATTCGTTGACTCAAATGAGTCTGTATCTGTGCAATACATAGGGGAGATAGCTTTGAGCATGGATTCCTTGCCTCATCTAGACAGCTGTGACTTCTATTTTTAACCTTCTTCTCCAGCTAGTTTGGGAAGCACTATGTCACCAAGGCTCACTTTTAAGTCTTCTAGAGAACAAATTGTATTTGTCCTGAAAACAGTGTTATGTGCAGTGATAAGGTGCCCAGACCAATGGTCTTTTAAACCTTAATATATGGAGTTATATCCTAGTCATTCTATGCCTTCTCTTACAACTCCTCAGACAGAGACACACACTTAACCCCCCACCCCAGAGCGCCCCCTTGCTTTCTGTTCTGCTGTTACCATTGGTAGCTTCCCCTTGGGCTCATCCCAGGGTGTGGGGCTGGAGTACTGGGAAAGACCCCAGATGGAACCTGGGACAGGTGTGGGGTGGAAGAGGGGAGAGTAGCTGAGTCCTATAGGACTGTATTCATCCCTCCACTTGATAGCATGTTATTTTAACAGATGGTTTTGCTTTTTTTCCCCCAAGTGGATTATGAGCTGCCTGTGAGCAGGGCTCTCACATTCTCTTCTATAGCCCTCAATGTCCAGCAGAGCGCCTGCACCTGCAGGTACCCACTGGGTACTGTGCTGATTGATGCTGTGTGCTCAGTGCAGGGTGTGGGTGCAGATGGGAACTCCCACCCTCTCCTTTCCTCCCTTAGGCAACCCTGCCCAGAGAGCTAAAAATGCCTTGTCTTCCCTTTCCTCAGCACTGTTAGTGAAGTGGAAGGGGCAGCCCCTGAGGGCTCTGCAAGGGAGGCAAGGAGGGAGGACAAGTGCAGGAAAGAGGAGTCCCCCAGCTGAGCTAAGACTGGCACCTGTGGGGTGTGGAAAGCTAGCTTCCTGGGCCAGAAGCTGCTTGCTCCCGTGCTTCCATCTGGTTGAGTCCAGAACAAAGATCTCATCCAATCCGTGGATTTCAGAGACAGGCTTCTAAGTGGCCTCGCTGTCATGAAAAGGTTTCGGAGGAAGAAAACAACGCAGCTCCCTGGGCCTCTGGTTGACTGCCGCGTGCCTGAGCCTTGGGCTGTGTCAGGTTTGGCCGGGATCCGCAGGCTCCCACACAGCTCCGCAGACCCTCCTGCCTGGGAACCTCTCCAAGTGAATGCAGACGCAAACAATGAGCCAGCTCCGCGTGGAACCAAAGCAGGCTATTTTTAAAAGCAATACACAAAAGCTGTGCCTGTGACATAGAACTAGTCTGCGCCCAAGCAGAAAATCTGATCCATCTCATGACGATTTGCAAACGTCACCATGTCTGAGGTCATGATGACGCATGAAAATATTTTTTAAATGCCTAAAGTTTGATGAATTTTATAAAGTAGTAAATTAAATTTTTTTTTCAGATTTGGGAATAACATTAAAATATACACATATTAAAATAGTGTTGACCTAAAAATATTGCCCTGTCTTCAAAGAGATGTCCGTAATTGGTGGCTGAGACTTGTTTATGTGTTTCTAAATGTCCTGTGATTTCCTAGCCTGAACTCATTGGCTATAGGTTTAGTCAGCCTTCCTTCCTTCCTTCCTTCCTTCCTCTCAGCTAAAAAGATCTAAACATAGAAACTATCAAGCCTAAAAAAGTCCATAATCCATTCAATTAAATTTTGTCTTTGACCAGAGCACCAAGATTTCAGATTAATTTGACAAGCAATTGTTGAGTGACTATTGAGGTAGAGACACAGGATTAAGCCTAGTTTGAAGGTAGTTGCTAGTAGGATATGATTATCCTTTCTGATGTCAGTTTCAGAAATGTGCCCTAAGCAGCCTACTTTCCCACAAGAATGCCATTAATAATGTAATTAATATATTTATATTAATGTTTTAAATAAATTTATGCAGCTTGTCCTATCTTTTGTGAGTATTGAATTCCATAAGTTTACTCACAACTATGTGAGGCTGTCCTCTTAGTCTTAAACTTGCATCTTTCATGCTTTGGTGAAGTTTTTTTTCATTTGTTAAGTAGAGGCATTTGGTGACTAGTCTGTTGGGTTGATTTTATGGATACCATCATGAGTTACTTAACTTGGGCAAGTTATTTAACTTCTGTGAAACTGATCAATAAAGTGAAGATAATACCTGCTTCCCAATAATTGTGATAAGTATTAGAATTAATAGATTTTCCAAATTTTCAGCAAGTATTAGTCAGTCATTCAATTTATATTTGTACATCCTCCCCTAGTGATCTAAAAGACATCAGCAATGCTCCTTTTTAACTTTATTTTCATGTCAGAGCTCTAAAACTTCATTGATTTAACCCAGAGTTTTTCAACTTTGATACAGTTAACATTTTGGGCCAGATAAATCTTTGTTATAAGGGCTGTCCTGTACATTCTAGAATGTTTAGTGGGGAAGGGGTGGTCTCCACCCACTAGATGCCAAGAGTTGTGATGACTGAAACTGTCTCTAGATATTGTCAAGTGTCCCCTAGGGGTGAAATGATCCCTGGTTGAGACCACTGCTTCAACTTAGAAAGATTGAGTTTCTAGTTATGGAATTTCAGGCATGTAGAAGCCCAGAGAAATCTCCAGATGCCATATCTGCAGTTCCCTACCTTGTCTCTATGTTAGCGTGTCTCTGAGGAATGGGTGCTTAGCACAGAAAAGACACCCTACCCAGAATTACTTGTGACTGCATAGTGTCAAGTTAGAAATTTAGATAAAAACATGTGATTTTGAGGCTATTACTACCTCTAAAGTAATCAATGTATACTAGGAATTTGCTACATCCTTAATTCCTCTGGCCAACCATAGTCTGCTTCTAGAAAAATGTTAAAATAATTGTATAAACTGTAGCTGTACCAAGCATGATCACCTGTATAGTGCTTCTATATTACAAATGTCATTTGATTCAAGATATATGTGTATGTGTCAGTGAATCCTTTGATCCCACCCATCCATTATTTTACCATCTACCCGTCAATTCTTTTTTCTATCCATCCATCCATCCACTTATCAAAGATATTTAAGAGCAACCTATTTAAAAAAGGCAAAAGGCTAAAACATGTCTTAGTCAAGTACAGAGAGACTTTAGAGTTTCCAATATAACATATTTTAAAAGATTACATATATAAATATAATAATTATAAGTAATTATAATATAAAATTATGATTATGGTATATAATTAAATATAAAAATAATTATGTGTAAGTGTAGTTACAATATGTAGTATATTACACAATATTATTTATGTATACATACATACATTATTATAAATGATATAATTAGAATAAGATACTGTAGACATAGGTTCCCCATAAAATGGCATCAGACATAAAACGTGCACATTAGGAAGAAGGAAGACATAGTTCTTGTTACCAGAGACATTTTAATCCAATGGAGCACAAAAAAGGAAATGGGCAGCATATTTTTAACAAAAAAGTAGCTTACTTAATAGTAGACCATTATTAAATATATATTTTCTTGTGAAGTAAAAAGATGGAGTAGTAATAGAGAGACTCTCTTTCCTATTGAAACTTATTTCCCTATGTTCTTCCAGGTAGTGACTTCATTGTGCTCAATCTCTATTTACCCACTTATAAAATGCTTGCATTTCTACCTATGATTAGAAGTTTTCGCTAGATCTCATTCCATGGGAATTTGGGGCTCCTACACATTGGTTGTTATCACCTAACTTATTCATAATTTCCTTCATTACTTAAATATTTTCAAAATTATTTCTTAATCTCTTGCTTGTCTGAAGGCTTGTTTTTCTCTACTGTGTAAATGTTTGAGTCCAGTGGGTTGAATTTGATGAGACGTTGGTTGTTGGAAGTTGGATAAATAAGATGCTATTTACCCAGGGTTTTTACTGTACAAAGGATGGGAAGTTTAATAAGGTCCAGCACTGCCACAGCACAGCCCGTGTCGCAGCTACACTCACAAATTGTTTCATTAGGAATCCCCTTTCACTCACCAATTTTCATTTGCTTCTCATTTTCACAAGTTGTGGCTTTTGTCTGCAGCTCGCCATATTTAATCTAATTCCAAAGTCAAATTACTCCAGGCTTATTTGACTCAAATGAGGTCTGCTGTTAGCCAATTTTGCAGGTGTGAAAAAATATTGTTCACTTTTCATACAGCATTTCCCTTTTCCTATCAAACGACAAATTCTAGTGAATCAAAATGTAACAGGAAAGTAACCTTCATCTTTACATAGTCAGAACCTGCAGCTCTTCCTCTTAACCTGAGGAAGCCCATAAAGGTTTCTTTCATTCATTCATTCATTCATTCATTCATTCATTCTTGAAACATTTGTTAAATGTGATAGACCATGCTAGGCTTTTATAATTAAAAGAAAGAAAGGAAAGAATAGAATGCAATACCAAGGACTTCAGGGCTTTATATTCTAGTTCAGCAGTCTCACCCTGGCCACACAGACGCACCTGGGGGAGAGGGTGGTATAGAGCTGTCTTAGGAAAAACTGATGCCTGCTCCCCGAGGGCCAATTAAATACAACGTCTTGGGTAAGGCTCAGACACTGGTAATTTGAAAGTCTTCCCGAGTGTAATGTGTAACAAGGTTAGGATCGTTGGCCTGGTGAGGTGGTTGGTGAACAAACCTCCTGCTGTGTGGAGTGCTCTAACTCAGGGCCTGCCCTGCGGGAGGAAGCATGGTTCTGCCTGGAAGCTCAGAGAGGGCATGGCTCCCACGGGTATGCATGGACTCATGTGTGGCATGAGCACGCATGTGAGCCGCAGCCCTCCCAACACCATTCCTCCGTGGCCTCTGTTAGGCTAACCTATCCACAGACATGCTGTGGGCTGTATCATGTAAGGTGGGGCAACTGAGTGGCCAGAACAAAGCATGGCTGGGTGTGGACAGTGCTCTCCTCCAGTGCCACACATTGGCTCGGGCAGGCTCTAAGAGAGTAATCTGCTTCCCTAAGCACCACAATCCTGTGAGATGTGGGTGCTAGGAGGTCTATACTCTGGGTCTCAGTGCTGAGCCAGACACAATCACCCTAGATGGGGACAGAGGGTCATCTGCCCGCCTCAATCCAGCTGGAACAGTGCAGCGAACTAACCACACACATGCCCGTGATCTTGGAATCGAGTCGGGAATCCCACTGAGAAAAGGGTTGCAGAATGGCAGGCCCTAGTCACAGTTCTGACACCTGCTTAGAAACAGAATTAATGATCACACTCTCCACCCTTTGTTTTCTCTAGATTGAAACTTTTGGTGCACTATTTCTCATTATTAAAGAAGGTTGATACATATGCACCTGTTTCATAAAAATAGTCCTTTCTGGGAGTGTGGGGTCCAAAGTATTCCAAGGGGGGGCTGGTGGTGTGGAGAGCCATCCCTGTAGGGACCATATACATCCAGTGGTAAGGATTTTGCCCGTGACTATTGCATCTAGTGTTAAGAGGTGGTAAAGGCACCCACTGCCATGCTGGTGGCACCTGCTCTTCTCCTACTTCTGCCCTGTGTCTGTACTGCTGTCTGTGTCCTAACACTCAGTATGCTCACATCAAGTCCCAGCTCTGGACAAAACAGATGGGTGGGAAGAGGAGCCTCAGCTGTGGATCTGCTGAATCCTAACATGGAAGGTGACTGACTAAAAGGAGCTGCATCCATCCTCTGGGCTGCTGTAGCAGAGCACCACAAACTGGGGGGCTTAAAGCAACAGAAGCTTATTGTCTTTTAGTCCTGGAGGGCAGACACCAGAAGTCAAGGTGTGGACAGGGCCATGCTTCTTCAGAAACTCCAGGAAGAATCCTTCTGTGCCTCCCACCTGGCTTCTGGTCATGCCCACAGCCTTTGGCTTCCTAGGTTTGCAGAGGCACGGCTCCAATCTGCCTGTTACTACATGGTGACCTCCCTGTGTGCCTCTGCCTTCACATAGTGTTTCCTTTTCTTATAAGGACACTAGACTTTGGGTAGGACCCACCCTAATGACTTCCTCCTAACTCAATTTCTTCGGTAAAAGAGCCTATTCACAAGGGTTAGAACTTCTACATAGCTTTTCTGAGGACACAGTTCAACCCATAACAGATGAGAAAATATGCAAGAGCATACTTGTTTGGAAGGTGGCAAACTGTGAATGAAGTAGTAAGAAAGAGATGGTGATGACGGTGAAGAAAGTATGGAGACCAGGAAGGACCCTTTGCCTTATACATGAGTTCTATCTGGAAAAAAGTCCAGCCATTGTTAATATAATGAGAATGGTTTGTGTGACATCAATGTAACCTGGCAGCCAAGGAGAGTAGGCAAGGAATGTGCATGTGTGAACAATGATGACTTCACTGTACTAGTCAGTGGGGACTGTAGATGCCATTGAGTGAGCATGTGTACTGTGTGGCCATCTACTCGTCATACTGAGCGAGTAGAGTAACAAATCTGCATCAAATTTTTCATTAAGCTTGAACATTTCTCTGCAGAACCTGTTCCAATGATTCAGAAGGCTTTTGGGGACAATGCAATGAACACAGTGCAAGTAAAAGTGTGGCACAAACACTACAAAGATGGTCGAGAATCTGTTGAAAGTGATCCATGTTCTGGAAGGCCTGCAACAAGCAGAACACCTGAGAATGTTGAATGTGTACAGGCTGCAATAAACAAAGATCAGTGACTGACAGTGCAAGAACCAGAAGGGGGATTTGGGGATTTGGGGATTCCAAAACTACTGTGTCTGAGATTTTGACGCGGGATCTTGGCATGAAACATGTTGTGGCAAAATTTGTTCCATGGCTTCTGCTACCAGAGCAGAAGGAACATTGTGCTGCAGTTGCTAATGACTTGATTCAAACTGCTACCAATGGACCAGATTTCCTCAAGAAGTTAATAACTGGAGATGAATCGTGGGTCTATAGCTATGATCCGGAAATGAAGGCCCAGTCATCCCAGTGGAAGCTGCCTGGTTCTCCGTGCTTAAAGAAAGTGTGGCAAATTCACAGCAAGATCAAGACCATGTTAACTGTGTTTTTTGATTGGGAAGGTGTTGTCCATCACGAATATACCTCTTCAGGCCAAACAATTAATAAGGAGTACTACCTCGATGTTCTTCATTGGTTGAAAGGTGCAATATGATGCAAATGGCCACAGCTATGGGCAACTGGTGACTGGCAGCTTCATCACGACAATGCACCTGCTCATGCATCACGTCTCATGCAGTTTTTTGACAAAACATCAAACCACCCAGGTGACTCAGCCCCCCTACAGCCCAGATTTGGTGCCCTGTGACTCTGGCTTTTCCCACAACTAAAATTACCTTTGAAAGGGAAGAGATTTCAGAACTTCAATGAGATTCAGGAAATACAGTGAGGCAGCTGATGGCGGTTCTAACAAAGGATTTTGCAGAGTGGAAGAGATGCCCAGAGAACTGTGTGAGGTCCCAAGGTGCCTGCTTTGAAGAAGACTGAGGTGTCATTGTTCTAAGTACAATGTTTCTTGTATCTTGTATCTTCTTCAATGAATGTGTCTGTTTTTCACAGTACATGGTGGGGTACTTACTGGACAGAACTTTGTATATGTGTACGCACACGGACTGTCTCACAAGCCCTCTGGGTGCCGTGCTAGCTTATTAAATGTGCTCAAATTCCCATGAAAGTGGTTTCCCACCCGTAAATATGGAGTTATTTCATGGATGTAATTTAAATGGACAGAATTTGAATGTCTTAAATTGTGGGGCAAAGTACACAGTCTGGTCTTCCAATTCTGGTCGCACTGGAAAGTGGAACTGGGTCAAGGCGAACAAAGACTGTGAAGGAAGAGCAATGACATCATCTGGAGTTCTGACTTCAGGCACTTGCTTCCAAGTTGGGGCCCTATGGGACCCCGTTCATCTGAGGTCCTGTGAGGGTGGCACTGCCCCGGAGCTGCCCTCATCACCGTCACAGCTTGACATTCCCCCTGGAGTTTGCAGGTGTGCAGTGCAACTTCCTGCTTCAAAGGCAAGACATTCTGTATTGAGGAAAAAAAAACCCAAATAATCAGACACAGGATATCCAGTACATTCATAACGAGATTGTAAAACACCACTACAAAGCTGAAAGGCTGTACTTGTCCCCTCGGTTGAAAATATAAAATCATAGAAGCAAGTTTCCCAATGACACATTTGTGACACACAAGGTGTTCTCTTGGGCTCTTAGATACTTATAAGAGCTCAATTAAAGCTAATTGAGTTTAATTACAAGGATAAAGAGAAGCAATTGGAAGCAGCAGGTTGGACTGGGCAAGGGCACAGCCTGTAGAATTGGTTGGACCAGTTGCTAAGCCTGATTCTAAGACATCCCGCTGTGTAAACACATCAGATCATTCAGTGTCCTCTTGGGCACTTCACACAAGTGGGTGTAAATTTGTGGAGGGATTAAATCTGGGAATGAGTACAAAGGACTTTGTGTGGTGTGTGATGCTGAGGACCCTCAGCAAATGGGTCCCCCACGGCACATCTATCAAGGAACAAACCAATAAGAGCAATGTTTTGCGGGTTGAATTGTGTTCCCCTAAAAAGATATGTTCAAGTGCTGAACTCCTGTACTTCACAATGTGATCTTATTTGGAGACAAGTCTTTACAGAGATAATGAAGCAAGATATCCTGTCAGCATGGGCTGCCATAAAATATGATCTATAATATATATACTTGGTGGCTTGAGCTACAGGTATTTATTTACCACAGTTCTGGAGGCTGGGAGTCCAAGAGCAAAGTGCCAGCAGAGTAGTGTCTGGTTGGGACCTGCTTGCCGACGACCACCTTCTCGCCGTGTCCTCACATAGTGGAGAGCAGAAAGGGGAACCAAGCTCCTTCATGTCTCTTCTTATAAGGACACTAGCCCCAGCAGCAGGGCAGCACTGTCAGGACCTAAGCACCCCCCACAGGCCCTGCCTCCCAACAGCATCACGCATGGGGATTTTGGCTTCCCACATGGATTGTGGGGAACCCAGACTTTGAGTCCACAGCAGGAGGTCATTAGTGAGGGCTCTATTCAGATGGGTGTCCTCATAAAAAGAAGAAATTTAAATATGGAGGCAGGCACATTGGGGGAAGATGGTCAGCTACAGGCCTTGGGGAGCAGCGTGGAACAGAGCCTTCGCCAGTATCCTCACAGGGAGCACTGCCCTGCCCCACCTCAGCCTCACACTGCTGGCCTCCAGTCCCGCGAGCGGTGTGTTTCTGCTGCTCCAACCACCCAGTTTTTCGTACTTAGGTACAGCGGCCCCAGGAAACTCATACACAGGGGTTGGTTGTGATGGAAGCAGGGTTCGGTCAGTGCACAGATTTAGCTTATGTGACCCAAGCAAGGGACTGTTTTCACTGTACAAGTCACATGATGCCCAGAGCAAGGTAAGCGTCACCTCCTTAAACACCAGGACACTCAGGACAGTGAGGACACAAACATTGAAGATAATGATGCCCTTATTAGCAGTGGCCTCGTTACTCCTCGATATTTTTAGTTAGAGCTATGAAAGACCAGGACATTTTGAAGACTGGGAAGCATTTGGGTGCAGCACAGCCACTGGAAAATCCCCCCAAAAGAAGAGTTTTGAGTGCATCCATGACATCATATGCGGTAACAGTGAACAATTATATGTGGTATTATTAAATTGTAAAATGTGAAGCTGGAAAAACATGAACTTGAGAAAACTGGATCTCCTCTGGGTCTAATTGTGTGTCTCTCCTCTGGCTGCCATTGTACTTACAGGGTGATGTCACCTGGGTTGTTGCCATTGTTATTAATGTGAGGCACGTCAGAAAACACGCCAAGGTGACAAAGTCAGTGTCAAAAAGAGGTAGCTACCTCTTTAGCATCTTATATGCTACCTAATATTTCATTTGCTCTGTGATGCGATTTGATTTATTGTTCAATTTTAATGAACATCAACTGGAATGTTAATGACTACCTATTTCCTTCCTTTGTACTTTCCTCCACGACTTTCTTTTGTTCTGTATAATGTGACTATTTACATACTGTATACATACTTCAGCTAATAATGACTGGCTCAGTTGAATGAATCTGGAGCTTGAAAACATTTTAACAACTTGGAACCTGAGTCTGTGAGGGCGAAAGCAGGTTTCTCAGCCCTGGTACTGTCAACATGAGACAGGGTCATCCTTGTCGTGTGCACGGCAAGACGTTTAGCAGCATCCCTGTCCCCTATCCACTAGATGCCAGCAGTAACCTCACTTGTTATGACAACCACAAGTGTCTCTGGACACTGTCAAGGGACTCTTGGTGGGCACAACCTTGCCCCCAGTCGAGAACCACTGGGTTATAGGAAGAGGGTAGAAGTTATGCAAGGAGAAAAGAGTTTCGGACAACCGAGGGAACTCTCAGCTGCTGACACACGATGCCTGACGCTGGAGGGCTGGCAAAATCAAGTCCACGTTTTATTGCCTGCAGTTCCACTTTCTGAAGTTTACTTTTCCAGGTTTACATGATGAAATCAAGCACATGGTTATTGATAAAGCTGTATCAGTCTGCTAGGGCTGCCATAACAACAAAACAGGTGGGTCAGCATAAACAACAGAAATTTATTCTCTCACGGTTCTGGAGGCTGGAAGTCCACGATCAGTGTTGGGTTTGGTGAGAGGATTTTTCTCAGCTTGCAGATGCCGCCTTTTGGCTGTGTCCTCACATGGCTTCTCTCCACGGGGAGGGGTGGGGGTGGGGGAGAGAGATCTTGTGTCTCCTTCTCTTCTTATAAGGACCAGTCCTATTCGATTAGGGCCCCACTCTTATGACCTCACATATCTTTACTTACCTCAGGCCCCATCTCCAAATACAGTCCTATTGAGGGCTAGGGCTTCAACCTATGAATTTTGGGAACACAATTCAGTCCATGACGAATGCTGAGATTATAATTTTGTCAAGGAATTTCCAAGGTACAATCAATCACAGGGAATCAGGAGAATGAGCTTCCATCCTCTTTAAATAAGGTCTTGCTGGGGGCTCTCTGGACCCTAAAATAGGGGAATTTTCCCTGGTTTGTGTTTGATCACATTGAGCAAAGGCCACCCCAAGTGGAGCCGAGCAAGACCAAACGGCCCCACGGGCTGTGCAGCTGGCCCCCCGGAAATGGCAGCTTTCCTCCCACTCCTGATTTGAAGCTTCCCGTGTCCCTCTTGATCCCCTGTACAGAGTGTCCCACCTTTTTGGAGGAGGCTGCCAAGGAGCAAGAAAGTACACAAGCTCTTTGGAGTAGGAGAAACAGCCCTGTATTTACTCAATGACCGTGCCAGCCACTGGGCTTTCCCCTAGGGATCCCCTAGGATCCTGAGGCCGTGTCCTCGCTGGTCAGAGAGGAATCAAGTGATCCTGGAATCAATGGCTGCAGACCCTTAAATGACAGGGAGAGAAAGTATGGAGCTAAGAAGTTTTATCTCCTTTGGGGGAGGTCAGAGAGGGCTTCCTGGAGAAAGTGACAGCTGGGCTGAGATCCTTTTCAAGTACTAATTTTCATGCTTGTTTTAGAAATTGAAACGGAGGCCTTGATTTCCTCTGGGTGATTCTCATCTGCCAGAGTGCTTTAATTACAGTGAAACTGGCTACGTTAAAATGCAATTTGGGATTATTTATTTTAAGGACTTTAATAAAATTTCCTTTATTATGGAAGCCCCTGAATAAAAGCAGGGAGCATTAAAGGGAGAGAGGAATCGTCTCCTCTCCTCATAGAAGCGAGGAGGCCATGAATGAAAGGGCTTTGCAGGAGCAGCCAGGCCAGGAGGCTGATGTCGAGGAAGACGCTTTTTCATGGGGTCTTTGGTTTGCTGTGACCCAAGGTCCCAGGACAGGCAAAGGAATCTGAGGCTTGTCTTAAATGTCACTCAGGAGTGGTGGTCTTTGAACATCTAAGAACTGAACTATTTCAAACCACTGCAAAGAGTAAATGGCAATTTTGACCCAGAGTGTTTTGGTAGGAGTTTCCACTTTAGGATTCTGCCACCCAATTCCAATGTGTGGTTTTCCCACATCAAACAATTCTCCAACGCCAGTTGGGTGTCCTACAATTCAACTCAACTCAAACACTAACTATCTGGAGATAGCGTCAGATCCTACATTTGAGGGGCTCAGTCCCAGGAGACTGCCCTTCCCCCCTACTTTAGACTCCAGTCACAGGTCTGAGTTGTCACTTGTGCTTCTGATGGATTGACTACAAATGGAAGGTTTCAACAATCCCCTGTTTGAGTTTGATTAGTTTTCTGGAACCTCTCACAGAACTTAGAGAAGGATTTCACTTACTGGGTTACAGGTTTATCATAAAAGAGTATAACCCAGGAACTGACAGGTGGAAGGGATGCATAGGGATGCATAGGTGAGGTGGAGTGTGGGGCCTTTGTGCCCTCTACAGGAGCACAGCTCTCCCCGAATCTCCACGGATTCACCAACCCAGCGCTCTACTAACCCAGCCCCCTCTTTTTTTATGGAGGCTTCATTACGTAGGAATGATTGATTAAATCTTTGACCATTGGTGATTGATTCAACCTCCAGCCCCTCTCCCCTCCCTGGAAATCAGAGGAGGGACTGAAAGTTCCAACCTTCTAATCACCTGGTTGGTTCTCCTGGCAAAGACCCCCCTTCCTTAGGTGCTTTCCAAGTTACCTCATTAACCTTTGTGTTCTCAAAAGACATTTTTATAGCTCTCATCACAGAAAATTCCAAAGATTTTAGGAGATCTGTGCCAACAGTGGGTGAAAACCAAATATATATTTCTTCTTATAAATCACAGTATCACACTACCCCAACCCCATCTCTGAAACCATTCAAGGTCTTGTTGGGAGAGGAAATTCTACCGAAATGAAAATGGGGCATGGGTTCTTAGCCCTTGATTCTTAACTCTGGTTGGACATGAGAGTTACCTGAGAAATAATAATGGGATAAATTTAAAAACAAGGAAATAAGAATTTCTGCAATCTCCCAGATCTTAATGTGCAACCAGATCAGTGGACCCTGCTCTAGACTCACCTCCACTGAAAGAAATGGATTTTTTTTTTTTTTATCAGAGTCAGGTTCCCAGAGTGCACCAGTAGGGGAAAGACTTAGACTCAGAACTGACCAGCATTCCTCTAACTTTGCTGCTCATCAGAATCACCTGAGGAGTTTTGAAAATCCCAATGTCCATACCACACCCCATCAGTAGTGCCTTAAGCTCTGGTGATCTGGTGTCAGTTTTTTCTTTTTAAATGTACAGCTGGGTTGGAGAACTATGGTTGTATATCAGGGGTCCTCACAGTTGACAGAGCATCAAAGTGACCCAGAGGGCGTGTTAACTCACAGGGCACTGCCTTCTCCTCATCCCAAGTTCCTGATTCAGTGGGTTTTGGGGAGGGGCAAGAACGTGCATTTCTAACATATTCCCAAGTGCCCCTGAGGCTGCTGGTATGACCTTGGAGAACAATGTTCTAGTCCAAGAGAAATCTCCTGGTCTCTTCAGCTTGGCTTGCCCCGACAACATAGCCCAGAGCCATTCTAGAGAACAAGTGTCCACAGTGCCCCAGACTGGGCAGATGTACAGGCGGTGGCCTCCTGCTGCTTGAGGAGTGAGGGTCAAGGTCTTGCTGTGGCTACAGGGAAGCTCTCCCAAGGCTTCTAGCTAGTGGCTTCTTGGTGGTTTCAATCTTTCTGAAGTGACCTTGTTGGGGTTGTGACTGTTGCACAGTCAGAGCTAATGGGACATTGAAAAGGTGACCACCTTCCAGCTAACCCCTTTCTCCTAACCCTTTAGACACATGCAAGAAAACTAAAGAAGAGTTAAGTTATTCAGCATAAAAAGTAGAGATAAATTTTTCAACCGGTTAGTTTGACATTTAAAAAGCTATTTATAAAAATGATCATTTCTCGAGAAAATAAAAATAGTGAGAAACTCAAAATTGGCAGTTCTAGCAGAGGGAGATAATGTTATGCAGAAGGCATTTCCAGGACTTCCTTAAAACATATTTTGGGTTTATACAGTGTTCTTTCTCCTCAATGACATTCAGATATTCCTCAGGCGAGATTCCCCAAACCTGTCTTTTTTTTTTTTTTTTTCATTTTGCCAGTTTTAAACAATGCTTATTTTTCACTGTTGTAGCCACATCAGCGTCAACTGCCTCCAGAAGTGGTTGGCTCCCCTCGGCTCTCCCCTGGCGCTGGGCAGTGGGCGAGGAAGAACTGGCGTCAGTGTTCCACGAGTGGGTGTTTTGTGGCATTACAGCGGAAATTACGTGACACAGCACAAATGGGAGAACTGCTTTTTAGCTCTCAAGTAGGAGGTGACTCTTCTCCCTAAAAGAATTTAAATCTACCCACCTCCCTCCACCCTGCCCCATGCCTGCTTGCCATCTATCAAGGACAAAGCCGATGAAAATGTTCATCCTTCAGAGGACTGACGTCACAGAACGTCCAGAGGAAGACAAAGACTGGTAACATGGGTGCGTCCTTATCCTGGTTCCTAAGTGAAGGTTAAGAGCTGCTGGCTGTGGGGCCTCCAGGCAACAGCTCCATTCCAACAAGTCCAGACCATATGTGGCCAGAATCACATGGGTCTCACAGGTCAGAACCTAATTGGACACTGTTTCTCCTGATTTTGTTCTGTGATCAGTTTTTTAGGGACTCCTTTCAGAATCCACACCTGATCACCCCCATGAACAGTAAGCATAGTCCATTAATACACGTCCAATGGCATGTGGGCTACTTTGCCATTGGACGTGTATTAATTTCCAGGAATATCCTAACGAGGATATGACAAGATTTCAGCCAATGCCTTTTTCTTCTCTAAAAATTTCCAAATTTTAATTTGGAATAATTTTAGGTTTATAGAAAAGTTGTAAAGATAGCACAGAGTTCCCACACAGGGTCTCCCATGGCTGCATGTGTGTGGTTCCAAGAGCGAGTGCCTCCCTAAATTTGCACCCCAGGTGCCTTGTTCACCTATGCCCCATCCCAGCCCCATTCCCATGTAGCCCCCCACCCCCCGCAGTTTCCCTGGCTGTTAACGTCCTGTACGTCCATGTGCACTTGCCAGGATTAGGAGCTTAACATTGCTGCAGTACCGTTAACCAAATATCAGACTTTGGATTTTTCTAGTTTTCCCACTCATGCTATTTTTTGGTCCAGGATCCCACATAGGGCAGCACGTTGCATTTTGTGTGACCTTGGGATGGCTTCTTAGCCTTTCATGTTGTTTTGATGACCTTGATAGTTTGAGGAGGGCTGGTCAGGTGTTTTGGAGAATGTCCCTCAATTTGGCTTCTCTGAGGGTTTTTTCATGTTTACATTATGGTTCTGAGGACCTTTTGGAAAGAATACTTCAAAGGTTAAGGTCCTTTGCATCACATCATATCAGGGGCACATGATGTGATGTGACATTGCTGGGTATGATAACCTTGACCAATTGGTTCAGGTGGAGTCTGCCAGATTTCTCCACCGTAGCACTTCTCTCTCCCCTTTACTCTCTCCTTTGAAACCAGTCATGAAGTCAAGTTCATACTCAAGGGGGCGGGGGTGGTGCTAAGTGCCTCCCTCTGGACCTGGACGGGTCCTGGTATTTACATATATAGTTTGGAAGTGAGTTGTTTTGAGAGGTGGATGCCAGTGTTTCCTGAACTTACCCTTTTGCAAACCACAGATAACAGAAACAATCAGTGACTCAGACAACTCTGGTCAGCAATGCTAGTGACCATGAAGGATGTTGGTGTTGGGAGCCCAGGGGCCAGTGCCATGTAGGCGGTGTGGCACTTGTGCTCACGGGGCTTCTTGTCAAAGGCAGCTGGGGCTGCACGGGTCTGAGTAGATGGTCCATTGATCTTGTCTTCCTCTGAAGAACTGCACTGACCACCCATGGGTAAGCTTCTGCCCTAGCCCAAGACCCACACACCCAAGGGCAGGGAACTGGCAACCTCCTTGACAGTACATAGCAAAAATTAATGGAGACATTACAAGACGGTTTCCCGAATGAAGGTGGAACTGACAGCCTCCTCTTTCAAAGCTATAATTAAAGAAGCGGCTGAGATATGTTATCTGTCTCATTCTGCATGTGCAAACTTACCTGTCACAGCATATTGTTAAACTTCCTCTTAGGTCTTGGTTGTCACTTCCAGATACCTGCTGCACAGATCATTCCTATGCCTTTACCTTGAGTGCTTTTGCTAGTAGAGCCTTATATCTTTAAAGGGATTTCTAGGTCTGGGGAGATGGGGTGGAGTTTGATAGTCCATGGAAAGCAAATCCACTATAAGTCTGTAACAATTATTTTAGTTACCCATGCTGGGGATAGTCTTGTTGAAAAACAAACCTTTTTGGATGGGTTTTTCCCCATTAGGTTATTTTCCTGGGAATATCAACAGTGTTATATATATTAAAAAAATGGACTGGAGCCTGGATATTATGAAGTGAGCTCTGCCCAGGGAGCCTAGGCTTTCATTTCTCTGATTGAAAATCTCTCAAAGCAGCAGCATTACCTGTAGTACTCATTTATTGTTGAATCTCTTTATAGGAGTGGAAGCACTTTTTACTCCAATGGGATCCATGTGGCCAGATCTGGGCCCATACTTGTAGAAGGCGAAAGGAAACAAGGCCAGCATTCCCCTGGGAGGGTTAGCCTAGGGCTGAGCTGGCACTTCCTCTCATGTCCAGGTGGTGCTGTCCCTAAGATAGGAGGCAGGGTTTGTGCTTGGATGTGCTCAGGGCTGGTGACACTGTGGGCATTCCATCATCAATCACGGTCATCAGGAAACCACGGTGGTGGCTCCGTTCGCTCCTGTTCGGTTATCTCTGCAGGTCTGGGTGGATTTCTTTTCTCAAGTCAGGCTGCTCCGGACTTAGAATATTGAGACTTCATTTTAGATAAGATTATATGAAAATTTCCAAAGGTCCGCCCTGATGGGGTAGAAAAATTAACTTTTTGGTAAGATCTTCCAAATATCCAAAGTTCCAGAGTTTTTTAATATCCAGGGTTTCTTTATCACTCTCCTGTCCCATTTCATCAGGAAGCAGATGTGTTCCCCTGTCTCCCTCCCCACAAGTGGTGTTGCTTTGTCCTGGGAGCTGGTTAAGCAGGATGGCTCTGGGCCCTGTGTGCGCTGTGTGGGCTGGAAGGTCCAAGGCTGTGAGGCTCAGCTGACTAGGGCAGGCTGTGGGTGAGGCTCAGAAATCTGTGCTCACAATTTTACTCATTTCCTCACCTAAAAACACACACTTTCTTCCTAATGACCACAGGCTCACGCCCTAGAGTTTTCTGGACTGATGTTAAAGTAAATAACGTTTTTCATTTTAGACTCCACTTCCTTCTTTAAAACAGAACTCTATGAATACAGCTAAATTCGGGTCCAGGGAGACATAAAAGATGCAGAGAAAGAAGGGAAGCCATTGCGCTCTGTTCTCAACACCGCTCCTCCCTGACTTTGCCTTTGTCGTCGTGGTGAATCAGGTCACTGCCCACACAGCAGCTCTCTGGTTTAACACGTGTTTTTCCAGGGAAGTTTTTGGCATAGAACGGGCATTCCTGCAGCCGCTGGAACTGTGAGGGGGCAGGAGGCCAGGGGCCAGAACATCTCTGTGAGTGTCCTTGCTGAGAGCAGAGGTGACCACAGTTATGTGACCCTGAGAGGAGGGCGCCCAGTCCCCAGAGAGCTGAGCTTTGTCTACAAGCTATATCCTGTATTTCTGTAAGTCAGCTGTCACACAGTCAACTCTAAGGACGACAGAGACAGGCTGTCTATTAGCTGGGACTTGGTCAAAGAGGAATTGGGTTTATTACAAACATTTCCTGCTCACACTGCTTGTGTCACGAAAATGTCACCATATCAATTTCAAAGTGCTGATATGAATGTCCATGGGTCATGTATGAAGTTTTTTTTTATTAAACTTACTTATCTAAACAAGATTATCCATTTGTACTATGTAACTGGACATGCATATTCACACATCTGGTATTTATAATTCAACATCAACATCATAATTCACAATAAATATGACTCTGGGCCATAGGAATACTGAGGTTGACATGAATGATTTTAAAAGATTTTCAATGCACTTCTCACCAAGGCATGTTGAATTTTCAACTTTTGTGTGATCTGAAATACATCGCACATTGGTAAAGAACTCTGTGGTTTTCAGTTAAGAACTCTACTGCTAGAGCCAGAGAGTTCTAGCAGTTCTAGAGGGAGTTTTAAGTGGCTTGTTCCTGAACCACAGTCCACAGAGAACACATTTTTGTTTGTGGAAACATGGAAACACGGAATGCTGGGGCTGGGGCAATCCCTGGGGACTCGGCCCCAGTGCCTCATTTCAAAAATGAGCCGCCTGAAGGCGGGAGGAGGGCAAGTGGCCACCGAGGCTGTCACCAACTGTGGTGAGGATGAGCACTGGAGTAAAGAGTAGGACAATGTTAATGTGTTCACTTTTTTTTTTTTAGGGGGATGCAGGCCTCTGCTGGCCTCAGAAATAACATCTGGATGGTCTGGACCCCCACTGGTACCCACAAACCTTGTTATTATCAAAGTTCCTTTTCTAGATCTTGAAATTTCCATCTCATAGTTTGTCAATATCTAGTTATTTCCTAAGAATGCTGGGCAGAAATAAATTAGATAGGACACTTAAAGATCCATTATGATGAGCAGCTTTTATTTTATTTTACCTTTTGTTGCTTTTATTTTTATACTTAATCTTTATTGTATTTTTTTCCATTTTCCATTACATTTTGTCCCCCTACACCTCCCTTCCCCCAGCAATCACCACACTCTTGTCCATGTCCATGAATCCTTTTTCCTTTTTGACAAGCAATTTTTAATTCCATGACATTCAGGTAATACTGTCTTGTCCACCCCCCCCCCCCACCACCGTGTCAAAACAGGACAATGGTGAGGTGCCAGGTCGATGGAAACAGGAACTTATTTGTGCCAGTTGTTCTGGTAAACCAGTATTTACTATCGAGATTCTGTATCCTGTGGAGCGTTTATTAAAAACCAACAAAGCTTTAAAGTTATTAGTGGAACAAATGCCCCATGTAAATGTGCACTCTACAGTTCCATTAAGACACCCAAAGAAAAGATGTTGTACCCAGATTAAATTAAAGCCTGGAAGAATCATCTTTTGCTTCCCTACTCAAAATCACTGCAAACCAAATTGAAGAACGTTAATAGTATAGAAATAATTTTTAAAGTATATGTAAAGCTTTGGAATCTGGAGTAGGTATTTCTGAGAAAATGGTATGAGCATAATTTCTCAAAGCAGCTGTTTGAGGAAATTTCCACCTTTAAAGATCTTAAGAAGTACTTGTAGAGGCTTATTACTCCAGAATTACATAAAAAATTGTTAGTTAGGGCATAGCCACATGTTTTCTTTATAAGCATGTTAATCACACGGAGATATCCTGGCCATTCAAGACTCTATTTCTTTTAATGGTCCACATGCATCTGGATTAAACAGTCTTGGGAAATGTGTCAGTGAGTGTGTGTTCACTCATCTCATTTCTCACAGTGTGAAACCCCCAAGACTGGTCTGTGGATGTCATTCTGCTGCTGTGACACAGTGATTGGAAAAATACCGAACTGGGAGGCCCCAGCATGTGGGTCTTGTGGCCTCTGTCATTTAGCTCACTGTGTTAATTTGGTTAAGCTACTTATGTATTCTGTTCTTCACCCATAAAATGAAGGCATTAGAACGGATAATCCCAAAGGTCTGTTAGGAATCTTAAAACCTAATGATTATTCAAATCTCTGACCCTCTTTAGGTCCTTCTTGCTTCATTCTGAGAGCCTCATGGGATGTGGGAGAACCATTTGGCTTTCCAAAAGCTCACCTAAACATTCAGACAATGATGGCTAGAATGGATTTAGGCAAATGTGGTCAGGGGTGTCTTCTCTGCCAACCAGACACTAAGCTTACATTTCTCAGATAACTTTGGTATCTTGCAGGATCTGCTGGAATTTAGAATGCCCCAAATTTTTGCTACAAGGACTCATATTCTCATATTAACCTACCAGAAACATATCCCAGCCAATATGTTGGCCAATTTGAACTAGCAAAACTAGAGCCAGACCCAGACCTTCTTACTCCAATCCCATGTGCCTTTTTTTTAATTGTCTCACCAGCTGGTTGTGTGACCTTTGATGTTGCACTTTAAAAAAATTTTTAGGCTTCAGTTTCTTTGTCTTTAAAATTAGAGCTTAACCCAGGTGATTACTAAGGCAGTCTACTCTTAAGATTGCACTCTGAGAAATAAAGCTATCAGGGTTCACTCATAATTTGAGGAGCTGATTTAAGATGCCAGGGAACGCCATGGATAGTAGAAGCATGCATTTGAGGACAGACCATACTCCAATTGTGATAAGATTGAAGAGTTCTTTCTCATTTGGGTTCAAAGTTAACATGCCAGAAAGCACTGTGGTTTTTGTATTCATCAAGGATATCATAGCAGTTTCAACTTCATCACGACCTGTGGAGGCCAGACCAGTTTTCAGTATGTGTTTGAATTCCACTGGCTTTGTGGACTTATCAGAAATATCTAATTCAATTCCCTTGTTCATTACTGTAAGGGATTTTGATGTGGTTGCAGGATATGCTGTATTTTTTAAAGGACCAACTAGTTCTCTGTCTTCCCAAAGATGGGATTATCCAATCACCAGGGATTTATTTCCCAGCAAAAACAACAACAATAACAATAGCAAACACAAACAATCCCCACAACTTCATCCACCTCCCTTCCCTAAAGTAGAGTTATTTTCTGAAGACATTAAATAAAGTGTCTTCAGAGAACTCAAGTAGCTAGTTGTGGATACTGGTTCCTCAGTCAACACACTCTGCCTTCTTGCATGTCAGGGCCCTTAAAGCATGATGGCTTCCCACCATCCCCAACCAAGCAAAGTGAACTAGTTCCATGTACATATACTGAGTTTACAGGCAGCTTTGCACTTCGCTGAGAATGGGTACGTAGGGACCAGTTGGTGAGGAAAGCCCTGCTAGTGACTAGAGAGATCCAGCTGTATGAACAGAAAAAGAAATAAACCAAAGAAAATAGAGCTAATATAGGGGACAAAGACAATATTTTTGGTAGAAAAAACCCCTACCCACTATTCGTATTCTCAGGGATTCAAGATACATTGCTCTTGCTAAGCAAGAAAAAAGTTTTATTTAAAAAAATGGGACAAATAGAGAGTAAGAAGAAGCTGTTGAAATAAAAGATAATTGATGAAACTAAAAAAGGAAAAAGCAGTGAGGGATTGGAAGATTAAAATAGAAAAAAATCTCCTAGACAAGACAATAACAGCAATAGAGATGAAACACGGGAAAAAAAACAAAAGATCTGGAGGATCAATGCATGGGGTCCAATATGTGACGAAAGGAGTCAATGGAAGAGAATGAGAGTGGAAGGCATTATATACAAAAGAGATATTGAGAATTCTCCAGAGTTAAGGGATAAAAGCGTTCAAATTAGAAAAGCCGTCTGAGTTCCTAGCACAGTGAAGAGAAGACCTTGGCCCAGATACATTCCTGCAAATGTTCAGAAAACCGAGAATGCAGAAAGACTTTCTGAAAATGAGAATCAGTTTGAAATAAGATCTCTTGGTATCCACAGTGGATGCTAAATGATAATGGATTGACATCCTTCAAGTTCTGAAGGAAAATGACTTTGAGTCAATATTTCTGTACCCAGCCAAACTATCAAATTAGACAGATCCTATGCTCCCCACTAGAGATTCTGTTCTAACTTCTGGTTTCCAGATTTCAAGTCCTTGACGTCTCTACCTCCCTCCCACACTCACCCCCACTCCAGGAAACTCCCTGCCTCTCCTGCCCATACCCAAGGACTTAGGCTGCCTTCAGTTTTGCAAGAGGCCATTAATCCCCTGCTTTGAATTCTAGACATCCAAGGGGCCTGTTAACTGGGTTTTGTCACCCTTGCTGTTGGGTGGAGAAAAACTTTAAAGATCATTCCTCAACAATTGTTTGTGGCTCTCAACTCTGAACATCCCCATCAGCACACACACACAAACAGATGCACACCCACACACATTCACACACATACTTATACACAGTCACATCTACACACATCCACGCACTCATACACATTCATCTATAAACACTCTCACATTATTCTCTCACACTCATATATAATCACACGCTCACATACATTTACAGACACACAGTGCAAACATGCATACACACATATTCACACATATTCACACCTCCACACATTCACGCATGTGTGCACACTCTCACACATTCACACACACTCACACATTCACTCTCTCCCACATGCGTGGCAGGGCATTCCCCAGGTCTCCCAGGATGTGACCTGAGGGGACTTTTCAGAGTTGTGTCTGACTCATGTCTGAGTAAGCCAATGCCAGGCTCACAGCAAGAAGTAATTAATCAGCTGTGAGTCTTACAACCTCAGCACTTAATGGAGAGGTTCTGGCAAATTTGTGTGTAGAGAAATCACTATTTCTGCCCAGAGGAATCCCATAAAGAAAGAACCTGTTACAGAAAAAAGGGGATATAAGAATCAAGTCAAGGAGCTGCTAAGTAATAATAAAAAGAAAAACAGATTTCTAAAATTAACCAGAGTGGTTTCTTAATACTTGTTAGCATAAAAAGCCTCTGCCCCCAATTTAGCATCTATAAATAGTGATAAGCTTTGAGAACTGTTAATTTACCTTCTCAAAGAATAGGAGTTCAGATGCTATTTGGAAAATATGGAATCTTAAAAGCCAGCAATGATTACAGAAGCCACAATAAAATATATACCTTAGAATAAATTATTGTTCAGAGTAGTTTATATGTTAGGTGCAAAAGTGCTTTGAGAATTTAGTGGCCAGACATTTTTTGGTTCAATTTACTGTCATGATTATGCAAAAATTATGTTATTTATATTTTTAATCAGAACAAAGCTGGATCATTTCTGTGATGATTATGCTTGTGAAACATTCAGATCAACAGGCTGGAGATTAACACGTAAGAGTAAAGGCCAAGAAGTTGCAACTCTTGGGTGATCAGTCCTATTCAGGCTGTAAGTATATGTACATAACTCAGCTTTGCAGACACCACCATGCAGACTATGGTCACTATTTGTATGATAAGATTTTTTTTTTGTAGCAATTTTACATGGTTGATAAATTACCTGACCTCCACCAAAGACTTGGAAAAGGTATGGTAGTAAAGTGAGCCAACACCCAACTCCTTTAACTACGAGGGTAACTGCTGCCGTATGTAGAAAAGGTGTTGCAGGGTGTGATATCTTCACTGGAAAGGGACTGGGCTCAGAGTAGGTCTGCCGCAGGCCAGCCTGTAGTGTGTGGGTTCCTGACTTCACGTAGGACAGATTGCACAGCATGGGTCCAAGTGATTTTGAGAGTATGTATATTTAAGCTGAGGACAGTGAAACAAAGGAAAGACTTAGGGTAGAAGAAGCAAGAGGAGACATCCAAAGTGCTGCTCTGCTTTGTGGGGAACTGCAACTGTTCCACACGTGGGAAATGTGGCTCAGCCCCCACTCGGAAAAGCCAGTGGGGAGCGAGGTTGGTGGGCAGGACTCACGTCCATGGATAGGTTCTCCCGTGGGAAATCAGGCCTGCATTGTACCTAGACTGCTATGAGACTTGCTTTTGCTAAAACTCCCTCACCCTGAGGCAGCAAATGTTTACTGAGTATCTTTAACTTTCTAAAGTCTGTGCTAAACCACCCAAGTATGGAGCGTGAGCAGTTTCCCTCTTGAGCTGTAACATCCTTCTCTTTGAAGTAATTAGCAGTATTCTGTCCTTTGTTGTCCTTAAAAGGTAATCACCTGTGGTGAACCTGTGCATAGTAAATGAGGACCATCCTTGATGTAATGTGCCCAGAAAAGCAATAAAAGCCTGTCCAGGCAGGGGTCAACTCTCTCTCTTGGGCTCTCTCTAGCCCTCTTGCCCTCTCTCACTTAGAGAGTGGCCATGCTGTCCCTTTTTCTCCACAGGATTTCTGTAGTCTGTGTGTATTTGTATATTGCAGCCACAACACTGGATCCTGCGGGCCGGGATCCACGTCACTGCTTCAACTCCCTAGAAAGGTTATAGAAAAGGGGTGAGCCAAGGTGGGCTGCTGTCAGCTCACTGAGAAATGACAGAAAAGAGGACCTTGGAGGCAGGTTCAGGGGGTGAGCCCAGGATGAGCTGCTGCTGCCAGCTGCTCGCCTAGTTGCAAGTGCTGTAGGGTCCCTTGGAGGTTATGAGAAAGAAAGTAAAAAGTTCATGCCTGAGAAGGGGAAAGACATTCTCTAGAGAGGTCCCGTGCTGGCGTCCTTGGTTGTGAGGGTATTTAATCCTCTCTTGTGGTTGAGAATCTTAGGGAAGTGTTTCACTAGAATATTCATCAGCTTTCCAGGTGTGTTTTTAATATGCTGATGCATGAAAATGAGTGTATAGGAGAGTTTAGGATTATTCTCTGGTCAGCTTCATTGCTTTCCTTTTTATTTTGGGTCTGTCTGACTAATCAGGTTTGTGGGGGTTTTTTTGTTGTTGTTATTTGTTCCCTTGACTTCATCCGTCCTTGGATTTGGCTGGCACAGAAGACATTAAGCAAGTCTCTGTCCTTTATCTCTCTGACCAGTGCACTATTTATTCTCTGGTTAGGGAGGGGAGGTATAAACCATTTGCTTTCAAATGTCTTTGGTTAGGGAAGATAAAGTCTTGCAGACTGTAAGTTGTTCGTATTGTTTGTCCTTGTTTAATTTTCTTGTCTCAGTTTCCCCATTCCCCTTGCCCAGGAATCCTCCCAGCTTCATACTATCCTGGCTCAAAGTCATATGTGGGGAGGGGATTCTGTGACCCAGATGCACTGCCTTGGGCATGCTTTGAGTCCCAGTTGTGGGAGAGAGGCAACAGAGGACAGCAGGTGAGCTGGGACGAGTCGTCCCCTGCTATGTGGCACAGAATCATTTCCAGTAGTGAGCATGGGTTTAAGTGATGGCAGTAAAATTTCCACATTACAAAAACAATTAGTAAACCTTTAACCTGAGCAAATTCTGAACTCAGACATTCCAAGTTGAGTTTTCCAGTTTGAAATGCCTATTGGTTGTAGAATTTAAAAACACTTCTGGACACCTCACTTCCTAGCATTCCTGATGTGGTAACAAGAAGAGCGATGTTCGAGTCTCAGAGTTGGCAGAGAAGGAATGCAGAACAGACTCTGGGAAATCCTAAATGGTTCTGATGCAAGTGTGTTAGTTTCCTGCTGCTACCATAACAAATAGCCCCAAATGTGGTGGCTTAAAACAACAGAAATTTATTTTCTCAATGTCTTGGAAGCTATACATCTGAAATCAAGGTGTCTGAAGGCTCTAGGGGAGGATCCTTTCTGTATCTTGCAGCTTTTGGTGGCTCTTGTCTTTCCTTGGCTTGTTTAATCTCTGCCTCCAATCCCTTTGTCTCACAGGCCTTCTCCCCTGTGTCTCTCCTCTCTTCTGTCTTTTATAAGGACACATGTGATTGGATTTAGATTCTATCTAGGATGATCTTTTCATCTTTAAATCCTTCATTTAATTATATTTGCACCTCCTCCCCCCCTCCCCCCACCAGTTAAGTCATACTCACAGGTTCCAGGGGCTAAGACAATGAACATATCTTTTCAGGTGGCACCGTTCAACCCACTACAAAATTATCTGAGTAGCACAGGACAGCTGGCACATAGAATTTCTCGGTGGCATCTTAACCAGCTGCTCTGTGAGTAGGTAGTACTATGTCTTAGGAATTAGACCCTGGAGCCCATTGCCAACACTTAGTCCCAGTTCAGCACATTACTTAGCTCCTCTCTGCCTCTGTCCTTTATTTGACAATTGGCAAGAACAGTGACACCTATGGTAAGTCTGTTGTGAGAATTAAGAAAGTTAGTATGTGTGAAGTGACTATAAGATAGCCTGGCCCTGCGGGCTCTAGAGTGCTGGTTTCATTTTTCACCACCCAGGATGCCAGTGACTGTGTCAACAAAAGAAATTTCAAACCTAAATAAAAGTTTTATTTTATATATTAAAAGAAAAGGAGAAATATAAGGAAGGGTGCATGATATCCATTGGTGGTAGAATAAGGAGGCAGGAGTAAGCAAGGTAGGCAATCTTTAGGATAAAGAGGACTCGATAAAAAGATAAATGGAGAGATTCATGATTCCTTTACATTAGTGGGTGCAGGGTAGTTAACATTTAACATGCATAGTTTACAGAGGTATGCAACCAAAAAGTAACAGTGAGGAATGTTGGGGTCATCTTGTCCTAGTACTGGGTGTTTATCTCTGGAGGCCTGGAGAAGAGATCATTCTGACACTTTAAGTATGTTATCCCAGAGGCACAAAAACAGTGGACAGGGTTTGCTCAAGATAAAGATTAATCTATCACATAGGGCTCGGGGCGTGACTTCCCATTATAACCCGCTCAGTTAGGAATTTTAATGATCAGAACATCTTGTGTGGTTACTTTTAGTTATTGAGCTTGTCAGGCCTGTCATGTTGTCCCCTTGCCTTTCACAATTTTCACCTGTGATGTGCATAGTCCACAACTGCAGCGAGACGTTTCAAGACCCTGCCAGCTGCATCACCCTGCAGGCCTGGTCCCTGCTCGCACACCATGTGATGCTGGAGAAGACTTTTCTCTGGTCCTGCAAAGTCGCCTTTCTCCCTCCCATGGGTGCTTTTCCATCCCTGTTCTTTCCTGTGGTCACTCAGGTCCCGTGTCCAGGTCCTCCTGCTCGAGACAGTCCCCTCTCTCAGCACCTCCGGCCTCTCCCTCTCCAGCTTCAACTCACACCTCTCAAATGCTCCTCTCATCCTCTTGCTGGTGGCTCTTTCTGTCCTTCCTTGTGCATGGTATCCCCCCACGTTCCTGCCTTGAGCCTTCAGGTCTCAACACATGCTCTCCCCCTTGACAATATCACCCTAGACATGACATTAATGGCCTGTAATTCTGAGTCTCCTAAATTCCTCTCCCCATGGTTCTGTCATAACCTTGACACTGAGCACTGGGCCATCCACCCAGACTGCCTGCCGGGCATTTCCACTTGAACACCCCCAAAGCACCTCAACCTCAACATGGTTAAAAAACAACACCCCGTGTTTCCTTGATTTAATCATCAGGAATCTTCTATCATGTTTCACCATTTCACTCTCTGCCAAATGTTCAAGCCAGAACCACAGAGTCATGTGCAGCTCCTCCCCACACTAGTTCTTTTGTTCAACTGGCTCCCAGTAAACATTTTCACAGCCATCCCTCCATCCTACTTGTCATCATTTCTCAGGTGGACTGATGCTGAGGCTGGGACCACTGTGTGCTGTGGGTGGACTCATGTTCACCTGCCCTCACCCTCAGGGGCTTTCCGCTGGGTGTAGGCAAAGGTGCCTGTGGATTGGTCCTTTCCCCTCACAGTGCTCTCTGCACGAGACCCTGTGCTCCTGCTGGAGAGATTCCACTGTCTTTTCTCGAAACGCTGGGGTGGCCCCAGACCTGGGTCAGCATTCAGTTTTTCTGCTTTTATACAGTAACATGGTTGTGTGAACTTGGCTGGGCCATGGTACCCATACATTTGGTCAAACATTGTTCTGACAGATTCTGTGGAAGCATTTTTTTAGATGAGATTAACATTTAAAGCAGTAGACTTTGAGTAAAGCAGATGACACCCACACCCAATGTAGGTCAGCCTCATGCAATCAGGTGAAGACCTTAAGAGAAAAAGACTCAGGGCCCCCAAGTAAGTGGGAATTCTGACTCCAGGCAGCCTTCAGACTTCAGGTGCAGCACCAAACATTCCTGGGTCTCTACCTGCAGATTTTGGACTTGCTAGCTCCTACAATCACATGAGCCAATTCCCTGAAATAAACTCTCTCTCTCCCTTTCCATCCATTCTATTGGTTCTGTTTCTCTGGAGAACCTTTATTAATACACTGCCTCACCCCAGGGATCATTGCTTGGGTCTCCCCTTTTCTAGCCCTGACCACAGGAAAAATTCCAGTCCCTCCTCCCTTCCAGCAAAGGCTTGAACAAAGATTTCCTGGCAGGCTCCTGCTTAGGGCAAGTTATTTGCATGAGACAGGGTATAAGGCTGGGTCTGACAAGCCCTTAGATTCCAGCCACGTGTCACCAGTTATCCCTGGCACCCCTCAGAGGCAGGAACTTAATAAACAGCAATTGATGAGAGTGATCTCGCAGGTGCCCTCTGCCAGCAGCAGCTTGAGTGAGTCATGCTGGCCAGTCTTTGTGCTGGGCTGAGGCCAGAATAACCCTTCCATTTGTGTCGGATGATCTGGGTGGAAGGGACAGAATACCCTTGTTTAGGCGTGCTATTAGAGTACCACTGGGATTTGTCATTAAGGGAAGTCTCAGAGACAGCAGTTCAACAGCTAAAGTATTGGGCCTTCAGGTAAACTAATGCTAGAGGACTTATTGATCCATTCACTAATTTATTCAATAAATAGTTGTTGGGCATCTTCACTGCACTAATCACTGAATAACAAAAAGATAAATGAGAGTCTCTATCCTTGAGATGCCCACAAGAGAGATACCTAAACAGCTACCTACACTATAACATGGTATGTTTTACAGTAATAGTTATAGATAGTGAGTGCTTAACATGGGCCGATGACTTGCCCAATATCACACAAGTGAATGGAGGAACCATGATTCAAACCCACACTTATTAGTTAGTTAGTGAAAGGCTAACACGCTGTATAACAAGGAGGCCCCCACTTTCATTAACAATAGATAACAATTATATAATGCATACAATATTCTAAGTGTTTTACATTTATTATTCCATTTAATTCTCACAACCACCTGAAGTGTCATGTGTACTCTTAATCTCTCCAGTGCAGTGGTGAGAAATCTGAGGGATAAGATTAAGTGACCTACCCAAAGCCATACAGCTAGCTATTAAGTGGCAGAGCTAGGATTTGAACTCAGAAAGTGAACCTCCAGATCTCTGCCATAATCATGATGCATACTAACCTAACTATCATAAAAGCCTTCACTCTTTTTGCTCTCTCACTCAACAATTTCAAGTTAAATAGCCCATTTTGGTGGGGTACTTCTGCTCCACCGAGCCTTCCAAGACCCGTGTTTCTTTTAAGTCATTTGTCCTCTATCCTCAAAGGTGTCAACATCTGCTATAGTAGCCACTGGTGACAAGAGGCCATTTAAATAAATTAAAATGCAATTAAAAATCAGTTTCTCGGAGGAGGAACCAAGATGGCGGCGTAGGTAGACACGCTGCGCCTCCTCGCACAACCAGAACTGACAGAGAATCGAACAGCAAGGGGGACCAACACCAAGGAAATAGAAAATAAACATTCATCCAGACTGGTAGGAGGGGCAGAGACGGGCACCGGGGTGGAGAAGACTCGTGTGGCTGTGGCGGGACTGAGACTGGCGGAGTGTGGGACAAATGGCGCAGGCAGTCCGAGCACTAGCAGACCCTGCGGCCCCACATTTGCACAGATAAACCCAGAGGGCCAGACTCAGAGTGGCGGAGAGTGGGGCAGGCAGAGTGGCGGGTAGCACCCCACGTCCCCACATTCGCACACAGATAAACCGGAGGAACGGTGGGCAGCGAAGCAGACTGCGCAACCCAGGGCTCCAGCTCGGGGAAATAAAGCCTCAAACCTCTGATTGAAAGCGCCCCTGAGGGTTGGGGCGGCAGCAGGAGAGACTCCCAGCCTCACGGGAGAGGTTGTTGGAGAGACCCACAGGGGCCTAGAGTGTGCACAGGCCCACTTACTCGGGAACCAGCACCAGAGGGGCCCAGTTTGATTGTGGGTATCGGAGTGAAAGATTGAGATCCGGAGGAGAGTGAGGCGGGCGCCATTGCTCCCACTCGGCCCCTCCCCCACATACAGCGTCACAGTGCAGTGACCAGCATTACCCCACCCCGGTGAACACCTAAGGCTCCACCCCTTAAAGTAACAGACGCGCCAAGACAAACAAACAAACAAAAAAATGGCCCAAATGACAGAACACTTCAAAGCTCCAGAAAAAATACAACTAAGCGACGAAGAGATAGACAACCTATCGGATGCACAGTTCAAAACACTGGTTATCAATATGCTCACAGACTTGGTTGAATCTGTTCGAAAAACAGATGAAAAAATGAAGCCTATGCTCAGAGAAACAAAGGAAAATGTACAGGGAACCAATAGTGATGTGAAGGAAACTGGGACTCAAATCAATGGTGTGGACCAGAAGGAAGAAACAAACATCCAGCCAGAAAAGAATGAAGAAACAAGAACTTGGAAAAATGAGGAGAGGCTTAGGAACCTCCAGGACACCTTGAAATGTTCCAACATCCGAATTATAGGGGTGCCAGAGGAGAATAGGAAGAACAAAAAATTGAAAACTTATTTGAACAAATAATGGAGAACTTCCCCGATCTGGCAAAGGAAATAGACTTCCGGGAAGTCCAGGTAGCTCAGAGAGTCCCAAAGAAGCTGGACCCAAGGAGGAACACAACAAGGCACATCATAATTACATTACCCAAGATTAAACGCAAGGACCTACATCCAAGATTACTGTATCCAGCAAAGCTATCATTTAGAATGGAAGGGAAGATAAAGTGCTTCTCAGATAAGGTCAAGTTAAAGAAGGTCATCATCACCAAGCCCTTATTATATGAAATGTTAAAGGGAGTTACCTAAGAAAAAGAAGATCAAAAATAGGAACAGTAAAAATGACAGCAAACTCACAGTTATTAATGACCACACATAAAACAAAAACGAGAGCAAACTAGGCAAACAACTAGAACATGAGGGTTGTCAATAAGGGAGTGGGAGGGGGAGAGGGGGGTAAAGGTACAGAGAATAAGTAGCATAGATGATAGGTGGAAAATAGACAGGGGGAGGGCAAAAATAGTGTAGGAAATGTAGAAGCCAAAGAACTTATAAGTATGACCCATGGGCATGAACTATGGGGGGGGGATGTGGGAGGGAGGGGAGTGGGCAGGATGGAGTGGAGTGGGGGGGGAATGGGACAACTGTAATAGCATAATCAATAAATATATTAAAAAAAAAGAAATAACCAAAAAAAAAGTGAAAAGGAAATTAAAATAAGATTGTCTGGTCAGTGTTGAAAAGAATAAATTATTTAAGATAACTATAAAAAAAAAATCAGTTTCTCAGTTGCACTACCCACATTTCAACCGCCCAGTTGCTACCCTATTGGACAGCACAGATCTAGAACATTTCCAACATCTCAGAAAGTTCTATTGGAAGTAACTGCCATGTCTAGGTCTGGCCAGAGAGATGAGGAAAGTGACCCTTGAGAAGGCTCAGTGGATGGATTAAGTTCCAGACCCAGATCTGGCACACATCATTTCTGCTCACATTGCTTAGTAGCAAGACCACAGGTAACTTCAAGCAAGTCTGGGCAAAGTGGACTGGCCGGGGAAGCCGTGGGCCTGGTTTAACTTCCATTTCTGTGGAAGAAGGGAGAACAGATTTTATTGGGATTCAAGTGGTCTCCACCACATGCATCTGCCTGAAAGTAGACCCTGTTCTTTTAGCCTGTAGCTGGTCTGCTACCACTGTAGGAAGGGACAGGTCCCAGCTGTGTCAGCATTCTGACCAAATCAGTAATGAAAGCTTCACTGAATTGGACGAAGTTTCCTCACATATAGGACCAATGGGCAGAAGAGGACTTCCAAGCAGAAGAAGGAAACCTGTGAAAGTGAGGAGGCAGGGACTGCAAGGCTCCAGCCGGGCCCTAGGGTGCGGGTCAGTGGAAGGACTCTAAGTTCATTCTGAAGACTGGGAACTCTCAAAGGGAAGACGACGGCTGAGTCTAACTTCCTGGAGGATGAATATTTCCAGACCACATATTCCACTCATCTGAAGGTCTCATGGCTCTTACAGGGGCACGTGCAACTGCTCCCCTCCTGTCCCACCCATAGAATTGGGGGCTTGTAATGGAGCAAGTACATGGGGCATGTGAATAGGGTTATGCTGAGATTTAAAAATCCCAGTTGTAGACAATCGGAAGATGTCAGAAGATTTTAGGTTGAGAAGTGATATAATCAATGCATTTTTGGAAGAAAGAGCCAGTTAACGCTACAAGAAGTAAAGGTTGGCTTTGTGCATGTTACATTTAAGCCGATAGAGAGAACCAGATTTGTCAAACGCTCTCCAGAGTTCAGGTGCTATTCTGGATGTCTTACACATTGATAGACATTATCTTTATTTCCAGGGGGAGAAAACAGATGTCCAAGGTAAATCAAAATGTGGTGCAAAATCATACAACAAAGATGTGGTGGAGCCTTGTGCTTGCCTGGCCATACCTAAATCCCATTTTTAGACAGTCATAAGGATGTAAGGAAAACCATTTGGGGTCATTGAGGGCTCAGTGTGATGATGAGTCATTTGGTGGGAAGTTGTGATGGTGTAGGCCTCAAATCTTGTCACCATGAATTATGCAGAACACATACACCATTTGCTTATATTTTAAAAACATCCCTTCCTCCCTCCCTCCTTTCTTCTCTCCCTCTTCCTTTCATCTTCCTTCCCTGCTTCCTTCTTTCTCTCCTGTTTTTGGAGTCATACCTATATCTTGGTCTGATTGTTCTTTCAGCCTTTTCTGATTTCTTCCTTATTTTCTCTAATACATAGTTTCCCTAAAAATTTCTCACACATTTAATCCCATCTTGGAATCTGATTCTCAGAGGATCTGGACTTGCATAAATGAAGCCATTTTCTGGATGGTTAAGGAGGTTAACACTAGTTCTGGTGTCCTGGGCACTAACGAGCATGTCTGTTCAAAGTTGTCTGCCTTGAACATGAATGTCCCTTCTTAGCTTCCATCTTCCATACTGAAGGGTTTTAATATATTTTTACTTAGTTTTATAACAAAAGCTGCTTTATATTTGCTTATTTCAGGTGCTCTTTGGTAGATAGTGTCTTGGTTGACTCTTTTTTTTCCTGCCTTGAGTCTAATTTTTTTATTAATCATTTTTTTTGTTGTTATTCTATTATAGTTGTACCAGTCCCCCCCACCCCTTTGCCCTTCTCCACCCATCCCACCCCTGGCTCCCACTGTCAATCCCCACGCTGTTGTTCATGACCATGGGTCATTCATACATGTTCTTTGACTAGTCCCTTCCCCTTCTTTCCACTATTATCCCCCTCCCTTCCTCCTTCTGTTCACTGTCAGTCTGTTTCAATGTTTCTATGACTGTGGTTCTATTTCATTCATTGGCTTATTTTGTTCATTAGATTCCTCTTATAGGTCAGATCATATGGGATTTGTCTTTCACAAACTGGCTTATTTAACTGGAGAATATTATGCTAAGTGAAATATCTGTCTTTCTTGATCAGAACCAGAAGCAGATGTTCCAAGCCCACGTGCACACTGATTTTCTGCAAGGTAAGACTTTGTTTTCTGGATCATCATAATTAGAAGAGCGTACTTGAGCACAATTCATTGCTCTCTGGAGTGTTTAATACAAACTTAGACATCAGCTGAAGGTCATGAATTTTTACATAAGACTATGAGACATAAGGACTTAGGCAGTGTATTAAAGGGAGTAGTAGAGTAAAAATGGGTATAAAGTCTAAAAAGTCTTATTTTTGTGTCTGTGTGTATAATTGACAAAAGAGTTAGATGTCTTACCTTATCCCCATTTCTATAATGTTGTCTTGTCATCTCTTGAATTTGTGATGAACTTTTCACAGAAACTTGATAGTGAAATTCCATTGCACACTTCCATTTCCTGATTGGTTTGCATGTCAGCCTGTAGGCTTTACAGGTGGAATCTCATATAGTGACTGTTAAAATCATGTCACAGTTTCAATACGCAGAATTCTAAGATAGAACCACCATGTTGCATGTAAAAGAAAATAGAAGGGAAATCTTAATGTTTCTCAAAACTTATTAATTAATTATTAATTATTGTTAATTAATAATTAACTTATTAATTATTAAGAATAAGACACAATTTGTATTTTTTATTGCAACTCATGGTCTTTTATTGACATGTGAACCTACTAGAATGGATGGTAAATCTAATTTATTTCAACATTCATGGGTTAATGTGACACTTGGGAAAAAACAATATCATCATCCTCTATCTAATGGAATTATTCTGCCTCCCAATATTCTGAAAAATTTTGGCCTATATTTGACCATGGATGGTGTAAATTATAGTAGCTTTCTTTTTGAGTTACAAAGAATAAATGAGATAATCCATATAAATTGCTCGATATTGTTATCACTATGATCATGACCATCACCATCATCATCATCATCATCATCATCAACATCAACATCATCGCAACAGAGTTACAAATCTTCCTTCTGCTAGAACTGCTAATGTGCTGAAAATTTGCAAAGTGAAACGCAGAAACCAGCTGCTTTACCCTCTGGGCAGGATAGCTGCATTTAAAAAATAACTTAAGCTAAATCTGGTTCTCAGATAAATTAGAATGAATGGCAAAAAGATGTTCCAAATGGCATCACTACAGGCCATGAGTGATGATGAAGCAACAATAATATGAATGAAAAAACCAAAAACCAAAAAGCCCCGGTCTCCGGATTCCAAGGTTACAAAGATTTAGAAGTTAGGAAATTTCCCAGTGGCAGATCACATGGACAGAGGGAATACAAGGCCACCAGGCCTCCTGTCAGAAGAGCTCTGCAGGTTTTCTGCATGCAGGGTCTTAACCAGTATACCTTCTGGCTTGCTGGAATTTTCCAGTCTAATTTCATTTACATTTGGAGCCTGGGGTGTTTAAATTTTAAAATCGTTCTTACAAACAAATCAACAGTATTTAGGATGTTAAGTAAAGGGAAAGCAGTCACTACTTAGCTGTTTAAGGAGGAAAAGGATGAATTTCAATGTTGATTTCAGTAGGTTTTGAATGCTTTTGTTTTCAGCAGGGAACAATAGTCAATGGAGCAGTAATTTTGGCCAACTGGGAAATAAGTGACTTAGAAATGCTTTTAAAGTCCTCTGTACTTAGTAGATCTCAATGGCTCCATTTGGCATGGTTTCAAAAGTCAGACTTTAAAATCTCAATTTCTGTTCTCACTCTAGCCAATGCAAATAAGAGGCAAGGGCAAGGAGAAAGTTTATGGAAAGGAAAATTGGACCTTATGTCTGATCACAAGTCACAAAAGCGTAAGGATTGATACCCAATTGTCCTCATTACAACTTGACACAAATATCCTGCAGGCACAATGCAGAGAGCTGGGCTAATGTTTCTGAACAGAAAAGGAAGATGTTGGAATCCCAGCACCCAGTATCTCAGAATGTGATCTCTTTTGGAAATAGGGTCTTTGCAGATATAATCACATCAAAACCAGGTTGTTAAGGTGGGCTCCAGTCCAAAATGACTGGGGAAAAAGGGAAAATTCTGAGACAGACCCACTTAGGGAGAAAGCCATGAGACATTCAGGCAGAGATCAGAGTGATGCTTCTACAAGCCAAGGAACCTCAAACACTGCCATCAAACCACCAGAAGCCAGGGGAGAGCCCTGGAACAGATTCTCCCTCAGTCTCAGAAGGAACCAACCATGGGGGCACCTTAATCTCAGTGTTCTGGCTTCCAGAATGCTGAGAGAATAAATTTCTGTTGTTTAAGCCCTCTGAGTCTGTGATATTTTGTTGCAGCAGCCCTAGGTAATTAATACAAGGGTAACAGAACAGACATGGGAGGACTGTTATTAGGCAGGGAAAAAGCAGCAGTGCAGACGTCTCCATGTAAGGAAGCTTTTCTTTGGCCAAACTGCTCTTAGAGACTGGCCCTTGCAGGCTGTACAAACAAGTATAGGGGAAGACAGAAACAACTCAGTAAATGCTGAAAAAGAAAACAGGAGAGGGGGCCCTAAGTCAAAACTGCAGAAGCCCCCCACTTCTCTTAATTATTTGGAAAGCAAGCGCTGCCAGGCATACCTCCACAGAAAAGAACGACTCCTGGGGAGTTACACTCATATTGGAAAAATAGACATTTGGTTTCTTTTTGCTTCTTCCTTTATTTCCTTTTCCTGTAGCCTTTAAATAATCAAAAACTATTTATTTGGGACTCTGAGGAATATGTAAGTTTAGACTCCTGTCCTCAGCATGCCTCAAATATAGTTGGAAAGCTAAGGTAGAAAAAAAGAAATTTTAATGACAATTCAGAGGGTTCAATGTCAAAATAAGGGCAGACAATAGGAAGGACTTAAAAAATAGCCAAAATAGCTGCTTACTTCCTTGACTGTCTTTAAGCTGACTGGTACTCAAGCGTAAAGTAATACTGGGTAGTTGGGATAACAATTTCATCATTAATCTGATGCTTTCTGCATTTATCCTTTATTAGATTTAGGAAATTTCTTTTTTAAAAATAATCATGAATTGGGTTGAATATTTATCAAATACCCATTCTTAAAGTCTACTGGAGATGTTTTCCCTACACTTTTTAATGGACTTAATTATAGATTTTATGATATTTAACCATTCGAACGGTCCTAGGAAAAGCCGAGATCATTATTATTTTTCAATATTAAGTGTGACAGGTTGTATTATCTGAAAATGGCTCCAATAAGATTTCCCATTTTACCTACTCTACCAACTGTTAGGTAGCCAAGGTGGCTAAGAAAGGACTGGAGCCAGAAAGTTTCAATTAAGGGCTTTTATTCCAGGAAGGACACTGCGATCTGGGAGCTGAGTCCAAGCAGACTACAGCAGCAAGGAAAAGGGTGAAGGGTTTTTAAGGGTGTACAGCAGATCCCAGGGGAGGGTGGGTCACCCTGCTGATTTGCCCCGAGTGTCCTGAGTACTACACATGCTTGCAAGTAATGTCCTCTGACCGGGTATGGCTGATTCAGCAAGAGAAAGTCTGGGAGATTTATGGGCCTTGTTTCTGGGAAAAGCATGATGGAGAGGGGAGGGGCAGTGAGGATTCAACTTGTTTGCAGCAGGATACTGGTGGCTCTGCCTCAGTTGCTTCTAATAATGGGGAATCTCGTGGTCAGGTGACACATACCTTCTTTGTTCCAGCACAGGTGGTGGCTTAGGTCCTCCAGCTCCCAGCGTATTCTAACACCAACAACGTGAGTTTCCTTTTCCATTGAGAGGTTGGGTTTACATTCCCTCTCCGGAAATCCAAATGTGCCATGGCTTTGGTGGAAGTGATGATGGAACTTCTAAATCTAGGTCATGAAAGGCAGTACAACTTCTGCCTGCTTCTCTTGAGCTATGTGCTCCTGCAACCCAGTCACAATGAGGTGAGAAATCCCCAAAAGCCTGCAGAGAGACTGAAATGAAGGGGAACACTGCTCTCCAGCATACAGTTCAGCTGAGCTCCTAGCTGGCATCCACTACCAACATGGCAGCCAAATGAGTCAGCCACCTTGAAAGCAGATCCTCCAGCCCCAGTGAAGCCACCCCCACTGATGTGACAAGGAGCAGAGACACAAACTGTGAATGCCATGCACAGCCCACATTGCAGATTTGGAAGCAAATAAGAGGATTGTGATTGTTTCAAGACACTAAGTTTTAGGGAGGTTTGCTGTGTAACAATAGATAGCTGACACATGTTATTTGATTCAATTTGCTCATGTTCTATTTAGGATTTTTGCACCCACTTGCAGAAAAAAGATTGGACTATATTTTCCTTTTTTTCTGGTTTTCACTGTCCTTGTCTGCTTTTGTAGCAAAGTTATACAACCCTTAAAAAATGACCTGGTATGTGTTCCTTTTTTTTCCCTCCCTAGTTTCTGAAAGCATCTGGGTAAGTTTGAAATTATTTTTTCTTTAATGTTTGATTAAAATAAGACAAACTAATGTAAAAAGCTGTCAGAGCTTGATGCTTTTCATTTCTTTAAAAGATTTTTGTCTACTGGTCAGTTTATTAAAAAGTTAGGATCTATTCTGATTTTCTATGATTACTTAAGTTGATTTTTCATAGTTTCCTAGAAACTTGTCCACATCCTTCAAGCTTTCAAAATATGAACAGGTATTACTGCAACTGAATTATATTCCCTCATTCATTTTTGTTGTTTATTCCCTCTCTCTGCCTCCCTGATGAGACTTGACAAAAGTATGCATATTTGGCTTTTCAACTGTTAGGTTTCCTTTGCTGTTCATTTTTCTAGCTTCTAATTGTAACTAGAAAAACTGGCGTTCATGCTGCCTGTCACCTACCAGACCCAGGAAGCTGAGGAAGGGATTGAAGCTTTTTAGGTGCTTTATTCAGATGGTCGGCGATCTGAGAAGACTGCAGGTTTGTACCCTGACAGACCATTTTACGTTCCATTGTAAAATGGCCCTTTTTACAGGAGAACAAAGTGTAGGTCAGGGCTTTGGAGTTCAGGGAAAAGTTAATTGGATTAAAAACCTGCAGCATTCTTGCCCTGGGCGGTAGTCTTTAGCTGTGCCCCAGGCGGTGGTCTTTAGCTGTGTCCTGGGCTTTGGTCATCTCACTCTGGAGCACAATGGCTCAGATACCATCTTGAATTGCCTGCAGTCCTCCTGAGGCACAAAGGTGGAACTGCTTATGGTCTCCTGGAGTCAGGGTGGGTCACACCTTCAGTTCCTGGAACAAAGCTTTTATATGCATTGATTACTAAGCTTATTAACTATTATTTAAACTAAAATTTTCGAGTCCCCTGTCATAATGAGTGTAGACAGAAAACTAGTGAAACTTTCTTTAATCACTGTATGTCTTTACTTTCATTACTCCTTTCCAGAGGATCCAGCACAAACAACACCTCTTTTTTTATTACAAAATGTTTTATTACCAAATCTGAAGGATATAATCTGTACCATAACCGTATCACCCTCAAGCTCACCATATGACATTTTAGGTGTAATGTTCCAGTTGCTGTCCATCTCGTGCGAGACATTCACGTACCCACCACCACACTCAAGCAGGCCTTACTTCTGCCGGACCCTGTATACAACTGTTGAGCTTGTGATTTCTCTCTTGCTCCTTTTTTTTTCTTTTTGAGTTGAAATCCTAGCTTTTTATTTCCAGGCTATCATCCCTCAAAGTATCATTTTAGATGCAAAGCTGAACTTTGATAGGAAGTGCTTATCATTCAGTTCCAAATATTTTACAATTTCCCCTGTAACTAGGGAGACTATGTATCAACCAAATTGAGACATTTCGATAGTGAGTAAAAGGGAGTGCTATTAATAATTACATCAGGATCTTACCCATACAAATTCAGATGTATGTACACCCAAGAAATGCCCGGAACGATTGATCTTAAAGATGGCTTAAATCAGGGGGGGTGGGGTTTCAGGTCTTTTCCCTTTTCTTTATTATACTTTTTTTCTGTATTGTTTTAATTATTTTCAATGAATACCCATAATTTGTATATCCAGGAAAAAAAAGTCATTTTAATTGTGGGTCCAAGCAATGGGAGATCTCCATGGCTAAGGCAGAGTGAACAAAGGGGAAAGTGGTAGAAGACCAGATTAACAGGCAAGCTTTGGAAGCAACCCAAGTGCCCATTGGTAGATGAGTGGATAAAACAACCATGCTACATTTGCATAATAGAATACAACTCGGCCATAAAAAAGAAGAAAATCTTGCCTTTTGCTGTAGCAATAGCAAATAGACCTGAGTCCTGACGACTGATACCTGGCTGCTCCGCCCACCTGTGCCACTTAGGGCTGCTGGGGCGGAACCGACCTAAATCCCGCCCCTCCCCGTGTCCAGGCCCCGCCCCTGAGGCGCTCCAGGATCTGGGATTTGCCTGCAACGGCCAGTCCCGCTCACCATCCAGTCCCCGCTCCTCCCGCCCCCAGAGGAAACGGAAGTGGTGGTGGGCCCGGACGGAAGCAGGAAGCGGTGGTGTAGGGTCACGCCCGTGGCGGTGCTGACTGTAGGGCCATGGCGGAGAAGTTCGATCACCTGGAGGAGCACCTGGAGAAGTTCGTGGAGAATATCCGGCAGCTCGGCATCATCGTCAGCGACTTCCAGCCCAGCAGCCAGGCTGGGCTCAACCAAAAACTGTAAGTGGTGGCCAGGTGTCGCCCGCGTTTCCGTGGGGCCGGCCGGGCAGCGTTGGTTCAGGGAGCCAGGATGGAATCGGGGATGGGGAACTGGGATCGGGAAGCCAGGGCCTGGTTTAGAGCCACATCCTCTCTCCCGCCCTCCTGTGGGCCTGGTCCTTCCCAGCCTCCTCGCTCCTGGCTGCCGCCTGTTGCCGGCCTGCCCCCTTCCCGCTTTGCCCTGCAGCGACGGTTTCTTGCAGGCTCGTTTGGAGACGTTCTCGTGCCAGACAAAGAGTTTCTGTTCTGGGGCCACATACGAGGAAGCCATGCTTCATTATTTAAGTCTCTCCCTGCGCACCTCTGACGCCCTCCCGGAGTTTCCTCCTAACTCCCTGGGGAATTCAGAGCTTGTCGGTCCCTAGAGGGGAGGCGGGCTTCACTGGGAGCGCACAGACGTAGGCCTGGGAAGACGAGGGCTGCTGGCACCACCTGTTGCATAGGCCTGAATTTGGAGGAATTCAGGGGAACGGGCGGTGAGACAGGCCCTAGACCCTTTATTAACTAATATATTTTGGCCAACAGCGTTGTGCCAGCATGGTGCTAGGGCCTGGGATAGACAAAGGCAAACACACGAATAGAATGCTCTGGAGAAGGGCTCACGGCTTTATAGGGAGCATAAGCATACACTCCACGTTGCATGCCCAGTGCTGGGGGACTAGCCCTGTGATTTAGGAAGGCTCCCCAGAGGGACTGAAATTCAACCAGGCAGTGAGGACTTTCTTCCGCCCAGACTTTGAGGATGCCTTCTTAACCTGGAGTCCACTGCCCCACCAACAAAATCATAATTCTTCTCAGGGTAATTGTTTTTGAGAGAAGATTCACATTTTTCATGACATTCTCAAGGGAGTTGGTTCCTGTCCCCCAACATTGGCAATTTCTAGTTTAGAAAGTAAATCAACAAACATGTGAGGTATTCTGTAATTTCAAACCCTTCCTTGGAGTTCTGTAGGTAACCAAAAAGTTATGAGCTATGTGTAAACCCTGTATGTGGAAGGAACACCTTTGTGGAGCCCCAGTTGTCCGGGGGTGGTGCTCCCATGCGTGCCATGGAGTTAACCAAATGCCCCCATTTTTGCTTTTTTCCCCAGGAATTTTATTGTGACTGGCTTACAGGATATTGATAAGTGCAGACAGCAACTTCATGATATTACTGTACCTTTAGAAGTTTTTGAGTAAGTACCATTTCTGACATTCATTTGAGTATAATTCTTGTTTAGTTGTGGTGTGGCGACTGCTTCAGTCACGGGTGTTTTAGGGCCTGCTGTGTGGTAGGCACAGCCCAGGCGCTGGGAATATGCCAGTGAAGAAAATGGACAAAAACATTGCTGTCATAGAGTTGTATGTTCTGGGAGGATTAACATTTAAAAAATATCTCAGTATTGTGTTGTTGAAATAGTTACTTATGAATAGAGGAATATTAAATATGAAATGTGAGAACCACCATAGATTCTTAAAGTCCTGTTTAGACAGGACAGCCACATAACTTCCCTTTTAACTTAAAAAAGGGAAAAAAGAGTGAGTCTTAAGTGGGTTATATTTTAAATTTTAAAAAGTGACAGCCAGAAACAACCTGAAAAGTAATCTGGTCTGATGTCTCCTATGCTGCCCCAGGACTGCTGGTTCTTGGAGGTGGTCCTGTATACTCTACTGAAAATAAAAGGTTCGTAGGCCACGTAAGTTTGAGCAGGTTGTTCACAGTTTCGTACAGGAGGGTATGTGTGTCTACCGTAGCCACGGCCCAGAGAATGCATCCAGGAAGTAAACTTAAGTTTTCTGGAATCCAGGTTTTACCACACTGGTTTGGTTGTCACACCCCTGATTTCGCCGGTGAGGGGACTGATAAGTGACTGCCGTGGGCTAGTTGGTGTGAGAGTGAAGACTAAAGTCCTGGACTTGTCTGTAGCCAGCACTGTTTTCTCTGTGACAAACAGCCTCTTCCGGGAGCGGACTCCAGTCGATTTGCAAGAGCACGCTGGTACTGGTTGCAGTAAAACTGGAAGTGTAAACCGCCAGTTTCCTTGGACAGTACAGTGGAACCTTGGTTCTCAAACTTAATTTGTTCTGTTAGGCTGTTTGAAATGCAAATTTTTTTGTTTTGAAAACCAAATCATTTTTTCCCATTAGAAATGCAGTATCAGCATAAAAGTCCTGTTGGGTTGAGAAACGGAGTTTTGTTCGACAACTGAGACATATTTTCTGTAAACAGCTTTGTCGAGAACCAAGTTATTCGAGATGGGAAAGGTTTGAGAACCGACCTTTGACTGGGAAGGAAAAGCTATTGTCATTTTACATCCCAAAAGGTCAGAGGGACAAGTCCAGGTGACAAGGGAGCTCAGCAGCTGTCCACAAAGATCGGACATTCATGCTGCAGTTTTCAGGGGCTCAGCTATGTCCTCGCCTATTGGCCATGGTGTCCCGTTTTCTCTGCATGTTCTCGGTTGGCCCCTGAGTTCTCTGGCTTCAGGTGGGAGGGAAGGTCCTGTGCGTGGGTTACAGGTCTGGACTCCTAGGTGATATGCTGGCCTGTGGAGTGTGGGGATGTGGAGGCTACTTTGCTTTCCTCATCAGTGCTGTTCTGGTCATGAATGTGTGGGACGGGTTTATTGACAGATAGTGAGACGACGGAGAAAGATTGCTGAAGGACAGCAGGGAATAGGGCTTTGGCCAGCTCAGCCCTAGCGCCAGCAGCTGGGCCGAAGGGACAGTGGAAACTCACCTGGGTATTGGCAGTGAGGTTGCCTCTGGGCTCCAGTAAGCAGTGATGGAAACTAAGTCATTTCTGCACGAGGTAGAAGGAGTTGCCTGGCCCACAGTGGCTTTTTCAGCACACACTTTTAGACACACTGACTGTTTTCTGTAACAGGGATAAAGATGTCAGCATGGGCCCTTCTGTCCAGCACTTCCTAACCTCACCGGGTGGGTGTGTTGGCAGAAGTGGGGTCAGCCTTTGGGTCTTGGAAGAAGAGCCCAATCTGAATACTGTTACTGTTGAATGGTTGGTTGTTTAGGACACTTGAACCTGTAAGGTCTTTTGTTCTCCAGAAATGGACAGATTTTGTTTAGAATTAACCATAATTCTGCTTCCTTCACTCCATCATTTCAAGAATATTGCAATGCAATGGAATTTCTAGAACTTGTGATTTATTAATTTTTTGTTATCTGTCGTAAAGGCCAGTTTTTATGCCATTAAGTAACTTCCCAGCGCCTTTAATCTAAAGTGATAATTTTCTTTAGCTGAAGCATTAAAATACATAAATTGGACTTAGCGTGGTGGTGGTAGTTTTTGTTTCTTATGAATAATTCAGTTTAGCTGAGCGGTACGAAGGTCTTCAGGGCACAGAAGCAGACAGGTGGCCGACCGGTGGTAAGATGTGCATATTGGTCTAGGCAGTGTGTTTAATGAAATCTTTGGGATGAGGAAGACATCTTGGGGAAGGTGTTGAAATTTTCAAGAAGCAGTTTTATACTGTTTAGAAATAATTGGGGAGAATCTCTCTGTTTAATTCAAGTTACTTAGGTTATTTAGCAGTGTGCCCCTACTAAACAAGGTGGCGCGGGGAGGGAAGCAGTGGAACAGTTTGTAAAATAATGTTGGGTGAACAGGGCTCGGATGTCTTGCTTGCAGCTCTCCCCCCTTCTCCCTCTAGCAGCCTGAGGCTCCTCCACATAGGGTTCTCAAGAATGGGGGGCCTGGCGTGTAGGCTGCATCTTGGAGGGCTCTCCCTGGCTCCCCCATGTTGCTGTGCCTGAAGCCCTGGCCCACTCGTAGCTCTCTCATACCGAGAGCTTCCTAGCCTCATAGGTTGTTGTGAGGATCCAAATGTTAATGGCTGGGAAGCCTTTGGGAAGCACGGATGCTGCAGATGTAAAGTGGTGTAGCTCTGGAGCTTACTAGGTTTATAAGTGATCGTTACTCGATTGTATGAGGTGTTCATATTATTACAAGTAATATGAGATCACACCCATCCTTGTATAAGTGAAGGAATCCTAATTTACCTGGTCCTTGGGCACAGTTTCTTCTCTACAGGACCATGTGAAGTTATCTATAGCTAACTCCCCCTCCCCCCATAAGAATAGATATTAGCAAAGAGAGTGTTAAATTCGATGTTTCTTGTTTCTAGATATATAGATCAAGGTCGAAACCCACAACTCTACACCAAAGAGTGCCTGGAAAGGGCCCTAGCAAAAAATGAACAAGTTAAAGGCAAGATTGACACGATGAAGGTAAGGCTCCTATAAACAGAAAATAATGTCACAGCACAAATCGTTACAAAGCAAATTTGGCTGGTAGACTCTCATTCTTTTCCATGTTTGGTGAGACACCAGCTATCTTACAACATTACTCAGTTGAGACTTCTGAATTGTGTGGCATGCAGTAAAGAGTTAAATATCAGTGGTGCCTCCTGGCGGGCCTTTTCCTGTAACTGTGGCTCTTTGGCTAGGAGGAGTCTTGAATCTTCATTCCCTTTTGCATCTCTGGGGGCAGTCTCCAGCTTCTGACTGCAGACCCCTTTGTACCACATCCCCTTGTCACACCCTTCTCCACAGAGAACTTGCTCTGTTTCTGAGCTGCGATGAGATCTAGAAAACTCCGTGCATCTGCAACACGAAATACATTGTTTTTTTCTTTCTTAAATTCACTCAAATGTGGTTAATATTGGAGTGTGTGTGGTTTGATTTCTCCTCTAATTGGATAGTGCCATCCCTTTTCTGGCCTCCCATTTCTGTCGGTCTCATGCAAGGATCCCTGCTGCCTCTCCACCCCCACTCCTCATTCTGGCCCAGCCATGCTGGTCTTGTTTCCATTTCTGGAGTTCACCAAACCCTCTCCTTCTTGTTTGTTCTCGTGTGGTCTTTTTTGTCTGGAGCTCTTGCATGCTCTCTGCACACTGCCTTTCCTTTGTGGTCATTGTGTGTCACCTGCTGAGGGAGGTGCTTTGGGGCGAGCCTTTCCCAAGCTCTTTCCTGAGAGCGCTGAGGAGGATTCCTCTTTTTTTCTCTATTCTTTCTCTTTCTTGCAGCTTATACTCCAGGATCGTGGGGCGTGAGTGTTCCATTCCTGCTGGTGCCCAGCAACCACGGGTGTGCTCAGACGGTGTCTGATGTGACTTTTTAGGGTCAGAGGGTGTGAGGAGCAATGAGAGAGACACTCAGGATAACAGTGATCACATGTTGCCCTGGGGTTGCAGGGCTTCCTGCTGTGCCCCAGGTGATCTGTCCTGGTGATGGGCGGTGTGCCCTGGAGGGGCGTTTGCTACAACTGTTAGTGTGGCTTCATTTCTCTCTTGTCAGTTTGAAAGGCAGTTGCTGTTGTATCGGCGTCACCACGGGAAATAATACAGCTTTAATCGGTAGTAAGCCGTGCCTATTTGGACTGTTTTGTGAGGGAGTTGCACTGTCCAGCAGAAATCTCCACATGATCAGGGATGTGGTCCATGAGGTTCTGCTCGGTCCCACCACGCTTTTGTGCAACTCCAGTGCCTGTGGGAGATAAAGAGGTTTCCTCTTGGCAGTGCCACCTGGCAACTATGGTTTATCTTTGATTTGCCTCTGTTGTTGCTTGGTGTTTTCTGCCCAAGACCTGTGGAAGTCACTGAGCAGTTACGTGGCCTGCCTTTGTCCAGTGGGTGTGTATTGAAGGGCTGAAGTGCAGTCTCTTTTGAAAATGTATTCTTAACTACTCAAGTACTATATCTGTGTATACCCACAGTGCTTCTTCTTCGTGTAGCTTATAAGAAAAGGTTTTGAGATGCTTATAGATACTTAGCTGCCTTTAAGATTGGCGTTAAACAAATGTTATGCTGGTAAGTACGATCAGGAAGCCATGGCATTTGGCGTAGACAGGTTTCGAGGTGCTCTGAATGCTTTGATTGAGCTGTTCGCACACACCGTGCGATGTGGTTTGAGCTATTCATTGCTTCATTAAATATTATTTGCAGATTCCTGTTACGTGTGCTGTGTACAAAAATTGTTTGCACATGCGTGAATGGCTCCCTATAGGAGGGCCTTTTATCACTTTGAAGCAGGAGGGAAGAAGTGTATTTGAACATGATTTCCTCTTTCAGCTAGTTCTTAATGTACCTGTAACATAGTTGCAAGTGTAGTTTGCAGCTGGTTTACCAAGTATCGCATCCACGGGCGGTGAGCAGGCAGCACTGGAACATGGGATTGCATGAGGGAAAGTGGATTCCGGTCTTTGGAGGGCTCTGGGGGGTGTGGTCTTTAACTTGGGTGACAGATCACAAAGATATTTTGACAGTATACATTTTTCTTCTTAGAAGTTTAAAAGCCTGTTGATTCAAGAACTTTCTAAAGTATTTCCAGAAGACATGGCTAAATACCGAAGCATCCGAGGGGAGGACCACCCCCCTTCCTAACTTCATCCTCCCTCTGTCTGAAGATCCTTCTAGTCCTGTTTGCATCGCTGTGACCTTCAGGCAGCCTGTGAGTGAGTGTCCTTGGACGATGGGGCCTAGAGGGCTTTGCGGAGCTGTGCGCCAGCAGCCACCCCTCGTTTGCAGATGGCTGGTGAGCTCAGGTCTTTGAGGATGATAATTTGATCCTTACGGCAGAATTGTCTTGAAAATATTAAATGTGTTAGGTAAGGTAAAAGGTTTTAAAAATTCTACTTAATACACTGTTTGCGTACTTTTTTGTTCTATCTTACTATGGTGTCAAAGAAAGCTAAAAAATAAAATAAAAATAAAAAAATTGGTTTAATATGAGAAGTACTTGAATTGGTTTTATATTTTATATTTTCAAGTTTAGTGCATAAAGACTGTTCAGTGTAACTGTTTATATGGATTTCAATTAGACATAAGCATATAATAAAGTCTTTAAGTACTTATATGACTTATTCCATGTCATTATTTTGTAATATTTTTATAGTATAGTACAATGTATCTTGTAAACAGTCAATTATTGTGTCCCCACAGTATGAGTAATATTCATAAAATTTATTCTCTAGGCAGTTAGGCAGGAAGAGCCAAAGCAAAATGCAGAATTCTGATTTCTTCACAGCTGCTTCATAGACAGCATAACAAATACTGAAGAAGGCAGATTAGGGACCTGCTGAAGAACATCCTGCAGACTGCTTACCGACCACAGGGGGCTTCTGATCAACGGCACCGTCTGACTCAGTGGGTCCTCATGGGCCTTGGGAGGCTGCCTGGCTTGTAAACTCGTGATGCTCTGGCATCTATGGGCCACACTGTGAGTTGCAGCCCTGGTGCATCATTGCTCATGGGTAACTTGCGGGCCACCTGCGTCAACATGACCTGGACTTGTTAGAAAGGTGGGCCCAATTCAGGCCTACTGAGTTACAGGCCTTAGCTGGAGCCTGGGAACCTGTATTGTTGATTTGCTTCCCTTGAGTGATTCTGGGCCTGTTTAGATCCCAGAACTTGCTCTAGGGACTTTGATGTCATCAGTGTATAGCAGTGTCAGTGGTCTGTGTCACCTAAGACTGTAGGAATGGTTTAGGGAAGTGAGAATCAGAGCCCGGCTTTCATTGTCCTCACTGTCCGTTTCTGGAATGCAGGGACTTGGGCATGGCCACTGCTGCCCAGAGGGGTCTTAATTGCAGAGTCAGGGGCCACACGCCTTAGGAAGTTGCTACTTTGTTAATAGTTCCATGCTCTCCCAAATGACACCAGAAAAGGGCCTCCCACATGGAGACATGATTTCTACTTGCTGACAGGACTCCCCTGTCCACTAGGTCCTGGAGCCAGCGGTCCCCCCTCCTGATTTGGTTTCCCACCTCTAATCTCCCTGACTATTACCTGCTCCACAGAGGCTTTGGGGCCTGGTTTGCTGAGCCTTTCCCAGGCACTGTTGTCTTGAGTCAAGTCAGTTGGTCCTACTTCACCCCTCAGCTATGGGAGCTTGTATTTATGTTACAAAGCCAGAAATGGGCACAGAGGCTAAATCCCAAGCCCACTCACGCTGCTAATGTGTAGCAGAGTTGCATGTTCAATGCTGGCTGACCTCACCCAGGGTTCGTGTTCCAAACCACAGCACTATGCTGCCTCAGTAGATGACATCATTCTGCAGTTGCAACTGTAGCCCAGCTGCTCCAGACCATTACCCTCACACTTAAAACATTGTGCAGTGACTCCAGGTTTTGGTCTCCTCCTCCTCGGTAGGAGCATTTTCATTCCCTCTGCACTGGTGCCTGGCTGGTCCATGGGTGTCCCTGATTCCCCTTTGGTTCTGATACATACATATAGGGTGTAGCTGGCAAAGGGGAAAGGTTGGTTCTGCATATGCGGGGTCTGGGAGTCATAGGTGGCCTTGGGCCATTTAGTATAGATGTCTGACTTTGGGGTGAGCAGGTTGCCATCAATTAGTGAAGATGCTTATTCGTGGCCAACGATAATACAAAGCCTGACAGCACTGTGGGTGAGTTGACCGTGGCCCAGCAGGGCAGGTGTAGCTATAATATGTCACTCTGGAATGATCACCAGTCCCCTTTTCACTGCAGACTGAAGTATGTGGTGTGCTGCTCTGGAACTCTTAGGCAGTTCTCTCACGTGTATTGACAACTCCACCACCACCACCACAGTGGGTCCCCAGGAACAAACAGGAATGGCAGCTCACGATGCCATGACATTGTGCCATGTTCTCCCTGCGTTCATGGGTTGGTCTCCATTTGGCACTGTAGCTGCTGGCATTTGCATTTATTGCGAGTTCTAGTCACTTGCAGTCTTCTTTAGGTTCAGAAATGACGTGTTACGTGATTTCAAAGGGGCATTGAAAGGTCCGCAGGCCACCGTGCAGACTCACAATGAAGGTGTGGTGATTACAGTTGCCACTGCCTCGACTTCTCCACCAGAAGGTCCAGGACCACGCCTCAGACCCCCGTGTGCACCCTGAACTCACTGTTCTTTGCTTGGCCCTTTGACCCCGCCCCAAGGGCCTCATTTTAATTAATAATTATTGGAACCTTCCTTGTGAAATGTCAACCATTTTGATGGGCTGCTTCTCTTCAGGTCACTTCTATCCATAGACATCAAATTTGTCGCCAATTCCTCCTTTGATTGTGAATGTTTCTCCCCACCTCCTTCATCAAAACACATGTCAAGCAACCAACTGGAAAGCCCAGTCACTCTCGACACGTGACCACATCCTGTGCCACCGCGAGTGGTCCCTGGTACTTCTCGGGGGCTTGAGCTTTGAATCACTGTTCTAGATATCTACCCTGCCTCTGCGGGAAAGAAACTCAAAAACCAAATATTAAGCCCCACCTTTATGTAGAAGTAGAATGTCCTTTATCTTTTTGGGTAGAGGAGGTCTGTCCAGAAGGTATCCAGTCATGTAATATGAAAAATAGACGTTTATTGAAGAAGATAAAAAAAACATTGTATATAGGACGATGACGCCTCAGTCCCCTTCAAAGTAGGCACCTTGGGACCTCACACAGTTCTCCCAATTGCCATCAGCTACCCATCATATTTTCCTGAATCTCATCAACGATGATCTGAAATCTCTTCCTTTCAAAGGTGATTTTAGGTTTGGTAAAAACCAGAAGTCACAGGGCTCCTACTCTGGGTTGTAAGGGGTCTGAGTAACCTGGGTGATTTGATGTTTTATCAAAATACTGCTTGAGACGTGATGCATGAGTGGGTGCATTGTTGTGATGAAGCTGCCAATCACCAGTTGCCCATAGCTCCAGCCTTCTGAATCATCCAAATAGTTTCTGAGGAGGAATGTTCAAGTTTAATACAAAATTGGATGTAGATTTGTTGCTCTACTTACTCAGTCATTTTGAATGTGACAGCCACACAGTACACATGCTCACTGATATCTGTTGCCTCCACTGACTAGTACAGTGAAGTCTGCATTGTTCACGCATGTGCATTCCAGTCCACTCTCCTTGGCTGCCAGGTTACATCGATGTGGCGCAAACAGTTCTCATTATATTAACAATGTCTGGACTTTTTCTGGGCAGACCTCGTCATATATCAGATGTGTTTGTACAGAAAACTTAGAAAAATATAGCTGAGAAAAGCACTGTATTGCTGTAGTTGTCAATGTTGTGCTTTTTAATTATCTAGACATTCTTTATTCACAATCATGAATAATTAGGTGTGGAATTATTCCTATACATATAAGTTGGTAATGTTTCTTTTAAAACACTGTACCATGAAAATCTGGGAGAGTTCAATAAACCTTCTGCTACATAATAACTGTCAGTGCTTAGTGTTCCATTAATGTAGTAACAGCAGATACTTAATATGTGTAACTGGTATGGCAGACACAGTTTAAGCACTTTTAATGCTTTGACTCAGTCCCCACGGGAAACCATTGAAGACCTGGAGGCACGGGGAGGTTGGGTGACCTGCTGGTCACTTAGCTAGCACGGGGCCGAGTTGGGCTTGCATCTGCACAGTCACAAGTCTGGCTCCGCATGGCCGTCTTGCCTCTTGCACTGAGCCCGTCAATCACTATTGGATATCTACGTAGTTCACAATTTTTTTTATTAGTACAAAACACTCATCTTTGTTCATACACTTTCCTCTGCTTGTTCAGTGATGATTTAGGATAAATTTCGGGAAGTTGGTTATGGCATTTACATTTGTTCAGGGTTGCTGTACTCATTTGCCCTCAAGCTCTAAAATAACCAGGTGTTGGTTTTAAAGGCAAATGTGCCTGTATGGGGTAGTAATGTCACTGGGTAGTTTATCGATTATGTTCTTATCAAACAAAAAAAAAAGAATGGCCTGTATTACTACAGCCAATGAGGACACAGAGGCTGACTGCTAATAAGGTCATGTGGCCACCCCAAACAACCAGATGTCCTGCTCTGTTTTCTGCCACTTACCTGGACAGAACTGACCCACCTGACCAACTGACAGAGGTGCCACTGCTCCAAGAGGAACCTGCAGAACATGCAGGGCTTGATTCTTTAAAGACTCGGGCAATGTTAGGGGACAGCTGTCCTTTTTAAGTGGACCACAAACCTAAGAAGTTACAAATGGAAAAGATAATACACTTGTCTATATAAATGTTAAATAACAACACCCCAAACTAATGTAAAGTCACAAAAACACAATAAACACCAAAGACAAAACATTAAGAAACCTATTCATGTGGCAAAGAGCTGAATATCTACTGTACACAGAGCTTCTGCACTAATAAAAAGGCAAATGATGGAAGAACAGGCAGCTGTTCATTGTCACATCGTTTATGACAGGAAAAAAGTAACAGGAAAGAGGCACTAAGTTGAACGTCTGGACACAATAGGTTAAATTATAGTTTATCTGTTTGATGGGTTACTACGCAGTGATTAAAAAGAATGAGAAAATAAAATCTGTATGTAATAATAAGGAAAAATCGCCAAGATATACTGTTATTAAAAACAAGTTTGTTTAGCAAACATTAATTAAGGGTCTAGCTACGGTGATGTAAGCTATATGCAAATCTGAATGAGTGTTTCTCCAAGGTGATCTGCCCACTTGTGGTGGAACCCCTGGGGGGCTTATTTAAAATGCTGATTTTAGGCCCCACTCCATAAGCACTGCTATACCAGAGTCCTCTCCTCCCTTCATTTCTAAACAGCACACTCCACCTATGCACTCAGTGTTGTGTTCCTCAGGAGTTCTCTTTCCTTGTACACCCTCTCCCTGGGCAAGCCCGTCCATCTCATGGCTCCAGTTACAATCTTGTGCCAAGATTCTCAGGTCTGTATACATCCCTGCTAAGAGAGTCCCACCCGCCCTTAACCCAACCTTCTGCTCCTCTCCACTTGGCTGTCCCCCAGGCACCTCCAAATCAGTATTGCCAAAGCTGGACTTAACATCTTTCCCACCCAAACCTCTCCCCGTGTCTCCCTCTCAGAAAGTGGCACCACTTTCCTTCCAGATCCATCATTCTTGCTTCCTTTTCCTCCTTCACCACTTCCCCTGCCTATCACTAAGTCTCCTAAACACCCCATTTCTTTGCCATTTTTACTACAGTCGTGCTAGTATTTGGTTCTCCCAACACAGCACATCCCTTCCCTCATGGTTCACCTCCCTACCTGGCTACTTGACTCAACTTCCAGGTTGCAGTGTAACAGCACCTGCATTAGCTCACCTTCTCTTGGAGCAGAGCTGGTCTACTTGTTAGTCTTTCCTTTGACATTCAGTATCAAAGGCACCGAGAGTTACAGGGGAAGCATCTTACCTTCAAGACTGTAATCTCCTTCAGAGCCTGGATCATGCCAGTCTTACTCATTCCTATGTTCTAGGATTTACCATGGGCCTGACATACAATGATGCTTATTAGTCATTGAACAATTAGTGAGCAATCAAATTATATGATACAAGCAAGTCTAGGTATTTGGGGAATCATGCATGGATCCAGCAGTGGCTAAGTGAAATGGCACAAAGCAATTGTGTGACAGTGGAAGTGAAATGTCACATTGGCATTGGACCATGGAGAAGACTGTTTTATCCTCACAGGATGAAAGTCTGGGTGTTTCCCAGGCCCTACATCCACGTTCTGAAACATTAACAGGGGGCGGAGCTCACAAGACGAAAATGACCAGACTCCATCAAAAGTTTAGTTGGCTGTCTGAGGTCTCTCCTGAAACTTGGGATGGAGATGGATGGGAAACAACCCTCCCAGACCACTCAGTGTGTTTCTGCACAGAAAAAGACCTGGTTCAAAATGGCTTCATGCCCTCACTCCCCTCATCCTGGCCCATTTGGGATCTGCTGAGGGCAGGCTGTTTGCAGGGACTTCCGGCCCATTCACTTTGTCTTTGCTCAACTGAGCTGATGTCCCTGGGTCAGCAATGGTGGGGCTTTCACATGTTTGCCTCTACTTTCTAGAACCCTCACATAGCCTTTGGCCAAGTTTTGGAGGTCAACAAAAAGATTCAGATGAATGTTAACTTTTCCTATTATTATAGAAAGAATGTTGCTTGCCCTTAAAGTGTACAGCCGTATGTCCATTTTATTTGGCTCTAAAAGGATTCCATGTCCAATTTATTGTAGTTTTTAAGAATCTGTTGTAATACCATTTTTACCCAAGCTATACTAAGTACAGAATAACTTTATTAACTAGCATTCACTATTATTTAATTATTGTACCCCCTTTATTGATTTTTAATGTAAAAATTCAAATGCATGTACTTATATTTCTTAGATGGAAATGAAAAGTCAAATAGTTTTGTATTAAGGTAGAGATGAAATCATTGCAACAGGAAGATCTAAAATGAAAGAAGATAGAAGATTGTTTCTCTTACCCACAGCCTGACTGGTCTAGGTCTGTAGGGCGGTTGTACTCAACAAGGCCATTGACTGCTCTGTTGGGAGCTGCCCTACAGAGAGGCTCACGTGGCAAGAGGTTGGTGCCTCCAGCCAGAACACAGTGTACCTGAACCCCACCACAGCCATGTCCACCAGCTGGGACACAGACCGTCACCCATGCAGGCTTCGCTGACTACACTGGCAATGGCTTGCTATAGCCCATGAAAGACCCTGGGCCAGATACACCCAGCTAAGCCCTGCCTGGTTCTCTGACCCACAGAATCTTTGAGCCAATAAGCATTTGTTTGAACTCTAATTTTAGGGGTAATATGTTACCTAGCAATAGCTAACTAATACACTAGTTAGTGAGAAATAGATGTATAGAAAAAAAAATAAGGAATGGGAAAAAAAGAGGACGTTTCTGTTATTTCATTTTGCATAACACCCAATCTCTTCCTTATCTTCCCTGCCCCTGCCTCTCACAATTCACTTTGGTAGCCAAAAAGAAAAAACATTATTTATTTACTCATGACTCTTTGACTTGGACAAGGCTCATTGGGGACAGCTTGTGCTCCACAGGACCTCACCTCAGGCTGGCAGGTTCACTGCCAGTGTAGCCCACTCATACGGCTGGCAAGGTGGTGCTTGCTGGGACTGGGTGCTGGGCTGTTGGCTGGATCCTCAGTTCTCTTCCCCATGCCCTTCCTTAGTGGTGAGGTTGGGCTGCTCATCACCTGGACTCTGGGTTCTGAGAGGGAGGGTCCCAGAATTGAATGATCTAAAAGGACACATCCCATTGTACAAGCTCCTGCTTGTGTCTTGCTTACTTGCTGCTGTCCTGTTGGCCAAAGCTAGGCCCGTGGCCAAGCCCTGAGTTAAGGGCATGAGTTCTGGGAGGTGTGGTTCTTTGTGGGGCCATCAAAGCAGCCATTTGCGACAGAGGCATGTGCTTATATAAAATACCCATGGTTCTTTTTATTATATAAGACTTACATAGTTGTATTATTTGGAATTAGATCATTTATCCACATTAAGAAGCCTTTAAAAATCCAGCTGCATGACTTCATTCTGAAAGTTATAGCAGCAATTAGCTAAGTATAAAACTCTTGAGCAATGTTTCCATGTTCAATTTATTTCTCCACTTGACTGTTATCATAATGTTACCCACTCTTATTTCCAGATTTCCTTTTTTACATGTCCCTACATGACTATCTACTACACCTGTGATGCATCTTATCCATCTTTGGTGGGCAGAATAATGGCTCCTCAAGACATCCACATCTTAGACCCTGGAACTGTTACCTTACATGGTATGGGGGAGGGACTTTGCAGATGCGATTAAGATAAGGATCTCGCGATGAGAAATTATTCTTTGCAGATGTGATTAAGATAAGGATCTCAAGATGAGAGATTATTCTGGATGATCCAGGGGGACCCAATTTCATTGTAATTTTCCTTATCAGAGGAGGTGGTAGGAAGGATGTGTGATGATGAAAGCTGAGGTGAGATAGGGAGAAGGAGGTGGGGAGAGAAGAGAAGAGAGGGACAGATTCTACACTGTGCTTTTGGGAAGTGGCCATGAACCATGAGTTAAGGTAAGGTGTCCTCCATAAGCTGAAAAAGACAGCCGATTTTTCCCTAGAGACTCCAAAAGCAAAGCATCCCTACAGACAACTTGATTTTTAAGACGCCTGACCTCCACAAGTATAGGATAACACATTTGTGTTGTTTAAGTGTGTGATCAACAGTTACAGCAGCAATAGGAAACTAATACTCCAACTGAGCAAACAGATGAGGTACAGAATATGGATAGAAGAGGTAATCTGTTCACTGATCTTTGAAGAGGCAATGGTTATATTTACTATTTATGTTTGTGGTTTAATTGTCATAGTCTTGTTTGACCTAAGGTTCGAAAAACACTTCTAACATATGAAGTCATCATCCTGGAAAACATTTTGCAGAGGAGATATGGAAATACAAGGTCTGTCCAGAAAGTATCCAGCCATGTAATATGAAAAATAGACATTTATTGAAGAAGATACAAGATACAAGAAACATTGTACACAGGGCAATGAAGCCTCAGTCTCCTTCAAAGTAGGCACTTTAGGGCTTCACACAATTCTCCCAGTTGCCATCAGCTGCCCCATTATATTTTGCTGAATCTCACTGTTGGTTTCCTGAAAATCTCTTCCCTTTCAAAGGTGATTTTAGTTTTGGGAAAATCCAGAAGTCTCAGGGCACCAAATCTGGGCTGTAGGGGAGCTGAGTCACCTGGGTGATTTGATGTTTCGCAAAAAAACTCTGCATGAGACATGATGTGTGAGTGGGTACATTGTTACGATGAAGCTGCCAATCACCAGTTGCCCATAGCTGCTGCTTTCTGAATCATCCAAATAGTTTCCAAGGAGGAATGTTCAGGCTTAAAGCAAAATCTGATACAGATTCGTTCCTCTACTCACTCAGTCATTTTGAATGTGATGGCTACACAGTAAACATGCTCACCCAATGGCATATACTATCCCCACTGACTGGTACAGTGAAGGCGTCATTGTTCACACGTGCACTCTAGTCCACTTTCCTTGGCTGCCAGGTTACACTGATGTCATGCAATCCATTCTCATTATATTAACAATGGTTGGTCTTTTTTCGGACAGTCTTAGTATAGCAGACATATACCAAGACTTAATTTCTGTTCTGACATCTGTGAGAAGTTTCATTGCTCTCTCCTCAGAGGTCAAGGATTTACCTGAGGAGGAACAACAGCACTGCCAGAAGGAGCTCTTTAAGTAGAAAAGGACAGTTGAAAGTGCATACAGTCTCCACAATTCCTGACTGATGCCTGGATGAGTTTCCTGCAGCTGCCATAATAAAGTGCCACAAACTGGGTGGCTTAAAACAGTAGACAATTTTGTTGTGGTTCTGGAGACCAAAGGTCTGAAATGAAGGTGTTAGTTGTTAGGGCCTCCTCCCTCTGAAGACTCTAGGGGAGGATCCTTGCTTCTTCCAGCTTTGGTGCTGTCTCACACCATGTGTCTTCTCTTCTCCATGTGTTCCTCCTATGTGTCTCTTTAAGATGCTTATTACTGGACTTGGGGTCCACCTGGATAAGCCAGGATGATCTCATCTTGAGAATCTTAACTACATCTGCAAAGATTCTTTCTAACTCAGGTCACCTTTGCAGGGTCCCAATGGACAGATCTTTCGGGAAGTCAGCATTCATCTACGACTCTGCCCTTTAGGCAGGCCAGCCATCAAGGCTTTGCTGACCCAGCCTTGTTAGGGTCAGGTCTTACTCTGGGATTTGCGTGGCCATTCTTCCAGATCCACCCAGAGCCCAGCCACTGCCCACTGTGTACCTTTAACGTCTGTGTGCCTTTACCCAGTGGACATGGGTCATGAGTTCAGAGTTTAAGACAGAGGACTTGGGAAAACACTAACACAGTCCGTGTCCCTGTACAGACAGAAGCACCGTTTGTCTTCTTCCTTGTCCTGTATGATCCTTTTCTGCTTTTTGAAAGGAAAAAATTGAATTGTACAAGAAGGGACAAAAAGACATAGGCCTTCTGGCTTGGCAATAAGGGAGAAATATTGTGTGTGATGGTGGAAGTTACAAAGCTGTGAAAGCAGGGATCCTTGCAGACGGCCTTGACACACACACACTTTAATAAATCCTCATTATTGCAAGTATGCTGAGGGCGGAACAGGCTTTCATGTGGCAGAAAAACCCAGCAGTGCACAGAAGGTGTGTGCCGCCTGCCTGTGCAGCCCTGACGCAGGTAAGAGGCACTGCAGGAGCCTTGGGAGCTCTGGGAGGGAGGTTCACAAAGGACATTCCTGGTTCCCATTCATGGCAGTGCTGGAAGATGCTCACATGGGTGCTCCGAGAGGAAAGGTGACACATGCATTGACCCAAACTGCATGCCCTTGTTTGATACTGAGGCTACCCAGCGGGACGCTTGTATCTCTCTGTCAGGCTGGTGAGTACAGGTTCCCTCCCGCAGCAAGTCAGCCACAGGCTCGCCCTAAGCATTTATATGAGTGCCATTTTAAAGACAAACATTGAAATGGCTTCTTTCATTTGCTAAGCGCATGGAGAACACAAAGAAATGCGATGCACACGTTCATTTAATTTTAAAACGCCTTGGAGATGTAGGAGGAGGCCAGTTCTGATTCGGTGGCCATTGTCTGCTGCTGGTCACTTATTTTAGGAAGAGCCCCGTGCCTCACGTCCACGCTCGCACATGCGTAGATGTTACAGCACCTGAACAGACAGACACACATGTATTTACTCTCTATTGTGCTTAGAACTTTTTAGGTCCTCACTTAATAAGTCAATCAATAGCGACCAGTCAATAAAGGGTCTCTTAGTTTTATTATTTCTCTTTTACCTTTATTGAGTCTTATTGCTAGTCTTGGTTCCCAGAGCAACCGTTTGATTTTCTCAGCTCCTAACACACTGCCCCAGTGGGACACTGAGCACTGGTTGGAGGAGGGTGAGGAGGAAGGTGGAGGTGCTGTGCTGTCCCCACAGCGGGCAACAACATGGTTAGGTAAGCCAGTGCTCAGGTCCTTCGTTATTTCCTTCTAGACTTTCCCTGCGGAGATGTGCAATCAGACAGATCAGCCGCTCCTGTGATGTGGGCACAGGCAAGTGGGGTCACAGGCGCGGTCTTTTTTGCCGTTTTTATGGTGGAGCCATTAGGATAATGAGTGCTGGAAGGGAGGCAGTGCTGCGCTGCAGCTGAACACGCACAGGCTGAGAGAACAAGGGATGCGCTGATGGAATATTTATTTCTGGCTTTATTTATAGCATCGTCTGTTGCAGAATCAGAAAGCAGCAAAGCGGCAGATAGGTGGACCAGCCCCACGTGCCCCATTGCTGCCGAGGCTTTGCAGGTGCTCAGGCTGTCACACGTGTCCCTTTGTTTTCTTTCAGGTCCCTGTCCCGCGTCTGCTCTGTACTTTATAATTCTGCCTCAGCTCCCTGGGATTCTGTGACTGAGGTACATTTCACAAGGCCTTCTGCTGCCCGGCAGTTAGGTGACTTGCGTGCGAGACAAGCGGGATTGCTAGAATCTTGCTTTCAGCACGGCTTTTCTGACTTTTCATTTTTGTGGGTCCCCATTGAGCTAGGACTGTTTACAATGGTTCAGAGGCATTTAATTTTGTTTCCACTATCTTTGAAGTTTTGAAGGTTTTTAGGGGTTAGCCCTCATATAATATCAATAATACTTTAAAATTTAAAAACAACTGTACATAGTAGATCTCCCAGGATAATTTAAAATGGAATACATTGGATAATTGAAAATAATTATATATATATTTGTGTAATTTTATTACATTAATTATATTATAATCATCATTGGCTTTCATGTACTGTTTTATGTAGGTTGGCTTGAAATTAGGGAGGGTTCAGGTAACAATGAAATGAAATGATAGAGATTAGTTCTTCTCTGGCGACAAGCAATTCAAAGTTGTATATCCAGAACAGCTGTAGCCCCTCACAGGCATCGACCAGGACCCACACTGATCTACGTTTTCCTCTGCCATTTTTATTAGGTGGTTTTGCCTTCACATCACAAGAAGGCTGCTGAATGTCCTGACATCATGTCTGCATTCTGCATAGGGAGGACATAGAAGAGAAAGGCAAAAGGTGGTGAGAAAAAAGACTTCTCCTGTGGAGGCGTTGCCATTTTATTCTAGAAGGGTTATCTCTCTCAGAGACTTCTGTCCACATGCCACTGACCACAGTGGCATCTCATGGCTACCCCTAGTTGCAAGGGAGGTAAGTCGATCTGGATCTTAGCTTTCACAACCCTCAAAGTAGAGGCAGGCAAGAGGGGAGGGGACTGGGAATGGGAGTTGTCAGGCAACCTGGCCCTGGCACATTCAGAACAAAGAAAGATGTGGATTTCCACATACTGGGTGCTAATGTTTGTCCTTTCTTGCAGAAACTTACTTGTAGGGGTAACTTAAGGCTAAAACTTTAAATTTCATATAAGTAACTTTAGGTCCTACATGCAGAGTTATGAATATTTTGTTTTGTTTATTTAACAAATATTTGGGTCTTTTATATTAAGAACCAAAAGTACAAGGTACAAGGAAGGATGAGTCATATCCTAGCATCCAGACAGATACTGAAACGAGAAGGACGGGGACATGGGGCCTTCCACAGGCTCACCCTGGGAGTGCTGGGTAGTAACATCCATGATAAAGATACTGCAGCAGAGTCAGGGTTCGTGGCCCGTTCCTCCTTGTGTCCCGAGCTGCAGATGAGTGGCACTGTCAGTGTCCTGCCCCAGGTCCACGCCATGCTTCCTATGCTGGTTTCACCTCTACCTGTCTGTAGTCCCAAATCAGTGTCCAGATGCCGCCTCTGAGATGAACAAACCACTAAAAAAGCTGGAAGGTGTTGGCCCTGGCCCTCTGAGGTGGGCCGACTCCCAAGTATAGAGATGGAAAAACTTGGAAGCACAGTCACTCTAAAACACTTCCTGTGACCCGTGGGTGGATGGGGGCAGGGAGCTGGGTGTCTGGGGAGCCAGGAGGGAAGGACATTGGTCCTTGTCTTCCTGCATTGGCTACAGTGCCAGGGTTTGTATCAGCAGCATCAACCTCTTGATAGCATCACACCCAGTTTATTTTCAACTTATCTTTTCTCCTTCATCTTCAATCATCTCTTCTGACCTTCCTATTCCTTGCGCCTGTGCCTTCTCAAGGCTGGGGGAGGTGATGGATGCATAGACAGTTAGAGAGTTCACAGGCCTCCCACCTTCTTTCTCCATCTTTCTCCCTTTCCTTCTCCTTCCTCCTCCCCCTCCCTCCCACTCTTCCCCTGAAAATGCCCTGAGCTCTGTCCTGTGTCCTTCTCAGTCGCCCTCCCTCCCACAAAGGGACTGAGTTTGAGATGTGTTCCCTTTCACACACTGTCTATGCGCCACCCCCAGTCGACCCCGCAGGGACCTTTATTTGTCCCTGGCAGGATACTGGGGGAAGATGCACGCATTGTAAGGTGCTCCTCGGGCAGCCGTTTGGGCTGCGGTGTCTATTAATTCTCTAGTGTGCGCAGGCTGCAGCGCCAGCATCCCAAAGGGCCACTAACGCAGTTGTCCACTGATTTAATCAAAAGGAGCAGCTGGGGCCCTGGGTGAGGTTGAGTTATGAAATTAAGGCACAAAGCAAAACACAGGATGGGCCTTTTATGTAAACTGCTGTCTGTCTGACCCCTTTAAGTTGGGGACACTCGTGAAAAGCGAATGCCAGTCCTCAGGTGCGTATCATGCCCCACTGTGAGACTAATTGTACTGCAGGAGCAAATGGAGGCCATTATCATTACTATTTTCAATAACTATGCATTTGCTGTCCACAGTGTGCAGCCAGAAATCTTACTCAGCACAGAGGGCAGCAGCCTCCCCGTACATATAACAGGGCTTAAATGGTATTGATTTGGACCAGCTTTTTATTGCATCTCTTGTTAAGCTTTGATAGCATTTGTTTGTACAAATGTTATCTTATACAGCAAGCAAAACCAGACAGCACACGTACTACTGTTATTTCATATGCTTGTTTTCCCTGGTGAGAAACGCAAACGGTGCCGTGGAGGCGACACCTTCCAGACCCCAGCCTCCTCCCTACCAAGTACGTGTATCCTGCAGGGGAAAGCAGAAATCCCATAAGTGTATATTCAGGTTTATGCTTATACAGATACAGATGGGTCCGATTATACACACTGTTTAATTTAGCCTTTCACCTTTTTTTACTAAGATATCTCTGGAGATTCTCCCTTATCAGCGCGTGCAGGGTGCACCCGGGCTAGTTGTCAGCACCCTGTCATCAGGATGCACCATAAGGCTCTCACTCCTTCTTCCTTACAAATGACCATCATTCCAGCTCCTTTGCTGGTGGTGGATCAAGCTCTCGTTGCTGTTGTGGGCTGAATGGTGGCCCCCAAGATGTCCAAATCCCACTCCCCATGACCTGGGAATGCTATCTTTATGGCAAAGGAGACTTTGCAGATGAGGTTAAGAATCTCATGACAGGGAGAGCACACACACAAACATGTGCGTGCATGTGTCTGTGGAGCGTTCATCTGTGCCTCCGCAGGAGCCGCTGTGAAAAAGTTTTAATCTAGAGACCCTGCACTGAATCATGGAAGAACAGAAAAAACTGTGTGTTTGCAGAAACTGCTACCATTATTCTCCTCCCTGTCTGCAGCGTGACTTGGAAGATCTTCCATCGGCAAGTGCAGTCGGTTTCTCTACTCCTTGAATCTGGGCTGACCTCATGACTGGCTATGACCAACAGAATGTGGCAGAGGTGATGCTGTGTTAGCCCCAAGTGTAGCCTTCGAGGAGCCGTACTTGCTTCCACTGTCTCAGACAGCCCTGTCCAGGCACCACTGTGAACAAGTCAGGGCTAGTGTGCTGGAGGATGAGAGTAAAGTGAGATACCCAGATGAGGCCATTCTGGACCAGCCATTCCTCATCCAACCCCACAACTGAGCACAGATCCATGAATGAGCCCAGCCAAGACCAGGTGAACTGCCCCACTGGGTCTAACCCAAATGTCACAGAGGAGGACTCCTAGAGCTGGCCCGAGGTCTTTAAAAGCACAAACAATGTACTATAGTCTCAGAGGAAGTTAAACATAGTCACTCACAACCTGAGCCCAGTTCCGTAGACATTTCTGGCTCTATCCTGTGAGGCTCTGTGAGAGCAACAATGGGACCAAGGGACTGACTGCGATTTGCAAATGCTAGGCCATGGCAGCCGGGCAGAAGAGGAGGGAGAGCAGCTGTGGTGACAGTGAACTTCAAACCGTTCCAGCAAAGCATTCCCTCATATCAGAGGAAAAGGACTCCTGCCTGGATTCATACAGTTTGGAGGCAAAAATAAAAGACCTGCCTCAGCAGATTTAAAAAAAAATATTTATCTGTAGCTTAATAGGCTTATATTTGTTTGGAATAAAATAAGTTATTTTATTTGTTAAATCATTTGCATTGAACAAAATGATTGGCCTGAAAACCTCCCCTTGTTTATTCTGTTGCTTTTTACCCTCAGGTGCACTCTTGGCCTCCGGTTGAGAAGCATGGCGGTGAGGGGTGTAGAACTGTGAAAGGACTGCCTGCTAGAATTTTAAGCCTTAGTTACCAGGCGGTTCTTGAGAGCTATGTCTGTATTCTCACACATGCCTGCAGGCAAAGCAGGGAAAGCACCTGGAGTAGTGTCAGAGCCCTCAATAAATGTTAATATGTATTCATTCCTTCCCCTTTGCTGGGGAGAACACAAGAGGTCTGGCTGAGAATGGAATGAATGAGGCACCATTATTAAACAATTAAGTCACCTCTAAGCAATTGCCCGGAATGGCTCTTGATGCAATGCAGGTGTGTACCAGCTGTTTCCTCCTCGACCAAGTAAAGCACTTATGCAGCAAGGCTGGGGCCCTGTCTTCATCCTGCTTCTCTCTGGGGTCTCTTCTGCCCCCACCTTCCTGCTTCTCCACAGTCTCTGCTTTGCTTCAGTCTCTCACCTTGGAGCACATGCCACTTCAATCGTGGTGGGTTCTTGTTCACCTAGTGGTGACCTAACTTGGGAATAATGCACAAATTGCAAAAACTCTCCCGTCTTTAATAGTGAATTTTAGAATTTCTGGCTCTTTGGCAGCTGTGTTTCTAGAGCTCTCTCTACTTATTGAGGATGTTGGCTCCTGTACAAAGTAAATAGTTGCTGGAGGGGGCCTCTCCATCACGATGACTTCAGCCTTAATTGGGGGATGCCAGGGAAGCCCGTCTTTTCCTGCCACGTCAGGAACCAAATGGGATAATGTAAGCCTGGGCAAGACGAGAGGTGTGATAGGTTGAATAAGGGCCTCAGAGGATGTCCACATCCTACTCTCTAGATCCTGTGGAAATGTTAGGTGAGTGATGAAGGAGAATCAAGGTTGTGAACTGGCTGACCTTCACATAGGGAGGTCATTCAGGATTATTTGGGTGAGCCCAAAGCCATCACAAGGGTTCTTAAAGGTGGAAGAGGAAGGCAGAGGAAGAGAATCAGAGGGTGGTGTGGGTGCAGAAGAGAGAGAAAGCAAAGAGTCAATGTTGCTGCTGTGAAGATTGAGCGAGGGGCCATGAGCCATGAACTTGGGCAGATTCTAGAGGCTGGAGAAGGCGAGGAAATGGATCTTCCCCTGGAGCCTCTAGAAGGAATGCCACCCTGACTGCACCTCGGCTTTAGCCTGGTGAGAATTTTTTGAACTTCTAGCCTCTAGAACATGAAGATACATTTATGATGTTCTAATCCACAAAGATAGTGGGAAGTTGTTACAGCAGCAACAGAAAACTAATACCTGAGGTTGCCTAAAAGTCTCCCCCAGCCTCAAGGTCATTCATGTTCCACCAGCTGAGAGAATCTTGGCTTCTGCAGGGGGGTGGGATCTCATTCTTGTGGTACCCTCGAGCTCATGCCAAGCAGCAGTATGCATCTGGCCACAGAGAAGATCTTTTCTAGAACTCTCCTTTGGCGAGTGCCCTCCAGGATGGCCACAGCACAAGATGGAAAGGAGGGGAAAGCTTCAGCTGAGGGCATCGGGGTTCCTGCCATTGCAGGGTCTGGGGCTGAAATGGGCTCTGTAGGCACCAAGGGTGCCTCAGCGAGCATCCCAGCAAGAAGCAGCATGAGAGACCCACAAGCACCACAGTGAGAGCGTGGGTCTAGGTAATGCAGACATCAACCTGCTCAGCCCCAGCAGAGAACCATAGGAGAGGTGTCTTCCATACAGGCGCTCTAAGCCTCACTTGCCTTCCAGCTGATGCCACACAGCAGGGGCCAGGGAATGCCCCTTGGAATGGCACAGACTTATTTTAGCCCAAGTTCACTCACTTCCCACATCTGCAGGGGGCCGTCATAAGAGAAGCTGCCTGGTGAGTATATGAAGGAGGCAGCGATGTAGTGTGGACCTGTCCTGTGAATTCCCAGGACTGAGAGATTGGGAAGCTGCCTGTCTTGTGCTGAAAAATGTGCTCCTGGCTCATTTTTCATCAATCTGTCTGGACATTAGAGTTTCTGTGGATAAAGAGCAATGTCCACCTGTTTCCTCCCTGATGTATTTCTTTGCAGTAAACTCTAGAGACCTGTGTGCAGAAATCCTTGCTGCTTCTTGGCCTCTTCTCTGAAAGCTCCCTCTGCAGAACTCAGCCATCCTCTGATGCCCTGCAAAGGGACAGTGTACTACCTCTCACTGTCCATGGTCCCCGTGGAGTAGGGGACCTCTTCATGCCCCATCATTTCTTCCCTGAGCTTTCTCCTTCTTCCTCCCTCTCTCCTGCAGCCCCTTCAAGCACATGGGCCACTGCTGTCATGCCTGACCTGTGAGTCCTCTGCCTCGTTCTCTGAGACTTTGGCTCCCAGTCATGGTGTTCCCTCTAGTTGCCACTTTTATGTCTTTGGTCCCCTTAAGGATGATCCATGGGGTACCCGATCATTTTTCTGTGACCTTCTCCAAGCTCCAACTATCTTCCCTCTGCCCACCTTGGCCACCTACTCCCATGGCCACACCCAAGGCCTGTCATCCCCACAGAGTCCTCAGCTCCTCCAAAATCTCTTGCAGGCCTCTTCCCTCTGACTGCCTCCCCCACTTGCCTGGTTTCCCAGTGTTCTCCCTGCTGTGCTCTCCTGGAGGCTTCTGAGTCTTCCATTTTACAAGTGTCCACTACCCAGCTCCCCCATCATCATTTCCACTCTCATCCAGCTAAGATTCTGTGGTCTTTACTATACTCACTCCTTTTATACAACCTCAATTCCCTTGCCTTCTTCCTTCTATTTTATAATTACTTGGAAACATCCCAGCTCTGATTAAATCCATCCATCTGCCCTGAGTGTCTGAACATTGCAGGAGAAAATTACACAACAGGGCCATGCTCACACTTTATATTCACGACAGCCAGCCCTGGAAGGGCCTCAGTGCAACCTGAAATCGGCTGCTCCCCACTGAGGGCCTTTCCACGGGGTGTTAGGCAAATGCGCATCTCTTTGTGGTTCTTAAACCTGGTAAAGTATTATTGGCATCACTATATGGCTGCTAAGACCCCATTTCCCAACTGTTCTGCCTTTTTTGGTCCAGGGTGGGGCCCAGACATCCTTAGGTCTTACCTTTTCTTTTCTTTTCTATTTCATTGAAGTAAAAGAGTATTAGTTTCCTGCGGCTGCTGTAACAAATTACCACACATGCAGAGGTTTAACACAACAGAAATGTATTGCCTCACAGTTCTGAGGGACAGCAGGAAGGACCTGCTTCTGAAGGCTCTAGGGGACGATCCTTCCTGCCTCTCCAGCTCCTGGCTCATAGCAGTGTCACTCCAATTTCTGCCTCTGTCTTCACATGGCTTTCTCTGTGTCTCTGTGTCCTTCTATCCCTTACAAGGACAATCTCATTTTAGACTGAGAGCCCACATGCATAATCCAGGATGAGCTCCTCCTCTCAGGAGCCTTAACTACATCTTGACTACATAAGAGAGTATTCAGTCTTTTGTCACTTAAGATTCTGGGAATCAGGACATGGACTTATCTTTTCAGTGGCCACCGTTCAGCCCACCATACACAGATATACAGAAAAATAGACAAATCCTGCGTGTATATTTCAGCAATTGCTGCAAACTGAACACACCCAGGCAAAGAGGATACAGATGAAGTAATAGAATCCTGCGACATCCCAGAATCCCCTGCGCCTCCTGTCAGTCATTGCTCCCCACTCGGAGGGACCCTCTACCCCACCCCTGAACAGCCTGGTTTTGAATTACACATTCATGGAGTCATGTGTGTGTTCTGTGTCCATTTCTCTCACTCTCCATCATACGTGAAATCAATCCTTGTGTGGTTGTAGCTCCTTCATTTTCATCTTGGTGTATTTGCTCATGCATGACCACACCACCATTCGTAATCCATTCTGCCCTGGGTGGGCAGTGGATCATTTCTACTTTTTGGCCACTACGAATGTGCTGCTATGACTACTGTGGGTTCACGTCTCATGGTGCACATACATACACTCATTGCTGTGTGTGAACAACTAGGATTGTGAGAGCAGGCCTGAGGGAGGCACGTTCTCAGCATCTGCAGATACTGTTTCCAAGGCAATGAGTCTGCTTTCCCAGGAGAGGACCAGAGCCCATCACTCACTCTGCCCACAGCTGGCGTTGCCTCTCTGTCTGTTTCAGCAGTTCTGGTGAGTGTGTAGACTGTGTCATGTTGTGATATGGGCAACGCTGACCATCTTTTCATGTGTTCATAGACAATGTGGCCAACCTCTTTTGTGAAGTGCCTGTCCCTTTGCCCAATTATTTGAATTTCATTGTCTAGATTTATTGGATTTTAAAATTACAAGTTTGTAATTTTAGAATTACAAGTTTATTCAAGTTTGTTTTGTTTTACCCTGGACATAAGACCTTTCTTCATATATGTCTTATGAATGTCTTTTTCCTCTGAATATTGGCTCTCTCAATGGTATCTTTTGATGAACGGAAGTTCTTAGTTTTAATGTGGTCCAATTTACCAATTTTTCCCCTTTTATGATTAGTGCTGTTTCCCCATTGTTGTCCCATGTTCTTCTTAAAGCTTTATTACTTTGCCTTCCACATTTAGATTTATCTGGAATTCAATTCTGAATGGTGTGAGATAGGGTCATGCATGTGGATTGCCCCTTGATTTTTAAATCACCCATTTGGGGTTTCCCACTTTCTCTGTCTTCTTGTCTTAGATTTAGGGATTTTTCTTCCTTGTGTCTCCTAGGGCTCATCTTGTGTGGGTGGTAGTGACAGGGCAGAGAGAGAAGGAGACAAGTTCCTATAGCTTTGTTTCCTCCTCGGTCCTCCTTGTCTCCTCCTTTCCCAGCCCCTCAATCTGGGCAGTGTATCTGACTCCTACTGTCTCTTCTCATCTTGGGGTTCCACCTGTTCTTCATTCCCCAAAGCCCCTCCCCTGCTTAAATCTAGTCACATGCACATGCCACACTCCTCCTCTGCCCCTGATACTCTGTCAGCTCTTTCTGGAGTGCACCTTGCTTCTGCCTATCATCCTGCTGGGTGAGCTCATCCACCCAGACCCATGTCAGATGCTGGGTGACCTACCCACCATGTCTAGTGGGACAGCCATGCCTCCTCCGCTGTCCTTCATGAGGATGCACAGTGCACTGCATTGTAGTGCTTTGCTTACAGTGTCTGGAAGCCTTTCCAGAGCAAACACTGGGCCCTTTTCCTTTCGGCATCACTATGCTTGTTGAATTGCATGGAACTCAAACACTCTTTAGTACATCCCAAGGTGAATTTTTAGAGAAGTGTGGATGGTTTGTAATTCAGACCTGAAGCTTAAAGCAGATCCTCAAGTGCATTGTAAAACTCTTAGGAAAAGTGATTGTCAACTACTGTATTTGTTGTTTCCAATGGTGTTTGTCCAAGGTTTGCTTTGAGTCCCTGTGCTCCAGCCCACTTTGCTGAAAGGAGCTCTGCATTCCCCACCCACAACCCCTAAAATGATACTGTGCTTCAAGGTGAAGAGGTTACCAGGTGTTTGTGGACTAGCTCAAGAGGCTCCCAGCTACCCACAATACTCCATCCATAGTTTTGGAGGCAATGGAGGGATCCAGCCAGGGGAAGGGGAGGTACAAAGAGGCAGTGGCCCTCATTCCCAGGTACGGTGGGGCTTCTGATTGTATTTGAAATCTGTACCGGCATCTTCTGTTTAGCCTTTGGCAGCATACCACCTGTCAGTGAGGGTGCCACTGTCCCTGCTCTGTAAGAGGAAAGGAGCAGAGCTGTGAGGCAGCCCATGCTGAGGGCAATAGTTTAGATTCTGCAGAGAAGGGGTTGGGTGTGCACTGCTCAGAGACAGTCCACAAAACTGGGCACCTAAAGATGCCCAGGGCACAATGGCACCTGCTGGGAAGTCCTCCCCTGCCAGGAGCCCGTGTGATTGACTGCTCGTTTATGAGCATTGTGCATGAGTGTGTTTGCTGAGCCCAGGAGTCCTGCTGTGAGAGCTCCCTGGTATTTACCAAGTGATGCCCTTACGTGGGCCTTATAAAATGAAGCTCAGGCAGAACAAATAGCAATGGCAGCCACAGCCAGCCCCCTTTGCTTCCTGTCGGCAGCTTTCAAATCCTGTATCTCTCCTACCGCCCCTTCCCACCTCTCCACCAGTTGCTGCTATATTAGGGTTCCAGCCATAAAAGAAAAATAATTTACAGGCAATCAAATCTCAGATCCAAAGATTATTGCTTTTCAGTACGATTATTGCTTTTTTGGAGTGGCAGGTAATACTGTCAGAATTATTCTGAGAGCAAAAATGAAATTCAATTAAAAGAAGCTTGTTATTAAATAGTTCACAAATGTCTTCTTAACTAATTAAGTAGTACTCTGCTTTTATATTTGCCCAGTTTGACAAGTATAATGATTCTAAACCTACACACAGACGCAATATCCCATATATAATTGCATAATGTGTGAGAAAAAAACCCATTAATTTTCCTAGTACCTTTGATAATTCAAATATGTGTAGATGCCAGATCACTGACATTGGAGTAGTTATACCGAACACTTTTCTCCAATGTTTACACATCCACATTTATAAATCCACATGTTTTTAATTGTGATGTAATTGCCATGTAGCACTGTATTAGCTTTGGGTGTGCACCATGATTCAATACTGTGTGTATTGTGGAATGACCACCGCAAGTAGTTCAGTTAACATGTTACCACATGAAGTTACAAATGTTTTTTGTGTGATGATAACATACGTATTTACTACTTCCTATTTCATAGCCCTGTATTCATGAATGGTCAACTGATAATGTGATATTCCGAAATATGAATGCAAGGCAAAAAGAGATGTAAGAATTAGCCAGAGGGTCTATTTTGCTTTACATGTGCCTCCATTTTAGAAAACCTGGCTGGGTCCCGCACGGGGACTGAGGGACTGGGGATGACAAAGGAGTCCCACAGCCCTCTAACGTGTCTTAGAACTCGTATGCGTTGTTCCCCAGTCTGCTGGGGACACACTCACGCCTGCCGCCCTCCTGTCAGCTGTGGGAAGACAGATGCTTAGTGCGGGAGGTCCTCCTGGCACCAAGATGAGACTGACCTTCTGAGGTGGGGCCCTTCTGACCACATCTGTAACCTCCTCCGTGGGTGACAAACAGCACCACGTGGACTCTCGTGGAGACAAGCCCTTCTGAAGATGAAAATGAGGCAGGAAATGTGAGCTGGCATTCTTGACTAAGGGTCCCCTGCAGACCACCTTCTCCTGTGCTCAGCTTTGGGAAAACCAAAGGGAGTTTTGTGTTCTTGGCGTTAATCTTGTAAGCGGCTTTTCCGTGCCTGAAAGGGCCCTCCGAGGACCACACACACAGGCAGGACGGCACTGTCAGCACCAGGGTGTTTATTAACCACTTGATAAAAAGGTCAGGGAGACTTAAGCTAAGCTGAAAGGCTCTGCCGATGCTGAAGATCATTTATTTGCAGGGAAGATAAGGCCTCTGTGAAATTATAATGTCAGTCATCAGGAAGATGGGGTTCAGAATGATTTAAAGCTGAAATCACCTTAGAGATTTCCAAACAAAGCTCTCCTTTTCTAGATAAGAAGACAGGGGCCTGGTGAGATTAAATGGGCTCAGAAGGCACAGAGGTGGGTATGGAACCCAGGAATTCTGAGGCCCAGCCCCAGGTTTTTCCAAGACACCAGGTGGCCTGTCTTTTCTGGAAGAGATGGGGACTGGTTCCCTCTGCCAAGATCTGGGATCCAGCCTGTTGCAAACCTTGGGGCTGGGCCATCACCCCAGGCTCTTGTCACTCAGGTTCATAGCAACTAGAAGGTCAGCACTCATCTCAGGCTTCTCTGCTAAGATGAGGCCAGAGGGGGCCCTGGGCACCTCCTGGCAGCCAGAAACCCCAGAGCTACATGAGGCTGTGCTCCTGCTCTGAAACCTTCTCAGGGACTAAAACCTCATTCTTCTGCCCACCAGCCTGGCCATTGGCCAGAGCCCTCTTCTGCCACTGTTATGCAGCCCCAGCAGACTGATCCTTGGAATCTGCTCACAGGTTCTCCAGCACTTGCTGCTTCTGCTCCCACTGTCCAGGCTGGGAATGCAACAGCCTCCTGACTGGTCCCTACAGCTCCCCCAATCCTATCCCCACCCCCCACTCAAATTCATCCTCCTCCAGAGTGGCCTTGCCAAAGCTCACCTTATGTCCTTCCCCCTCCACTTAGCAGTCCTCAGACGGCCCAGCACCACAGCTCAGCTGACATGGCTCAGTGCAGCCACCTGCCATCTGTGAGTCTCCTTTGTCATCCCCAGTCCCTCAGTCCCCGTGCGGGGCGTCTCCCCTTCTGCAGGGCTGCTGTTTCTGTACCAGAGAGCTGCTGCCTCCCTGTCTTTCTTGCACTTGTCTGCCAAGTTAGATGCTCCAGGAGGCCCCCCTCCTTGCTCCATTCTGTCTCCATCTACCTGCTCTGGGCATGGACGTTTGTGCCCCTGTCAGAGGCGCCATTGCCTCTGGAGTGGCCTCTCCAGTGAATGTTTGTTTCTTGGTAAACGTTTGTGCTGAGTGACTGGTTAGCCATGCCATGGGATCTCAAAACCAGAACTGGTGAGGAGGTTCAGATCACATGGGCATCAGCTCATTGTACCATATCATATGGTAGGTTTGATTAGTTTCAAAAAAATAAATTAATGATTTGTACTTTTGACTTCATTTTTTTTTTAATGATACTGGTTAGAACTCAGGAAAATTAAATTGGTACTACTTACTTATGCTTTCATAAGAAGCTTTTACAAAAATATTATAAAAGCAATCATCCCAGAACTGTTCTGTCGATTGGCTAGAAACCCCACTGAAATGGTATTTAAATTAATGTTAATAAGATTAGAATGGAAAAAATAAACTTAATTTTAGTAATTAGACTTTCATTAGAATCAGATCAATTATGATGAACACTACTTAAAATATACCTTAGTATTAATATACATTCTATTTTATTTTTCTTACACTGATGTAGTTAATGTCCTGGGCAGAATAATAATTCACATATATTTTGAGATGATTTACTTCTCTAGCTCCTATGTGCTAGATTTAGGGAACTGAGCAGATTACATTTTTATGGACATTAGGGGGGTTTAGTTTTCATCTGATTTCCACACTTTCTGGTGCTTATTTTTCCAGAGTCTGAACAGAGTCAGCATTGAGGACTATCTTCTGATGGTATAGGACACACCCATGGGCCCCTCCCTTCCTTCCTTCTCCCCTCCCCCTCCTTCTCCTCTTCCTCCCCCCTCCCTCCCACACTCCTTTCCCTCCTTCTGACAATAATAATAAACACAAGTGGTGAGGTACAGACAGCTTCAAGCAGTGATCTGATTCCGTCACTACGGAATTACTCAGCACCTTCAGAAGGTGAGAGACACATTCCGAAACCGCCATACAACTGCTCTTCCGCCCCTGTACACATATCCTGACATCACTCTGATCCGGGTGAGAAACCAAGCATGGGTGACCCTGTGCTGGGCGCTGAAGAAGGTGAGGAGAGCAGTGACTCTGAGTTCAACTGGAAAAAATGGGCGGGGCACAAAGTGGTGAGTCAAAGGGAGTTTGGAAGAGCTTTGTGCAGGCATTTTTGGGTACAACATGAGAGGTGTCACCTCATTTACTGAAGCCAAATTCTGTAAGACAAAGATAAGGGCCATAGAAAGAAAAAATTTCATTTCACAGATGGGCAATTAAAGTTATTGTAAGTTTCAGGCTCAATTTTGTTGGAAGGTTTATTATGTAGAGTGTTTCTCCATCCATCTGTCCATGCCAATGTCTGTTCATCCATCCATCCATCTATGCATCTATCCATTCATCCGTCTATCCATCATTCCATTTATCTTCCTTCCATTCTTCGTTTCATCCCTCCATGTCTCCCTCCTTCCATTCACCCTCTTCCATACTTACTGGAAAATTAGCTAAAAAATTTAGAGGGTTTGCTGTGGTTTTTGAAGTAAAAAAAAAAAAAAATTACTCAGGGCACCAGCGTGTCTGCTGACAGAACTAGCAGCTTGTGTTCCGAATGCCGACCCAGTTCAGATTCCTGGTGTTTCACTTCTCTGTGTACAGCCTGGCTCTTTTCAGTCTGCATCTTCAGGGGCTTCACAGATCCTTCAGAAGTATCATTTTGGATATAGTTGATATATTTTAACATGTATTCAGTTCAGAGTTGCTAATAGATCTACAAAGTCATGGTCCCTTCTGTGGATTTAAACATTGAATAAATGACCAGAACTGAAAGCATTAAAAATATTCAAAGATGCCCACAAGGCCAGCCAGCAGCAGATGGTCCCCTGCGTCCTCACTGATTCTTAGTATTAGCCCTGGGTCTTTGCCACTTTCAGACAATGAGAATTTGGAATCCTCTGAGGTACAGGCCACCTTGAACTCTGTCCTGGTTTTAGTGTTTCACACGAAGTGCCAGGTATGCTGGTATATATTTGGGCTCATATTAGGGCTCTATATAGAGCCTTAGTTTCTTTCTGGTTGTCACATCCACCATCCCCTGAACTGCTGATCTCTACGGTCCGGCAATGCCTCTTCCCTGGCTCTCCAGGCCTCAGCCCATCACTGACCTCTTCCTAGGTTCTCTCCTTGGAGCACCCACCTGCTCTATAGCTCCATCCCCCTAAACTCCCAATCATATCTGGTCTCTCCTCTCCAATAGGCCACTGGGTTTCCTACCCGAGGACAATGACAGACCTCATATTCAGCAGAAATGAGGGGTGCTCTTCATTCTCTGCCCGGAACCAGCTGTAAAGGACAGTAAGGCCATCTGTGTGGTCAGCCTCACACTTTGCTAGCGCACCAACCAGGGCATCTTGGTTCTTCATTCTCATCACATCTCTCTTTTATGTGATTTGGTGTTGTTTCCAGGCTCCAGTGCCAGGGCAGGGCTCCCTGGTTCTCCTTTGGCACTGTCTGTCCTGGCTCCTTTCATTCAGCCAAGGGGCAGTGAAGTCCAAGGTGAGCCGTCACACTCTACCCCTGCTCAGAGCCCAGAATGACAGTCCTCCTCCAGGATCTGTAGGATCTGCTGTGCTCTAGGATCTGTAGGGTAGTTAACTAGCACCACATGGCTCTTACGATGCTCCTGGCACTTGGGAAATGATTTACAGATATCAACTCATCTAATCTTCCAAATAACTACTTTGGACGAAATGTTTCTGTCCTCTTCAAACCCAAATGTTGAAACTCTGATACCTGATTGATGGGTTTTGAAAGTGGGGACTTTGGAAGTGATCAGAGTTAGATGAGGTCATGAAGCTGAGCCCCCCAATGGGATTAGTGTCATTATAAGGAGATGAAGGGAGCAGAGCTTTCTCTCTTAGCCATGGAGGACACAAGCAGAAGGCAGGTGTCCAGAAGCTGGGAAGTAGGCTCTCACCAGATACCAGACCCACTGGCTTCTTGATCTTAGACTTACTTCTCCAGCCTCAGAACTGCCAGGGCCAGTATATGGTATTTTTGTTATAGCAGCCCAAACTAACATAATAACCTAACAAGGAAAGTTATTATTACACCCATTTAAAAATGGTAAACCAATGCCCAGAGAGGTGAAGTGACTTGTACAAATCACCCAGCTCTTAACTGGTAGAGCCCAGCCAAGCCTGGTTTTAAACAATCAGGCATCCGGTGCCCTCACATTGACAGGTTCTGCTTCCTCTCATTTAGATGAGCAGCCATAGGACCCTCCCAACACAGCCTAACTTTCCCTCTCTGCATCTCTGCTGTGACCATGCTCATGTTCTTTCCTCTCTCCCCTGCTCCTTCCAGCACTGTCCTCCCCAACCACCCATTACGCTTTGCTTATCTTGTGAGTTACCTTCTCCTGAGACTATGTATGAAATGGGCTGTGAGCTTATGAAGGCAGGACACTTCTATATGCTTATTTACAATTTGTGTTCACAGTTCCTCATCGTACCAACTATACTGCCTTATATGTAATAATAACTCAGTATATGTGGATTATCGGGGGAAAATTTGCTTCAAACTGACTATACAAAAGAGAGAAGTGAAGTTACAGTTACATAAGCAAAATGAAGTGGAAAACGAAGGCAAGTATATGGATAATTCAAAAAGAAAAAATCACTTTGGGGGGGTCAATTATGTGAATTTATCAGATGAGAGTGAAAAAAACCCCATAATTATGCAGGAAATGGCCTGAGTGTTCCTTTCCACTTTGAGTGGGTCAGAGGGAGCCGGAGTTGGAGCTTTGTGTGCCAGATTCGCTGGGAGGCCAGCTCGCTATCAGATTCTGAGAAACCCATGTGGCTTCTTTGTGCTCTGGTTTTTCTCTGTGTCTGAGCTGGGCTGAATGCTGAACAGAGCTGGTTTGAATTGCATAATCACCCTCCTGTTACATGTTTTGTCTCAGTCTTTAACTCTCTGAACACTAACTTCAGCATTCATTTTATACTATGTTTTCTCTAAGTAGTTATGAGTGTTGTCTCTTTAGTGAGATTGCGAAGTCTGTGATGCCAAGGTCCAAGTCTCCTGCTTTCTTGCTTGACCTGCCCACCTCCATTCCAGAAGGTCAGTGGAGGTCAAGACCCAGAAAAACATGGCATTAATGGATGGAAGCAATGAAGTGACCACAGACTTAGTGTTTTCACCTGGGTGAAGCATCCAATACCATCACCTGCAGAGCATCCAATCACCTGCAGAGCATCCAATGTAGTGAATCTGGTTTTGGCCTTGGCACCAGTATTTTATTAAGAGCCTCAGATGATTCCAGTGGGGTCATAAGCTTCTGTGGTGGTTCCAAATACATTGTTGTCATAGCTGTGGACCTGACTCCTCCATCTCACCAAGGTAATAGCAGCTCAGCTTCCATGATGATGAAACTGACCGAACATCACTATGACATCCTCTTCAAGGCCCAGGGGGCTTGGTTTGCCACAGAGGAATCAATATATTATGGTGACCATCTCCTTCTGGTACTTTTTAATAAAACAGCTCTTTGGTTTGGTCCATGTTTAGAGAGACAGTTACAGGAAAATTCCAGCACTTATTGACTTTGAAGTGTTACAGCCAAAAATAGATCAATTTTTGAGTCAGTCTGAAAAAATAATTTCTTTTTTAAAAAACAGCAATTCATGAGACAACTACAGTCTTATAAGAGACAGGAAAATGGAAAGAAACCAACAGAACATCAGTTTCAGGCTGACTGGCAGGCACACATCCAGAGCGGGCTATTTTGAGTGTGATACTGGTCTTGGAGGTGCTGTCAAATTATGATGATGGCTCTTGTCCAATACTAACACTTCCATTTTGTTAGTAAGCAAAGGGCTCAGGAGGGGAAGGGCTTGAAATAGGCTAAAACTTGCAAGGTTTGAGATTCTGTTCAAACTTCCCACGGCCAGCCAGCCTTGTTGGAAGCATCAAGCTTCAAAGTCTGGTGAATCAGTGTTTGAAGACAGATCCAGGCTAAATTTGGAGATTTTGACTCAGCCATCAGTGAAATTCAGCAATTTTCTCCTGAAGCTTTAGGTGACCTTTGGGTTTCATTCAAGCTCAGAAGGCAAAGGGAGAGTGGATGGATTACACACTCTTGAGTGAAGATTGTACAACTGAGAGCCTGAAGTCAACTCATCTACGTAGAACTGGATTGAATCTTGTTTGCCTCTCTGTTTTTCTTTCCCATCAGGGAGGAGTGAGGCAGGCAAAGAAAGTGCAGGAAAAGGCAGACCTTCACAGTGCATAGGAGGCTAAAACAGACCCCACCAGAGCCCTCTTCCAGCAGCCGATGCCCCTCAGCCTTTTGCAGAGCTGGGAAGCCCCCTAAGTGTTGGATGACATGTTACTGTAAATCTCCAACTTGGACTTCGAGCAAGTGTTCAGCTGATGCTAAGTGCTTTTTGCTCTCAGCACAATTACGTATTTCTGAGTAGTACTCAAGCCACCCTTTGCGTACAAAAATGGTTTAGATCAATCTATCAAAGTGTACCTGCATCCCCAATCATTCTTTTTAATGTATCAGTTGTTCCTGACATTAAGGGGAAGTGTGAATTTAGTGGTGTGCTTTTATGTCTCTAGTCTGTGACTTGCTCATTCAGGCTGTAGATGCCCATAAACAGAGAAACAATAGGACATAAAATATTAATATTGTATCCATATTAAAATAACACTAAGCAGCAGTAAGCATGTGGTAGACCGTCAGGAGGCATGGACTGTAAAATGTAAGTTGGGTCTTCATTATCCTGTGGACTGAAAGCCTCACTAATGATGTTATTCTCTTGGAAGCCTATTTCAAAACACTTTAGCTGCGATGCTTTAGCGCTAGCATCTTCTCCTCAGGCTCATCTGGTATGAACAATTTCTTCTTATATTTCTTCTCGGTAAAAACATCTTTGTTGTGTTTTAATTCTAGAAAAAACAGGTATTTGTTATAAAAAAATTAAGTGATGTAGAAATAAAAAAACAAGAAACAGAAATCTTCATAGGTTTATAAGTTAATGTGTCCAGAGACCTTTATATAAAATACATAATATTTTATATAAAAATATAATATATAATGTACATTATGTATTATATATGTACACAATATTTATTATATTTAATTTTGTTACATTATAGAAAAGGGTATTATTTTATATCTTTTTTCCACTTAATAATGCAGGTTCAACATGCATATTCAACTACTTCCATGAGTGAGTATTATTGTTTGGTTGAAAAATAATGTTACAAAAAAATAAACTAAAAATACATCATGACATATCTATTCATTGGGAAGCATTAAATTGCTAATTATAAAGATTACATTGTTATGTGGAACTATGATATTCAGTGAATGAAACATGATATAAAATTATTCATACACCAAATACCAGGTTAGAATTTCTAAAAGAGTCATGTCCCTTATCTTGTGGAAGATGACTGTGCCTTAAAACTCAGAGTATGGTGGTTACCGGAGGGAAAGGGGGGGTAGGACAGGGTAAAGGGGGTCAAATATATGGTGAAGGAGACTTTGGGTGGTGATGACACAAAGTAAAATACAGGTGTTTTACTGATCATAGAATCATAGAATCGAACATTTGAAACCGATGTAATTTTGTTAGCCAATGTCATTTCCATAAATTTAATAAAATTTAAAATAGATGATTTTGTCTTGATAAAAACAAAAACAAAACAAAACAAAACAAAAACTGCTTTGCTGGGAAAGCTTCTCTTAGCCATCTTCACAGTGGGCCATCCATAACACAGTTGGTATTATTTCTTCGGATGACCCAGGTGTGGTTTTAGGTTTTAAGGGGGTCACTTTCCCACCTTGATCTCAACAGGCCTGCTCCCCCAGCCTCCCCCAGCTCAGTAAACGATGATGAGGTGATGACAGTTAGTGGGCATTATCCTTGTAACCCCATTTTTAAGCTCTTTAAAACCACTTGGAGGGGAGGGGCGGGGTGGGGGAGGCTCTAAATGCACTTTTTAAAAAATAAATGTGAATTAAACAATTTCAAGGAATACAATGTTTGACAATGAATAGATTGAGTATAAAAGATTAAAAAATTTATTTGGGATATTACATTTCAAATGGAAGTAATTTGATTTTCCTGCATATCCAAGGAGTGTAAAAGTTGTCTCGTCCTCCGTAAGATAGCTGATGTTCCTGTCTGTTAAACTTTGTTCTAAAACAAAGTCTCACTGACTTGGTCAGCCCCTCCACTTGGCAAACTGAACCCTAGCTGCTCAAGCCAAACACCTAGGGGGTATTTCTGTAGAAGGTAGCTGCTGTCACAGAAACAAATACTGGAATCTCTGTAGCTCACAATCATGCACTCTGACTGCTTGCTCATGGGTAAGCAGGGAGGCCCGAGTGTGAAGTCTAAGGGATTAGGGCATGGACAATGTAGGGGAGTGGTCATCCTTCTGTCTACCGTACTCTGTGCAGCATTTCTTGTGGGCACTGAGTCACTGAGGTAGAAATCTCAGCCAGGTGCCTCCTAACAGACCTCTGGTCCCTTCTCCCACTTCTGAAAAGAGAGGCTTTAAAAAAAGCTTGCATTTGTGAGCACAGAGGGGATGAAGCACTCACTGCCTGTCCTCACATCTTATTTGAATTTCACAAAAATAGGAAAAGTAAACATGTGAGACATTTTCCATTCAATTTCAAAGTACTTTCTTAAAAGTGACTTCTGACAAACTGTCATTAAAAGGAAATAGACACAGTATGAAAAAACCTTTAAAATCTCATAATATAAAAAATTACTTCATTTCCTCTGCTTTGCCACTGGTTAAAAGAAAAAAATAGCAAGCTCTTTTTCTACTTTGAGCTTGTGTGATCCTTGAATTCATGTCTTTGCCGGTCCTAATGCTTTAGATACACAGGGCTTGATGAAGTCAAAATGAAAGCACAGAAAATACTTCCGAGGTCCACAGATTTTAGTTCAAAAACATCACTGCAGTGGGAACAATTATGCACCAGCTCTGGCTATTTCTTGTGCTTTGTCTATGAGAACAGTTCCCCCCCCCTTGCTCTCTCTCTCTCTCTCCCCACACACACTCCCAAGCTCTGCAACCCATAAATCATGATTCAGATCTCGCTGTATGAAACGGCAGCCACAGCCTCTCAGAAACATGCGATGCTGCCTTTTGTCTCACTCTCCCTTGTCCTACCTTTGTCTGCCAACAACAATCCCGCTGCCTCACCACCTCTGGGTATTTCCTACCAGAGGGAGGATGCACCTGGAGGGGGTTGGTGCTAAGAGATATGGAAGATGAGAAATGGGCTCCAACACAGTGCTGCAGTGGGTGAGTGGGTGGGGGTCTCCTACTCCAGTCTACCCGGAGATCTGGATTTCATTATGATCGGGTCTTTTGTAATCTTTGTGTTTATTTTATGCATTTAAAAACCAATATTTTTGCAAGGGTTCACAGCTTCACCAGGCTACTGGAGAGAGAACTCTATTACAGCAAAGGTTGAGAACTCCTGGTGGAGGGAAAGTGCACGAGAGGAGTTAGTGCTGCCTGACCAGGACTTTTGGGGGCAGCCCTGAGGTTGCTTGAGGAGCCAGGCTTTTCCCTTTTCTGTGGTCCAAGAACTCCTTGCCCTTTCCGATGCAGCAGTCTGTGGGAGCACCTATTGAGGTGCTCTCTGATAGGGACCACGAGAGGTTGCAAAGCTGGAAAGAGCACTACCCCTGCTCTCCAGGGACTGGGTGACACTGAAGAATGAGGGCAGAGGGCATCTGCATTGACAGAAAGTGACTTTGGTGATGAACCTTGTGATTGAGATTCTGTAAAAGCCTAAGTAGGAGAATGAGGAAAGGAAGAATGTAGTTCCATCTTGGGAGGATGCTATCCTGTGACGACATCCTGGGGGAGGTGGGGTCTTTCCTTTGTCTTTAAGGTTGCTCTGCTTCAAGGAATGAAGGAAGGACACTTCATAGACAGGGGAAATACACTAAAAGTCAGAGCTGGTTTGTGAGCATCCAGCCGAGTGTTTGCAAGTACACAAATGTGTGTGTACCAGTGTGTGCATGTTTCCATGTGCATGCATCTATATATGCATGCTTGTGTGTGTACATGTGAGCATGTGTGTGTTCGTGTGTGTGTGTGTGGCCCATTGGTGAAACAAAAGCAAGAAGTCCAGTGAAGAGGAACCTGGAGCTGAGCTGATATCTGGCAGGAGCTTAGGGGGCCCGAGATGAGGGGATGGGTAATGGAGAGGCCGAATCATTCAGTCCCACCCCTGGAAACTGCTTCAGGGCTGCTCATTTACTTACTGTTGTGATGGTGGGGCCATCTGTTGTGTTCCGGCGCTGTGCTAGATGCCGGTGGGCTTCCACGTCACCTCTGTAGTGCTCAGACCCATCACAGCACACATTAAAACATCTTTAAGGACAGTGCTTCCAAAGGAACATATGAGCACATGCACGTGCATGAAGAGCTAAACTGAGCACATGGACTGTGCTGGGTGTGTGTTGAATAGAGAGGCTAGGCATCGAGGAGCATCAAGAAACAAGTTTCCAGACTTTCTATTCTTCCAGCTCCATTCTATTGAGTTGTCCTTTCTCCTTATTGACTTCCATAGCTTCCCACCTCCCTGCATTTGCAGAGTCCAAACCTGACCATTAGAAGCAAGGGCACAGGCTCCCCATGGCCCACAGTTGTTTTGTGTACGTGTGTGCACACACATGCATGAAGTCATACGTAACTATGCTTCAGAAGTGCTTGCGTATTGTTCAGTGAATGAATGGGTGAACAATTAAATGTCTGTGCTGCTAGTAAAAGGCCCTGACCGGGAGAAAGCCAGACCTCCTCTCTCCAGGGGGTTGTACAGAAAATGTGTGTGACTCAGGTTCAGCTGGTTGAAGTTTTTGTGGGCTCCCTACCACCAACATGTGCATAATTATTCTGTGGTCCTGTGATAATCGCATCTGTTTGTTGGTAAATGTTACCTTTTCAAGGTCACAGGTGGGTGGAAACACCTATAATTTTCCACATTGGTCACTGAATGTTCACTTAATTGACGACTCGTCGCATTTTGGGTGTGGGCAGTCTGGTACTGTGCCGACCCCCTGTGGTGAGTGCCCTTGTCCTCTCACAGTTTACTTAATTTTGTGTTAAAACTTTTTTTAAAGAAGTGGTAAAAAAGGCTGGGCTGTGTGTAAGAGCCCTGAGAAAACAGAGAACTGTTAATAAAACATCAGACAGAAGAGCAAGTTGGCCAGAGGCTTGAAGGAAGCTCCCTTGTGCCCAGGAAGGACAGAGATCATGGAGAAAAGAGAAGGGAGCCATGTGTCACACGGCAGAGGCCTTGGTGCTGATCAGATGGAGGTTCGGGCTGTGAATAATCAATCATGTGTAGGAAGCAGGGAAGAGCTGTCATAGGACACATGTCACAGCTGTGAGCTCTGCCACAACCCGTGCCACACATGAATCTCTCTCCTCCTTATTTTTCAAAAGAAGAAACTGTTTTCTGTAGGTTTGGCTTCCTCTTCATGATTACTAGCAGGCTACAAGGACAGGCTTTTGGGAGAATTTGCATGTGTCTTCTGATACAAAACTCTGTGCTGCTTTTGCTGATTTTTAAACATGGCCCAATTAAGTGTGGTGCCTGGAATGAATGACATTTATGTTCAACATAGCTTTTAAAGAATAAATAAGTAAACTAATAAACAGTATAACAAATGAGTCACTGGGGATGCTTGGAAACATATTTTCAAAATTCTGCACCATTGAGAGGTAGAGGCCATGTCCCTGCCCCTTGGAGCTGGGTTCTGTGTTGCGTGGACAGTAGAGCACCATGGGCGGACTGTCCAGTGTCTCAGCTCAGGTAAGAAAGTGGTAACTTCTACTTCCTGTCTCTTAGAACCCTTCGTCCAGGACCCCAGCCACCATTCTGTGAGGAAGCGTAGGCCACCTACATGGGGAGGACCCAATAACCAGCGCCAACTTGCCAGCTCTGTGATGCACCATCTTGAAGTGGGTCCAGTTGTGTTATGTCAACTGATGCCACGTGGGGCAGGGCCAAGGTTCCCTGCTGAGCTCTGCTCAGCAAAATAGTGAACAAAATAAATGTGTTGCTGTTTTAAACCGTTGAGCTTTGGGATCACTTGTTCTGCAGTAACAGATAACCGAATTTAATTTATGAATAAGTATTATGGTATATACATATGGGTGTGTGTGTGTATATGTATGTGTGTATATATATTATGGTATATATAATGATATTTCCAGACCTTTTGTTACTGAAGTAAAAGCTTCATGGTATAGGTAGTTAGATGCAATCGAAGGTTAGGACCTCAGTTTCCTTATCTGTAAAGAAAACAATGTCCATTTCATGTTCATGTTTATGGATGAAGTTAGACGTGCAAAGCGGCCAGTGATGTCTTTGTCAGAAAGCCTGCCTCAACAAGGATGGGTTTCTTTCTCCCTCCCTTATCCCATTCCCCATCCCCAGGAGATGATGGATTTTTTTTTTTTTTTTTGGTTTGTTTTCAGAAGTGACCTAGATAGGTAATAACTTGGTGCAGACAAGAGGAAAGGGAGACCTAGTGTTTTGGAGGGGACAGAAACAGTCTTTTGCACAGTGTGGACTTAAAAAAAATTGTGTGTATTACCTTTCAACAAAAGGAAGCAGGAGGAAAAATATTTGTATAGAAGTGGCCTAGAAATGGAAGAAAAAATGCACTTTCCAAAGCCAAGTGAATTTCCAAGAAGGACACGTCTTTTAACAAAACACAGGCTTTAAGTTCCTTGTTTTCCAACATTTGTTTTTTAAAGGGGCTTTTAAAGAACAATACTGATTCTGAGATGGGAAACGAACAGTGGGCCTCCCGCCCTCTCTCTGGGCTGCTGCAGGTTCACCGTCCACTTGGCACTGAGTGGTCTGCACTCTACGCGCTCTTGTCCCTATCAGGCTCTGACAAAAACCTTGCCTGTAGTGGGTAAAGCAGACACTCTGGGAATCACACACCTGATACGGAAAAATTCTGTGCTGGAAGGTCGCTCATCTGTTGGCAGAGGAGGTGAAGATGGGCCTTAGTGCCTGTCCACCCTTGGCTTGCCTTCCATCTTCCTTAGCCAGTGGCAAGGCATGAAAGATAGCATGTGTTCCTTCAAAGCACTGAAACACCCACAAATTATTATTCCCCCCCCAGCCACAAGCCTAGATAATACACTATATAACTTGATTTATATTTTGTTTCCTGTAAAGATTGAAACTTGCACTTGAGCCTGAACCCCAGTGCAGAGGTCTTTGACTCCTGGCAAGCCAGTCAGGGCCAGTGAGTGCAAATGGATGAGAGACAATGCCTTGACTGATTTTTAGGATGGTCCATCAGTGGAGGCCCATTTGGAAGTCAGTGAGCAGGAGGTGAGGACTCTGACTTTGGGATAACCATGCAATGGCTTTGCGTTCCTTTGTTCTGGAAATTTATAGATGGGCTTTGATGGGCTATGAGGCAGTTCCAGTGCCTGAGTTTCTGATGCAGATTCAGTCTTGCTTCTCTCCTCCTCACTCCCACTCTCCTTTCTGTGTGAACCCCTCTCTGGGTGGCTTCTGCTGGGTGTATGGATGCTGAGATTGCTGTGCCCAATTCCCTCTGCCCAGATCAAATAGGAACAGATGCCTGTTGGAAAAATGAATTGAAACCAGTAATATGACATGAGTTATTAAATTGCTTTGATGGATTCCAGAACTTAATATAGTCACACCTGGCAGTCACAGCCTCAGCTTTGTCTGGCTGTTTATTAGCTTTGGGTTAAGCTGTAACAGAGTCCCTTCCTCCTCCAGGGACTGCTCCTGGGCCCTGAGAGCTTCCACTCTCCACATCCCTGGCAAATGGTATATGTGAGGCAGGGTGGCAGCATGCTGGCACACAGCTCTTCTCGTGTTCCTGTTGACCCCATGAACAGCTTGTTTGTTCAATAGCCACCCTTCTAACACATCAAAGCATCTCAGATCTTAGACATCAACATACTGAATCCAAAAAGCAACACTATAGAAAAATGTCAAGATTATGAAGGGTGTGAGTTTTTACCCCACTGGCAAGCTTGCAAGTGAGCCTGTCAGTTTCCTTGTGGCTGGTAGAAGACACAGCATGCTTGGCTCAGAAACAAAGGAGTTCATTAAATGCAGCACAGTAGTTCTTCTTGCCCCCAACTCTCAAGGCATGAAGCAGGTAGGACTGGATGGATGCCTGTGTACCCCGCAGGTGTGTTTATCTCAGGTAACTTGATCTTGGGGACCCAAATCTTTTCATAATGGGCAGTGAGTGTGTCGACCCTTTGTTTTGGAGGGAGAAGCTATTTGTATAAAGGGACTCTCAAACTAGGCACCAGGGACATTTTGGGATAAATAATTCGTCATTGTTGGGGGTGTTTCTGTGCATTGTAAGATGTTTGGCAGCATCTCTTGCTTCTACCACCAAATGCTGTTAGCATCCCCTCCCTCAGTTATGGTAAGCAGACATGTCTCCAGACACTGTCAAAATCATGCCTGGGTGAGGACCACTGCTCTGCAGCTCTATAAACATGTAGTCATGATTCAAACTTCCTTGAGAAGAAAGGACATTTTTAGAACAAAGGGCAGTCAGTGCCTCTGCTCACAAGGCAGGTGGAAACATGAACGACCCATGGATAATGGTCTCTCAACAAAGAGCAGGTGTGTGTCCTGTTACCTGGGCAGGACCGGACAGCAGTGATGCTCAGCATCTGGTCCATGGCCCAAAAGTGGACTGTAAGACACCTTCAGGAGCTGCGCGCCCATCCCCAAATACATGACATATCTTTGCTGCTATAGATGAAGGGGAAGCAATTTCATAGACTTTTATTTTTACCTCTGATTAAGAACTATTTATTGGTACCCTGCCAAGTTATTAAAGGTCAATCAAATCTGGCATTTAAATCAGGGATGCACCAAACGACAACCTGCCAAATGGTGAAATGCAACCATCAGCTGAGTATTACCACCATAGGCTAAATTGCTAGGATATAAGAATAAACTTGAATTGTGCTAAAAATGTGATCATTATATTTCAGCAGTCAGATTTAAGTTTGACAGATTGCCTCTGTGATCATTCGACTGTGAACCTTTGGATGTAAAATAGTCGCTGTCTTTGCAGTGATGATTTTAGAGCAGAAGCATGACCAGCACGGAGTGCTGCTGACCAGGGCCATGGCAGTAAAGTGGTTTAGTGGCCCTGCTACTAAAGGTGATTTTGCCAGCATTATATTTTGTCATAATAAATGTAAATTTATGCTTTCACTGGCAAAATTTTAACATTAAAAACTTTAGGAGATTTTCACTTCAACTTATATTGTAATACATGATTTTGAAATTCATTATTCAGATAAGGACAACAAATTCAAGTGACACACTTTGTGCATGTTGCTGGCAATTTTACGCTGGTTGGGTATGATGGTAGCCCATGAATCATGTGACTGTTGAACATTCACAAGTTTAGGGATTCAGCAATGACATGGATACAGGGATTTGTCTACCTTCCTTCCAAAGGCTAAATACTATGAGTCAAATAGTAGATTTGGGCTGAACACTGAATGTTTAACCTAGTTTGTTGAGGATTAATTCAGGTTCTCTTAGAAGTCCGGCTGCCTCACAAAACCAGGCATCCCAGCCAAGCTCCTACTTCATGTGCTGCGTTCTTTCATGTCTCTTAAGTTGCTCAATGTTTTCACTGTCTGTGTATCTTGACTTTAGTGATAAACTACTATTGATTTATCTTTATTCTTACTAATATGTTTTTTCCTTATTTCTTGTTAATCCTCCAGTGTGTAGTATGGCATTTAAGCTATGTATATTTCTCTTAAAATTCAATATGAAAACTTAAGAGCACATACACTATGGTTTAAAAATGATTTTCTACTATTTTCTTGACCAAGGGTGCCAAAACATTTGATCAATCCAAATTGATTACATTGTTAAAGAGTGTCTGGGAGGGTGTCTTTAAATGAGATTAACATCTGTATGGGTAGATTAAGTAAAGCAGATTGTCCTCTCTAATGTTGGTGGCCCTCATTCAGTCTACTGAAAGCCTGAATAGCACAAATTATTGAGTAACAGGGACCTTCAGCTTCCTGACTGTTTGAGCTGGGCATTTGTTCTCTCCTGCCCTGGATTAGAATTTACACCATAGCTGTTCCTTGTTCTCAGGCCTTCACAGTTCAACTGAAACTACACCACTGACTTTCCTGGGTTTCCAGCTTATTGACTACAGGTCACGGGACTTCTCTGTGTTCATAACTGCACGAACCAATTCTTTATAATAAATCATTATCCACCCATCTCTCTCTCTCATATTACCCCCTTATAAAGAAATATCTATGTCTATATCTACATCTATATCTATACCTACACTTATATCTGTACCTACATCTCTATATCTTATTGGTTCAGTTTCTCTGAAAAATCCTGACTAGTAAAGGGGATCGTCTCAGGGAAACAAAAGTGAGGACTGGGAATGAGTCCAGGAAGAAGAGAAACACCAATAAGTGTTCCCTTACTTTGTGGTTACAACTAAGAAAGGCTAGACATTAACTCACAGGAGACCTGGGGAAGCATACTTAGAGTTGTTTCACTAGAGGATGGTGATGCTAGGATGTTTATCTGTGGATTCCCATCTTCCAAGGGTTGCTCTGCCGCACTGATTTCCCCACTTCTGCATGGTGTCTACATGTACCTCAGCAGCCTTGTGTGACTTTCGGATGTGGAGAGACAAGTGGCCCTGCTTGGCCTGGACCCACTTGCAGTTGTGAGTGGAACTGTCTGCCTCCATGGTACTGAAGATGCTGGGACATGGAGGGCGTAATGTAATGTCATTTGTATGTAATTGTATGTAATTCATCCCAAGGACTGACTTACTACATAAATGTAATAAAACTACTGGGTTATTTTTAAAATTATAGAGCATAGCTTTATAATACAGTGTAAAGCTCTGTGTGAGGACATAAGATGTTTTTTCTTTTTAAATTTTTATTGTTATTCAATTACAGTTATCTGCCTTTTCTCCCCATCCCTCCACCCAACCTCAGACAGGACATAAGTTTTTATCTATTTTGTTCATGGATGTATCTCCACGGCCATATATATAGAAGAAAAAAATTATTGAATGAATAAATATAAAATAAGGTGTATAAGCTCACGTTATCCTTTCATAAAGTAAATAATAAGGCTTCTAAAATATATCTTTAAGAAGCAGTCTACTGCAACAGTTTGTTCCTCAACAATTCTTTGTTACCTGACTTTTTCTCCTTGAACAATAAAAAGGGAGTGAAAGGTGGGCCACAGGTTTTTTTGCCCGCCTGGGAGCAACTACTCTAAACCACCTCCACTGGCAGGGCTGGCAGTGAGCTCTGACAAGACAGCCTTTACTCGGGGTTGGTGATCTTGGGACCTGAGGCAATGAGATACCGGACAAGAGGGGATCACTAAAGAGGCCTAAGCAAGGGCAGCGCGGAGCCACTTTCTTTATATATTTAAATGAAAAGAATTTGGATGCTCACCTTGCTATTTAATCTTTATGACCTGATTTTGTGATAATCAGACTCTGTAAAGTTTAATCAGTATATGAATTGGAGTGGTTTTTCCTTGTTCTTTTTTTTTTTTATCTTGACTACTCTTTCTACCTTGGGCTGTACTACAGATGGAAATCTTTCAGTGCACTGGCCGGTGGGATAGAAATGCATCCGTTTCCAAGATGGTACTTTGTGTAAGCTTAAATGAGTTTATTAAATTAGTATGTGGATATAATTTCATTCAAGTAATAAAAGCTGTAATTGCTTTAAAAATGAAGTTGTATTGCACTTGACGTTAAATCTTCAGCTCCAACAGCACAGGTGCCCCGTTCCATTGATGCAGGGCTCCTGGAGGGCCTTCTTTGGGAAGGAAAATGAGCCAGGAGATAAATGAGTCTTTCTGGCTTCCAATACTGTACTTGTTGGCTCTTCACTAGCTGAGGTTGGAAGTCATGGATTTCATTACTGCAGTGCATTAAGGGCCAAGGGGAAAAAATCCAATTTGCTTCTGCCTCAGTGACTTTGTGTTTTAATCAAATGGATAGAAAGAATCATTAGCTGATGCTCAGACTGATTAAAATTCCAGTGAGAAGGAAAAGAAATGAGATTGTGACACAGCTTTGGAGGGTCACTCTTCCTGGCAATCCTGAACCTATAAAGTCTCCCATTGTTGCTTGTTACCAGTTTGTTAACTGAGCACCCATGGAAGGTGTGGACAACAGAGGGTAGGAAACTCAGGGGCCCTCCCCAAAAGGATGGTGCCTATTCTTCCTGGAATGATCCAGTGAGCAGATCTCTGTATTAATCTCCTTCTTTGTGCTGATAAAAAATTTTCTCTTTCCTGAACCCTTGAATCTTGATTTAAAATCACATGAACTTTTAAAGATGTGGCCACAGTAGTGATTACCTGTGCTTTTGCAGGGTCATTGAAGGTAAGGAAGGAAGTAACTAATGCATTCAAAAGCACTCGGAAAGCTATAAGTGCTTTCAAATTTAGAGTGCCTGTTATTATTGTTACTATTATTATTTTCATCTCTGTCATTACCATGATTACTGCCACTGCTACTATGAAGTTTAAGATTGCACACACTTTTCCACATGCTTGTCTGCTTGACTGGCAGAAACCGGAGGGGCAGCTGGTGAATGGAATTTTCCTTCCCAATTTATACACAGCTGACTTTAGGTGCAGCCCCAGGGCCCTGGGAGAATTCATCCAGGGAAGGAGATGGAATCCTGAGCAATTTTACTGACACATCCATTTGGAGGCAAGGAAGATGCTTATACCTTAGAGCAGGTTGGTGACCTTCATCCATTCATTCATTGGTCATTCACTCATGACTTTTTTCCTTATCACTCCAGTAGTGAGTGACTATTATGTGCCAGGCACTGTTCTTCCTGATGCTCACATTTCCCATCTTCCAAGAAGAAACAAGGAGGAGCACCTGCTCCTAAGTATGGTAAGAAACCCCAAGGGCTAGCAGGATCAGCTGTGTGCAGAGGGCAGTGCACCAGGGCACCTGTGAGGGCTGAGAAGTGGAGACAGACCTATGAAGATATGGTGAGGGCAGACAATATTTAGGCAATAAGCAGGAAGTGCGTGACTGAAAGAAAGATTTGAAATAGTTTTAAGAAAACATGGACAATTTTTTGAATGTTCATTTTATTTTATTTTTCAATTACAGTTTACGTTCAATATTATTTTATGTTAGTTTTGGGTGTACAGCATAGTGGTTAGACAACCCTATCCTTCACAAAGTGATTTCTCTGATATTTCCGGTGTCCATCTGGCACCATACATAGTCATTACCAGATTATTGACTGTATTTTCTGTGCTGCACTTTACATTCCATGACTATTTTGTAACTTCCAAGGTGTACTTCTTAATCCCTTTACATTTTTCACCCAGTTCCCCAACCCCTTCTCCTCTGGCAACCATCAGTCTCTTCTCGGTGTCTGAGTCTGTTTCAATTTTGTTTGTTCATTTATTTTGTTCTTTAGATTCTACACATAAAATCATAAGGAATTTGTCTTTCTCTGACTGACACATTTCACTTAACATAATACCCTCTAGGTCCATCCATGCCATTGCAAATGGTAAGGTTTCATTCTTTTATACAGCTGAGTAATATTCCATTGTACATATACACCACAGCTTTTTTATCCACCCATCTATTGAGGGGCACTTGGGTAATTTCCATATTTTGGTTATTGTACATAATGCTGCAATAAACATAGGGGTGCACGTATTCTTTCAAATTAGTATATTTGGTTGCTTCAGATGTATGTGTGTGCCCATAAGTGGAATTGCTGGATTATAAGGTAATTATGTTTTTAATTTTTAAAGGACTCTCCATATTAAAACATGAACAATTTTTAAATAATGAAATAGAAACAAAAGATATACAATGGACAGGCAAAATGCAAATTAGACCCAGAGGCCAAGGTCAGTGGGAAAACAAAAATAAAGAGGTATGGGCTATAGCGTCCCACAGACTTGCTGTAGTTGAATAAGAAACTGGACTTAGAGATGTATGAGGGCCAGTGTGGAAAGGAATGTATGTATGTGTGCTTATTTGGTCTCTGTGTCCCAGAGTCAGAGAAACAGCCTGTTCTGATTAGTGGTATGATTTTGATAAAAGGAAAAAGGGTTTTCAGGCTTGCCTGTTTGAATACTATCTTGAAAGTCTGAAATTACCCTTAAAACATCCCCAACACCCCTGAATCTGCAGCCATCTTGGTTTTAGCTTAAACCCACACCTGGGGATTGTGATTCACACATCAAGTAAAGGGGCACTTCCTTTTAGAGACCTCTCCCCAAATTTCTTGGCTTCCTTGGAGGGACAACATGGTTCTTGTATTTCAGGATTTGATGTAGCTAATCAATGCTCATATCATCATTTTGCTAGTTAAAAAATTTTATTCCTAACTGGAGTCTTAGTATTTTTTTTTTTAAGAACACCAAGGTAATTGTGATTGTGAAAACTCTTACATGGGGACTCTGGCAGTGGCAGAGATGAGAGAGGTTGCTGAGTCCACTGCTGCTGCAGCCACCTCCCTTCCATCAGCCTGGAGGGGCCCGGGAGAAGCCCTTCTGGATCATCATCAATGAATTAGATTGTTGCAAGGAAGCAGAAGAGCAAGAGGGAAAGAGAAAGCTGTTCCAGCCAGAAGGGACATTCTGTTGTATTCTCATCTCTGCGGCAGGGTGTCTATGGCTTCCAGGTTGAACCTGTCTCATGCTAACAGGGGTGCCAGGTCCAGTCCCTAGGAAGAGACACACCGTGCAAGAAGGCAATGCACAGGCCAAAGTAAGATTGCTCAAATGTGGCTGATTCTTATATTAACTTGTTTCTTATTATGAAAGCAGCTCAAACTCATAGTAAAATGTTTTCTAACGGTAATAATCGAAAATTGCAAGCACTCGTACTGTGCCTACTATGTGCCAGGCATTGTTTTACATGCTTCGTGTACATTCATTCATTCAGGTGATCCTTGCCACACCAGATGAAGTGGGGCTATGCTGATGCTCTGCACATGCCTATGGTCATAGGGTGCCCTGCAGTGCCACCCCTCTGAAATAACCTCTTCAGATAGTGCCTCAACCCAGAACATTGCACACTTGTACAAGCACATGTGTCATGTGCACACAGTTTGTGCAACTTGTATGCGGGCACTCAATAACCCTGAGATAGCTTTTCATGCCAGTGCAAAGGGCATTTCTTACCCTCTTCAAAGCTGTGTAATATTCCATTGTATGGATGTGCAAAAACTTATTTATTATGTATTTTGGTGATTTCCAGTATGAATTTTTTGTTATAAACAATGCTAAAATGATTTATTAGAGGTAGAATGACTTGCTCAGAAGGCACATGATTTTAATAGTTTAACAGATATTGCTAAGTTGTCCTTATGTAGCTTGCAAAAATTTATACTCCTACCTGCTTATCTATTTTTTCATACTCTGATCAACACATGGTATGTTTTATTAAGTAAGAACTTCATTGTTTTATTTTTTCAATTTTTTAATGATCCCAGGTCTCTATACCTATCTGAAATACTAAAGTGTCTGAATAATCCAAGTGAAAACTCCTGGGCCTGTACCTTCTGAAGAATGCAATGATTCATGTACATGATCATTTTAGACCTGTCTCTTATTGGGATGCTGCAAAGGCTGTGATTTGGCCATTTGACCAAAGCCTGCTCCTATGGGGATAAATTAGGGTGGGGAGCAGTACAACCTTTGAGACACCTCCTAAGTCTTTGCAGACATTCCCAGAACAATATCTCTAGTGTTTTGGGCTTCCTGGTACAGTTATCGTTGGGGATGTTTCAGTGGGTGTGAAGGAGTTCAGTAGAGGGTCCTTGGTCCATTTATCATCCAGAGGGTGGAGGTCCTGTTTATTTTATATCTTCTTCTTGCCTGAAGCCTGAGAGAAGAACTATGGTAGATGTCTCAAGGAGAAATAACCCTGGTCTTGCCCCTGCAGCCATGTGGGGCATGAGTGACTGGTCTTTCTCTTAGCTAGGTTTTCAGTCTTTCAAGAAACATCCCTGGATTAAACAGATGGCTTGGTCAGCCACACTGAGGGTGGTTCCATATTTTAGAGGTAGACTCACATTAGCCAAGCTGGCAAGACTGATGTATAAAACCAGTAAGCTGATTTGTTTTATTCACAGTGAGAACTCTGGCCCAGCTGGCCCGGTGCATGGATGGTTTGAAGTCGGTGAGATCAGCACACTTTCTGTCCACAGGCAGGGAGATCCGAAGCTGGCTGAACTGAGCTAGTGGTTTAATGGCGCTAGACTTAGCACCCATGTTACAATGGGGATCCTCTCACCACTGGGGACAGAGGCCGAACAACCTTCTAGGGCCTTTATTGATGTGACCAACTTCTCTCTAGGTCTTTTTCCCTCTGCCCTCTCTCCCACCTCCTTTCTAGTTGGCATGCTGTGTTCCTTCTCACATCTGCTGAGCCAGCTCCAGCAGATCCTGGTCTGGAAGCTTCTACACTTCAGGGTGATTTTTGTCCCTTTGCTCTCTTAATTGCAGATCTTACAGGTCTCATGGGGTAGCCCACAAGGGCATTCCAATTTCTCAGATATTGGGGAGACTCTTCAGTTGTTTGTTCTGGGAATGTGAACCAGTCCTAGGGCTTGGGAGTCACAGTGAGGAAGTAAGTGTGAATAATGAAACAACACTCTCCGTTGAACAGCACGTGTATGTTGGTTATTCGTTGACAAATTTCTTTCTCTAGAACAATGCCATAATGATTTACAGTCCTCCCTTGCAGTGCTGTTTGGAAATAATCGTGAGTACTGATAGCATATTCATGGGCTCCTTGATGTGCCAGAGAGCTGGCGAGACAGGGATTGCAGAGAAAAGGAACAAGGTGGTTTCGCAAGAAGAGGTGAAGTCCTCCTGGGAGGCAGCTCCAGGTGCTTCTCACCCTGAGGCTGGGTAAGGGACCAGGGAAGACACTGGGTGTCAGTCAGGTGAACCCAGGTGACAGGAATTCACCTGAAGAAAGTTGGCTATATGTTGGGATTTCTCAAATGTGCTCAGATGTTTACTTTCCACAATTAAAAACCCATTTTAATTTTTTCTTTGATAGTGTACTTTTCATTAGATTAGGTTTTAGATTAGATTAGATTTAGATTTTGAGAGAATTTATTTTTTACCTTCATTGGATGCCTCCATAAAGCCAATTTCATTTTCAATTAAAAAAAGAAGTGGTTCACACACATCCTTTTTTTATTATTCTGAATCATATATTGTACAAAGCAAGTTTGCTCACTGTGCACTAAGGGAGGTGTCTATTCAATGTTACCTGAGATAATTTCTAAAGGGCAGCCTCAAATGGCATCACTGGTCCCCATTATTGTTACTTGCAAAGATCTGATAGATTTTTTTTCACATCTCTAGCATTTTCCACCCATGACAGAAATGAAATGGTGCTTTACTTTTCCAGGAATGTGTTGACAAGAATGGGTACCACTGTGCTTTTGATTTTTTTTTTTTTTTAGAATTCAGTGCTTCGCTCTTTAAATCACTTGTACCAGCCCTGTAAACACTTTAATGAGCACATGCCTTATCTTATAAAATTGGTTTTGTTTTCAACTTAGCAAAAATCAATTTTCCCTCCACCTACCATTCTCCCCTCCTTATGAAACAAAACCCAATAACAGTGGTCTGCTTCATTTACTCTGCATACCGCAGAATGAATAATAGAGCTGCCATTATTTGGGGAAGCAGCTCTAGTTCCTGACCAGACTTCATGTTTCTTAAATTTCAGTAGAAATTATATCTTAATAATAGCTTTTGATATACAGGGTCTGGCACAAATAACACCCCTTTTTATTCCATAAAAAATTTTATTACAAAATCATAAGCCTGTAATTCTATAACATAACAATATAACATTCAAACAAACCACATGACATTTTAGGTGAAATGCTCAAATTGCTGTCCACTTCGTGTGAGACATTCACATATCCTACCAACCACAGTCAATGGTGTTACTTCTGCCAGACCCTGTATATCAAAACTCCTGAGAAAGCACTTCTATTTTTATTTTCACTTCTATACTGGTGAATCATGACATATTTAATACTTGCAGTGAAAGAGCACCTCAGTTCAGCAACCTCACCACTTGGGCTCCGACTAAGAAAGAATTCAGAGTCAAGACTCAAACTATAAGAGAAAGTTTACTTAGAAAGTCACAGAGATAGAGAAAGAGAGCCATAGAAGAAACGGCCCCAAGAAATCAGTTACAGAGGCAAAAGAAGGGCCCCTGGAACTTAGGGGAGAGAGAGAGATGTGCCTTGAGAGACAAAAGAGGGAGGAAAGGAGAAGGCATCCTCTGGAAAAAGGGAGGGAGGGAGAGAAGGAGAGAGAGAGAGAGAGAGAGAGAGAGAGAGAGAGAGAGAGAGTGAGAGCACTCCCAGGCTTCCTGTCTTAAGGGCTTTTATCTGGAAGCCTCAGGGGTGGATCTCAATAGAATAATCATCAGCTTTTGGGTATGCCCCCTCAAGCTCGTGGTCTCCACTGAGTAGTCAGATTGGTTGGCACCAGGGCAGAGGGTCATTAGTCAATGCATCTGGTCCTGATGTCAGCCGTGGCATCACTCTATCTGATTTTGGTGTTTCTCTGGGCTTGGAGTTGAAACACAGCTCAGGCCTCAATGTCATCTCCAGGGGTTAATGCCAGAGGCAGTAGCAGTACAATGGCTTGTAGTTTTGCCATTGCTAAGCACCCAGGGCTCTTCATCCTAGTGACCCACTGCACCAGGACTGTGGCTCCTACTCTGGTCACGCCTATCTAACCACCTACCACATTTATGAAGATTATGGCACGGCTTTTATAAACATTGTAGTCACAGGATTAAAAACTCTTTTTACTCTTTTGCTATTTATGCTTTTTCACCTTTTTGTCATTTATCTAAAACATCTACATATCCTTTATCTGTACCTATATAGCTATGTCATCTATATCTACAGATACATTATGTATATCTATATCATCTGCATACATGATCTATACCATTACTACACATATGTAATTTTTTAAAGTTACTGACCTCAAAGCTCTGGACATTACAGAGTGGCAATGTCCCCCCTGTCAAATTTATATGTTGGAGCCCCAATTCCCTATATCAATATATTTGGAGATAGGGCTTTTAGGAGGTAATTAAGTTTAAATAAAATCATAAGGGTGGATCCTAATCTAGTGGGATTGGTGGCCTTACAAGAAGAGGAAAACACTCTCTCTCTCCACAGACACCCACCATGGAAAGGCCAGGTGAGGACACAGGGAGGCAGCTGTGTACAAGCTGAGAAGAGGGCCCCTCACCACTCTCTACCTTGCTGGCCCTTGACCTTGGACTTTCCAACCTATGGATTTGTGAGAAATAAATGTCTGTTCTATTCACCACCCAGTCTGTGGTATTTGTTATGGCTGCCTGAGCTGGCTAATACACCATGCATGAGAAAATCAGTCAATATTCATTCAACAAGGGAGGATTCTACGTACTTGGAGAGAGGTAATTTATTCACACAATTAAGTTGGGGAAGCAACAATACTGGAGAGATGCAGTTTCTGAATTTTCTATTTCTTTTTCTTTACTCCAGATTAGTTTGACCTTTAGCCATCACAGGCTCACAAATTGCTCTCAATCACAGGGTCTATGAGGAAGCTGTGATGATAATTCAAAGGATTTATTTTTCTACCCCTGGCTCTATTTATCTGATTACACTGTAACCAATATTTGCTGTCATCCCTGTAGACAAAAATTGTTCATAAACAAAAAGAAATTGCACAGCCTGGGAGGAAATCAACTTGGTAAATGGGCCATGTTTTTTCCTCTTAAGCAACAGAGAACTTGTAAAAACACTTCGTTGTGCTAAAAAAAAAGGTGGAGGAGGAAGGTAGGGAATGAGGAGGGACTTCTGGACACTGAAGAAACATTACCAGAAACTCTAAGTGTTCAGGCCAATGATATGACATTTTCTCCTGCAGAGAGCTTATTTTAATAGGGTGCATGATGGTATAATGTTATTTCTCCCACTTGGGACACTTCGAAGACATTAATTAATTAAAATAGCTCTGTCAGCAAAGGCTTGCACATGAGTCAACTGGAATTGACCTATTTTGAAGGCAGAAAACTTGGTAAACAGCAGGTATCAATAATCAGGGTGGTCTTCCTCCAGGTGTGATGCTTTTCCCAGGGTGTGAGCCACCTCTCGACATCAAAGAGTAAGATGCGTGCTTGCTTCAGTTGTCCTTCTGTGTGGTGAAGTGGAAGATGAGTGCGAATTACTCTGGATTCTCTAGAAGAAATTGAGTCACCCTGTAATCATCCAGTAAGGAGTTGGGCAGGCCAGCATAGACTATCCCCATCCCCTGGAGTGCACTTCTGTCTCTTATATGAATGGACTGGCAGATGTACATTAATCTTCCAAACTTGTCTCCCACAGTGCTCTCGAGTTTTTGTAGGCCTGTGTATCTTTGTACTGCTCTTACCCATCTGGATCAGTTCCATCCTGGATCAATGCCACCATCTGTCACAGGTGGCCCCATGAGTTCTGGGAAGGAAGACATATACTAGATTTAGAATATTTTATTTTTGTCTATTGGGACTCAATAATAGTTGAGAAAGTTGTTATCTCTGGTTTGGCTCAAAAAGGAACATCCTGAATAAAGAAAGAGAACACCCCCTTTCCATCACTGCCACATGCCACTGTCTCCTTCCCATTTCTGTTTCTTCCCAATGCTGTAACTACCTATATGTAATGACACCAGATTCAGGAAACACAGGGAGAAATGGGGAGGACCATCCTGTTCCTGGGACCTTCCTTCTTGACCATAAGATGTAGGCTGGTGTGTCTTGGCATTTGTGATTCTCTGTCCATGTGCCCTGAGTATTTCTGGTGTAACCAGGCATTTCAGCACTGATGCCACTGCTTGGCACCCATCTCATGTCTAGCATCAACTGATCAGAAAAATATCATTGCTTAGATAATACATAACATTTAGGGGTAAAATAAAGCTAAGATATTTTTGAACAAAAGTGAATGCATAAGTTCTTTTGAATTTGTGTTTCAGGATTCTTAGGGTGTATTCCCAGAAGTGGAATCACTGGGTCATAAAGCAGTTCTATTTTTAATTTTTTGAGGAAATTCCATACTGTTTTCCACAGTGGTTGCACCAGTCTGTATTCCCTCCAACAATGTACTAGGGTTCCCTTTACTCCACGTCATCACCAGTGCTATTTACAATAGCCAAGAGTTTGAAACAGCCTAAGTGCTCACAGTAGATGGGTGGATTAAAAAACTGTGGTACATTTACACAATGGAATACTATGCAACAGAAAGAAAGAAGGAATTCCTACCATTTGCAACAGCATGGATGGAACTGGAGACTATCATGCTAATTGAAATAAGCCAGTCAGTGAAAGACAAATACCATATGATCTCACTTATAAGGAGAATCTAATGAACAAAATAAACTAATCAGCAAAATAGAACCAGAGGCACAGAATCACAGAATAGACTGACAGCAGTAAGAGGGGAGGAGAGTGGGAGGTACTGTTTCAAAGAAGGTGAAGGGATTGGTTAAGGAACATATACGAAGGACATATGGACATGGATCATGGAGTGGATCCATGGATGCGGAGCTGTGGATGTGGAGTTGGCAGGCTGGGTGGAGGGGAGCAAAGGGCGGAATAATTGGAACAACCATAATACATAAAAAAAGTGAATTCAGGTTATACATTAGCTAGAAAAGAAAATACGAGTCTTTAAGGAAAATAAGAAGTGGGGACAACTTTAATCAAGACACACACACATACTAGAGTCTGGAATGGCTGTGCAATTTCTACAGAGCCACAGTTACCAAGACCTGCCTTCCTAGTCCTGCGTCTGGGAAATTGTGTGCCCTTGGCTGAGGAATTGAGGTTAGACTGTGAAGGCACAGACAACAGTATGGTGGTAGCAAGAGGAAAAGGGCATGAGTGTAGGTGGAAGTGGGAATTAATGGGAACAGAAAGAGACTTTACCTCAGGTGATGGGCACACGATGCAGTGTGCAGATGATGTTTTGTTGCGTTATACACTTGAAACCTGTATGGTTTTGTGAACCAATGTCATCTCAACAAATTAAATAAAAAAAGAAACTTACAGCGTGATGGATATAGTCATTATTTTGATTATGATGATAGTTTCACAGGTGTGTGTGTATTCTAACTTATCAAATTATAACCTTAAAATACGTGCAGTTTATTGTATGTAAGTTAAATATCAATAAAGTTACTTTATAAGAAATAAAAAAAAGACACTCTTTGGATTAACCCCTTGCTCAGAATGTCTCCTTGGTCCATGGGTGGAGAGCTCCAGGGATGAGAGTTCAGTTTTCTTTGCTCCCATGATTCTTTTCTCTCTTCAATCAGCTTTCTTCCAGAGTTCCCTGAAGTAGCTGCCCTCTCACTGGGAGGAGTTAGGGCCTCTGGTGCAGAATGAGCTCCTGAGCCCAGCAAAAAATGGGGATACACGGGTCCTCAGCAGGCCTTTGCCCCTCTTTTAGCATGTTAGAATTAAGAACAGCTCATAATCCCTGAAACCAACTAAATACAACTTTGAGATCTTTCTGGCAAAAATAGAAAATAATTAAAAAGTCTTTTGAATTTATCCAGGGCTTTAATTTCCTCTGAAGTTATTTCTTTTAGGCAGAAAATTATTTTGTTAGCATCTTGGGAGAAAGAACAGATGGAAGTGCCTAGATTAAAGCTCCTCTATGCCAGCAAAAGAATTTATAGTGATATTGAAATGGCTTTATTCTTTCTATGAATATAGGAGGAATAAATCATGAGGCTGTAAGTATAGAACAATAATGAAGTCGATAGCTATGACTTCAGCACAGCAAACTGTCAATTATTGGGTTCACGGAGATATGTAGCTGAGGGTCTGTGGGAGGTGAGAGAAATGTAGCACCTGGCAGTCATTCCAAGGGTTATGGGGTTTTAGGCTTAGGTCACAGGATGGATGCTGTAAGCTCCCAAGGAAAAGCCCATCTACTCATATAGATGTAAAAGTGCTGGTCTTGCATTTCCCCAAGTTTTACCATAAGTTTCTATAACTGGGTCACAATCCAAAGGAAAATAGAATTCAAGAGAGCCAGACTTGAGTTCTCCATGACTTCTAGTGGCTCTCCACATAGCAGTCACCTTTTAATTTAAGGAAGTGTCCACCCAGGTCGCAGAGGTGGATGAGCCCATCATGACGATTGCTGCGGGCTCTAAGACATGCAGTGCTAAGCCATTTTATCAAGTGTAATCCTTCCCTCGGCATTCAGATGGCATTAGTCTTGATTGGCAAAGTGCTCTAGTGGTTTCAGTATTTCAAACTGAATGGTCCGCCCACATCTCTGTTTCTTTATAACATTTTCTTGTTATTTGGAGTTACATAGCAGCTCAGTATTTTGGAAATAGCAAACAAAAGGATGGGCAGTGGGTGAGGCTGGAGAGGAACCCTCTGTCAGGGGGTTGCTCTTGCTGGGAATCTGGATTTAAAGCACAGGGTGTGAAGATTTGGCTCGCTCTCCTTGCTGCTGCTGCAGAGGGGGGCAAATCACAAAGGACTCAATTAGAGTGAAGTGCAGGCTAAGGGGTGGTCCTGCTGTGTTCACGAGGCACGGTTGTATTTCTGAATTGGGAGAGCCAGGGGCAACCAGCCTTCCTAGGGTACTCTCTTTAAGTCTTCGTTTTTCCCATCCTGGAAGGGGGTGGGCACTGAGGTGGAGGATGGATGAAATGCCAATGGCAGCAACTCCTGTTGTCTGTCTCTAGCTCAGATCTCCTGGTGTCTCACCAGCCCTTTTCCGTTAGAAGAAAACCCACATTTTCCTGGACCCCATTCCTCATTCCTGTTAAATACAAGCATCCACCCTCAGACCCTGATACAATTTTGTCCTTGTAATTACAGGGTGCCCTTTCACCCTGTAATTCTTCTATCATTACCTGGATGCCCAGGCTCATTGCCTCAGGCACAGAGGACACAAGTTTACATTCGTGGCTTTGCACTCTCTGGTGGTCTTAAGAGCTTTGGCTTTTGGTTGCAAGAGATTGTGAGGAGAAGGAAGCATTTTATTTGTTTTTTCATTTATTGTATTTTGTTTATTTTTTAACGTCACATCTTGGTCTTCAATAGTAGGAGCAAAGTCCAGAAGATTTAGCATAGAGGCTACACTGTAAACTACATGGAGGGCAGGAATATGCAAGGGATAAGAGCCATTCCCCTTCGCGGAGAGGGGGCAGAAATGCCCCAGCACTGAAGGGAGGTTGGAGAGGACTAGGAGAAGGAAACCAACCTGAATGGGGGCACCTTCTGAAGGAGAAGTCCCAATAGAGAGGGGGAACAAAGAGTCCACAGAGAGGTGGAGGGGCCCCTCATCAATGTGAGGCAACCATCACTGAACAGGCAGGTCTAAGCAGAGATGGATGACATCACACTCTCCCCCAATTCAGCCTTCAGGACCTCAGATTGGTATAGAGGGGCATCTGAAAGTTCACCAACAATATCCCCCACCCCAGAGAGACACAGGTGCCAATGGAGAATGACCCGCATTGAGCATGTGGGCCAGGAAGGAGCAGCAGGGGCTGTGGGAGCACGGAAGTGAGAGCAGCTCTGGGCATTTCTTCCATTGTTGCAGAAGGCACACAGGGAGTCAGATACTCTTCCATGGACACCAGCAAGACAGAGAACAGCCACAGACCACATTGTCCCTCTTTCTTGACACCATGATTTTATTACATAAGTTCCCCTGAGCTCAGATATCACTCACATGGGAAGGAAGGAAATGTGGGTGGAATGAGGTGGGTTGGATAGACTACATATGCGTGAGTGGTCTGAAAGAAGTGTAAATTCAATGGAAGTCCATCATGGAGCTAGAGCCATCCATTTTTGAGCTTCCAAGTTTGTGACTACACATTTTAAACTCACCATGTTGCTAATTGGCACAACTACTTTATCTACCACTGGATGAGATTTTCAATAAATCAGAGTCTTCCAGATGAATATTGTAGGAAAATTCTTGATTAGTTTTGATTTATGATATATTTTCCATCAAGCTGTCCAAGTTACTGTGGACATCAGTGGGGCTTGGCTTAAGGAAAAGAAACATATACAGAGGAAGGTACCCTGAAACTGGTCTTGCTTTTTATTAAGTTCTCAATGATCATACAACATACCCAAACTGTCAGAAATGCACTCACTGTGCAGGGTGTTGGAGCTAGAAGTCTCGGCTACCAAAGAAAGATGTGCCTTGGCATCAGAGACATCAATGACTTCACTGGAAACAGCCTGGCAGAGCTTGACAGACACCCATGTTGCCCTTTGGGTACTGCTAAACACAGAGCCACATCCTTCTAGACTGTAGATAATGACCTTGCCTCTTGTCAGCCTTCTCTGTCTCTGAAGGCAGCTTCACCTGCTTTCCCCAGACTCCATGGGCCCCTTCACCTCCCTCGGTTATCAGCTGAACCTCCACCATGGCTGCCGGCTGTGCTAGCTGGACTTTGTCCTGGGGAGCACTCAGGTTCCTTTGCTCTTCATGACTGACTTAAACCTCTTTCTCCCCTTTTCTGGCTTGCATGTCCCTGTCTTTTGTCAGAGGGCAGGCCTCCATCCTTCCTGTCCCTTTGTAGCCTAAACCCTCGTTCTGAGAATAGTCCTGGCTCAAGGCCTGGAAAAAAGTCACCTAGTCAGAACAGCAAATTACTACTCAGAAGGTTGCTTAGTGAGCATAAAATTGGAGCAAGGAGAGCTGGATATTCTTAAAGGATGTTTCCAATGTGCTGTGGTAGCAAGATACAGTTTCCTTTTCAACTCTGGGGCTATTTTCAGAAAAAGATCTGGGAGGGGCCATCTAAAATCCAGGCATGTATCCTCCCCCCACCATGGCGCTGGAAGAGCACAAATGCACCCCTCCCTTCCTCCTTCTTTTAAACTATTCCTGTCATTCACCAAAGGCCACTGCAACTATAGCACCGCATGTTAGGGTTCAAGATTGCATTTCATCTTTTTTAAGCTCCATTTGCATCACTTGCTTCCTGATAAGATTTTGAGGAGGTGCCTTAATCTCACCAGTGATGTATTTACAGATTTTATCACCCAAGAGATTGCTTCTGGGAAGATTTTTGCTGATGAGTGAATCTGACCCGCAGTGGCAAGTCCTGGATTTCCAGATGGAGAATGACAACTAACTGCTGACCCACTTTCACATCCTGGAGGGGCTAGGTCATCCATTCCCCTTGGGATCACAGCTCCTGCCCTTGTCCCTGTCCCTTTGCCTATTAAGCTACCAAGGCTGTGTGGCTTCCTCAGGGACATGTCTCTGAGTCTTGTGACCAGGAAAGATCCTCTGGTATTGACCTCCACAGCATTGCACACTATCTTTGTAGTGCTCAGCAGGAATAATTTTACCCACATTTGAAGTTTTATTTGATTAACGTGTATATTAATTTCCTCGGGTCATCATAACAAAGTGCCATAAGCTGGGTGACTAAGAACTACAAAAATTTATTGTCTCACAATTATGGAGGCCAGCAGTCTGAAGTCAAGGAGTCATCAGGGTCACACTCCCTCTGAAGACTCCAGGGAAGACTCTGTTCCTTGCCTCTCTCCTAGCTTCTAGGAGAATCAAATGTTCCCTGGGACTTGTAGGTGTGTCACTCCACCCTTTGTCTTCACATAGTCTTCTCTGTGTGCTTGTCTGTCTCTTTGTCTAAATTTCCCATTTTTATAAGGACACCAGTCATATTGAATTAGGGCCCAAACTTCAGAGTTCATTTTAACTTGATTACCTCGAAAAGATCTGATTTCCAAAGAAGGTCATATTCTGAGGTATTGGAGGTTAGAACGTCGACATTTGAATTTTTAGGGGATACAAGTCAGTTGATAGTGTGCCATTTTATCATCCAATCTGTCCTGTCTTTCTTTTCCAGTCCCAATACTTGAGAATCTGAATTTATGGAAAACAGTGGATTGTCTCTTTTTTCCCTCTTCTGGATTAATGAACAGTTGAGATATATGGGACAATAGAGTTTGGTTTACAGATTTAACAAATGAAAATATAGAATGCCCAGCTAAATATAAATTTCTTAAATATTGCACCAGACAAATACTCATGCAAAAAAAATATTGTTCGTTTATCTGAAATCCAAACTTGACTGGGTCCTGTATTTTGTTTGGCAACCTGGCTGTGGTTGGCACTTTAGTGGTGCAGTGGATTATTGAAAGTTGCAGGCAGACTTTTCTGGAGATTGAAAAGAAGGAGGTAGGCTGATGGGGACTCTGAGTGGGGAGAGGAGAGGAAACCAACAGAGCTCCCAACAGATGTGCTATGGCTATTTTCTGATTTTTATTCACCTCCTTCTATTTAGGTAAAAACAGCTCCAGAATGTCTCACCTTGCTATCTATCCTTCTCCTTCTATATCATTTCCTTTCTTGCTGCCTCTTCTTTGCTTTCCCTGAAATAGTCATCTTACCTAGACAATGAGTAGTATGTTCCCACACAGTGCTTACACTAAGTACTGCTTTCACAATTGTAGTGTGTTTTGCTCCAGTCTCTTTTTGCAGGCAACTGGCCTCACATCATAGGCCCAACACTCACCCTTTGACTTCCAAGGCATGTTTCCACTAGGAGCTGATTTCTCATTGTTTATGGAAGACTGTCAATTTTCTAGACTCAAGGCCAATTTGGCTTTGAGTATGCTCTGTCTTTTTCTAGGTGGGTGACTAGGCTTATTGTAAATACCACCTACAAAATGGTACTAACAATTGTTTCATACAATGATCAACCTCATACATTAAGACTAAATTTAATAAATTAATCAAGGTGCCCTGGAAAGAGCATAGAGTAGGCATTCAAAAGTGTTAGCTGTAATTATTTTCATCACCATTCATCACCATTTCATCACCATTATCATTAACATCACTATCATCATCATCATCATCATGTTAATATCATAAAAATATTATCATGATAATATTTTTCATCATCACCATTGTAACCATGATCACCTTCACTAGCATTATCATCATCATCATCATCATCATCACCATCATCATTGTAATAGTCAACATCATCTCCCATATAAATTATCCCATCATCATTGTTGTCACCATTATCACCATCATTATCCCCTTCACCATCATTACCATCACCATCATTATTTCCATTATCATCACCAACATCTCCATCATTATTTTCATTGTGAAAATCATCATTATCACTGTCATAATCATCATCATCATCATCATCAATAACAATGTTATCACCACCATCATCTCTGTCACCATCATTATCATCATCATCACCATCACTAACACCATCACCTTCACCACCATCACCATCGTCATCATCATCATCATCTCATCACCATCATTATCATCATCATCACACTATTTCTATCATGATCAGCAAATCTTCATCATTATTATCATCATGGTCAAATAATGATCTTCATTCTCATTATCATCATTATTTTACTCACTTAGTATTTCTGCTGGCTTGACTTTGTACCCTTAAAACCTGGATTGAGTTGTTTATATCCTATTTTACCCATGTGCAAGTACAGTGCTTTCACCAAAGATTGGATAAATTTCCTAGTGGTGTACATTCTTAGGGTTGCCTTTGGACCAGTTAGAACCTGCTTCTACTGACTTAGCTGAGTGTAGCAATTATCTTACCAGTCAGCATGTATGATCCTCAATCTGCATGACTTTGATCCTGACCTGGAATTCATCACTCATTCACCCACTTAAATATGTAGAAGATTTTATGAAAACTTTTCAAAACATGACAGAGTTAGTATTATATCAATACAAACTTAATTTTAGATAGTTCTATTCACAAAAGCCCCTCTCCAGGTCTTCAGTTTTTCCCGTTGTCTGCCACGTTGTCTCCCACCTCCACGTTTCCTTCTTTCTTTCTGTCATTCTCTTGATCTGCATCCCAACTTCCTGCTCATGACTGCTGCATCCTTCTAACCATGTCCTCAAGGTCTTACATTTCTTCCAACTAGCTTATTAAAATGTTTTCATAAATGTACTTCTCTTTTTCTGAAACAGTCCAGTGAAAGCTACTCAAATTATAAAATGTTTAGTCAACAACAATTAGTTTGAAAGGTGCAGTAGTAGTCTGAGCTGCCTTCTTTTGAAGTACATTCTCCCTTTTAGCCTGAAATAACAATTCTATTTAACTTTTGCTTTTAACATGGGGTACAGTTACTTTCATCTGAGAAAGGCAGGGGACTGATAACAGAAGACTCTGAAAACATCTTTCCCTAGTATGCTTAGTTCAATGAACAACATTGCATCATCACTAATTTCTAACTATTGCCATACTTTTTTATTTACACTTAATGAATAAAAAGTAATAGTAGAAAATAATTTTATTTTTAAAATTTTTCTTAAGATACATTTGGGAAAATTGAAAGATTTAAATTGTGTGTTATCTGAGAAGCCAGACTGAAGTCAGCCTCAGAGGATGGCCTGCCTTGCATGGATGCAGCAGCTGGAAAAACTGCCTGGAAGCTTTCCTGTGATTTAGTCCTGAGGCTTGGATGTCAGCATTATTGGGGGAGATTGGGTTTGCTTCTAAGGGAGCACTGAGGATTTGGGACTCTGGCACTGAGCCCCATCGATCTGTTTGGATTTCAGCTCCCTGAAGTATAAGCTTCTTCAGCCAAGAGATGTTCTTGAGTCTCTGGCACTAAAATTGTTTATTTTAACACCTTGGGAACATCCTCCACTTTGCAGAAGTGTCCAGGACAAATAATTGCACTTATGACTATGAAGATATACACCTTTGAGTCAACAGAGGTTTCCAAACTTCATTATTTCTCTAATATTTTGACATTGAAGAATTGGATTCTAACATTATGCTTGAAGTTAAGGCCAAATGACTCTAGAAAAGATATAAATAAGGACTTTATGGGGTAAATTTTTTAATTAGGGAAGCTGCACAACTCCCCAGGTCAGCAGTAGAGAGAGTTATAGTGAAATTTCACTTGGCATGAAATCATCCATGCATCGCATTTTCAGTGAATGCCACTTAAAGATTCAAGTTGGCATAAGCTCAAGACAAACACTATTCAGCCCATGTGACAGAAAAGAAAATGGTGAGACAAAAGAAGGGCAAGCAGCACTGCACAGGAAGCAAGATATATATCCCGTCACCATGCTCTATCCTCTTAACTCACTGGCTTCAGCTCTCCTCCTCTGCCCCAATTTGTGGAGACTAGGGCAGATTTAGGGCCTGGAAACTTTGCATTGTGTTTGGGAGGACAATATGAAAGGGGTTTATATAAAGAAAGGGAAAGATTAGCTGAAATGTTCTTATGGAACCACTGAACCCAGGAGAAGAGGGAAACTGTCTGGGAGGGAGCTGAGTTCAGGGTTGGGATGACTGGCTTGTGTGCTGTAATGAAGGAGGGATGTGAGGGAAGAATAAAGACCAAGAGTGGCTGGTGGCCAAGAGCTGGGCAGGAGGTGCTAGAGGTCAGTATAGACATGCTGACCCAACAGTGGTATGTCCCTGTCCCTACTTGCAAGGATCTTTGTGGCTGACACTTCTCTGCCTCACCTTAAAGCATTGATGCTTCTTAGCTGCAATGAGTTGAATGATGTCTTCCTAAAATTTATGGGCACTACAACATCAGAATGTGATCTTACTTGGAATAAACATCTTTGCTGACATCATTAAAATAAGGATCTCAAAATGAGATCATCTGGATTAGAGTAGATCCTAACTCCAATGACAGTGTCCTTATAAGAGAGAAGAGCCAGAGACACAGAGATGGGACCAAGGCCATGTAAAGATGGAGGCAGAGAGTGTAAAGATGCATCTACAAGCCAAGGTATGCCACCAGCGCCTGGGAGAGAGGCCTGGGACAGATTTTCCCTCAGAACCTCTGGAAGGAACCCACCCTGCCTACACCTGGAGTTTGGACTTCTGGTCTCCAGAACTGTGAAAGAGTAGGTTTATGTCGATCGGGCTTCCTAATTTGTGGTGCTTTGTTACAACAGCCATAGGAAACTAATACTTCTGGGTGCTGGTCATTGTGAATAACCTAGAAAGATGAGAAAAAAATGAGTGTTTTGTAAGCACCTTGTCTGTGCCAATCTTGGAAAATGATGCATCAAATGCCCCTCCTGCTTGGCGAACACAGTCCACTTTCAGACACAGAAACAGGGCTGCACAATGTGTCAAGAGCAGAAGCAGAGACACGTGCAGCCTCTTTGGGCACCAGAAGAGTCAATTTAAGGTCTCAAAGAGGGGAAGTAGGGATTTTTCTGGTGGAAAAAAGATGAGGGCATGGCAGGTGAAGGCGTGATAAGCACACACAAAGGGACACTGGGAAAAAGTGCTAAATGAGTTCAGAGAAGGGCAAGGGCTAGGTGAAGCTGGATGGCTGGTTCTTGGTGGGGGGATATGGGAAGGGATGCAACAAAAGAGGGAGCCGGGCAGAGGCAGTGGAGACTAAAATGTCCCAAGGCTGTGAGGTGATAGTCTTCCATTGATGCTTTATAGTTTCAAATTTAGTTTCCACACTTCATCATGCTTCAGATGTCATTCATGGGTTTATTAGTATCTTGGCCATCTCGTTCCTGGACATGACAGCTGACTTGGTGGTGGTCTCCTGACCTCCTCCACACCCCACTGACTGATCTCCACATTACAATCAAATCAATGCCTCCAAGGTCTTCAGACTGATTCAGAACCCAGGCCACAGCCTTGGAGCCTCGCGTTGTCTGGGTGGTGAGATGGTAGCCTAGGCCCTACCCTGCCCTGCCCTTTCACACCACGCTATTTTCTTATTCTTGGAGTAGATATTTGTATCTGAAGTGTTCTTTGCCCTCCCCATCTTTGCAAGCTCTTTTGTAGCATTCAGGACTCTGAGCAGCACCTCTGTCCACACTCTGGTCCCTGTCTACCTCTATCCTGAGCCATGTCCTATTGCCCTGTGTTTGACTTTCATGTTATAGGCTGGTACTATTTGGCTCATAATCATGTTCATTTGTTTACTGTCATCCCTGCCCCCACTATCCATGTACACACAGCACTTTGTGAGCTCAATGGGACAAGGATGCTGTCTGTTTAGGTCCTGGCCAGCCACTGGTGCTGAGACCAGAGTAGGCATGCTGCTTGTGGATTGCTGAGGAAACCGAAGCACAGAAAGTGTTCATCAATGGGGAGGGTGGAGACAGAGTGAGATGACCCTGTGTAAACAAGCATTAATGAACACCCATGAGAGAGCCCAGCCTGCTCCCTCCACAGCCTGGATCCTCTCATCACATCCTGGCCATTTATACTTTGGGATCAGAACCTCCCGCATCTCTCCAAGGCAGCAATGCTCACCAAGGGAGGCCTACCCTTGATGGGACATGTCAGGATTTCAGTAAAAGAAGGCTCTGTAGCTTGAGAAACTGCTTACCATCCTCCACCCCATTTCTTATACATCCCCAGAGCAGGTGCAGGAGCAGCTGTGTCCTCCTTACACTGGGTCCTTGAGAATGAGGAGCACCTTGATGGTGGGTAGACCATTTTAGCTAGGCTGGTGGCCACAGCAGGTGTGTGTTGGCAAGGATGATTCTCATAACCTGAGATGGGTGGACAGATGGATGAGAGGAGGCTGCCAGGGGAGTGGGTGGTGGTGCAGAAACCACTCTGACTCCTGGCTCCCTCTGCCCACCACCCATTGCCCTTTCCCATGTTTTACACCAGCTTGTGTCTGGCTAAGCAGTGACCAGCACTGAGTGAAGGAGACAGTCACCTCTCCTAAAGGACTATTGTGAACGGCATGGATAATTGCTTTTTCATTCACACATACAGTGGACAAAATATCTAGAAGTGATTAAGCAGTTGAACACTTAGTAATACCTGCTAATTAAATCCAGACCCCTGTCTTCTATAAGCAAAGTCGTATCTAACCACACGAGGTCACATCTGCCCACAGAAGTCAGAATACTTGCAGGAAATAAGAGGTTTTTGAAGTGATCTGCACAGAAGGGGCAGGGCTTCCAGATGCCAAGGTCATAGGTGGCGCTCTTAGGACGGTGGCAGGGACATGACACTCCTGCCCTGAAGCTTATTCCTCTAGCCCTGGGAGCCAGAGAGTAGGAGAAATGCCACTCATTAGCAACAGGACACCCTCAAACACTATAACCCCTCAAAAGCTCAGAGCCCCTATTTGGATCTGACTCAAGCAAAGTGGGTTTGGTTTTGTCCCTCTTAAATCCCTTTTCTAGGATGTCCCTATGCTCCTTTCTTTCCATATCAAGTGCCCAAGACCCTAGAATTCTCCTCACATTGGCTCCTTTTCATACCTTTAAGAAACCTGAATGGTCCCATGCACTTTCAGGAAAACAACAGAATTATTGTTTATAATTATTGATTTGATTCCATTGTTAATGTCTTGGTGATAAAATGACTCACTGATCTCTGTAAAACTAATTCCCTCACATTCAAGGTACAGTTGAGTGCCCACCACTTTCATGGGCAGCATTTTGTGTCATGCTCAGCACCTTGTGAGGTGGATGATGTTTCTCTGCTTTATAGTTGACAGCACAGGGGGCAAGCATGTGGCCAAGATGCTCCCGGTGAGGGGCTGAACCAGGATTTGAACCCAGGTCTACAGAAATCGGATCAAAGATAGTGTCTTCTCCCTTCAACTAGAGCACTTTATTCACCCGCAGAACCTTTTTGAAATAACATGTTCTTGGTGATAAAATTATAAACACTCATTATTAAAAACTTGGAAAACATGCAAGGTTACAAAAAAGACTATGAACACCAATGCTTTCTTACAAAACACTCATTATTACATCTTGATATACTTTATTCCCTCTTAAACTTCTTAATACACCTTTCCAAAGTATATGCAAAATAATTTCATTAATTTAATTTTTACCCATTTTTCCACTCAATTTATCATGAGTCCTGCGAGGCTCTCCGAGAGTGTTTGAGTGCTGTGGTGGCCTGACACCCATCTTGAGAATGAATGGCAATGCTTCTAACCCAGGCTTACACATTCAAACATTTAAAAATTTCCCCCTTTTAGAGGCAATCCCACTGTGATCATCTTTGAACACAGGATTTATCTTCATTTTGATTATTTGGAGGGGACAGAATCTTAGGAAGTATCTTTTTTCTAACTGTTTCTGGTTACCAAGTCAGTGCTTCAAAGGGACATTTAGTTTTTAAAAACAAGACTTCATGAGACATGCCTTAAGTTGCAGGAAGAAACTCTATTTAGAAGAAAATGTGGTTGATCAAAACCACTTGTTTCTCTTTACCACCCCTCACCCATCAAATCTTGATGAGCCAGAGCCTCATTTCCTCAGCTTTTGGGAGTTCACAGAAAACTACTCTAGCCTTTGCATCCTAGGAGAGATTCAGCCTTCCCTGATCAGGTTGCTTCCAATGTTAGAATAGCACAAATGTGCCCAGTCCCTGCCCAGGAAGTGCCTGTAGTGTTCTAGGACGGAGCTACCTGCCTACTGTGTGGTAAGGGCATACCACTCTCAGGCAAGGAGAGCTTGGAGGATCACCTGCAGTCCACTACTCCCCTAATTCCCAGTTGTCCCAATAAACCCTATTTTCTATGGTGCCAAGTTGTGCTATTGGTGTGATATGGCACCTCCTTTGGGTGAGAGGGGTGGGGAACTTTGTGGAAACTTCTCAAACTGTAATGTAGCAGGTAACTACATAATGTTAGATGAGTGCTCCCCATTATTACATTGCAAAAGTTGGGGGTCACTTTTTGCATTACAATTTCCTGTAATAGCCACTGAATAGCCACTGATTCTGGAGCAGCATGAAGTATACTGGGCTTCATGGGGATGGTACCAATGACTGGCCTCCTGAGTAGAGGACTGGCCAAGTGACCCTGCCACTCTCTACTATTCATTCATTAATGTTATTGAATGCCGTCTTATCAAGGTGATGCATTAGAGATTTTATGTACACTATTGCATTTGAATTTTAATAACAGTATTAAAAGTATAGTATAATAATAATGATAATCTTAAAAGTATGAAGATTGGAAAGTAGAAATAACAAAACTTTCCTCACTGTTGGGATCTGCCCTGCGTGGTTTTAGAAGCTATAATCCCCCATAGCTAAGGCTGAGCGAGAGACCTTGGGACCCTAAGCCACTAAGGAGACAAAGCTTATCTCCCTGGCAGGGGCACCGCCTCTGCTCCCTTTATTTCACTCTGTGTGGCCCTGAGCAGATGACCGGTTAGCCAATGACAGGTAAGATTCCTCAAAGGAGGGACGGCCTAAGACGGACATTGTCAAGAAGGGGTCCTCAGGGAAGGATTTGGGGGCTATAGAAAAAGGGGGTGCTGGATCCTTGCCCCTCGGTTTTGACATAGCCTGAGTCCTCATTCTGTCTGCAAGAAGTTTCCTAATCTCTTGGCTGCCTTACTTCTCCTGCTCGACTTAAGCCTAAAACAATGCCGGAGGTGGGTGCAGCCCTGTTCTGGAAAGGGCAGGTTCCCCAGGGTATCAGGCCTGAGAAAGAATACATAAAATATTGTGAAACCTGCTTTGTTTATACCCTCAATTTAAATGATAAAGGTCCAAGCATGAAATGAGTTTGTTTCCCCAAAGTTTTATGGCCCTTTAGCTAACTGACCCTGACTCAGAATAAGCCATCAGAGTTCTTTGTTTGTTATCTATTGTTTGATCCTTACTGCCTGACAATGACTGATGAGCTTTACCTGTGTTCCTGTGCAAATTGAACCCAATAAAAGCCTATTGAGGAAAAGGCTCCCTTTCCTTCTCCTTTCAGAGATCATCCACTTTTCCTCCCCAAGCAGATCATGTCTTGGTAGACTTATTTTCATCTGTGGCAGGTGGGGGGCTCTGCGGGCAAAGCTCCCCAACACCTCACAGATAATGTATTACAATGTAAATAAATATATTGTTGAAATTTATAATAAGGATGGCCAAGTTGTTAATGTGTACATATTAAAAATATTGCTATATCTAAGCAACATAGTTAGAAAATTAAATTTAAGAAGCATTTAAATAGCATTAAAAACAGTAAATATATAAGATAAAAAACACAAAACATGTATAATAATGCAGAACATTATTTTTAAAATTAAGTGTATGAGGGTGACATTGGCTAGTAATAATGAGAGGAATTTAAAACTTAATAAATTGAAGGGTTTCCATATTTATAGATGTGAAGACAATATTATACAGATATCACCTCTTTCAAACTGATTTGTGGGTTCGATGTCATCCCAGTCAAAATGCCAGTTGTGTGTGTGTGTGTGTTTAACTTGAGAAGCTGATTCTAAAATTTATATGAACTCTATGTCAAAACATTCTTAAAAAAGAGGCAGGTGTTAATAATTTTTCCTTTGAATATTCAAATTTACATAAACTATGACGGGAATCCTGAGGCGCTGGCGATTTCCTAACCTGGATGGTGGTTACATTGATGTTTAATTTGTGATATTTTACTAAGGTTTTAATTTTTCATACACTCTCTTTAGGTATACTATACCATGAAAAGGATTTTAAAAGAGATCATATAAGATACCAAGAATGGCTACATTCTCCTTTGAAAACTCTACATGTTCCTGGCTCTTAGAAATTAAGTTCTTTGTCACTTAAGTAACTGATGACTTGACGAAGAAGTAAAGCACTGATATGGAACATTTCTCCATTGCCACTGAGACATGCACAGCCTTTTAACCAGACCATTTTCTTGGACTGGGCTGGAGATGGGCAGGAAGAAATCACAGCTCTCCTCTCTCCTCCCCTCGCTGTCCTCTTCCTCCTTCTTTTCCTCCCCATTTTCTCCTCTTGTTGTCCTTTTCCTCCTCCCCTCTTCTTTTCTCTCCTCCTTCTGCATCTCTCTCTCTTCCTTCCCCTTCTCCTGACATCACCCTGGATGCCAGTGAGCAATACTGGCCTCGTGTGTGGCTCTGGAGGGTGTGTATAAGAGTAAGTGTTGATCTGAATGTCACCCCTGGGATGAAGGTGTGCTTGCCAATAAACTGCAAGCATGTAATCAAGAAGCGTTAGTGCAGCAACTAGTAAGGACCCAGGAACACAAACACCTTGACACTCCCATTTTGTGAACGTCATGTCTTCACCTGGGGTTCCTCTAGTGGGTGTGCATTCTTGCGTACAAACGAAGCGTAATGCCCACTTCATTTTTTACCTCAGTGGGAATTGTAAAGATTAGTTTTAATTAAACTTATTTACTTCAAGTTCCTCTGAGGAGTGGTTTTTAACTAATATAAAAGAACAAGAATAGTACTTGTAATTAGGATAATGTTAGTGAACAGTAATGAAAGAAATCCAAGATTATGTGAATAATAATTCCATTAAAAGAGATTTTCTATAAATACAGGGTGATATTATACTGAAAGTAGAACTTTCTTCTTAATTTTCTTGACTTTTAAGTCTTTGAAATGTAGTTAAACACGTTATTTTATTGATGGTTACATGTCTAACATAATAATTTTCTCCTCTAAAATAATTCATTATATGTACTGAGTTTTAAATAGGAAAAGTATTCTTCAGATGATAAAGCCTTGATACATTTTGAGCTTGTACCTTTGTAATAAAATGTAAAGTACTTAAACCCCTAAGCTGCACAATCTTTCTATAATATCCACAGGGAATTCAGAGGTATTAAATTAGCTACAAGGAGGCTTTGAAAGTGTTCTCCAAATGCCATAAGAAGATATTGAGAAATCCAGAAAGATACTGAGAATTACAAGAAAAAAAAATCATACTAAGTAGTCTACTAAGATTCAAGTGTGGTTTCTTTATGTTAAGTTTGCCACTTTTTAAGGAATTTTCTGAGTGGGAACATGATACGCGATTGTCCACTGCTACAATCCAGAAGTGGTTGTTCATGACTGAACTTGCTTGTCAGGATACAGAGCTTATTGGCCCAGGGCACTTGGGAGAATTTGAATTAATCTCGTGTGCCTTTCTAGCAGAGGCCAGGCCGACCACCTCTGCTGTGATGCTAGACGATGAATTTAAGCTACACACACTCTACAAACAGTGTCTATGTGTCCTGACTGTAATAGGATTGTTAGATTTTTGAGCTAAACACTCATTTGAGCCTCATTGTTGTTATCCATTTGGGATTATCAGGATGTTCGTTCCATTAGAAAATAAGCTGTCCATCATATTGATTTAAGAAGAATAATTCATGTGTGGTTTTTGTCCAACTAGAAGTATGAGTAAGAGTTTTTTATATTTGTGTTTTAAATTTCTTCCCATGATTACCTGCCAGCAATAAATACAAAAGCAAGAAAAAAACAGGTAACATGGTAGAAAACACACCCAAAGCTGATAGATATTTTTACTATATTTTGACATGCAGTACTACATTAGTTTCGTCTTACAATATAGGACTTTGACAATTATGTACATGTGATCACCATGATAAATCTAGCAACCACCTGTCACCACACAAAATTATTATGATATTATTGACTATATTACCTGTGAGTACATTACATTCCCATGGTATCTGTATTTTATATTGGGAAGTTTGTATCTCTTTTTCTCCCATTTACCTACCTCCCTTTCTTCTGTCAACCAGCAGTTTGTTTTCTGTGTCTATAAGTCTGTTTCTGTATTCTTTTGTTTTTAGATTTCACATGTAAGTGAAATCATATGGTGGTTGTCTTCCTTGTTTGACTTATTTCATTTATCATAATACACTCTAGGTCCATCCACAGGTTGCACATGGCAAGATTTCATTCTTTATTTTTTTGTTGAATATGTATGTGTATGTGCGTGTAGTCTCATCTTCTCGTGTTCTTTATCAATTTATCCCTGGCTACCTATATCTTGGCTGTTGTCAATAATACTGTAATAAACATAAGGGCACCTATATCTTTTTGAATTAGTATTTTTACTTTCTTTGGATAAATACCCAGAAGTGGAATTGCTGGGTTGTATAGTAGTTATATTTTTAATTTTTTGAGGAACCTCCATACTGTTTTACACAGTGGCCACATGAATTTACATTCTCACCAATAGTGCACTAGTATTCCCTTTTCTTCACGTCCTCACTAACACTTGTTATTTGTTGTCTTTTTGATTTGTTGTCATTCTGAAAAGTGTGAGGTAATATCTCATTGTGGTTTAGATTTGAGTTTCCCTGATGGTTAGTGATGTTGAGCATCTTTTCATATGTCTATTGACCATTTGTCTGTCTTTTTGGGAAGTAATATCTATTGACGTCCTTTGTCCAATTTTTAATAAATTTTTAAAATATTGAGTTATATGAGTTTAAGTATTTTGGATACGAACTTCTTATTGAATATGCCATTTGCAAGTAGCTTCTTCCATTCAGTAGGTTGTTTTTTTGTTTTGTTTGTTGATGACTTCTTTCATCATGCAAAACTTTGTTGTAGCACCATTTGTTTATTTTTTGCTTTTGTTGCTGTTGCCCAGGGAGACATATCCAAAAAAATATTGTTAACTCATGTCAAAGAGTTTACTGCTTATGTTTTTCTCTAGGAGTTTTATGGTTTTGGGTCTTACATTTAAGCTGATAGATTTTTTAATTGCTGTTCAGTTTCAGTTGTCCCTCCTTTTCCCTCCATTTCTCTCCCCTACCCCATCTACCCCACTCCCACAGTCAATTCCCCCCATTGTCCATGCACGTGAGTCCTCTATTCATGTTCCTTTGTTTGCCCCTTCCCCTTCTTTCCCTCATTGTCCCCCTCCCCCACCCCTCTGGTCACTGCCAGTTTAGATTTTTAAGAACAAGGGATATTTGAAAAATCAGTGTTTCTTCCTCTGGGATGTTCAGCACCAAGGCCAGATCTTGGTGGAACTCCATATTCCCCAGCTCTCCCTGCCTCTATGGAAAGTGGAGGGAAGGGAGGTTGAAGGTTATTTAGTGAAGGCTGTTAATGGTTGGGTGTGGCGCATGCCAGTATTTTCTATCCAGGGTTACCATCACAAAAGGCCCCTGAATCTGACTGACTTTTAGGAAGGACAGGGTCCAGGGTCTTATTCTTTGCAGTATTTCTGGTCACACACTGAGAGGAAGTGACAGGACCACTTATGGGCATCAGCTTAGAGGACAAAGCAGAGGCTAGATGTTGAATTTGATTCTAAAAATTTTGTGAGGAGCCTGGTTTAGTGTGCTGATAAATATTTGCTGAATGAATAATTAAATAAATAGTCTAGAGTTGCTCTGTTTACGGTTTTACCCTCTATTCACTTAATTTTCTCTCATGAAGTATAACACACATATAGAAAAGTACACAAGCATAAGTGTAAATTTTAATAAATTATACAGTGAAACATACTAATGAAACACCGTGTAACTTCCCACCAAATTCAGAAAGAGAACTGTTTCTGTCTACTCCACCAGCTATAAGAAAGTGCCAAAGGCTGGGTTACTTAAAAAACAGAGATTTATTTCTGATAGTTCTGGAAGCTAAAAGTCTTAGATGAGAGTGCCAACATGTTCAGGAGAGAGTCCTCTTCTTGGTAACAGGTTTCTCTGTGTCCTCACATGGTGGAGGGCGTGAGGGAGATCTCTGGGGCCACTTTTGTAAGGGCACTCATCTCATTCATGAAGGTCCCACCCTTATGACCTAATCATCTCCCCAAGGCCCTGCCTCTTAATACAATTACCTGGGCAATTAGGTCTTCAATATGTGAATTTGGGGGGGATAGAGACACGCAGACCATAACAAGAACATTTCCAGCACTTAAAAAAACCCCTTATGCTTGGTGAGGTATAGACACACTGGGACGTAATGTGAAGCATGATGGTAATTCTGCACATTGGCATCTAGTGGGTTTTCAGCACCAGTATAGTGAAGAGTTTTATTGCTATAAAAATCTTTAACGATTGAATTCTAGTTTTAAAAATTTACATAATTATAGCTCTTTAGATACCTCTTTGATTTCAGAAGTACTTTATTTTAGAAGAAAAATAACTTTTTAAAGAAAATCATAAAATATTTTTAAATTGTCAATTTAAATATTATTTTAATTTATGTATCTATAGGCCTATTTTTCATGTATTTTATTTATATTTTAATATAGATATATTAGAAACTAAATATTTATTTATTTATTTTTAATGTTTTTTTTAATGTTGTTCTATTACAGTTATCCGAATTTCTCCCACTTTCACCTGCTCCACCCATCATAGCCTCCACTTCCACAGTCAGTTCCCATACTGTTGTCCATGTCTGTAGATTATTCATACATGTTCTTTGTCTAGCCCCTTTCCCATCTTTCCAGCATTATCCCCTTCCCCCTACTGTGTTTTTGATCATGGAGAATAAATGTAAGTAATTTTTTTTGGTATAAATAGAAAATATGGAAGTGGAACTCATGTATGTAAAGCTGCAAAGGAAATAGAAAACTCTTTGAAGAGGGAGTGCTGCTTAAATGAAAAAATAATCTGGAAACAATGAAATTATGCAGCCTTCTGTCAAGTGTGAATACCACGAACTTTGCAAACAGGATATTATAAATCTTATAATTAGTCAGATTGAATTATTGAAAAAATAATGACAATGAGCAAGAAAATTATTCTCACCAAATATAAAATGTAAACAGGTCGGATAAAAATCTCTTTATTTCATCACTAAAGGAAGATTGAATTTTTGATCAAACAATAAGAATGGAAAGAGTAATTGTTATCAAATCCAAAAGTAGAAGCAACAGACTCAGCTCTAGCCTATTATTAGCAGATGAAAGAAATGATATTCATGAAATTTATAAATTGGGCAAGAAAGATGACATCTTATCACATTGTTTTGATAGTGTGTGAATGTTTCTAGCAAGCTCATTGATTGAAATTGGTGATTCTGATTTTCCTTTGGTAAGCCTGACAGAAAAGTTAGTATTTTACATCAAAATTATTTCAGGTGGAAAAAGAGCATAGAAACAACTATTATATTTTAGGTTTAAATGAAAAGTATTTTGTAACTTTTTTTCACATTTCATAACTCAGTTTTGGCTAAGATGTTATCTGTGGCTAGAAACATCCAAGTTCTTAATTGTGAGAACATAAAACATCCTTTGGACATAAAAATTACACATGTAATTACCACCATGGGAAAAATTGAATAAACAGAAAACAGTTTACAGTGTTCATAAAACACATGTGAACATCAAAGTACACTAATGAAATATTCTCAAAGAGAAATATTACATGTCCAAACATGATGATCTGTTGTTTTCTCTGTGATACTACTAGGAGAATATTTAGAGAAAAGAGTATAAATCTCCTAGTTTTGCAGAAATGACTTCAAAATTAAATGATAGAATGACTGACCTTGGAATACAGAAAAATTGAAGCATAGGAACATTATCAAGGATGGACTATTCAAATGAGATCCAGATTTTAATTAATACTAAAGAAATTATGCTAAATGTTTTAAAAAAGTAAAGATTACTCATTTCAATCAGATTGTACCAAGGACAAATATTTCATTGAACAACTAACATTTATGGTATGTAGTGTTAAAAAAAGAACTCAGGGACATGAAAATGAGTGTCTATGTTATTGGTGTTAAATTTATTGTAAAACGTGTAGGTTTTGACTTAAATAAAAAGTAGGATGAACAACTTTCAGTTTTAGCATTGATTTAAAAGATGGTTGAGTGCCTATGGGAAAGGCACTAATAATGTTGGTAAAGAGAAGTGTACAAGCCAGAATTTGGACTGAAAATCCATTTGTGACACAATTATACCCATAGTGATAATATTTTTAGAGCAATGAATGCAATAATCACATATGCCATTTTCCAAAGATAGAATTTCTTATCAAATCTGACCTTTAAACTATTCTTGAACACATGCAAGGGAATACCAAATAGATGCTATAGAGAAATTTGATTTAATTTATACAAAATAAAAAATTCACTAGAAGAGTGAAGCAAAACAGATGATCCTTAGATCAAAAGTTAATATGGTCTTCAACACACACATGGAATTAATGTTGAAATTTAGTATACACAGTTATTGGGTATGAACTATTGCATGCTAATAATATGTAACAAAAAGGTTACGAAAAAGCCATATCTAAATTTAGGCATTTTGCCTTTAGGATTAAAATAGATTTGGATTCTATTTTTTAGAGAGAAGTGGGTTTTGTTTCTATGAACTGTGCACTAAAGGTGACGTTATAATACAATTTGAAAACCTAGAACCAGGGAATGAAAATGGTTGCATGGCTCTGAAGAAGATTGTACATTAATGATTGTGTACCTCATCTCCATTGTGAATCATGATACAGTCTCAACAGAAGAGGGATCTGAGTTGATTGAAAAACATTCTGTCAATTAGGGTTTTCTTTATAATGTTTCAGAATTAAACAAGTGAAAAAAGAACTTGAGAAATTCAGTTAATTAAGAATTAAATAAGAGGTTCTGGTCAAGATGGCAGAGTAGGTAAATGCTGTACTTGCTTTCTCCCACGACCACATCAAAATTACAACTAAACTACAGAACAACCACCAGTGAGAACCACCTGAAGTCGAGCTGAACAGAATTTCTATAATTAAGAAAATACAGAAGAAGTAAAGTGGAGGCTGGCAGGAGGGGCAGAGGCCCTGAACATCTGGTCCTCACCCACACGTGGCAGTTAAAAATCAGGAGGGATATCTCTGCAGAGCACCCCCATGAAGAGCAAGGGGTCCCAGCTCCACACTAGGCTCCCCGGCCCAACATTCCAGTGCTGATTTTCAGTTTCTGGCTGTAAACCAGCAAGGATTATGACTGAGAAGGAGGGCTGCTGGAGTTCCAGGTGTTCCTCTTAAAAAGCCTGTGTGAATTGACCAGCTTATTGATAGACTCATTCACTCTGAGCATCAGTGCTGAGCCTGCAGCTTGAAAGATACCAGGGACACTTCTGGCCAAGATGGAGGCATAGGTAGATACACTTTGCCTCCTTGTACAACAACCAAAAGAAGGACAGCCACAAATTTAAAATAAAAAAATAACCAGAACTGCCAGTAAATCAAACTGTATGGAAGTCTAGCAACCAAGGAGTTAAAGAAGAAACATTCATTCAGACAGGTAGGATGGGGCAGAGATGGGCAGCTGGGGTGGAGAGGACTCACAGCAAGGCGGCAGCTGGAGGACCGGGCAAGGTGGTAGCTGGTGGAGTGGGCGGTCCCACATTGCTGTGCAGATAAACCAGGAGGAGCAACTGGAGAGTGAGACAGGCCGTGCAACCCAGGGTTCCATATAGGGAACCGTTCAGCATGGCAGTGGCGAAGGTAGCTCAGCCCCAATTCGAAAAACCAGTGGGTGTGAGGCGGCACACAAGAGCCAGGCCTGCAAATCGACGTTTCCATGGGGAACCAGGCCTGTATTGTACCTAGGCTGCTTCAAGGCTTGCTTTTGCTAGAACTCCCTCACCCTGAGTTAAGATCGTAGATGTTTAATGTATATCGCTGAAGCAACTCCCTAAAGTCTGTGCTAAGCCATCCCAAGAACAGAATGTAACCAGATCAATCACTTTTATCATTCCCTTGCATTTGCAACAATTTTTTCGTTGTTATCTGTAAGAAGTAATCACTTAAAGTAAATCTAAGTATAATGAATGAGAACCTCCTTTGATGTAATGTTACTGGACAACAATAAAAGCCTGTCCAGGCAAGGGTTGAGGTGCTCTCTCACTCAGAGAGTGGCCATGCCGTCCTTTTTTCTCCACAGGACTTCTGCAGTCCATATGAATTTGTTTGTTGCATCCACAACACCATGGACCAGACAACTCTGCTGGTCAGGGCCCGCATCAGTTCCAGCAGAGGGAAATAAAGCTTCAAAACTTCTGACTGGAGAAATCTGTGGGGGCTGAGGAGGCAGGAGAAACTCCCAGTCTCACAGGAGAATTTCTTGGGGAGACCCAAAGTGTCCTAGGCCATACACAAGCCCACCCACCTGGGAATCAGCACCAGAAGGGCCCAATTTGCTTGTGGATAGTGGAGGAAGTGACTGAAAGCTGAGAGCTGAGCAAGCAGCATTGTTCCCTCTCGGACCCATCCCCCATATACAACGCCACAATGCAGTGACATGGGTTGCTCCACCCTGGTGAACACCTAAGGCTCTTCCCCTTACTACGTAACAGGTGTGCCCAGACAAAAAACAAATACGTCCCAAAGGAAAGAACAGATCAAAGCTCCAGAAAAAATACAACTAAGTGATGAAGAGATAGCCAACCTATCACATGCAGAGTTCAAAACACTGGTGATCAGTATGATCTGAGAAATGACTGAGTATGGTCAGAAAATAGAGGAAAAAGTGAAGGCTGTGAAAAGTGAAATAAAGGAAAATGTACAGGGAACCAACAGTGACAGGAAGGAAATCAGGACTCAACGATTTGGATCAGAAGGAATAAGTAAACATTCAACCAGAACAGAATGAAGAAACAAGAATTTAAAAAAAATGAGGAGAGGCTTAGGAACCCCCAGGACAACTTTAAACATTCCAACATCCAAATCATAGGGGTGCCAGAAGGAGAATAGGAAGAGCAAGAAATTGAAAACTTCTTTGAAAAAATAATAGAGAACTTCCCTAATCTGGCAAAGGAAATAGACTTCCAGGAAATTCAGGAAGCTCAGAGAGTCCCAAAGAAGTTGGACCCAAGGGAGCCCACACCAAGGTACATTGTAAGTACATTACCCAAGATTAAAGATAAGGAGAGAATCTTAAAAGCAGCAAGGGAAAAGGATACAGTTACCTACAAAGGAGTTCCCATAAGACTATTAGCTGATTTCTCAAAAGAAACCTTGCAGGCAAGAAGGGGCTGGAAAGAAGTATTCAAAGTAATGAAAGGCAAAGACCTACATCCAAGATTACTCTATCCAGCAAAGCTATCATTTCGAATGGAAGGGCAGATAAAGTGCTTCCCAGATAAGGTAAAGTTAAAGGAGTTCACCATCACCAAGCTCTAATTATATAAAATGTTAAAGGGACTTATCTAAGAAAAAAGATAAAAAATACAGAACAGTAAAGTGACAACAAACTCACAACTATCAACAACCAAACCTAAAAAAACAAAAATAAACTAAGCAAACAAATAGAACAAGAACAGAATCACAGAAATAGAGATCACATGGAGGGTTATTAGCAGGGAGGAGGAGGGGGGAGAATGAGGGAAAAGGTACAGGGAATAAGAAGCATAAATTATAGGTACAAAATAGATAGGGGGAAGTTAAGAATAGTATGGGAAATGGAGAAGCCAAAGAACTTATATGTATGACCCATGGACATGAACTAAGATGGGGAAATGATGGTGGGAGGGGGGTACAGGGCAGAGGAGAATAAAGGGGAGAAAAAAAACAGAGAACTGTAATAGCATAATCAATAAAATTATTAAAAATGAAATGTTACCATCTGCAATAACACTAATGTAGAGGGTATTGTGCTGAGTGAAATAAGTCAGACTGAGAAGAACAAATGCCATAGGATTTCACTTATATGTGGAATATAAAAAACAAAATAAATGAACTAATAAAACAGAAATAAACTCATAGATACAAATAACATTTTGATGGCTTCCACATGGGGGTGGTTTGGGAAAAAATGAAGGGATTAAGAAGCACCAATGAGGAGCTACACAGTAGTCACAGGATGTAAAGATAGCATGGGAATATGTCATCAATACTATTGTAGTAACAATGTATGGTGTCAGATGGATACCAGATTTATTGGGATGATCACTTTGTAAAATATGTAAATGTCTAATCACTATGTTGTACACCTGAAACTAACATTGTATGTTAACTGTAAATGAAAACTAAAAATTATTTTAAAACTTAAGTAAATTAAACAATTAAGGAATTCATTGGTTGTCAATTTATAACTTATTTAAAAAAATCTTATAATCTTTTTAGAATTACAGAAAAGTTGTGAAGATAATACAGAGAATTCTCATATACCTCATAGCCAGTCTCCCCTATTATTAATATCTCCCATTAGTATGGTATATTTGTCATAATTAATGAACCAGTCTTGATATGTTATTGTTAGTCAGAGGACACACTTTATCCAGATTATCTTAGTTTTTAGCTAATGTCTTTTTTCTGTTTTCGGATACCATCCAGGATACCACATTACATTTAGTCATCATTTTTCCTTAGACTCTGCTAGGCAGTGCTGTTTTTTCACTTTCTTGTTTGTTTGTTTGTTTTGATGACCTTGAGAGCTCGGAGAAGTGCTGTTCAGGTATTTTGTGGGATGTCCTTCAATTGGGATTTGTCTGATGTTTTTCTTATGATTATTCTGGGGTTATAGGTTCTGGGGAGAAAGATGACAGAAGTAGAGTGCCATTCTCATAGCTCCTAGGGGACACACTATCAGTATGACTTATCGCTGTTGGTGTCGACCTTAAACACAATACCTGGGTGAAGTCTGTCAACCAATGGTCATCGGTGCCAATTTAAAAACCAACAAGAATCCCCAATTGGAGTGCAGTAAAGGAAGGAACTTTACTTAGTGCAAACAGCTCAATGGTAATATAGCAAGGCTGTGAAAACAGCATGTCCATGAGGCTGCCCTTGGGCCCGGCCCCTCCTCAGCTAGGCAGGTCTGCTTTGCTCCAGCTTTTTTGATATTTCAGCTCCAGCTGGGTAAACATAGCCCTCAGTCTTAGGTTGAAAGACTGCTCCTGTGCCACAGGGGAGCTGGCTTATATAGACAGAAGGCTCCATCCCTGGTCCCTGATTGGTTGGAATACAGCCACTCTGATTGGGCAGAGCTGCACAGCTCCCATTGGACAGGGAAAGCCTTAGTCCTATGGTTGAAACCAGACTCCAGGAACTCCTTTTTAATGGCTATCTCAGCTGGCAGAAACACAGTGCTGGTAAGAAGAGGTAGGTAGTCTAGTGCAGAGCAGAAGCTTCTCTGAGAAGTGTAGTTTGCTTAAGAGGCCCCTGTGCAGAAATGGCTGGTGGCTCTACTTTTGTTTTTCTTTTTCTTTTGCCCAGTTAGCCACCAGGAGCCCTTCTTAGTCCTCAGGGTACACAAGTCCTAGTTATCAGTTTCTTTACTGTGAAGGTGTTCCCTCCCCTTTTGTATTGCACCCTTTGGAAGGAAGTCACTGTGCACATCCCTTCACAAGGGCTCCAAACTCACACATTTGCTTCCCTTTTTACAAGGATTGTGCCGTCCTCAGCTTCTTTCTGCCATAGGTTGATCTCCAGTACGTTCAAAAGTTTTCTTTTCTCATTTTCTCTACTTGGAGTTTGTAATTTTTTTCACCTTGGGGAATAAATTGATACAAGCTTCTCTACTATTTCTGAATCAAGGAATATCTTTCTTAAAAATTCATCTTACTTTAAATTTTAGAGATTTGTGTATCTGTAGGCAATGTCCTTTATCATTGCCATAAAGTTCAGAGCCATTATCCTTTCAAATATTGTTTTTTTTTTTATTCTCCATCTCTTGTTGTTCCAAACACATCTTTGCTAGACCTCTTCACTGTGGCTTCATAGGCATTGGCATCAGGGTTACCACAGGGCATGTGGTGGTTTATGATTTGGAACTTGCTGAGTTAATTAGGCCTGCACAGTAACAGTCTATACGATATTCATTATGTAAACACCAATTTAGTTTTAGTAAAATAAATTAATTCAAAGTATTTAACAAAACTATATAAAGCTAAAAATTACAATTTAAAATTTCAACTTATTTCAGTTTTATAGGTGTATAAAAGTGGCAAGCATGAAGATTTCATATTTAGTTTTTAATGTACATTTGTACATGCTTAAAGTATAATTAAACTGAAAATTAAATTAACCTCAGGAGTCTATGACAATATTTTAATTTAATGTAGTTTATATATTAATAAGCTTATGTAGAATGGTTTATACAACAAGAGCCCTAAAATATATAATTAAGGATGTTTCCTGCTACATTTTAAATTGTGAGCTGTATCTTTGTGCCAACCTGAGTTAAATAACACTTAAAAAAATAGTTAACTATCAAATGAAACAAAGGAGCTAAAAGAGAATTTAAGTAATAATCCTAATCAAAGTTCATTTATAATTATAATGGGAGAACTAAGTATTTTGGAGATTCCAGGCAGTTCTGGCTTATTCTAGGTTGCTAGAACATGAACTCAAATATGTCTTTAACATAACAAAGTAGGATTTGGGAGTGGCAAGGAAGAGGTGTTAGTATCAACTGTTTCTTAGTAGCCACTCAGAATTGATCTGTCTTCTGTTGGGTTCCCTGGCCCCCAATGAGAGATGAGAAACAGCAGAGAGCCCGTTGTTAAGGATGTGGGACATGCTACAATATGTGGCCGGTCTGATGGCTATATTTAGAGTCTACAAAATGGAGAAAAGAATAGTTTCCTTATTCTCTTCCTTTTCATTTCTTCTGAAGCTGCCTCCCATTTTTAAGATTTTTCTACTCCCCAGTCCAGTAATGAAAAAAGAAATACTTGCAAACTTTCCTTCCTTGTACCTCCTGCCCCAGTTTCCCCTTTACTCCATCCCTTGCCCCATTCCAACACAGGTAAAAGAGCACAAAAACTTCTGAGAAGTCCCTATGGGCCAACCACTCTTCAATACAAAAAAGCAGAAAGCATAACTCAGTAGCCAACAATGGAGAAAACTGTACATGTACACTAAATCTGGGTTGCTTTTTCCTCTGGATGTTAGGTATGATGGAACTGAGACCAGCCGGCATCTCCCCTGCTCCCAATATATGAGTACAAATCTTTCACTGGCTTACTTTTGCTTCTGGGGATGGGGCCCATCTGTTCCCACTCCCTAGTTCCTTCTGCCTCGTAGACTTTGGAAAGGGATGTAAAAGCCATTTTTAACTATAGTCCCAAGGTAGAAGTGCCAAAACTGACTCTTCACCAGTGTATTGGAAATGTGGAAAGAAGGGGATGCATCAAAGAGGTCTTACTAAGGGACAACTGCAGGACTTGGTGACAGGGGGTGGGCAGTGAGAATTAGGAGGGAGAAGTAAGTAGAAGAAAGAGAAAGGATTTCATGGTTAGAAAGGTTAGTTGGGTGGATTAATCATTGGTTAGTTATGCCCTGAACATATTTGAAATTGGATAGATCTTCCCTTTATGATGGGAAAATCAAGAGGGTCGCTGATGCTATAAAATAAGAGTTTTTTTTGTGGTCACATCTGTGCTTTGTAGTGGGGGCTCAGGAAGATAGAAAAAGGACCCATCATGGCAGGTCATGAGGAGATTTTGGGGCAGGAAAATCCCAGGTTTCTCTTATTCCATTTCTCCTTGACAAAGAACCAGAGGGGACAGCCAGGTGTTGCTGATCTCTCAGCCTGTCCTGAGGCAGAGAAGGAGCTGGAAGGAGACAGCGATGTTGCTCATAGATCTCCTTTCAGTGTTTTGCTGTGAAAAGAAACTCAATAAAATCGTCATTTTATAAAAAACGGTAGGCTTATTTTCTGAAAAATAAATGCTATTTTCTTTCTTCCTTTTTTCTGCACTAACAGAAAAAAAGAATTAAGTTTTAGTCTAGCTCCAAAAGCTGCCATTATGTATTTGGTTGTTCTCATCGCTGTGATTAAATACTGAAAGTGGATACGGGGAAATCAATACCAAGGTGGAGGTGCCAAGTTATGTAAGAGGCACGGGAATGAAACATTAAGCACCACACATCAAGAGCAAGACTGGAATCCTAGTCTTATTGAGGGACTACTGTTTGAACTCTACTTAGGAATTGTGAGAGATCAATATGAATATATATGGATATATATGTCAGGAAAAACTTAAAAAAAAGTCTCCACTGACCTAAAAAAACAAGACTCAAAGTGCTCACATCATTTAATTCGAGGTCTGGGAGAAGTGCCAATATTGTGTTCGAGAGAGGATGCTTAAGTCATAAGAAAAACGTCTTCTTTACAGAATCCCCAAGTCCTGTGTGCGGGTAAACAGTGTCGACCCGGAATCTGCTGTCGTTGGAGTGCATGGGAGCATGAAGGAGCAAAATATTGAAAAAATATAAAGTTAGGCTTTTATCAAAGAATGAAGGTTTATTACTTTTAGATACATGGACTAACTCAAGCTGGCCACAGAAAGTGCTCCCTGTTAAAGGGCTTGATTTAATGAAGAATAATTCTAGTTTCTGTTCATAGTTCAATAACCCTGTTTACATTAATGGTTAGTTCAGATATATCTGAAAGCAATGTATTCTGTGGAGTAGTAAACTCTTCATAATTGTTATCCATTTTATCTAGACACTGGTTTTTCATAGAGCCCACAGATGTGATCTTCTGTGCTAGTACTTTGCACATGGTTGCTGGCGGGTCCCATGCCTGGATGGTGATGGATGAGCAACACCTCCCAGCACTCATGTTGCCAGCCCCCTCTGAAGGCCCTGTCTGCAGCTTCTGATTAACTAGACAGGTTTGTCCAGATGCAGAATGCTCTCCTTCCTAATTAACCCATACAGAGTTTGTGTTGACTGCGGACTATAAAGATAAATATACACCAAGTCTGTCCTTGAGCATCAGAGACTAGTTGGTGGTGGTGGACCATGAAAAGTAAGCACAGGGTGTGTAGGGATGGGGAGACAGAGAAAGGGAGCAGCTGATTCTGCTTGTGGTAGAAGTGGGAGATCGAGAAAGTTATGCAGAAATGATTTTTTGTTTAAATTTTGAAAAAGGGGTTGGCTGAGAAAGAACATTTAACATGGTGAAGTGATGAAGACTTGTACCATGGGAATGATGTGTGTGTTGTCTTTGGGGGCCCATGAACAGCTTTGTGGGGTTGGACAGTGATGGTGTTTGAGTGTGTGTGTGGGGGGTGGAGAGGGACCTTTTATCAAGGACCATGACAGATGGAACAGACAGATAGCGACAGGAACTAAGATCATGATTGATTTCAGTCCACAGCAAAGAATTTAGGTTTTAATCTAGTGACTGTGGGAAGTTAACTAATGGCCTTTTATGTATATATATTTTGCTTTTTATTTTGAAGTAATTTTTGATTTACAGAAGAGTTGCAAAGATAGCACAGATAGTTCCTGTATACCTTGTGTCCAACTTCCTTTAAAAGTAACATCTTAAATTGCCATGGTGCATTTGTTAAAAGTAGGAAATTAACACTGTTGTAATATCATTTGCCAAACTAAAGACTATTAAGATTTCAAGTTTTCCCACTAATATCCTTTTCTCTTCTAGGATCCAACCCAGGGCCCCCAGTGCATGTAGTCCTTGTATCTCCTTAGTCTCCACCAATTCATTCCTCAGCATTTCCTAAGTCTTTCACGAACCTGAAAAGTTTGAAGACCATTGGTCAGGAATTGTGTGAAATATTTCTCATCTTGGGCTTGTGCAATGGTTTCTCATGATCAGGATGAGGTCATCAATTTTTAGGAAGGGGATCCCAGAGGCCCCAATGTGTTTCCCTCACACATTGGTGCTTCACTTCTTTTCTCCTTGCCTTCCCCTCTCTCTAAAAATAAATAAGATCTTTAAAAAGATGAGTAACACAGGACCAGAGATCTCTAACAGAGGAAAGGGGAGGTCTCAGAAAACACCCTGGGGTGACTTCTCAGGAGGGAGTTCGGCTCTGCTGGGCCAGCATCTCAGAGTCACCACTGAGTGACCTGGGAAGAGCTCCTGGGGACCAACTGCCCCCTGCCAACTGGGTCAGCCTGGCAGGCCAGAAACTGGAAATTTGAGGGGAAAAGACTGGGAAAGTCAGCACAGAGTATGCAAATAATGTCTGAGCAAGTGTTGGGTAGGACATGGTCAATACGATGTCTTTGCCCCACAATGGTATATGCAAGGCAATTAAGGAATAAAGACCTCAAGAGAGGGTATATTAAAGATGAAATATTGAAGGTGAGTCAGGATATGTAACACGATATTGGGAAAGGATTTGATTGGCTCTGATAAGCACCATCCCTGGAAAGTGTTATCTGTCAGGGACACAGCAGCAATACCACTTTGAGCAATGGATGCCTTTAGCAGATTTAGACATTCCTGATCACATCTCTCACTATGGGATACTTCACAAGACAAAATCTAGTGGGATAGGTGAGAAAAACAAATGTCAAAAGCTAGAGAGCTAAAAGAAGATAAAAGAAAGGAAGACACTGAATTCTAGCAAATCATGTTAACCTTCTGTTTCGTGGGAAAGGCAAGAAATAGCTTCAGAAGCGGGTTGAACCATTAGAAGCTCAGTTGAACTTTCCTGAAAATGGCAAAAGAAAAAATAAAACACCAGACGTATATTCTACCATTTCAGAAAGAAAACTGATGTCACAAAAGACATGCTACACAAAGCCTGGAACACAGGAGAGCTGACAAAATCTTTCTCATCATGCATCATTAGTAACACAAGAAACATTCAGTATTATGGTTGTTTACCATTTGTTCCTTCCCAACCATGACTAACAGGTCTATATACATACAAAATATGTATATGTCACATAATGATGCACGAGCCTTTACTCACCAAATGTTTTTCCTCGAATGGATGTGTCTCTGACCTCAGTCCTTTGCAATTGAGATGGGAGAAGCCTATGACTTCCATTTATTGGTATTACTCAATGAATAGCACAGCTTTAGATACCAATGACCTTTTATATTGTGATCTTTAACACACAAGAAATTGATTTTTCCCTTATGTGATTTGCTAATGTTCTTGAAATTAAAGATTTATTTTTTTCTCCATATTTGTTTTATAAAGAATAAAAAATATGCAAAGAAACTGCCTAAGTTGTCACATTAGGGCCATTTGTTGGGGAGCATGTTGAACAGTCTAGGAGAGCTCATTGCCCATCATTACAATATTTATCCCCATTTTTGGGCCACAAGTGTTAAGAGAGACCTTTCCTAACCCAGCACTATTAGTGGGAAGGAAATAATGGTGCAAGATAATTTTCTTTCCAAAAGAGTTTCTTTGTGTGCTAGATCCTACACTGGGTGGAAAGCTGTATCACGACACCTGTATGAGTTCACTGCTGGGTGGTAAAATGTTGGATGGTGTGCAAGAAATACAGGCTTTGCCTGGCTCTTATTCATAGTGATTTCCCCAGAGCTCTGAGGTTTGAGGTCTGAGTGTGTTTATTCCCATGTCTGCTGCTCCTTTACATATTGATTCTCTAGGAAGCAGACTCTGAAATAGAGTCGAGGGTGCAGGAAGTTTGTTATGGAAGCCCCTTAGGATCATCAGTTGTGGAAGGAAGGGCAGGTAAGCAGGATTGGACAGAGGGAGAAGTTGGACTGTGATTTCTTGGCTATCACCATGAAAGCTCTGGAGCCTACATGGCCCATTAGAGTTGTCCTAAATGAGCTGAAATGGTTGGTCCTTTATGCCCCTGTTTTAACCAGGCATTGAATGTAAGCCTCCTGTGGGAAGACATGACCTTGGGTGAAGAAGTTTTTAACAGTTGGAGCCATCCCTGAATGAACGGATGAAGACTATCTTTCAGCAGCTAGGACAAGTCTTTCTTGGAAGGGCATGTAAGGAGTGAATCATTATGTGCACCTCTCCAAAGACCTTCCACGTCATACACTTAGCTTGGCATGCTTTTCCACCAGCCTCAGGAATAAAGTGCATCAGTCAGCTTAGACCACATTATGCCTCAGTAATAGATCACCCCTAAATCTCAGAGGTTTACTACAAGGGATATCGCTCTCACTCATGCTAACTATCCAATGTAGGTCACCTGTGCCTCTGGTCTACAATCTCTTCACTCTTACTAGGGTTGTCCAACATTTTGGCATCTCTGTGCCACAGAAGAAGAAGAGTTGTCTTGGGCCACACATTAAATACATTGTGACATGTAATCGCAAAAAAAAATTTCATAATATTTTAAGTAAATTTATAATTTTGTGTTGGGCTGCATTCACAGCCATCCTGGGCTGCATGTGGCCCATGGGCCACAGGTTGGACACCCCTGCTAGACTGCAGCTGACATAAGCCCCTACCTTGGGCATTGCTGAGCTCTTGGCAGAGACAAAAGAGAGACCACAAAGACTTGCCATAAAAGCCATGTTATTTCCTCCAACATCTCATTGGCCAAAGCAAGTTACATGCTCAAGCCTGCCATCTATGGGACAAGAAGTATAATCCCCTCACAGGTTGGGTGTAGGAAGGAGGACAGTGGATATTTTCACAGTAATGCAGTCTACAGCACAGACATATCAGGAAGTCCAGGGTGGGGGCAGGAGGCACTGGGCACACTTGTCACTGAACTAGAACCTCATAGAAGGGACACAGACCATAAACAAGCTATTAAATTTTTGACAGAGACAGAAAAATTTTAATTTAAATAATGTTTTCCCTTAAATGTGGAAGGGCTAATTACAGCTCTTTCAGCCAATGGGCAGATGGTCTCGAAAGCAGCAGCAGATCTCACCCAGAGGGGGTATTGTCTTGACAGTGACTCCCTCATGCTCCCCTGGCCTCCCTATCTTTGCCTTTCCCCTCCTCTCATAAGCCCTTTACATCCATTTGCTCTTCCTCCTTTTCCAAAACCTGCCCTCACTCAGCAAGGGCACTTGATCAGCAGCACTGGCTTTTCCAACCATGGATGCTAGCAAGAAATAGTTCTTCTCTCATGAGCTTGTTCCCCTCAAAACTAAAGCAAAATCTTTACATGATGGTACTTATCCTAACTACCAAAAAATTGCAACCCATTAAATTAATTGATTTCACAAACCTTTAATAGTTTTGTATAATTTTGCCAGTGCTGCTGTAAAAAAAAAAAATTACCACAGACTAGATGCTTAAAACAACAGAAGGAAAATCTCCCACAGTTTTTGAGGCTGGAAGGCATAAACTAAGGTGCCCTTGGGGCCATGTTCTCTTTAAGGCTCTAGGGGAGAATTCTCACCTGATTTTTCCAGCTTCTGGTGGATTCCAGCAACCCTTGGGTTGTAGACAAATCACTCCAGTCTCTACCTGTCATCATAGCCCATCTTTTGCTCTTCTCATGAGGTCATCAGTCATATTGGATTAGAACTTAACCTCATGATCTCTGATTATGCCTACAGAGACCTTATTTTTAAATAAGGTTCCATTCACAGACACCAGGAGTTAGGTTTTGGCTGGGGGGGGGTGGGATGGGGGTGAGGGAGGCACAATTCAACTCAGTGTAGGGTCACAATTGGAAACTTGAAAAAACAATCTGTAAGGTAATGAGACTCCAGCTCCTCTGTGCAATGAGCTGGAGTCTGCCCATAAGCTGGAGAATGCTTGTGGCTTCCACCAGATTTTGGGTTCCACTTGCCCAAGAAGAGTGACCTTGGCAGGTCAGTACCTTGTGGTGGCTCTGAGTTTCAGGCCCCTATAAGGAGATGGGTGATATTTAAGGTTAAGATGGTCTTGGGATCTTTTCTAAAAAATATACATATTGATTATGCTATTACAGTTGTCCCATTTCCCCCCACACTCCACTCCATCCTGCCCACCCTCTCCCTCCCACATTCCCCCCCCCCCTATAGTTCATATCCATGGGTCATACTTATAAGTTCTTTGGCTTCTACATTTCCTACACTATTCTTACCCTCCCCCTGTCTATTTTCTACCTACCATTTATGCTACTTATTCTCTGTACCTTTCCCCCCACTCTCCCCCTCCCGCTCCCCTGTTGATAACCCTCCATGTGATCTCCATTTCTGTGGTTCTGTTCCTGTTCTAGTTGTTTGCTTAGTTTGCTTTTGTTTTTGTTTTAGGTGTGGTTGTTAATAACTGTGAGTTTGCTGTCATTTTTACTGTTCATATTTTTATCTTCTTTTTCTTAGGTAACTCCCTTTAACATTTCATATAATAAGGGCTTGGTGATGATGAACTCCTTGAACTTGACCTTATCTGAGAAGCACTTTATCTGCCCTTCCATTCTAAATGATAGCTTTGCTGGATAGAGTAATCTTGGATGCAGGTTCTTGTCTTTCATGACTTGGAATACTTTTTGTCAGCCCCTTCTTGCCTCTTTGGAGAAATCAGCTGACAGTCTTATGGGAAGTCCTTTGTAGGTAACTGTGTCCTTCTCTCTTGCTGCTTCTAAGATTCTCTCCTTCTGTTTCATCTTGGGGAATGTAATTATGATGTGCCTTGGTGTGTTCCTCCTTGGGTCCAGCTTCTTTGGGACTCTCTGAGCTTCCTGGACTTCCTGGAAGTCTATTTCCTTTGCCAGATCGGGGAAGTTCTCCTTCATTATTTGTTCAAATAAGTTTTCATTTTTTTGCTCTTCCTCTTCTCCTTCTGGCACCCCTATAATTCGGATGTTGGAATGTTGCAAGATGTCCTGGAGGTTCCTAAGCCTCTCCTCATTTTTCCGAATTCTTGTTTCTTCATTCTTTTCTGGTTGGATGTTTTTTTCTTCCTTCTGGTCCACACCATTGATTTGAGTCCCAGTTTCCTTTGCATCACTATAGGTTCCCTGTACATTTTCCTTTGTCTCTCTTAGCATAGCCTTCATTTTTTCAACTAGTTTTCAATCAAATTCAACCAATTCTGTGAGCTTATTGATTACCAGTGTTTTGAACTGTGCATCCGATAGGTTGGCTATCTTTTCCTCTCTTAGTTGTATTTTTTCTGGAGCTTTGAAGTGTTCTGTCATTTGGGTCTTTTTTTTTTTTTTGTCTTGGCACTTCTGTTACTTAAAGGGGTGGAGCCTTAGGTGTTCCCCGGGGCTGGGTAATGCTGGTTGCAGCGCGGTACGTGGGGGAGGGGCCGAGAGGGAGCAATGGAGCCCGCTCCACTCTCCACCGGATTTCAGCCACTCCCTCTGCTACTCACAATCAAACTGGCCCCTCTGGTGATGTGCCGAGTGGGTGGGCTTGTGCACACCCTAGGCCCCTGTGGGTCTCTCCAACGACCTCTCCTGTGAGGCTGGGAGTTTCTCCTGCTGCCGCCCCAACCCCCACAAGCGTTTCCAATCAGAGGTTTGAGGCTTTATTTCCCCGCGCTGGAGCCCTGGGTTGTGAGGTCTGCTTCGCTCCTCCGCCGTTTGCCCCAGTTTATCTATGCATGAATGTGGGGCCACGGGGTGTGACCCGCTGCTCTGCCTGCCCCGTTCTCCACCACTTTGAGTCTAGCCCTCTCGGTTTATCTGTGCGTGAATGTAGGGTCTCAGGGTCTGCTAGTGGTCAGACTGCCTGCCCCGTTGGTCCCACACTCCGCCAGTCTCGGTCCCACACTCGCCAGTCTCGGTCCGCCACAGCAACGTGAGTCCTCTTCACCTCGGCTGCCCATCTCCACCCCTCCTACTGGTCTGGATGAATGTTTATTTTTTATCTCCTTGGTGTCGGACTTCCTTGCCGTTCGATTTTTCTGTGGGTTCTGGTTGTGCGAGGAGGTGCAGTGTGTCTACTTACGCCTACATCTTGGTTCTTCAGTCTTGGGATCTTTTTAATAACCTTAAACATCTCAGGTCAGAAACCCAAGAGTAAGTGTCTTGGAAGCTACATCCCTGAGAAAGCTGTCTCAGAGCAGAAGCATCCAGACTCCTTTAGATTCAGATAAGCAATTTGCTGTCAGACTTGATTCCTTCTGCTTAGCACATCAAGTCATACTCAAAGAGACCACGGTAAAACCAGAAAATCTTTTCATATTCCAAATAAAATTTATCAATAAGAATTCAACGGAGGTCAAAATGACTCCCTAATTGTTTAAACACAGAGCCGACACTATGTATAAACACGGTTTGAGACAGTCATTATCTTTTCCAGCTTTCAGGGAACTTCTGCTGTCAACTTCCTTTTGCCTCAGTCTGAATGAGTGACATTTACAACCTTTAAACTTGGGAATGAAAGAGAATCTGTACCTGCCTCCCAGGGAGCTGTGAAGCTCCATGGAGATGCCAATCAAAAGTATTATTACTTCCACCCTCTGAATTTCATTATTTTAGCTTAACCTTCTATTTCCATTAAAAATATTCTCAAAAATGACTTCAAATAACTGTTCCATGTAGCTTCCATTTTACTTGTTAGAAAGAATTTGTGTATTGCATTGAATTTGGATTAATCTTTTTAAATAAACCATTGTTTTACAGATTAAAAATATACATGACCATGGCTATTTATGTATAAACATAGAATTTATTATGAATAGTTAAAGTCACAAGGTACCTTTGAAATCATTTTATTTGAGGTGATTTTAACAAATGGAGGACACGAGGGCTTGAGAGTTTAAACAATCACCTACGGCCTCACAGCTACATTTTTATCCATTTTATAAAGCATTTCACATGCAACAGATTCCTTTCTGGTGACAAAGATGACATTTTGTGCTGTGCACGGAGGAAGCAATGGGGAGAAAACAGGTAGTAAGCCAGTCTAGGGTCTTGGGTTTTCTTGACACCAGCCAGTGGGGCCTAAGAGAAGACTGGGTTACTTCACTCTGCCCAAGGTTTTGTTTTCTTTGCATTGTGGCATATTTTGATTCTAAATTGACCCAATTAGAATGTTAAAAACTACGTTGATCTTTCACCTCCCTTGTCCATAGCCCCCTTCCCAGCTTTTGTGGAAGACTGTCTTTGCCTGGGTAGTAAGCATTCATGTACCTGAAATAGCTTTAGGCCATAGAGCCTATAGTGGGGGGAGATAGTGTTCCATTTATTGATTAGAGATAAAGCTGAAATACTGTTCATTGTCTTTGTTATATGCTATTAAATGATTATTTTAAGAAACAGTAAAATAATGTCTCTCAACATATAAAATTAACAGACATCAAAGACTTCATTTAACTCTTAATTAATGGGGGAATCAATACAATGTTACAACTGGTTCAGAGGAAAATTAAAACAAACATGTACACACACATAGACCATCAGGAATATAGGCATATAGAAATAAATTTTAAAATAGATATAAAATTGATCAATAGCCACAGAGTAATAATCAAGTGCCTCTTTTCCAGACAGAGTTATTTACTTTTCTATGGGCAAGAATCATTTGAATTCTGTCAGTATTCCACAACTTACCCAGTTGTGTAATAGCTCAAAGACAATGAAAGGCAGCGATTGCCTGGAAGGGTGCCCCAGACAGTAATTATGTTTGCTCATTTCAAGGTGCTTCATACTTTTTCCTGACACTATGTTTTGATCTCTGCCTTTGGACTCAGTTTTCACATCTCATATAAAATTGCCCAATAAAGTTAAAATGCTTACATTTTTTTCTATGTCTAACTCATATGTGGTAAGCTGAGCTTAGTAACAAGAGAAGTCTGATTTACACAAATATTTTTGTTGGCTAAAATAATAATTTTTACTTTTTTCCAACTGGATATACTTAAAATTAATTAAAAAATACATCTAAGCTAGGCCAACCCACCAGTTTAATATTTCCTTCTCCAAACTGTATGAGGAATCCTAATAAAGTCACTAGCGGGACCCAGTAGGGAGGCCTTGGATGGAGCTCACAGGATTTACATTTTCCTTCCTGCATGGCTATATCACCTCGAACAATATTTTTGGTTTTCTCTGTATTTTGACCTCTTTGTCTCTGAAACAAGAGAAGCATCTTCTCATCTGTGAAGGTCACTCCAAGCCCAGTGTAAGTTTCAAAATGGTGGCTGGCTGTGGGTAATAAAACAAAGCACAGATCTTCCCTTCTCCTCCATCTCCTTGCTTTGCTCTGGCTGACTTGGGCCTTCTCCTTTGCTCCTGCCATTTGCCTCCAACCTTCTTCAGGTACTTCAGGTACTGACACGTACTCTCTTCTCCCCCAGTACAATTCAGGAAAGAATCACACATCAGGTTTATGTGGCTACTTCCTGGAATTCCAGTCTCTGGGCTTCCTCTTCCAGGGCTGCTTGCTATCCTACAGGAAGGGTTCCATGATCAAGGTTAAGGAAAGCTGAACTACGATTGAAACACACTCATCTGCATCACCTCAGAGCTGCCTGTTATATATTTCATGCCTTTTCAATTCAATGTTAAGTACTTTATTATAAAAGTATTTAAATGAGAAAAATAGAGACCACCATGAACTATGTATGATTCAGCTATATAAAATCTTAATATTTCACTATTTTTGTTTTACTCATTTAAAGGCATAAAGTATTACAGTTGCACCTTATGAACCTCCCTCACCCCATCTACTTATCACTCCTGGCCCAGTTTTTATATTTTAATGTCATATGTGTATCTCCATAAATAATGAATAATCTCATTTTGCATATTCTTAAACTTAAAATAAATGATACCATTTTGCTAATGTCTATGCTATGGGTTGGTTCCTAAGACCACCCCCCAGGTATGGCGATTCCACAGGGCTCACAGCACTTGGCAGATAGTGGTACTCACAGCTCTGATTTATTACAATGAAGGGAACAGAGCAGAATCAGCAGTGAAAAAAGGCTCATGGGGAGAAGTCAGAGGGAAGCCAGGGGCAAGCTTCCAAACCCCTGTCCCAGTGGAGTCACACAGAATGCCCTTAATTCCTCCAGAAACGAGTTGTGATGACATGTGAGAAGTTTTGTCCACCAGGGAAGCTCATTAGAGACACAGGACCCAGGGTTTTCCTTGGGAGCTGGTCACATAGGCACCTCCTCTTCCTGGAACAGTACCAAAACTCTGAACTCACAAAAGGAAAGCGTGTGCTCAGCATAAACCACATTGTCTGTACAAATTCTTTATACACATTGAGCCTCTTTCATCATTTAGGCAATGGTGGGTATCCTCTTGAAATCTAAGTTCCCGGATGCCAGCCAAAGGCCCACCTTGCAAATAGGCCTTTCTAAGGGCAGCGGTCTCAAGCCTATCATATTATCTCTTTTCTGCACAGTATCTATATTGTAACTATCTGATATATTTAGCTCTGGTTAGTTTATTAAATTTTTATAGTATTCTGTTGTGAACATTTAAGTTGTTCCCTATTTTTCATGGCTGCAAATAATACTACAAGAAACATTCTTCTGACTGTCTTCTTGCACACATACAGGTATCTCTGGACTATAGTGTATACATATCTTCAACTTTGCTAGGAACAAGAAAGTGCTCTCCAAATTGTATCTACCTTAAATAATAGTTCCACCAGAAGTGTGAATGCTTGCTTCTTTACTCTTCATCAGTGCTTGGCACTATTAGACCAATTTTTACAGATCCAGTTAGAATGAGGAGAGGTTTTCCTAAAACACAGTTCTTAAAGCATACATACACCTGGGAAGCAAGAGCACTTACAGGTCAAGGAGCTGCTGGAAGTAATGCGCACAGGCTCAGGGCCAAACAGAGAGGCAGAGCTGGGGCGGCTCCTTCCTAATCATGTCCATCTCTGGCAAGGATGCTTCTGAATAACATTTAAATAACATCAAAAGAAGTTGCAGATCATGAGCTATAATGTTGATTCATTATAAAATACTGACAGTTTTGGGGTAAAAAATAATCAGTATTGTTTCCTGTGTTTCACACACTACTCAGAAATTTCTGGCTTCCTAGAATGCTAATAAAAACTCTAAATATCTAAGCAATCATTCTTTTTTTTTGCTTTTTAAAAAAATTTTAAAATATTTTTTTATTGTTGTTCAAGTACAGTTGTCTTCATTTTCCCCCACCACTCCTTCCCACCCCAGCCAAACCTACCTCCCTCCCTCCATCCTATCTGCCTTTGGCTTTGTCCATGTGACCTTTATATATGTTCCTTGACAACCATTCCCCATTTTCCTTCCATTATCCCCCTCCACCTCTCCTTTGGTTACTGTCAGTTTGTTCTTAATTTCAATGTCTCTGGTTATATTTTGCTTGCTTGCTTGTTTTGTAGATTATGTTCCACTTATAGGTGAAATCATGTGGTATTTGTCTTTTACTGCCTGGCTTATTTCACTTAGCATAATGCTCTCCAGATCCATCCATGCTGTCGCAAATGGTAGGAGCTCTTTCTTTCTTTCTGCTGCATAGTATTACATCATGTAAATGTACCATAGTCTTCTGATCCACTCATTTACTGGTGGGCACTTAGGTTGCTTCCAGCACTTGGCTATTATTAATTGGCTGCTATGAACATTGGGGTGCATGGGTTCTTTTGAATTGGTGTTTCAGGATTCTTAGGGTATAGTCCCAGCAGTGGAATTGCTGGGTCAAATGGCAGATCCATTTTTAGTTTTCTGAGGAAACTCCATACTGTTTTCCACAGTGGTTGCACCAGTTTGTATTTCCACCAACAGTGTACTAGGGTTCCCTTTATTCCACAACTTTGCCAGCACTTGTTTTTTGTTGATTTGTTTATGATGGCCATTCTCATGGGTGTGAAGTGGTATCTCATTGTGGCTTTAATTTGCATCTCTCTGATGACTAGTGATGCTGACCATCCTTTTATATGTCTCTGGGACCTCTGTATGTCCTCTTTGGAGAAGTGTCTATTCAGGTCCTTTGCCCATTTTTTAATTGGATTGTTTGTTTTCCTGAGGTGGAGTCATGTGAGTTCTTTATATGTTTTGGAGATCAAACCCTTGTCCGAGGTATCATTGGCAAATATATTTTCCCATACAGTTGGTTCTCTTTTCATTTTGCTGATGTTTTCTTTAGCCATGCACAAGCTTTTTATTTTGATGAAGTTCCATTTGTTTGTTCTTTCCTCTGTGTCCCTTGCTCTTGGGGGGACATACTGGTGAAAATATTGCTGCATGGAATGTCTAACATTTTCTTGCTGATGTTCTCCTCTAGGACTTTCATGGTGTTGCAACTTATATTTAAGTCTTTTATCCTTTTTGATTTTATTTTTGTGTATGGTGTAAGTTGGTGGTTGAGTTTCATTTTTTTTTTTTTTGCATGTAGCCATGCAGATCTCCCAGCACTATTTGTTGAAAAGGCTATTTTTGCTCCATTTTATGCTTCCACACCTTTTGTCAAATATTAATTGAGCATAGAGACTTGGGTTTATTTTTGGGCTCTCTATTCTGTTCCATTGATCTATGTGTCTGTTCTTATGCCAGTACCAGACTGTTTTGATTACTGTGGCCTTGTATATAGTTTGATATCAGCTATTGTGATCCTTCCTACTTTGTTCTTCTTTCTCAAAACTGCTGCAGCTATTCAGTGTCATTCATGGTTCATATAAATTTTTGAAATGTTTGTTCTGTATCTGTGAAATATGTCATTGGTATTTTAATAGGGATTGCATTGAATCTATAATTCAATTTAAGCAATCATTCTAAATGGTACTTTTTTGGGGACTGAAGAACACCAGGAATTGGGTCAGATGCAAAGGGAGATGTTTTGCAAATCTCAGCAAAGATTTCTAAAGTGACTTTCTTCTCTGGAGTTCCTATGACAGGATCATGGGAGAGTGATGTCCTCTCGTGGGTTGTACAGATGTTACCGAGCTTGCACCAGTGCCATGCTTTCCCTGGGGAGACTCAGTCCAGTATGTGAGGTGCTCTCAGTCCAGGGGAGCAGAGGACATCAAATCAGCAGCCCTCAAGCTGTCCTGCCTGGGGGCATGCCTAGGAAACAGAGAAGGTGAAGATGGGTATGGTTTGCAGGAGATCTTCCAATTTAGAGGAGCTTAAACCAAAAAAGCAGTACTTAATATGATGATTTTGAGGTGTGTTAAGGGCTAAGCTGTGTCTCTCCAAAATTCTTGAGTTGTCCTAACCCCCAGCACCTCAGAATGTGACTCTATTTGGAGATAGGATCTTTATAGAGGTAATTAAATTAAAACAAAGTCATTAGGGTGGGTCCTAATCCATAAGACTGGTTTCATTGAAGAGGAAATTAGGACACAGAAAGATGCAGAGGACAGGTAGTGTGGAGATAAGGGAGAAGACATTCATCCATGAATCAAGGAGAAAACCCTCAAAAGGAGCCAACCCCATTGACATCTTGATCTTGGACTTCCAGCCTCCAAAATTGTGAGAAAATAAATTTCTGTTGTTGAAGTATCCAGCCTTTAGTTCTTTGTTATGTCAGTCCTCAAATAAATACAGGGTGTATCACTGAGGGACATGAAGACAAGAATGAACTAACCTCAGGGAAGACTTGCAGGGACAGGTGTAGATATGGAGGCAGGAGAAAAAGAGAGTCCACTGGTACCCATCTCCTTTTCTTCTTACCTCCAACCCCTTTCCCTTCTGTACTCCACACAGTGGAAACATGTCTGTTGAACTCCCCACTTTTTTTAGAGCTTTAATAGATTTACTTATCAAATCTTATGGATTGCTGACACCATGACTGAACTGTGTGTTTACAGGTGACTCACTTACTTTCCACCTCCCAGGGAGCCTGGGTCCCAGCTCCCCAAAAGATCCTCATCGGCTCCTCATCTTCTGGCTGCCTGGATCATTCCATCTCAGGTATGCCTGAATCCCTGCTTCTGGCCCATCAGTCCTGAACACCCAGTGTTTTATGGGGTGGACCTTTAACCACTCAGAGAAAATACTGATATCCTTAACTTGGTTTAAGTTTCAAATTTCCTTAGGGCAGGACTTGGATTGGTTCAGGCTGGGTTGGGGGCCAGCCCCAAGCCAGAGTTAGCTGTGTAAGAGTAACCATGTGAATGATTTCGAGAGGCCATTCTGGAAGCAGAGGGAGGGCCAGAAGTAAGGGAACCTGCTGGTCAGATAACAACGTGGTCTCCTGAGAGGTGGGAATGACTTCCTAAAGGGAGGGGTATTTTAGCCGTGAGCTAAGGAGCAGGAGGAAAGCTCAGCATATATTGTCAAGGAGACTATTCCCTGTGACTGGAACATGAGATGCACCTGAGGAGTGGGGGGAAGATGAGACAGGGCCAGAAGACCCCAGGCCTGTCCTGTGTGTTTCATCTGCCTTTTCAGAGGATGATTAAAGGGCATTGAGTAAGAGAACAGCACATTCAAGGTGAGTTCTCAGTTAGCTCTTCAGACCAAGAGCAGAATCATACAAGGTGCTGGCTAAAAATCAGATTTATAGCCACACACAACCTACTAAATCAGACTTCCTGGGGTGGGATCCAGGAATCTAAATTTTTCACAAACTCTCTAAGCAATTTAGAGGCACATCAGGGATTAAGAATCTTTGATTGGCTCTGTGGGAGAGTAACTTGGAAGCTGCTGGCAAAGAGTTCCCCTGCCCTGACTTTCTTCACTCTTTGTTGCTTTTGACCTTTTTGTAAGTAGAACAATGTTTGGGTTATTTTATAAGACAGGATTATATTTGGATCATGTTCCATAGCTATAGGAAATATGTGTGCATGTGCGCATGCATAAGACCGTTTCTTATGAAACTCTCGAACATCTGCTACATGAAAACACTGATTCATGGGGGAGAAAAATGAAACAAAAACAGCCAGCTCAAATAAAATGATCAGAATAGCAGAGCAATTTGGATTAACAAGGCATTTTAGCAAGGCTAATTTGTAATCCTCTAACATTAAAATCGGGCATGCAGAACACATTTTAGACCTCTTTTCTAAATTCTGTAAGAAAAAAATAGATAGACAGCTCTCTTTGGGGTGGGTCTTTCAGGTGTAATGAGGACACTTCATCTGACTTTGTTGGGATGTAGCATGTACTTTCAGGTCTCCTGTTTATGTGGCAATGTTTGTGTGAAGGCTGTTGAAAGTACACGGTGAGCCATTCCTAATGCACAGCACATCGTGTGTTGCTGAGTAGTAGATCACCTATACTTGCTTTGCTTCCTTATATAGACATGAGGCATGTGCATTTATAATGTATGCTCTAACCAGGGGCTATCTATAAAGGGGAGGTGATCAGGACTGGGGCAATTATGTAAAGAGGGTCCTGACAGTGACATTTGGGTGATATAGGACACAAGAGAATAAAAAGACAGGTGAGAATGTGTGAAGGAGGAGTTTTTGTCATTCCCTGGATGGACTCTAATCCATCTTTGGAGGGTGGTATAATCTTTCACTGAACCATAAACTGCTTTCAATCCAAATTCTGCTTGTCTGGGGCTGTGTGTTAGGCATGTGTCAGCTCAGTGTATTCCTTGGACCATTTCCATTCCTCATCCAACCAATATTGCAAATAGGTCAGGGAATGGGGCTGCATCAGCTCTGCCTAGTGGCTGTGACTTCCCTCAGACATCTTTGCAACATTTAGTAACATGTGCAAAATATCTTAGGAGCTCTGAAGCTCTAGAAGAATACTAGTAATAATTGAAAACTTGCCAGGGCTCTGTGCCATTCCTCTGCCTCCTAAGTGGCCTTATTTAACTGCTAAAGGGGCTGTTTGATATTTGGAAAATTCTGGAGCTGGTTAAGATGCAATCCAAAGAACTTTCTTTTCATGCCTTTAACATTGTGCTTGTTGGCTGCCGTGACCACCTGCTTTTCCAAAGAGCTATTTTGCCATTATCTCAAGAAATATTGTATTCTTTGTATGTACCACCCACTTGACTACTCATATTGTTTTAACAACCTGTTTGATTTTGTCAAGAGGCCTTTGGATTTTACCTGCAGGACCCATGACAGGGAGGGAGGCTCTGGGGAAAATTTATAGAGATAGCCATCATGTTCCCTAAGCTGTTTCTCTTCTGCTTTCACGGAACATAATGCACATGTTCTGCCTTAGTCTCCTTCCTGGATCAAGGAGTTTTCTGTGCTGGGTACAAATGTAGTCACCTGTAAAACTGCAACCCATATTAATTGTAAAATATCTCTTAGCTCTCACAATAACCCAGATACGGAGATGGCAGGAGCAGCTGGTGACCTCCCCAGTCAGTGTTTGGTTGAGTTTTAATGGTTGGGGTTCCACCTGGACATCGGATTTCTCTTGTGTTGTGCTGTAACTTCCCCAGCAGCCCGGCTACACTGACCCTCTTGCAGGGTGCCAAGCTGGGTTTGTTGTATATTATCAAACATATACTAGATTGTGTTTGTTTCCAGCAAATAGTTGACAATTGCCATTTCTGCAACCTTGCTGGGGGTTGGAGATGAGCCCAGATTCAATTTCTCTCTCCCATTAAAGAGATGAAATGACAGCCATGAGACTAGCACCTATAGCCTCTGAGTCTTCTATGTGTGTCCAGGGTCGGGGGTGGAGTGCAGGGGTCAAGGTTAGGCTCTGGTCCCTCCAGGACCTGAGGAGTCTGCAGCTGTGAGTCTCTGGGCTGGATGGTCTCCAATTACCTCTGGGTAGAGGCCCCCCTCTCTGTCTTTGGGTTTGACTCTGTCACGCAGGTGTCCAGACCCCCCAAGGCTGCTGAAGGTGGGAAGAGTGAGTCACGAGATTTGCTCTTGGCCCCGGTGTCCAGGGCCTTGTGAAACTTCCAGGCTGACGACTGTTACATGGGAATCAGGATAAGATGGGGTATTTCTGCCAGTTTCCAATACTGATCAAAACACAATTTCAAAGTCACTGGACTATTTATAACTACTTCTTTTGGAAACACATTTAGACATTTCACTCCTTCTCCTCCTACTCCTCCTTTTCCCTTTCTTCCTTCTTTTCCTTCTCCTCCTTCTTTAGAATTATTTACCTCATTTCTCTGCCCACTAATTTATCTGTAGAATTTTTGGAATAAGGTCTCATGGTATTTAGGTCACTAAATAAAATATAAATAAAATCAAATAAAATCAGTAACAAAAATTAGATCACATTAGTCTTGATTTCTGCTTTATATTTTGGAAACTTTATCTCTGTAGTCTTGCATCTTATTGGTTTGAGACTGATGGTGTTATCTTTAATTTGCAAGTTCCCTACTGCAACATTGCTTCACTGATTGAATACCCTGTGACCTAATATTCCTCCTGAGAAGAATTTCCCTAAAGGTCATTAATGCAATGTTACAAAAAGTCATTTTAGAAATCAAATTTATTTTCTTTGCTATAAATCTTCATTTTGATCCCTACAAGAGCTTCCTGGAAATCTTGTATGGCCTGTTTCATATTTGATTTGCTAAGATTTGACATATTTTTCAAAGAGCCTCAGAATGACATGGCCAGAGCCTTGTTAGGGATTATTGGTGTTAAAGTATCTGCCTGTCTCAACAGAATAATTTTTTTACATTATGTTCATTTACTTCCTGGATTAATTTTCATGGTAGAAGAAACTGACTGCTGATTTCTTCTGGGAAACACATAAGGAGTCCAGATTTTAATATATTCTTTCATTGTGCCAAGAAAACTTTATGAAGTCTCAGCTTTGTGAATATATATAACCCGGATCTGGGAATTCATTTGTGGAGTAGTCTAAACTCAATCCATTAGAGCAAATCCTAAAGTCCCTGTATATGCAAAACTCCCACTAGAGTTTAAATTAATTGATAAGTAGCTGCATCTTTGTGCTTCAAATTATTTCAGAAGATGCATGGTTTGGGTATAATTTCTAAGGCAGTCAGTGATGAATGGTTATTTTTAACAAAAAGGTTTATATCAATCATGAATTTCTTGCCTATTTATCTCTCAGTTATGAGTAAAAAAATACTAATATACCCACCAGATAGACAGATGACCCAATCCTTGCAGCAGCTAAAGAAATGATAATTTAACTTCCAGAGACTGTAGGCAGAAATGAAACTGGTCGTTGGGAGCCTAATTCTGTAACAGAGAGCCCAGAGTCTAGTTTACAGCCTGCTTAGCTGTGAGCATCCTTAGTGAGTCTTTTGGGACATTCTGTCCAGATATTCAGGGAGACCCCTTCTTCTGAACAGGCTGATTCTGTCCAACCTTAATCATTGTGTGGTATGTGTTTAAGCTCTTGGTTTTAGCATGAACTAATTCCTGCATTGTTTCCTCATTCACTAAATAATAATCATAATAGAAAAATTTAAACAAGAAGCACTGGAAACTCCATTTCCTACCCCATGCAGCCATGTATCAGACGTGACTTAGCCAGAGCTGATGGGAAGTGGGTGCAAGTGATTCTTGAACCTCTGAGTCATGTCCTGAACTCTACAGCACTAACATCATGTGTCTTAGACACTCTCCTGTCCTCACTGACTGGAATGCAGTTGGTAAAGCCACAAAATGTAAAGAACTGGGGTTCCTGCATGAGCTCATGGAACAGAGCAGTTCTGCCTGCCCAGGACCAAACAAAATATCACTGGCATTTTAAGGTTAAAACTTATTAACATGCTCTGATGAATACACTGTATTAGTTCTTAAGGCTTCCGTAAAAAAAGTACCACAAACTGGGTGGCTTAAACACACAGAAACATATTATCTCATTGGTCTGGAGACCAAAAGTCTGAAATCAAGGTATCAGCATGGCCACCACTTTCTAAAACCTATAGGGGGATCTTTCTTGCCTCTTTGCAGCTTCTGGTGTTCTGCTGGCAATCTCTGGCATTGCTTGGCTTGTAACTGCACCACTCAATTGTCCATCTTCACATGGTACATCTTCACATCGTCTTTCTTCTACATGTATCTGCCTTTTTGTCCAAGTTCTCCTCTTTATAACTGGTCATATTGGTTTGGGGCCCACCCTGATGACCTCAGCTATCATAATTACATCTGTAAAGATACCATTTCCAAATAAAGTTCCATTTTGAGGCACTGTTATGGTATTCAATCCCATGTTTACTGAGGGCTTATGGGAATCCAAGCATCTTTCCAAGCATTTACACAGGTTAGCCTATTTAACTATCATGCTAACTTTATGAAATATTGTTGCTCTTGCTTCATAGGATGATGAAACAGGAATGCAGAAATAAGAGGGAACTTGCTACAGGCCACATAGAGGCTAGGGGTGAGCTGAGTGCATGCACAAGTCTGAATCTAGACCTTCAGCTTGCTATTTTTCCCATTTCCCACCGAAGGGATCTTGGCCACTCTTGGGAAGAAGAGGAATCATGAATGAGCCCATCTCAGGGAATCATTGCCCAACCAAACACTCCCCAGATAACTTTAGATGTGGGACTATTTTGATCTGGGAGGTCACAGGGAGATTCTGATGCTAGGATGATAACGTAGGTGGATGGGTCAGTCCTTTGGGAGTCCCAGACAGGTCACAGTGAAGTTTTTGATCTTCTGAGTCTGCTGCTTCCTATGGCTGTGGCATTTCTTTTGTGAGTGTTGGACTCTTGCATAAAATTCTGGAAGCTCTTTGTGGCTGCCTTAGTTTCTCTGGGAACTTCACTTCCTGTTCCTGCACAATGTCTATGGATTACTGCAGGTTCTGAGCTCAGCTTCAGGGTGGGAATCCAGGCTCTCCTATGCTGGTTGTGAGTATGCCATGTGGGGTATGGTGCAAAGTATGACTGCAGAGTTCTGTTGGAGCTGGGTAATGGAGAGCTAGTCCATTTTTGGGCAAGATTCTGACCCCATGTTCTTGAGGATACTCGGTGTATTAGAGATACTTAAGAGCCAACCTGTTTCAGAAAACCAGAGTAATGACTTCTACAGATTAGGGTCCAAGGACAGCGCTTGTCCCAGCCCAGCCTTGTTTAGACTGATGGGATTCTACCATATTCTGGGACCTGGAGAGCTCACCATTGTCCCTCCCCCACAACCTTTCAACCCATAAGCTTTGGAAATAATTCAATTACAAAACAAAACAATTCAAAACAATTCAATGACATGAGATCTAAATCAGGATCTGAGGAAAGTGGCTTCCATGCAATCAATCACTCTAGTTCACTGCTTTCTGTGCCTACTGGCAAAAAATAGATTTAGTCCATTTAATAAGATGGCCCCACCAACAAGTTAGGATGACCTGTGAGTTCCTCACCTAGCGAGCAGAAGACTGGGCTCCAGGAACAGCCAGCACCTGCTGTGTGGCATGTGGTTGGGAGTCCCCAGGGCTGTTTAGAGACACCATTTTTGACCATGGGTTTCTGACTGACATTTCTCATTTACAAGGTGACCCCTGAGCACAGAACCTTTTAATTAACCCGTGGATACAGTGTGTTTTGTGTAGGTGACTGTGGGTTTCTTTACTTTCTGTGGCCCTCTGTTGCCATGGTAACAGTTTCCTAACAATGGCTTGGGCTGCTGCAGGGAGAGAAGCAGAGAGACAGGCAGCCCTGCCAGCTCCCAGCTAGATAGTGAATATTCATGATAAGACCATGAGGGTAGAAATTGCATTGTCAATGGGTTTTATTATTCATGGTCAGCCTTACTGCTGGGGGTGGAGAAAGGAAGCTTGTTTATCTTAATGCTAAAGCAGGGAAGCAAAAGTACCAGACTCCCAGAAAATTCCCCTGGAAGTGTGAACACTCCTCACAGTTGAGTTTTGACTTCATTAATGTCCAATCTTTCCATGGAAGTAGAAAGAATATAGGACATCTTTATTAAGAGGTAATATTACCATAATATTGTCTTTCCCAATCCATTTATTTAATAATACTGGGTCACAAGGAAATGTGACCAGTTTATGTGTAATTAATAGACTTCTGAGTAGTCTCAGTGCTCCTGGTCTTATGAGTGAGCATGCTTATACCTTCCTGTGAAATACATTTGGATGAGCCAATCTCAGGGTAGGTGCTCTGTCTACGACAAAGATGTTCACCCTTTCCAGGCATTACTGACACCTATCCTTCAGAGAGTTCCAGAAGAGAAGAAATGGGGCTGACCACAGGCAACAAGTCAAACCTGAATGTGGCATTGAGCACTTTGTCCCAGGAGCTTGACCCAAGAAGACTGAGGTCCAAGAACCAGCCAGCTGGCTGCTAAATATACCACCTCTTTCTGGTACTCACTTTTTATTTCTTTCTTTTTACCAGGTTGCCTGGGCCTGAGATGTGTCTTCTTCAGGGTCCTGGGTGTTCACCTAGTGGTCAGGATCCTACAGAGAACAACAGTGCTCTGGTTTTGGCACCTTTCCCCCTCTTCTGGTCACCTGGGTCTTGGCTGCCCAGAGGTCCACCAGGTGGTGGTTTGTGCCATTGCTGGTTGGCATGGCTGGACTGGTGCCAACACACAGTACAGTCTGGGCCCGAGGATTAGAAACAGGGCTCATTTTCCCCTAATGATTTAGTCCTACGAAAGGACTATAGAAGGACAATTGAATTCTTAGATCCTCGTAGGAAAGTCATTCTTTGGTAACGGGGCTGCCTTGAGATAGAGCAAAGACTTGCCACATCAGTACGTACAAAAGTATTTCATTAAGTGTTAAATAACTATTGTAATTGTATAACCTGCAGCTTACTTGATTATTTAATTCAGCCTTTTGGGGAAGTAATTACTGTTTAATCAGTGCTGTCATTCTGAGGACAGACATAATCACCTAGGTTCTGTGCTGGTAATGACACTGTACTGTTCTTTCTCTCAGTCTGATGCGGTCTAACAGCTGGAGGCTGCGTTCCCATCAGCATGCTGAATCCTCAGAATCCAGGTGGATGGGTGGGCTGGGTGTTGGCAGAGCACCTGTGGGGGGCCATTCTCACCGTGCATCTGCAGGTCACAGGGACATATCCAGTCTCAGTGGGATCTCCACTAGAGTGTGGGAGCAGGACTGTAAGGAGCAGGACTGTCTTTGACAGTGACTGCCACCGTCAAAGGTCCCAGCTGGTCAAGACTACAGAAGGTGGAAAATCAAAGCCATATATTAAAATTTCCCATGGGCCAGTACTTCTTAAAGGCGAGGGCTGACACATTTTAAAACTTGAGTTCTGTGAAAGAAACTGTCAAGAAAATGAGAATACAAGCCACGCCTTGGGATAAAATATTTGCAGAAGATACACTTGATAAAAGATAACTATCCAAAATATACAAAGAACTTTATTTTCAAAGTAAATAAGGAACTCTTAAAGTTCAACAAGAAAATGAATATCTGGATTTAAAAAATGAACAAAAGACCTGGACACCTCACCAAAGAAGATGAACAGATGGCTAACAAGCATGTGAGAAGATGCTCCACATCATATGTCATCAGGAAATGCAAACTGAAGGCAAAATGAGCATCACCATAAGCTTTTAGAATGGCCAAAATCCAGAACACTGACAATACCAAATGCTGAGAAGGGAGTGGACCAATAGGAACTCTCATTCCTTGGTGGTGGGAATGCAAAATGGTGTAGCTACTTTGGAAGACAGTTTGGTAGTTTCTTATATAGTCTCATCACACATTCTAGCAGTCAAGATCCTTAGTATCCACCCCCAAAAGTTGAAAATTTATGTCCACATGAAAACCTGCATACAAGTGTTTATAGCAGTTTTATTCACAATTGTCAAAAGTTGGAAGCAACCATGATGTCTTTCAGTAAGTGATGAATAAATGAACTGTGGTCCGTTGAGACAATAGAATATTACTCAGCACTGAAAGAAATGAGCTATCAAGCCATGAAAACATGGAATAAACTTTAATGCATAATTACTAAGTGAGAGAAGCCAATCTGAAAGGGCTGCATACTGTATAATTTCACCTGTAAGACATTCTGGAAAAGGTAAAACTATGGAGACAGTAAGATCAGTGGCTTGCAGGTGTTGGGTGGGAGGAGGGATAAATAGGGTGAGTGCAGAGGATTTTTAGGAGAACGAGACTACTCTCTATCACAGTGTGATGGCAGATACACGTTAATATACATTTTTCCAAACCCATGGAAGGTACAATATTATGAGTGAAACCTAATATAAACTATGGACTCTGGGTGACAATGATAGGTTGTGGCTTCACCATTGTAATCAACATACCCTCTGGTGGGAGATGTTGATGGTGGAGGAAGCTGTGCATGTGTGAGGACAGGGTATATGTAGGAAATCTCTGTACTTTCCATGCAATTAATGAACTTTGTTTTTAAAATTGCTCTTAAAAACAAAGTTCATTAATTAAAAATATAATATACAGAGAAAAGGCATGCGATTGAGCAGAAGTACAATGGACACTTGAAGATTACTGGAGAATCATCCCCTTTAATAGTGTGTAGCTGAGAATTTGCGGCTTTCTGCACAGAGCTGATCAAGGCTTTGACTGATCGTGTAAGATGGATGCACACACAGGTGAGGACTGAACTGGGCAGCCAGTGTTTTTACCTTCTTGTGAAGCTGCTGGGGAAATTAGAATGCTGGCTGTGTGCTCTGGTCAGATCATAACAAGTGTTTGAGTATTCTTGGGTTCTCTTGGTCAGCAGGATTTTAAAGAAAGATTACTGTGAAACTTCAAACTCTAAGAAGAGGGTGTCTGGGATGTCTTTCCTCGTGGGTATTGGATGATTTCTCCAGTGACTGGTGTGAGTGGCTGATGGTAAAGCAAGTGACACCTAGAAAGTGCTTAGGAAGCTTTTTCTGTGTGAAGACTTCAATAACATTCAATATATGGCATTCTCAATTAACCTCATCATAATGTCAATTCCTGAGTGCCTCATATGTGCCAGGGATATTTAATTTTTATAATAAGTCTGTGGGAACGTTTTATCCTCACTCTTATAGAGGAGAAAGGGAGACTCAGAGGGGAAGTGACTTTCTTAAGGTCTCATATTCGGTCAGCATGACGTGGGGATTCCAGACCGCATCTCACTACCTCCAAGGTTGATGTTATTTTCAGTGCACTTCCTGCAGTTTTCATCCTGTTCTGATTCAGCACGGAGACATTCTAGCTCACCCATCCAATATTCTTTAGGCCACCCGTGAGATGTCATTGACTGTGTTTCCAAATGGCCTGTGATAGTGATTAGGAGTCTATGCGGTGATGACTCGAGTGGGGATGGAGCCAAAAGCTCAGGTCAAGTCTCTCTCTTGCCTTCACCTGAGAGATGCCTCGTTGCCAGTACATATTCCTGCTCCACTTCTCAGTGCATCCAACTTCCTAAACCAATGTCCAATTTGAGGCATCTCGGGATTCCAACAAACCCACAGTGCTTGCCAACATGCAGAACTTCTCCGTCCCTTCAGAGTGCAAGAATCTTGGAACTCACATCACATCAAACATGGGAACTCCATCACCCAGACTCTTCTATTCCACTCTTCTGAAGCCAGGGAACCCAGTTCCTTCGTCAACAGCCCACTTTTTTTGCAGCAGCTCTGAGTGTGAGGAAGGTCTTCCCAGTCAGCTGGAACTCTCCTGCCTGTAAATTCCTCCTGTCAATGGCTCTTCTGCTTTTACAATCACACAGAATAATGCTGCTTCCCATTACATAACAGTTCGGTCGATTTGGGTGACAGGGTTTGAGAACCCCTCCTCAGGCTTTTTTAGCTATTTCACATAGACTGATGTGACCAGATCACTATCTTAGTCGAGCCTTGAATTACAAAAGATTTTGGTGAACATGGACAAAACTATGCAACCTTTGCACAGATTTGCTTGAAGTCCTGTCCATTTCAACTTACAGTATGGACAGTAGTAAAGCACAGATGCAAGGGGGCAAAGCCAAATTCAAAGTCATCTTTAAACTAAGAAGTGAAAAGTGTCATCCTGACCTCCACCTCCAGTTGGTCTCTTTGACCCAGACCTTCCTAAGTTCCAGGCCCCTGTCATTCCTTCTATCACTTTGCATCCCATGGGGAAATATTTCACCATCTCCACCTTGACAGGAAGTAAGTGTACAGACTGAATGAACTCATAAAGACAGCAGGAATGTAAAAACAGCTTGTTTTCAATTCCACATTTTTAAGGGAATTCAACCAAATAAATGGTATTTCCACCATAATATCAAGGTACAGAAATGATATGTGTATGTTACATTGGGAATTAAATAAACTAAACTTCCCCCATTTTCTCTCACTCTACTCCATTTACCTCTGAACTGTGAAGACATGTCAAATAACTATATTTCTTTATTAGGGAATTCATTGCTTTTGTATATTTTTACTTTATTTCACAAAGTATGCTCTGGAATATAGGGATTAAATTCATATCTGCTTTAGCTCCCTCATTAACATAGAATGTCTGTGACTTGATCTGGGAATTTCTTTGTAGGCACAATGATACATTTAAAGGTATAATTCATTTTTTTTCTCCCTGTGGAGGACTGTCTGGTATTTGAATATCACCTTTTGCTTGGATGTAAGAAAAAAGTCCTTTTTTTAACCCGCAAAATAAACAGCCGACTCATTTCTTATCTCTAATTCTAATTCATTGAAGTCCTGGTATTTCTATCACCTGACCTCTTTTTATTAGTGCTTCACCTATAAGATGAATGAGATTGCTGCCTTTGTACCATTGAAGCCTTATGTCTTATTAGGTGTGAATTCCAGAAGAGATGACAGATGGGTGCAGATTATCTGTCATAAATGCAAGTCATAAGAGCACTGAAAAAGATCTTAACAGGCAGAGGATTTGTGGTGTTGCTTTGATGAAATTTAATTTCAAGATTCCAGTACTGGTATTTTCTGTAAAGTTCAGAAGACACTTGCTGCACCGGGAACTGCAGAAAGCATAAATTAGCAGGGAAAGTGCACAGGCAGGATCATTTTGAATGTGTGATAACCTGTATTTCAGCATTTATAGTTGTTTCATATAAATGAAGGGCAATTTCAATTCTGCCATCACTGTAGGGAAGGCTGACATGTTTTGGCATCTTCGTTTAAAATGGTGCATGCTGTGTTCAACAGGACTTTTTACACTAGATTTGCTAATCTATCATAATGAGAATCTGTAATGCAAAGGGAGTTACGAGTTTCATAGCCGAGTAGAAGGTGCAGTGAAATTGAGAATACATTTTTCTGGCACAGAGCACAAATTGTGATCTCCATAATAGGCTGCAATTCCCTGTAAAATGCCTCCTATTTATTGAAAGTGAATGTTAAATTGTTAACAGTGTATTTCTCTGCATTTCTCAAGTTATTATTTTATGGCAGGAAATGAAATGTGGATTGCAGTCATAAAAGCCTTTATACTCTACACCCATTCAAAGAGTTTGCTGTAGGAAGGCGTGAATTAATATATGGCAACGTTGTGGACCCAGTAATCACAAAGCCCAAAGTTGAAGACAACCTGTTGGCTGTAGCCCTTGGCCCTTGGGCCAGGCCACTGGCCTATGACATGCTTGCTGAACCTGGCTCAAGGGACTGTGCACCCACATGATGGTCATGTCCTGTGTAAATGCAGTTGACTCTATGTGACAGTTGGCAGAGGTGGGTGGGTATGTGTGTGTGCGTGTATGTGCGCATATCCTGTGTATGACAAGCCTGTGATTCATGTTTAATTTTTGACTCTGCAGTTTCCATGACACCTTGTGATGCTCTTGTCTCTATGGGGATGAGCTACATCTCCTACAATCACTAGTCTAGTCTGAACCCTAGAACACACCCCAAGCTGCAGAGATGTGCGCTCATGAGCATAAAGGAGAGTTTTGGTGAATGACAGTGAGTTCAGGGAGGAGGCAGCAAGATTGCTAGGGTAGCCCCAAGAGTGCAACAGAAGGGTAATGTTGGAGGTAACTGGTGAAGCTCTTTCGTGCATGTGGACCACCCAAATCCATTGAATGCTGGGGGAGCCATGGATTAGTTTCCTGTGGCTGCTATACAAAGTAACACAAACATGATGGCTTTAAACAACAGAAAGTTATTGTCTCAAGTTCTGAAGGCCAGAAACCCAAAATTAAGCAATCAGCAGGAAAGAGCCTTCCTTGCCTCTTCAGCCTCTACTGTTTGCTGGTGATCCGTGGTAATACTTAGCATTCCTTACTTAGGGCGGCAAAACTCCAGGCTTTGCCTGGGTATGCATATTGTAGTCTCTGTATGTGTCCAACTTTCTTATAGAAACAGTGTTCATTGAGTTAGGGCCCACCCTAATCCATTATGACTCATTTGAACTTGCTTTCAATGACCCTCCCCTTCTATTGATACAACCACTATTACCCTCAGATCCGACCCCTGCTATAGGCTGAAATTTTAGGACTCCAAGCCAAAAAAAAAATGTTAACAGCTTTATCGGTATAATTGACATACAATAAATTACAAATATTTAATGTACACAACACACAATTTGAAGAGTTTGGACTCATAGAAATACTTTTGAGTCACACAAGTCAAGATAACAGACATACCCATCACCTCCAAAGTGTTTCTTGTTCTACCTTTCTTGTGTGTGGTAAGAACATTTAACCTGAAATCTCTCTGAACACATGTTTTTAAGTGCACAGTACTGTGTTGTTAACTCTAGGTGCTTTGTTGTACAGCAGATCTCTAGAACTTACTCGTCCTGCGTAAAAGGCTAAATGGAAAACAGCTTCCCATTTTACTCTCTCCAGCCTCTGATAACTGTTATAATCTCTGCTTCTTAAGTTTGACTATTTTATATATCTCTTATAAGTGAAATTATACAATATTTGTCCTGTGACTGGCTTATTTCACTTAGCATAATATCCTCGAGCTTCACCCATAGTTTCACAAATAACAGAACTTCTTTTTACAAGGCTGAATAATATCCCATTGTATGTATATACCAATTTTTCTTTATCTATTTATCTTTCAATGAAATTTTTTTCCCATATCCTGGTTATTGTGATTAGTGCTGCAACAAACTTGAAAGTGCAAGCATCTCTTTGAGATCCTCATTTCAATTCTTTTGGGCTTATACCCAGAAGATCAACAGAAAATAATAGAGACCCAATAAATAAACCCACACATATACAGTCAACTGATTTTCAACAATAGTGAAAGCATACACAACAAAGAGAGGACAGTCTCTTCAAAAAAAATTGTCCTGGGAAAACTGGGTATCCATATATTAAAGAGTAGAATTGGATTCTTATTTTATACTATATAAAAAATCAACTCAAAATTGATTAAAGATTAAATGTTAGACCTGTAACTGTAAAATTCCCAGGAGAAAACAAAGGAGAAAAGCTTCATGACATTGGACTTGGTACTGATTTCTTGGGTATGACACACACACAAAAAAGCAAAAGCTACTAAAGCAAAATTAACAATTGCACCAATCTCAAACTAAAAAAGTGTCTAAACAGCAAAGGCAAACATCTACAGAGTAAAAAGAGCAACTTATATACCCACATAATGGGAGAACTTATTTTAAAATCATATAACTGATAAAGAATTAACACTCAAAATATACAAGGAACTCCTACAACTCAATATCAAAAAACAAACAAAACCTGATTTTTAAAATGGGTGAAGGACTTAAATAAACATTCTCCAAATAAGACATATAACAGGCCAACAGGTATATGAAGAGACGCTCATCATTACCAATCACTAGGGAAGTGCAAATCAAAATTACAATAAGCTATCACCTTATACCTGTTAGAGTAGCTATTATTAAAAAACAGAAGATAACAAATGTGGATGAGGTTATGCAGAAATTAGAACCCTTGAACACTGTTGGAAAGTGCAATGGTGCAGTCTTCATGGAAAATACTGTAGAGATTCTTCAAAAATATTAAAAATAGAACTACCATATGATTTAAGGAAAATTGAGCAAAAGATTCTTTTACCTTATTTACTTACTCCAAAATTGTGAATAGGTGAAGACCCTATTTCCAAATAAGGTCAAATTCATAGGTTCCAAGAAGACAAATTTTGAAGGGATACTGCTCAACCCAGTACAAGCCATATATTTAGTTTTTGCCAATGGACTACTGTGCAATTAATGGTGATGATGATGAAGATGAAGAAGAAGATGATGATAATGATAATGATGATGATGGTAATGATGATGATGTTGATAGTGATGATGACTATTATGGTGATGGTGATGATGATGGTCCCTATGATTAGTAGTATTAATTAGATTTCAAATATTGGGAGGCGACACTCCTTAGCGTTCTCCCTGTGCACTCACCACCATTCACGTTCTCCTTTTTGTAGGCCCACAAGTAGACTGTATTTTCCAGCTCTTGCATCTGAGTAGGGCCACATGACTAATTCTCACTAGTGAGATGTGAGACAAAGAGATGTGTAAAATCAGACCATTAAATGTGGGTGTGCCTTTTTCACCTGCTCACTTTCCCCATTCACCAGGTGAATGCAGAGGAAGATGAAGCCCTAGAAGCTGCTGGAAGTTTAATGTCTTTAATGGCTATAGGGCATTTTAGATGACTGATTTCACCCTTATTGCATTTTAGTAGTTTGTGGGTTTTGAGCAATTGGTTCATTTCTTCTAAGTTGTTGAATTTATAAGCATAAAATTGTTCATGCTCTTTCCTCATATCTCATTAATGGTGGCAGGATCTATAGTGATATCTCCTATTTCATTCTTAATATTAATGATTACATGTTTTACAAAAGTTCTCAAGTCATAATACTGCTTAAAATAATGCAAAGGATGTTTATTTCCTACAAGGCAGATCTCCAATTCCATGCATACCATCTAGGGCACTTCCAAATCTCACTGCTGCCTATCTTGAGAGTCTCAACTTTCATCAGCTTCTCCCACTTTGCTACACTTTGGAAACACTTGCAGTTCAGAAACCCCCATGTCTCTCCTACCCTGAGCCTTGAACACCCCACTTCCTCTCCATCTCCAACATTCATCTCCACTTTTGCCCTTCTTGCTTCATTTTCTAGAGGACTCATCTTGCTGTTGCTTCCTTTAAGAAGTGTAGAGTCACAAGTATCAGAAAAGAATGTGGGACAAGATCAGGCAGTAGCTTACAAGAATAGTTTATCTTTCCCTTCTTCATCACCCTGTTTTTCAAATCCTGTCCTGCAATGTTATATCAATAGCATCATCTTCTTTCTTTGAGGTGGTAGATGAGGACATCATCAAGAAACATTTAATGATGGATTCTTATGTGCTAAGGTCTGTGTTTAAACATGTTTTATATAATATTATCTAACCCTGTAGAGTAGGCATTAGCACCACTCTCACTTTACAGATGAGAATTCAGGTTCAGAATCAGTACTTTTTCACTAGGAGTGTGCTGGTCTCTTCCATTTTCTCCTGTGTGACCTCACTCCTCTTTCTTGCTCTCTGCTGTCAGCTTCCATCTGGGGTTGCCCAGGAGGAAGCTTTGACAGGAAGTAAAGATGTTCTCCTTTTCTGGAGAACCCTTTGGACTGGCTTCTCCCCAGGGGGCAAAATCTACAAGATTCTCCTTCTGCAGCCTGGTTCCTGCTCCATCCTCTCCTCTTTTCAGGCCTTGACTTGGCAAGAGCTCTTTTGCTGCCAGCCCCAGTTTCCTGAGCCCTGCCTTGTGGTTCTTCTCTACAAAACCTTTGTGAGTAATCCCTGGGTAAAAATGTCCCTCAAATGCCCCAATTTCCAATTTGCCTTCCACTTCATGTTAGAACATGACAGGATAGAGCAAGTGGAAGAACTTGGAATTCAATAATCCAAGTACTGTTATTAGAGCCCAGATTCTTGACCACCGTACTCTGCCACTTCCCATATACCTTTCTTGGGTTCCATTAATAGGCACAAACTTCTGGTCCCATATGCTGTCCTTGCTGGTCACAGAGTTCATTCATAGGCTTAGAAATCCTTCTGGGTAAAGACATAAATGTCACCAAACCAAAGTAAATAGTACTTTGACAAATTCACATTCCTCCGTGGTGCTTTTTATTAAAATTTAAGGGCCTGAAGGCTGATATCAAATACGATTTTTATTGAAAACCTAAAACAAAAGGAATCAACTTTCAAGCTAATTTCTGGGGGAAATTAATACCACTCTGAATCAAAATAGTCATAATATGTGTGATATGAGTGGTGTGATGATCATTAGCGCCTTGATATTGTGAAGTTATAGGCATGCACAAGAAAAAAGACTGCAGTCAAAAATTAACTGATGTGTGAGTGTTCTTGAAAATAATTCTGGAGTGGCTGGTAAGAACAGCACATGGAGTACCCAGCCTGCTCCAGCTTTAATAGCTCTTTCTTTAAACAAATATTATTGTGTTCTGTTACAATTGTTCCAATTTTTCTCCCTTTGTTCTCCTCTGCCCACTCCACCCCCTGCTCCCACAGTCAACCCCCACCCTGTGGTCCATGTCCATATTCATGGGTCATTCATGCATGTTCCTTGACTAGCCCCTTCCCCATCTTTCCACCCTCATCCCCCTCCCCCCTCCCCTCTGGTCACTGTCTGTTCTTTGTTTCCTTGTCTCTGGTTCTATTCTGCTCGTTTGTTTGCGTTGTTCATTAGGTTCCTCTTATAGGTGAGATCATGTGATACGGAGCTCCAGTCGCACAACTGGTTAGCGCACAGTACTTATATGATAGCTCTTTTAAGAAACAAATTATTTTCCTTATTTAGTAACTCCTATGTTTTTTTCACTACATCAGGTGTTTTCAGATACTTTGTCTCACTTAATCTAAATGACAACTTTAAGAGGCAAGTGCGATTGCACCTATTAAAGAGAAACAAACAGAACTGAGAAAGGTGAATGGACTCATGCAGGGGCAAGAAGCTGCTGAGAGGATGGGCCTTTTTCCAGTTCTGGTCTTCTGAGAGTATATATTATCTAGCCAGAAACAGGAGAATATTAGTTCCAGAAGAAACAAAGATTCAAGGAAGCTCAGTATAAGATACAGAGTAATTATATTGCTCTGCCATGGGACACATATCTTCCTGAAACACAAAAAATGGTAGACAATTGATAAATATATAGTTCATGCAACAATTGCTAGTAGTCCTGCCCCCAACCACCAGCAGCTTCACAGGACATCATAACAGAGAGGACATTAGAGCTGTCCAGTCATGCATATGCTCATTCTCTGGCCACTTCCTGTAGCATGAGTCACACACTGGCAAGTTAATGGCTGCCTGTTTATGTGTAATAATGTGTGCAGCTTATCCAAGCAAGCAGGAGCTTTGCTTTGCTTTGCTTTGCTTTGCTTTTCATTTTAAAGACAGTTATGTGGGACAAATGTTTGCTGGAGAAACACTCAGTTGTTCCCAAGAAAAATTGTAGCTACATATGGACACTGCCTTTTCATAGTTTGGGTAGCTTGTTGTTCTTTGTCACCAGTGCATTCTCTTTTATCCATGAGTCTTTTTATTGGTCTCTCCATCTTAGTACTCATCAGCCTGTGGACTTAAGTACCTTTTTCGTCTTCCTTGTAATTCCACTCGTGCGGGTTCTAACTGCTAAATTTCAGCTCCTAATGATTTTTTTCTCTTTTCTGCATCAATATCTTCTCCTGCCCTGTTTCATTCCCACCAGCTAAAAACCATACTATGCTCAATCTCTTCTTAAAGAAAAACAAAGATTAAACATAAATCTCCTGAATTGTGCATACTGCTTTCCTATATATTTTTTGCTTCCCATTATAGCAAAAGCTGCAACTTTCCCTTAGTGGGATTCTGACTCTCTGCACTGCGTTTTCCTCCAGTCCCTTTACTTGGTCTTCCTCCCCTTTCAGCCCCATGGCACACTCCTTGGACTTTTTTTGACCTATCCTCATTCCTAAGTTCTCCCACACAATACCTTTGCTTTAAATACCATTGTATACTGGTGACTCCCCAAATTAGTCCCCCAGCCTCATTTCCCCCTGAACTCCAGACATCTAAATGTGCCTGTCCATGCTATCTCCATCTGCATGTTTGAGAGATGTTTCGATATGACATGTCTGAAAAGGCTCCCATTACCTCCCGCTTGAAACCAGCTCTTCCCTCCATCTTCCCTTCTACCATTGGTGGCTGGAGGCTCAGGCCCAAGAACCTGGAGTCTTCCCTGGTCTCCCTCCCTCACACCCCACCTGTAATCCAACAGCAAGGTTTTCCAACCATGGCTTCACTACATACACAAATCTGAACCTGTCTTGATCCTCTCAGCACATTTACTCTGATATAACTCACCAGCATCTCTCACTAGGTTACCATGATAACCTCCCAGCTTGTTTGCCTGCTTCCTCCCATACTTCCCCATGATGACTTGAAGCACAACAGGTGTTTGCTGTGTTCCTCTCACAAGCCTGGTCCTGCGATGGGTGGCAGAGACAGGAGTTTAGACTTGAGTGGGGAGACAAGCAGACATACCCACATATGATAGGTATGGTGTCTGCTGTAAAAGAAACAGCAGAACACAAGGACCCAGAGGGATGGGAAGACATGTTTCAGCTCAGATGAGAAGGGGACATTGGGACACAGACCAGCTGGAAATGTCTGAGGACCCCTAAGAAGATGTGGGGGGAGAGTCAACCCATCTGGGGCCCTAGCGGAATAAGTTTTCTTCCTTACTGGCAGGTGACAGCAGGTTGTCCTTTCTGGATTGGGTAAAATCTCTGGTACTTGGACAAAGTGTAGATGAGGAAAGAAGACCTTAAGAGAAGGAAGCACTACTTACAGTTAGTATTTCAGGCGACAGAGCAGACATACAAACAGAACATGATGACTTCATCCCTTTACTTGATTATGTTGTCTGTTCTTTCAGGGAGAGACAGAAGCATCTTGAATCCATAAAACTTACGATAACAAGAAGAATTATCATTTAAAAGACTGGTAATTCTGATCAGTCAATCTTTACATATATTTCTTGTATCTTACCAATTAATAGCTTTTAAAAAATGTATATGTAGTTCTATCCCTGACTTGTGGTTTTGATTGTTTATTGTTGATCAGATACCCATTTCATTCTTAAATGAATATCAAAAATAAAATAAACAGAATGGGTTTATTTGCTCTTCTTCAGTCTCATTCTCATGAAATTAAATAATGTCATCTGAAGCCAATCTGTTATTAAAATAATTTTTCCATACAAATAATGCTTTGGTTGCATTTGTTTTTTTAAAAATAATTTATTAAACAACCACTTCAAGCTTATGTTTTAGTTATAGGTGGTATTTTTAAAAGTTTTATAATAGATATCATTAACTTTAATACAAAATTATTATTTTTATCCATTTCTAGAACATTTTTTATTTGGATTTTAATAAACCTTAAGCTCTATTTTTTGTGTGTGGTTTAAAGGAAGTAGATGAAAAAGGAAAGCCTGAGACATCAAGTTCATTCATTCAACAACATTTACTAAACAACTCCTGTGTTCTAGGTGCTATTATAAACAAAAATCCCTGCTCATTTGAAACTTATGTATTTCCTACAAAACAATGCATCTATTTTTTATATACAAAGGTAAATAATAGATAGCTTAGAAACATAGGTAAATGTGTGTATAGATGGATGGACGAATGGATGGCTAGATAAATAGGTAGGTAGATAGATAGATAGATAAATAGATAAACTGGCAGAAATATTCTTCTCATTCTTCACTGTTATTAGCACCCATAGTTTGATCTTAACCCAAGGAATAATTATGTATATTACATTGAAATGCACTTAGACATACAGGATTCTACTCACTTTGTAATTAGAGGGGCCCACACAAGTCTACAAAGCTGAGAACATCTCATAGTCCCTCTGGGGACTGCCCTTGTGCATGGTCTGATCACATCCGACAAGTGTGGGAGTGAAGGTAAGACAAAGTGGGTCAGAGAAAGGCTCCCAAAGATGTGGGCATGTGTTCAAGGAAGTGGCATGTCACTGCACTTGAGTTCGGTGTGATGGGACGAAAGAGTGAAAGTGAAGTCTCTTTTTCAGCTGTGAGAATTTGTAGTGGGCTGAATAGTGTCCTCCTAGAAAGCATGCCCACCTGGAGCCTCAAAATATGACCTCACTGGAAACAAAGGTCTTTGCAGACCTACGTTAAGGATCTTGAGATGAGATCATCCTAAATTTAGGGTGGGCCCTAAGTCCAATAGACAGACATTTTTATAATGACGGGAGAGAGCACATAGGGAAGCAGAGAAGACGATACGAACATGGCAGAGATGTGGCTGCAAGCCCAGGAATATCAAGGACTTTCCAGAGCTGCTGGAAGTTAGAAGAAGCATAGATTAGACTCTTCCCTGGAGCCTCTGCAGGGGGTGTGGCCCTGCTGACACCTTGACACTGACTTCTGGCCTCCTAAACTGTGAAAGAATAAAGATCTGTTGTTTTAGGTTACCAGTTTTGTGTTAATTTGTTATAACAGCTCTAGGAAAATTATTCAGCATTACAAAAAATTAAGCTCACCCACTTTCTCTCTGACTGAACATGGAGAGGAATGGTTTGAAAAGCACTGATAGCAGAAAACTGGGAGAACCAGTGTCTGTATTAGCTTCTTGCCAATATAGTAAAACCTGTCTGACATTATGGGAGTTATATAACCTCTGCATGTCTCAATTTCCTCATCTGTTCTACAAGAATAATAATACTACCAACTTCATAGGGTCTATTCCAGCTGTGTGGTTCTGGTGGAGGTAGGGGCCAGTTTGCCCAAAAAAGGAATATTGTTCCCAGAAAGAGACAAACAAAATAGTAGATATTAGCTGAATGCCACAAATACCAATTTTTCGATAGATGAGATAATCTATAATGTATATTTAGAATATCTAGACATGTTAATGACATAGATGAATGAGTAATAATTATGTTTTAGAGGACATATTTGCATAATTTATGAGAATATATCTATCTAAATTATTTATGGCTTTTAAAAAAGCTGTCTACTAAGTGTAAACTCTTTTTAACTATTTGTTCATGTACCATGCCACAGGTATTCCAGTTGCCTAGATCAAAAGCAAGAGCTGTGGTAAATCCCGAATGGGCTAAAGCTTTAGGTGGCCATGGTGCAGTGAGCAGAAGGAAGGGGAGGCGGTGATGAGGCGGTGGGTAAGGGGCCTTATCCTCAGAAGTAAATGGCAGGGCAAGGTGAGTGTAAGGGTGGGGTTGAAATTCTGATCTGGGGAAAAGAGTTGAGTGACCCCATGTTTTCCTGCAGGACATGCTTACATTGGCAGTTTCATCCTCTCTGGTGGGCCAGCAGGTGAATATGAGCCAAATTCATCTGGCATCAACAGGGCACTCGGGTTTTTTGTTTTATTTAGTTTTGTTCATTTTTATTACTTGAAAGCTAGGGATGATCTAAACCATAAGGAATTGTATATTTCTATCAAGGTGGGAAGATCATGGTATCCTAAGGTCTCCATACTGTCCACAGGCAAAAACTTGGTTGGCAGTCAAGTGGCCATGTTCATTTCTATGGGTCCGAAAGTTTTCTGCCAACACATCTGCTTTTGTTAAAGGAAGCTGGAGCTTTGACTCCACTGCCTGCGGGGTGTTAATAAATAATAGAAAACATCTCTCTTCTGCTTTCTTTTTCTTGTCATATTAAACAGACCTTATGGAGTTCCCAAGAATCTAAGCTGTTCTTTGCTTTCTTTCCTCCTTTCTTTATATTTTGATCTTGTTAAATACTTTTGAGCAGTTCCTGACCAACATGGCCACAGCCAGGAGAGATACTGGGGGTTTTCACTGATTTTTCAGGTTGCTTTCCTTGTAAATGATTGATTTCTGTCAGTGGAGAAGCTCTTTGTCTCAAGTCAAGTCTACTCTCAAACAGTTGTAAATAAATGTCTTGGATGCAGTCAATGAAGGCTTTATTGATAGTATTCAAAATAGGTTCAGATGAAATCAACAAATGAGTGAGTGAGTGGTAAATGAATAAATGGCCTTCATTTTGAGCAAATGGAGAAAGAGAAACCTAACTTTGAGAGTGAAGAGAGGTCTGAATTCCCAACAAACTGTTCCCATCAGTCAAGTGCATGACCATGTTACACAAAACACTGGCCAGGGTCACAGATCAGGGTGCTGGGTGATGCCTCAACTGGCCAGGGGTGGGGTGAGTCATCATCCCAGAAGGTCTGGCCAAATGAATTCCTGAACACAATCAGGTTCTGTTAGGAGTCCAGAGTCATGAGGGATGGACCCCAGGTGCTGGGTAAAAAGCCAAAGGTATTTGCAACAGGCTCTTTGTTGCATTTGTCACATATGGTATTTGTAGAGTACAGAAGTTAATTTTTTTTTTAGATATAGCTCGTTTGTTTCCAGTTTTAGTGTCAGTGAGCCTTCTCAATTACTGAAATCTCCAGCGATTCTTAGTATTCTATTTCAGTGCTTATGTGGTCTAAATGTTTACATGTAAATCTTGAATTCACTTGGATGTAAAGGGAGATTTAGGGGTCTATGTCCACCAGGATCCCTAGTAAATGGACTGTGGAGGTGGGCCAGGGTTGAGACAGCTGCACCTGCTGTGGAGGCCCCTAGGAAAGAGCCATGTTGGAGCTGGACCCGGCCATCACTCCATTTCAGTGAGGGATGGGGCTTCAGAAGGGACAGAATGATGGGACCAGAGCAGGGGGAGAGTAGAGGAAAAAATGCCCTAATCTTTTTCATTTCTAGCCCCAAATTTGCCAGTGATTCCCTGGCTGACAAATCTCAACCTCAAGCCAGACTTTGAGGCAGGCTTGATGACATCTAGTCCAAGGATGTCACTGCCAGGACACACAGCTGAGCGGAGCTGGGCAGAGGGGGGGGCCACGGTGGGTGAGAGGGGATGCGGAATAACCATCACAGTAACTGATTTCCCTCAATGCTTGTGTCCTTCTCCCCAACACCGTGGTCCTCTACTAATACATTCTGATGCCTGTTCTGTGTCTGTCTGTGTTCAACTAAAATGGCTAGAGTTAGACAGACAATGTGGTTAAAATTTGTATAGTGTGAGAATTTTGGTTTTTAAATGAGTCTCTGTAAAACCATTTTAAAGGCTGCGAGAAAAGGTGGTAGAAAATTCTATTGTTTTCAAGACAGCATAGTTGTGTCCATTCATTAATTCATCCACTTATCAATATTCATTGACTCCTTTTGTGTTCGGCTGGTCAGTAAGACAGGCAGTGAGGATGTGTCTCTGAGTCAGGCACTGCTCCTGCACACAGTGCAGAGATGATACACACCGTGTGCTCTGCCTGAGATGGGGTCTCAGTGAGGTGCCACCATGGGTGGGGAGTCCATGTGGATATTCCTTATTGTATATCTGGAAACATTCACAATGAGGATGATGGGATGCAAATGCCATTGGTACCTTGGAAGCATCTACACTACTCATGCTATACACTCAGGCTCTGCTTGAAGATGCTGATTTCAGGCCTTATGTCTATGTTGTGGCTGTTGCTGCATCGAGGGCACTTTCTGAAATGAAGAACATAGGGTTATTGAGGCTACAGAGGCCAGAGCCAGGCCCTGGAAGATGCTGTGGGCGTGATGGGGGAACACATGCTTAGGAAATCACTCAGAAAGAAACTCGGGGCAACATAGCATAGCAGAGGATGAATATGCAGCCACCAGCTCTGTGACTCATACAGAACAATAACCTGAGATCTTGTAGCCGAGACCTGATATTATCATAACCTCTTTTCATGTTCTCTTAACATAATTGAGCGTCAACTCATTGTACTTAAAAAAAAGTCTTTAAATGCAAAATGAATGTTCGGTAGCACCTCGTTTAGAAATTTGTATCTCTGAGTAGCTTAGAGCAAAAGAGCTGATGAATAAATGAATGAGAATGAATGAGTGTTGGCTTCCACCCAAGAGAGACTAAAATTTAGCAATCATAACTTTTTCTCAATTTTGCTTTTTCCAAATCATAAACCAGTTATTATGTATTCAAAATATTTAGTTTTTCTTGTAGGGATTAATTGCATTAATATAAAAATTATATTTGAGTTGGAAAAGATTATTTAGAAATATATTGAAATGTATTCTCCAGAAAGATAAGTTAGGAAATAATTTCAAAAGCCAGCTCCTTTGTTTTGTTTGGAGTCATTATTCAACAAATTTTTATCTAGTGGGTTAGAGCAATTTAAAAAATGGATAATTCCTGCACTTAATAAACACCATCCTTCTTTCCTAAGGATGTTAAAATTTAGAGAAATGATGTTGTGCTGTATTTTTCTGTGGTAAAGGGAAGTTTGTCCTGGACCCAGGATGTTTACACAGAGCAGAAGATTCCCTGGGGGGAATTTCGCAATGAGAGTTTGGTAGTCATGCTTCCTGGAGGCGAGGGGCTGGGAGGAATGTGTGGCGCACACCCACGGCAGGACAGCCAAATGCAGGAACCAGGTAAGCTAAGGACAGCAAGAACTGGGCTGAGCATGAGAAAGTAAGAGCATGCTCTTCATGCATCTCAATAAGATGGTAGCACAGACCTTTATAAATTACATAAATGTATCTGCTGGGCTACCTAACCAGTATGTAGACATAAATAAATAAGCTTTTAATAAATGGAGAAATGTCATGGGGCGGGGGTGATTGGTGCAATGTGATTCGGGGCAGACAAGACCAAACCGTCACTTAATGTGAAATACACTGACAATTCTCAAACCTTAAATATTTGTTCAGGAAACAATCTGTCATGACTCTCATGTATGACAATCATAATTATGATGCAAAAGGCACAAATTGATTTGGTGGTCCGATTACAATTTGCCAGTTGAGGGTAACAAATGATTTTTAAAAAACCTACCCAGAAGCCATTAATAAAGAATCTGAACTGGTGCGAAGGAAGGGTGTGGAGAGACAGCCAAATGTTTCATAAAGCAAAAACACACTGAGCATTTTTTTTTTCATGAAAAAGTTTCTGAGAAGGATGTGCTTTCATAACTTAGGCTGGGCATTGTGTGGAGGATGCTGAGAAAAACAGAACAGAGGTGAAGATGCTGAGCTGCCTTCTGCAGCGCAGCATAGCCCAGTCTGCAGCTCCTGCCGGTGCTGGAAGCAAGGAGACTGTATGCAGGCTCCTCAATTACAGCCAACTTGCAGCCAAATGCCACTGACCTTTCCAAAGTAAGAACTGGATGAAGCACTAACAGACACACCCAGTCCAGGTCAGGGGTGGAGCAGTGGAGGTCAGCAGCAAGATGACAGGACACATTCCCCAGCAGAAGCTCAATATTCTTGTCAAAATCAATATATTTAGCAAGAAAAAAACTCCCCACAGACCACTACATGCTCACTGAGCTTATTAGTTCTCTTGCATTTTCCAGATGGATTGATTTGAGTCTCCAGATCAATCTGGGAGGTTTACACCTAAATCTTGGCTTGAGGCATGGCAGAGATCTTTTATGTGTTTTGGGAGAACAAGTGAAGTTTTCTCTCTCTTCAGCCAGCCTGCAGAGTTGAATGACATGAGAAGAGGATGCAAAGAAATCCCAGACTGCACACACCGGGCCAAAAGCACGTGTGTAGCAAATACTGCGTGTTCATTTTTATGCTTCTGTTCTAAAACATTTAATATATTTCAGAACTCAGAGGCCCAGCCAAAGCTATGTACGCATATCTTATTGGAAAACTTGTCTTCTCTTTTAAACCTGCAGGAAAAGAGTTGCACATGATTTTTAGAAAGGGCATTTATATGTAATTCATGCTTACAAGTTCCTTTCAAGAAAACAAATCGAAATAGAAACATTTCAGTGGACATCTAACTAGTTCTTATGTATTACCTCTGAGCTTAATTGTTTCGCATATATAAGCAAAATAAATTCATTTATTTCTTCTTTTGTCTCCCTTCTTTTTTAAGCTCTGTGGATTGAATATCTCCCTCCAAAATTTATATGTTGAACTCTTCATTCCAATGCTTATCGCCACCCTATTTGGAGAGAGGACCTTTAGGAGTTAACTAAGGTCTAATGAGATTGTAAGTGGTAGGTTCCTAATGTAATAGGATTGGTGGCCTTATAAAAAGAGAAAGAACGAGATGTGTCTTTTCACACTGGCGGAAAGACGAGGCGATGTGAGGACACTGAGAAGGTGGCTGTCTTCAAGCCAGGAAGAGGGGCCTCACCAGACACCCACCATGCTGAGTCCCTCGTCTTGGATGTCTAGCCTCCAGAACTGAAAGAAAACAAATGTCTGTTGTTTAAGCCACCGGGTTGGTTGTATTTGTTAGAGCAGCCTGCACAGACTGAGACAAAGCATGAGTATTGCTTTCCCTATTTTCATCCTGGAGGCTCCTGAGGCACGTTGGGCTATTTCTCTTGTTATGAATGTCCATGACACTGACCTCTCACATGTGCCACATGAGTGTGACCCCATCACACCTGCAAGTTTTTGTCACCTGCTGCTCTAAGTTTTTAGGGCTCTTCCCTGCCTCAGCCTGCGTTTGTTCAATCTGGTTTTCTTAACCTGTCTGTCTCCAAAGGCAATTTTGTAACTGCCCACTGTTTGTATTTTCTTTTCTGGATACAGTTCTTTTCTATGTGATATAATTTCCATTTCTAAGTGTGCGCTATGAAGGCTCCTCTCCATGAGTACTGTGAGGCATATAGTTGACTGCAATACAGATATGGACTCAAGGTAGATAGAAAAGCCACTTTATTCAAAATGCTTTGAGCAAAGAGCTCATCAGTCTGCCCCACAAGAACGGTAATAGTAAACATGGAATCAAGGGTTATAACTCCATCTCTATTGCAGATTGAATTGGACTGGAGTGAATTGAATTGAATGAGATGAAAAGCAAAACAGTGCCCCAAAGACTTCTTGAAACTCCATGAAAGAAAACAAATGCACAACTCAGAACAAAGTAGAAAATCTTCATGGTATTCTCATGGGAAGTTCTGAATCTAGGGGTTTGCTTTAAAGAAAAACACCCCAGGTGAATGCATTGAGGAAAACTGAGGATTTGAATGGGTGGGGAGGAGACCCTCAGCGCCCCTGGCCATGGACAAGACAGCCTTGCATTTTCCTGGCCTGCTCTTCAGAAGAACAAGGGCATCAGTGTGAGCAACATTCCAACATCCGAGACAGAGGTGTCCCTGGCTGTGCCAGTGTGAGGTCTGCGCAGGCGTCTGTGCAGAATTCTAAGTCCCTGCAGGTTTTCCTGCCTGGATTCTCTCCCAAAAGGAGTCAAACATTGGTTGAAAAGTATTTAACACTAAAAATAAAATAATGTAATAAAATAAATTTACTCATTTAAATTCTCTGAGGTCTAAAGAAGTACAAGAAAGTAAATACGTCCAGAAGGTATCCAGCCATGTAATATGAAAATAGAGATATTTATTGAAGATGATGCAAGATACAAGAAACATTGTACATAGGACAATGACACCTCAGTCCCCTTTAAAGTAGGCACCTTGGGACCTCATGGTTCTCCCAATTGCCATCAGCTGCCCCATCGTATTTTCCTGAATCTCATCAATGGTCTGAAATCTCTTCCCTTTCAAAGATGATTTTAGTTTTGGGAAAAGCCAGAAGTTGCAGGGTGCCAAACCTGGGTTATAGGGGGCCTGAGTCACCTGAGTGATTTGTTGTTTCACCAGAAAATTCTGCATGAGATGTAATGCATTGTCATGATGAAGCTGCCAATCACCAGTTGCCCATAGCTGCAGCTCTCTGAATCATCTGAATAGTTTCTGAGGAGGGATGTTCAAGCTTAATGCAAAATTTGATGCAGATTCATTGCTCTACTCCCTCAGTCATTTTGAATGTGATGGCCACACAGTACACATGCTCACTCAAGGGCATCTACCACCCCCACGGACTAGTATAATGAAGTTGTCATTGTTCACGCATGTGCATTCCAATCCACTCTCCTTGGCTGCCAGATTTCATTGATGTGGTGCAAACTGTTCTCATTGTATTAACAAGAACAATATTAATCTCATTGTATTAACAACGGCTGACCTTTATATGGATAGGCCTTGTATAGACAGTAATCATCACAGCTTGAGCTATCAGGCATTTCTATGTGCCAAGCACTGTCCGAGTCACTTATACCTGTAACAAACCAGTGAGGTAGGAACTATTTCTATTCTGATCACAGAGATAAGAAAACTGAGGCACAGAGAAACCAAAGGAGGTGAACCAGACCATGCAGTGAGTAATTGGCAGAGCAGGCATTCCAGGACCACATGGCTCCAGAGCCCTGCTCTTCAACACAACCTCTGTGTAGCCTATTTGTGCCCGTGGTGGGTGAGGTTGAGGTCCTCCTTGAACCCCAGTCATTCAAATAATCTTTCTTCTTGAGTTGACTCTGATTTCCCTACCCAATCCTTCTAGGGTGGTTTCTAGGACAAGACTCAGCTGATATGTCCCCACAGTTCTTTGTCTTTAGTTTTTTTCTTCTCTTGGTCATGTAGAGTTTATATGAGACCAGCAAGACTTTCCTTGTCTGCTTGGAGAATGGCTTGTCTCTTCTATGTAGACAGGCTTCCTCCATTCACGGCATCAAGGAGCATGGGTACGTTTTGGGTGGCCCCCACATCAATCTCACTTTTTCGTTCTTACATCTTTCCAGTGTAGAGATGGTCCAGTGGGGGATCATGCCACCTACAACCTAGAGATGTCTGTGTGACCACTGACCTGGCCAGTTGGGTGGTCATTAGGAGATGACCAAGGAACTGAGGAGTCTCCTGAGAGAGAACTCAACTTGAAGGAATGATATGAGGAAGCCTAAGGATCCAGAAGGAAGGCCTGTGTCTCTTGAGGGATGAGGGCATCTGAGTCCAGCTTAGGTTTGGTCACTTTGAGAAGGCCCTGGCCTGGTTTCCCATGAACTGGGTCCAAAAAGGGCGGATAAGAACTTTTATTAACACAAGCAGCAAGGCTTCTATTAGAGGCACATGAGGAAACGAGGGACCAAGTGTAGGGGGCAGCCTCCCTCTCAGGGCTGTGTTTCTACGACCCTTAGAGTGGAGGTCTTACCTGCCTTATCCAAACACCAGCTATTGTGGGTTGAACTGTGTCCCTCCAGAAAAGATGTGCTGACTTCTTAACCTCCAGTGCCTTAGAGTGTGGACTTATTTGGGCATAGGGTCTTATAGAGGTAATCCAGCTAAGTGAGGTCACTAAGGTGGCCCTAATCCAATATGGTGGGTATTCTTATAAAAAGAGATTAGTACACAGGCACACACACATGGAGAACACTGCTCAAAGATGCAATGAGATGTCAGGGTGATGTTTCTACAAGCCAAGTGATGCCAAGGATGACCAGCAAACCTCAGAAGCCAGGGGAGGGCTTAGAACAGATTTCCTTTCACACCCATGGAAGAAACCAACCCTGCCTGCTGACACTTGATCTCAGATCTCAGACTTCAGCACTCCAGAACTGTGAGATGATAAATTTCCATTTTTAAGCCACCCTAGTCTATGGTACTTTGCTAGTAAGTTGGAACTGACTAATAATGGGCCCTGACAAGCAGCGATGCTGTAGTGTTCAGGGCACAAAGGGGAGTGTTTTCAGGGACTGAACATTTTCCAGAGCCTGGAGCATTCAGACTGAAGTGACTTGTAAAAAAAATTGCAGAATACATGCTTGTTTTTTCTTCTTTTGCAGAGTGATAGTGTACAGAGGGTTTTGAGTTTGTTAGGGTGGTGCCTGCCTCCGTTTAGCTGAGATAGTTCAGGCTTGGGCACTAACACGCACTAAGTAGGAGTTGTGCGGTGTGTGGCCTGGAGGCTTTGAGGAATGGGGACCTTGACCAGTTGTGGAAAAAGCATTGGATTTAAAGTGCAGGACCTGTGCTATAGCCCAGGAGCTTCTGGTAACTTTGAATACATCACACAACCTCAACAGACTTGTTTACTTAACTGTGCGATGAGGCCACTTCTTTTTGGATTAACATTTCAGTTTTATAATATGCTTGTTTGTTTTCTGAGATTGGGGTCCAGGCACAACCAGGAGACACATCTTTGTGTCCCCAGATGCAAATTAAAAGTGAACAGAAGACCAGGGGTCCTGAACAGATAGGGAGTATTAACAGTCACGGCAGGCACAAGGCTGGCTGTCCTCCAGCAAGGGCAAGGAGTGATCAAGTCAGCAGGCGTGAGACTGGGAGAAACAACAGCACAGCGTATTGGCTGCCCCCTAACACAGAAGTCTAGCAGCTCAGGACGTAATCACTGGAGCCTGTGGACAGGTGCGGCGTGGAGAAGAGATGGAATCCCATAGTGAGGCGGGCAGATCACCAGGTGTGCTCACAATCCCCACTGTTTCCAGAATCATCTCGCTGTGGATTTAACCTGCAGTGGAAACAGAAGCACTGTGGAGGCAGACTTTTAAAGTTTACAATGATTGTCTCTTGCCAGGAAGCCAGATTGTGCTGTGCTAAATGACATGTCAGTGTGTACTGGGACATGGGATAAATTGTTTATGTGGCACCATAAATGTAAAAGGATACACGTGGATAAAATGAGTCAGCTCAATTGCTTCCTAAGCATGGGTTACTAAATTAACATCTCATACTGGATTGTTATCTAAACCCCTGGTTGAACTTTCAATTTCTCCATCAACCAACAGAAAACCTCAAAGATCTTTCCGTTGCAGTCTGTGCAGTGAATGTGATAAATGGGCCCTCCTACCTGATGTCACCCCGGCATCGTAAATTCATCATTTCAATTTATCATCTGTCTCCTTGGTGTCAGAGCTGACTTGCTCTTTGCTTCAGCATTGTTTCCCTCTGTGCTACCAAGAATGGCTGACGGCAGCAACAGTCGGGTTCAACCATGGTGATGATGGGAACTGGGGAGATGCCTGCTCACTGCCTCCATGCAGCCACAAAACTGGGCTCACTGGGTCCTTGGAGACTCTACCACTCATAACCACATTCTCAGTGGAGGCACTGTCAGCACAGAAAGCCAGCCTCAGAGCCTTTCTAATATTTTCCCTTCCCATCCATCCTCCTTACTTAGACTTTGGCAAACCATCCTCCTGCCTCACTCAAAGGAAGTGAGGCTGAGATATGTATCCTTCAGTGATGGACTGCAGTTGGTCACAGAAGGGCCAGAAAAGGCAGAGGTCAGTCCCACCTGTGGATGCAAATCCAAAATGAGGGCCAGAGCTAGGAGACTCCAGACTGACAGGTAGCCTCAAGGAAGCTTTTCTGTGGGTAGCATGACCCCTGCACCTGCTTCCAGTGACTGTGTGCTGCATGTAGAAGGGTGTCAAGAGCCAGGCAGAGCTCTGGGGCCTGGGGGGACAGTCCGGGGGTCTTTGTTTCTGTGCCTCTCAAGAGCTGTTGCCATCCTGTGTCCTCCCAGCTGTGAGCCAGTCCTCACCGATGACGACATCAGATGTTTGGATCCTTGGAATAGACACCTGTTTACTGGTTAGCCCAGGCTCACCACACCATGTTCTTCCTCTTTTTTCAACCTGAAGGCTTGGGTGTGGCTGCACCCACCTCATGCCTAAATGCCACTGAGCTCAACTCCATGCAGGTGCTGAAGCATGCTTTTTGGTGGAACTGGTCCCTAACCCCAGCCCACCAGCAGCACAACTCCTGCCAGTCTCCTACCCACAGGGACCAGAACAATGGTACATCCCCTGCTAGGAGGGAACATCTGCAGGGCCATTCTGTGCACAGTCTTGGGTGGGGCAGGTTGCACTGAGACAAAGTGAGTAATCCCCTTGGTGGAAGAGGTGGTCTCATGCACTCAGTCTTTTGGTCACCTGTGGGCTGAGTAAGAGTGGGCCCTGGGCCTGGAGTCCTTCCTCACCAAGGGACTGAGCCCTTCCATCTTTGCTGGACTTGTCACTTTATGCAGAAACACTATTCCTTCTTTAAGACTCAGTGTAGGCTCCTTTGTTTTGCTTAAGTGTGTGTACCTGGCCAACCCCAGTGTTCTATCTGTCCCCTGCAGGAAGGGAGTCAGTTCCTTCTGCTACAGCACAAAAGGGGTGCATGTAGGTCAACGATCCTGCATCAGCTGCAGGAGGGACCTGCTGGCCCTGGGGGCCAATGCTCACTGGGGAAGCTGATCTTGCTCTGTCCATCTCTATCACGTGAGCAGAGAATTTTCTGTCCAGGGTTTGGCTGCTTTGCATTTGTTGGAGACTTTGACACCTAAGTGTAGTGGGCAGAAGGGTTGGGACATTGACTGCTGGTGGTGGGCCATGGGTGACACTTCTCAATCACCCCCAAGGTGTACTGTGCATGTGGCTGTGCTTGGTGCAGCAGGGAGCGGATATTGGATCTGTTTTCAAATCCCAGGGAGAGCATGGAGTAAGGGGCTTTGTCTCCCGTCTCCCTGACGCTGAACATTCCTCCTACCAGGAAGTGTTTTCTGCAATGTCTGCCTCCTAAAGCATCAGATCATTCCCCTCATCCCATGCCCCTCCCTTGCATTCTGCCCCACCCCCACCCCAGAAGCAGGAGGCAGGCTTTTGGAGGTAAAACTTATATAGTGAGGCATAGGGGAGCCAATGCCTTTGTGCAGTGACCAGAGGGTGACTTTGGAGGTCCCTTAACACTTTCTTCTCCCCTTGATAAAAATAGCTTTCTTTTCCTTTCCTGAGTATATAGTTGCAAAAAGATAAACAAGAGTTTAATAAACATTGTGTTAAAAAGTAGAATTATTTGAAATGTTGCCACCCCGAGAAAAAACATCATTATCATCAAGGTAACCATCCTTCCACACTCCTCCTCTCTATACAAACTTCATTATCAGTCTTAGCACTGGGGAACCACAGGGCTATGTTCAGGGCTATGTTGAGGGAGGTCCAGTGTGGAAACAAGAGCATGAGAAGACTGATCTCTAGCCTTAAGTCCAGGGCAGCCTCTCTCTGTCAGTTCCACCTGCATTCCTTTCCCAGAGAGCCTGACCAGCTCCTCAGCTTATGAATACAAAAAACAGTGAGCTACTGTTCCTTCCTGAGTGCAGGTATTGAGCTGGGTGCTAGAAAGAAAAAGACTTGAGAGGCCCTCCTCTGAGTGTCCATTTGGTAAAACCCCAGAGTAGAGGAGCCACCCTGGGGCTCCAAGCAGAACCCTACCCTCCTTGCTGTTCCTCTGCACAGCATAGGTCGAGTTATGTTCCACCTGCATCCTGGCATTAGGTTAAAATGACAATGAGCCTCCTGCTCTGATGGAGCCTTCACTAATGGGAAACCATTTATCAGGGCCCCGGCAGCCCAGAGGCACCTCCCTCCCCATTAGCCACCAGAAACATTGGTCCTTCATGTTCCAGCTTCTTGAGCTTCTGATTCATGGCTGTCCTTGGCACCAGTCACAGGCACACCCTTTAGGTTCAGACATAGGAAGGTGTCCAGACAGCCTTAGGGATCATCCTCTGTGGGTTCAGACCCATGATCTTGTAGTGTTGCTCCAGGGCACTTGTGTCTACATAAATCTAATAAAACAAATCCTGATAGAGATTGACATCCATAATGATCAAGTTATGGTCATCTGTCATAAGAGGGTTCCTGGGAGACAGACTCTGTGATGGAGACCAGTCTACAGCACTGTCTGCCTGAGAGTGAGGCTCTACAGAAGTGATGGTAGTTACGGGGAGACTAGGAGCCCATGGGGTGCTCTTGCCCCAGATCATCCCTCAGTGTGCTCACAGATGGAGGCCAATGGGAGAGTCTTTGCATCCTTGCAGCCCCCAATCATTACCATTGACTGCCCCTGGGTGGGGTGCTGACCTCAGGCAGAGCAACTATTCTCTAAGGCAAAGGGCTTTGTCAGGTACGTTAGGTTGTTAGGGCTGCTGTAACAAACTACCACAGGCTGTGGGGCTTAAACAATAGATATTTACTGCCCTACGGTCTGGAGACTGGAAGTCTAAGGCCAAGGTGTCAGCAGGGTTGGTTCTTTCTGAGGGCTGGGAGGGTAGGATCTGCTCCAGGTCTCCCTGCTTGGCTTGCAGATGGCTGTCTTCTCCCTGTGTCTCCTCACAGCATCTTTCCTCTATGTGTGTCTGTTTCTGTGTCCAAATTTCTCTTTTTTATAAGGACAACAGTCCTATTGGATTAGGGCTGCAATATTGTGGTTTACAAAAAATATATATTTTGTCTCTGTGCCTGGTTCTGGCATAGACCTAAAACCCTTGGAATTACCTAAATGAGGAGGGCAATAAAGATGTCTCCTCTTATGCTAACCAGGTGATTTTGCAAATCACCTAAGGATTGGGGGGCTGGTTGGCAGGAGAACCAACCATATATCTAGAGAGTTGGAACCTTCCGTCTCATACCCTGACCTTTCGGGAAGTGAGAGACTAAGGCTTAAATCAGCAATGGTCAATGATTTAATCAATGATGCCTACTTAATTAAGCCTCCATAAAAACCCAAGAGGATGTTTTCCCAGTGAACAAAGCCTGGGTTGGTGAATGTGTGAAGATTTGGGGAGAGTGGCATACAATCTTCTGATTTTTCCTCATACCTTGCTATATTCATATCTTCTATATGGTTGTCCCTGAATTATATCCTTTTATAATAAATCAATAATCTAGTAAGTAAACTGGTATCTTGAGTTCTGTGAGTCATTCTAGAAAATTAATGGAACCCTGGGACTGAGCCCTTAATCTGTGGGATCTGACACTATTTTTAGGTAGATAGTGTCAGAATTGAGTTTAAGTATATAGGACACCCAGCTGGTGTGCACCCATTGGAATCAAAGTCGGAATTTGTGGGGCACACTCTAATGACCTCATTTTCACTTAACTAATTATGTCTTCGATGACCCTATTTCCAAATAAGGTCACAGTTTGAAGTACTGAGGGGTTTGAACTTCAACATAAAAAAATTGCAGTGGACAGATTTCAACCCATAATACCCCACAAAAGTCATGGCTGTGAGCCATGGGCAGGTGACATGCCCAACACCTGCACTATGGGGAATGTTGGCTTCAAAGAAGGCATCACAGTATCCACCTCCACAGCTTTGCTGAACACTTAGAAAATTCTTGACTAGTCAAAATTTAGTTTTCATTACATGGCTGAAAGCTGAAAGCTTTGTTGAGTTAAGTAAACTATGCCCAGCTTATATCTCTATGCTATTGACATTTATCTTCCTGTTCAAAATAGATATATCATATAAGAGCATAGGAAATCAGCCGGGGATTAGGAAATAAATTCTATATTTACTTCGATTCTAAAAGTTTTCTTTTCTCCCTCCCAGATTTGGGCTTTTAGAATAATTTTTGTTCTCATACCTTATAATGTAAAATTTCATGTCATTTATTTTATAGTTTTTCTCAACCACACAAAATTATTTATAAACTGACCTTTAAAAATGATTTTTATACTAAAAAGTCCTTTTTACTTTACTAAAAGCTCAGATTACAGTTGTTATGTTATCCACAAGTCATTATTACATAAATTTTTCTGAGGCAACTCACTTTTCAAAGCCACGTTTTTCTAGAGCCTTATTAACTAAATCATCAGGTGAGAATGAAGACAGATTTCCTCTTGTGAAATCTCACCCAATCCTATGCAGCAATAAGTCATAATCAAATGAAGCGGCCAAAGCACTGGGAGAGGAGTTGGAAGACATGGATTCAAGTCTCTGGCCTGCCACTCATGGAGGACCCAGTGCAAGTTCTTTTCACTCTTGTGTCTCCATTTGTACATTTTAGGCTGATGGTAGGAGCAGTGGTGGCTGCTTTGTCTAGAGTAGAGTGGGGGTCTATATTCACTCTAGGGAACTTCCAAGTGTGGTCACCCAGAATGCAGTTACCCAGAGGCATGTGGGAAAAGACAGTCCAGACAGCCAGTGCCTTTCTTTCCAGAGTATTCCTCAAAGTGTTTTAACACTACTGGCTCAGTCTACTGTGGCGGAGGTCTCCTTTTACTCATCAGGACTCTGATTCTACAGCAGGGGTGATGTTCACAGGGTACTCACCCACAGTTCACTGAAGGGCATCAGCAGGTCTCCATGCTCCCCAAGTCTCCTCTGCTTCCCTGTCAGAGACCGGATTGTTTTCCTGCCCAGACAGAGTTTGCCTTTTAGAACATTCCATCTACTTAGCAAGTAGTTGACTGAAAGAAATGAGTTCATGGGGAGCCCCAAGTAAGAGGGCTGTGATAAATTACAGGGTGTCTCCTGTGGACCTGGCAGTGGACATGACCTATGAACATTACTCAAAACAGTTTTCTCTAAAATATAAATTTATTAATATAGTTAGTATATTAACAGAATTATTGATATCATATTAATGTACCTCTGTACATTTAACAAGAAAAACAGAGATATTAACCAACATCATTTGTGAATTTGGCTCTCTACAAGACCACACATCACAGTGCTTCCTGCGTCTCTTACACAGCGCAATCACACTGTGATATCGAACACTGGGCTCAGGACCGGCTCTATACAGGTCCTCAATGCATGTTTATTATTGTCATTATTATTCGTATTGTTAGCATTTTAAGAAGTAATATTTTGACAGTGAGCAAACCCTGGGTTCTAATTTACAATTCTGGTTCCTAACCCTCTTATAAAGGAATGAACACCAATTTAATTATACTCAGAACTCTACCTGGACAATTATGTAAGGAGTGTGTCTATTTCCTAACTACTTACTGGTTCATTGATTTGAGACGAGGTGATTTTTGGCATTAGTCTAGCTTTCCTTATATAAGCTGGAAGGGTAATCATGTCACCAGCTATCTCCTACTGTCACAAGAGCATGACAGCTTTGAGAGGGCCTGGCACCATCTGCAAATGTGTAACGGTTGGTGCTAACACCATGTTTTATTTCTTTATTGTCATGAAAGCATTGTTCACCTGCAATCTCATTTGATCCTCATAACAGTCCTGTGGGGAGACTGGAGTCAGACCCTGGTTTATGGAAAAGGAACCTGAGACAGGGAGCACCTAGCTTGTTGAAGTCTCAAGGCTTGTGTATAATGTGATAGCCCAAGACATTGGCAGGACTAACTAGGTGCTACTTCTTTTTTCCAACTTCTTTTTCTTTCAGGGACAAATATTATTACACCAGGAGTGAGATTAAAGAAAGCAAGCATTTCCTTTTACAAATTTAATGTGAGGTTGTTATCACAGGTCAAAGAAAACTTCTTAAAGGCATTCAGCTATTGTGAAGTTAGTTCCACACCCAAGCTTTGTCTTCACTAATGAAACCACTCGATTTCTTCTAATCACTTCTCAGAACTATACTTGCAGTGGCTTAGTCCCCTAAGTAATCCAGTGCCCAGGAAATCCAAATGTTCCAAGTTATCTTAAAATGATAAGATTTACATCTTGAAGTTGTAGGTCTGAGAGTCTCTCCCATAGTGCCTGCCCCCACTGGCTCCAGGCTGCCCTGGGGCAGAAGGCCTCCAGCTGCCAGAATGCATAGTCAGCAGAAACACCACTAGCTGTCATGGAGTGGCATGATGGTCTGTCTTCCCTGGGACCTCTTTGATGTCCTTTGCGTGATTATCTCCTTGGTTCCCATAGAAATCTCTGTAGCCCTCATATTTTCAAAATTGTTTCGGCATGAGAAGCTGCCTGATTCAGAGACAAGTCATAAAACAACTTCTGAAAACTTGATCTATGCTAGGAGCAGTGCAAAGTGAGATGACAGGATGAGTAGGTCCCGCCTTGCTCTCACAGGACTCAGAGACAGAGAGGGCAGGCTGGTGTGCTTTCCTACGTAACCAGGGAGTGGGTGAATATGATCTGGGCATTGCCCAGCTCTGGGATGCTAAACAAGCCCAGCTACAAGCCGACAAGCATTATTAACACTCTTTGCAAGTAACATGTCTCATAAAGCTCGAGAGCCCCTGGGAGAAGGAGAGAATGAATCAGAGATGGAATGGAATGGGAAGAACCTCTGCTAACCACAATGATGAGAGTGGGTCTGCATTAGCAGGTAATAGAAACCTAAATACAAATGGTCTCCTTGATGAGCTATCTCTTTGGGACAGTGTAAGATTTGTAGCATCAGGAGGAAGGGATTTAGGCTTAGGGATACTAACATGATGTAGGATCCATGGACATCTGAGTAAAATGGCTTTGCCACATAACCACGGCAGTCTTCAGGAGAGTTAATTTCCTCTACAGAGGAAGAGTTTAAAGACCCAGGTGTGAACAGGTATATAAAGTTTCTTTTGAGATGCTGGGTGGGTTAAGATTGATGGGTTTTGAGGTTCATGGAGAATGAACACATGGTCCTGATATCTGCTTCCTTTGGATGAAAGTAAATGGGTGGAATATGAAGATTCTAGGTGTTCTGAGACCTTTGAGGGTGGCATGCTGGAATTTTCTCAGTGTTGGCACACAGGGCAGTGTGACAGCCTGGGATATTTGGAAAAGGCGGTAACAGTTACTGCAGAGTGAAATGGCAGCACTGTTCTCCAGCTTGCAGTTGCTGGCCAGCTCATTGGTGAGACTTAAAATAGGATGTTAAATCTTCACAATATAAATTCATGAGAATGAAAGGATATATTTTTGTTTATTCTGTGTCTATATTTTCCCTACTGAATAGCTGGAAAGTTTAAAGAAAGCTCTTAGGAACAGGCATTTTTATTAAACACCGAAGAACAAAGATGATAGAGTTAATGCTTTAAAATTCATGATGGCAGGCAGATGCCAGATGCTGGTAGGTAACAAGCAGCCTGGCATGGGGACAGCAGTGGTTTAGATTTGTGTGGCTGGATTTACAAATGGGAGCAGCCTTTTCATGCCAAGGAACTTTGCCAAATCAAACATATCATTATGCAACTGGAAAAGAGTCTTGCAGAGAGAGGTCCCACCTTTCACTTCTGGAAGAAGCTCTCAACCATCTCCCAACCATTGTGTATCTGCCCCATCAGCTTCTTTGTCCCTCTATATCTAACTACTGTGCTGTGCTCCTAATACACAGGACTGTGGCTATTACTCACTTTTTGGTCTATGGCAGTTAACTTTAGAATGTTAATAGGAAATCTGCTCTCAGCTTGGTGTTATGAGAAAGAATGCTAAGTCTGCAGGCAAAGGAAGTGTGTGTGGTCCCATGTTCTGTTCTCTTGTTGTGAGAAAGTTGCTTGACCTCACTAAGATTCAATTTTCATCTATGTAAAGTGGGAGTAGTTATAATCACACTGACATTTAGGGTTGTCAGCGGGATCCAAGACAGCATTTTTGAGAAAGGAATTTATGAATGCTTTACAATTTGACAGATGTTAGATTTTACTTTCTTGTGCAAAGCTTGATTTTTGGAGCCAGCACTGTATCTCCAAAGCACTGTTGCTTCTCTGGGCTCCATCCTTTTGTTACAACATTCCTGCTCCATTAACATGCGCTGAAGCCATTTCAGATGATTCCAGCTCAGAAGAGACCTGTGCTGGTCAAGTAACCAGGGACACACTGGTACAGGCAAGAGTGTCCTGCTCTGGAGGACACACACAGGTGGTTCAACTTATGATTTTCAACTTTACAATGGTGTGACAATGTTACCAGTGGAAATCATGTCCTTCCACAGGATGATGAGAAAAGCATTTCACAGACACATGTATGGGAGATTGCAGTGTGGCAAGATTTATTCAGGTGGAAGTCTGCCCTGTGTTTCCAATGTCCTATCTCCATCTGTCCCCCCATGGAAAAAGTCCAACCATGTCTTCAGCAAGGCCAAACAAAGGCCAGTGTTCAGACTTTCCACTTCATATTAAAGTTTAGACTTTTGAAGCTCGTGCAGTCAGCTCCAGGCCCACACAGCTGTTAGACCCACATGGTTGTGTGTGTTCCCGGAAGAGGGAGAGAACATAGAATCAAATGGGATGAGTATGGGTGAGAGAGAGAGAAAGTGAGAGCGAGAGTAACAGCGCTTCTTTGTTCCTATGGGAAAAGCTGGAAACTTTTTCAAAATAACCAACTTCCCAGGCTTTCATGGGCTTCTGTTGAGTCCACCCCCAACTTAGACAGCCAGGACTCTATGGTCAAGCACCTCCCCCTGCACCATTTTGACTTCTATTGCCCATGTGCTTACCTCCCCCAACTCTCCCCAACAATCTAGTACTGGAAGGAGGAAGGGAGGAATGTTCATCCTCTTGGAGAAACAACGCTGAGATCTCCTAGAGTGTTGAAGCTGTAGCTTCCGGGTGAAGCAGACAGGCTTATGATCACCAGTTTATTAAGCTCCATGTCCAATTCCCTTTGTTTCCTTTCTTATTAATAATTCCTAACCACCCAGGGTAACATTCTCCTCCACACCCCCCTAAGACCTTGAGCCCTGTAATCTTACAAGAGTAAATGAATAAATGTCTCATTGTCTGTAATTGCTTCTTGCTATCAAAGGACATATTCCTGCCTATCCTGAGGCCCAGAGGGTCTTCCTATCTGCTAAATAAAGAAGCAAAAAGACAGGGGAGCCTTCATGTAGGAAAGAAGTATTTTGCAAAGTCCAGGCCAGTCCACTGTCCTGGTGGCATGTGATATCTAGGGGATGTTGGACAAGGTGGCATTCTTGTTGTAGTCTAGAGGTGACAAATTTGATGGGAAGGTTAAAAGACATAGTTCAAAAATGAGAAGACTTATAGAAAATAAAGGTTTAGTGAGAGGTAAGAACCAGGTGACAGAGGGAGGGACTAACTTTACAGTGTCCGAGATTAAGTTGGAAGAGTGATTTCCCTGGAAGAAGGTGTGTCCCACCTGTCTGAAACCTTCTTGTTTACCATACTTACCTCAAATTAGGCTGAGAGGAATATTCTAAGACTTCCCCCACAGAAGAGTTGTGTGCCTTTCTGTCCTAACCATCTGGACAGAAAAGGGAAAGCAGTTGCAAGTGTAGCCAGTAGACTGCCTCATACTTCGCCAATTCGACCATCTTGTCTTGACCACAAGTAAATCCAGAGAAACAGCTGAGTGTCACTTCAGGAGACAATAATGCAGATGGGCTTCTGAAGTGAAGCCTGTACTGTGTAAACAAGCAATGAGGTGAATAAGGTCATAGCATGCACTCTATGAAAACAGATGGAAAAAAACACAAAACACAAAGGTTAATGAACACAGCAAATTATAAATCAGTTACTAAGTCTGCAAGATGACAGTTTAGAAGATTTCCAAATGAAAAGCCTTTGATGGAATGAAATTAAACAGTGACAATTTGACACATCGTTCTTGTCTGCAGTTTGAACATTTTTGGTGATGTCATCAGGTGCTGAGGTAAATTCTGTATGGCATACACAGAAACAGTCTTAGAAAAAAAGTTTAGGTCCCCAATAATTCCTAATACAAAGATGAGAAGAAAAAATGAAACATTAGCTTGGAGGGTTGAACACAACTGGAGGAATTCAGGAACCAGTTCAGCTCACAAGTGAAAACAAAACTTTGAAGACAATTAGCTGCACTAGAGTCCAATATCCACAATTGGTATTGTGATTTCCATTAAAACACAATTACTTTCCCTAAAATTACCCTTATTTTCATCAAAGAGACTGCATTAAGTTCACTTTTAACTTGGCCTGATTATTTGTGTAAACACAAGAACGGCAATTGATCACATAAGCTCTTTCTTCCTTTTTTTAAAATCTTCGCCTAAGCATTTGTTTATTGATTTTAGAGATAGAGAAAGGCGGGGGGAGGGAGGAGAGAGAGAGAGAGAGAGAGAGAGAGAGAGAAACCATCAATGTGAGGGAGAAACATCGATTGGTTGCTTTCCATATATGCTCTGACTGGGGATCAAACCTGCAATCTAGGTATATGCTCCGACTGGGAATGAACATGCAACATTTTGGTGTATGGGACAGGGTTTCAACCAAGTGAGCCACCCAGCCTGGGTGATCACATGAATTCTTTCAAATCTGCTTTGCTGGAATTTCACAAAAATCTTCAGACTGACCTTTAGTCAGCCCCTCAGGACGTAGAAACCAAGCCACACAGCTGCCATCAGGCTTTGCCTGCAATACCTATAGGTTGGGGTAAATGCCTCAAGTTCTTGAGGTTCCCTCCTTGCCATCTCTCTGGAAGGCAGTTCATACTCTACCTGGAAAGGCTTCCATGAACCATGTGACCAACCAAGGTACCAGGCCATTTCTGCAATGGGTTTTTATCAGCTTTGAAAGTCAATTTCAGTTCTTTAAGGCTTCTTTAAGAGCCCAGGCATGTCTCTCTTAGACATGAAATTCCTGTCAAGATTTTGGTTAAGGGGGAAATGTTACCATAGGTAATTAGCTAATTATTAATAAATAAGGCAATAAAAGGAATTGGACATTGATCTTAATAAATTGGGGAGCATAAGCCTGCTTGCTTAGCCAGGAAGCTATAACATTTACATACTCATTTATATACTCTAGGCAACTGCAGCTGAGGAGACTTAATCCTAGAAGCACAGAAAATCTTCCCAGAAGCACTGTCTGCCCTCCAGTATTGGATTTTGGGGGGACATAGGGAGAGGTGCTTGATCGTAGAGGCCTGTCAGTCTAATTATGGGGTGAACCCATCAGAAGGCCTCAAAAGCTTGGGAAGTTGATTAGTCATTTATGAAAAGCTCTGGTCTTTGCCCAGAGATACAAAATCCCATGGGAACAAGGAAGCTAGCTCTCTCTCTTTTTCTCTCGCTCAGTGACCCTCACTGCCCCGTTTGTTCATGCATTCACTCTGTCACCCAGGAACACATGCAACCAATTTGGTCTAGCTGTGTGGGCCCACAGCAGACCGCACAAGCTCCAAAGGACTAAGACTCAATATGAAACAAAAATTCTGAACACTGGTCTTTGTTTTGGCCTTGCTGAAGACATGGTTGGACTTCTTCCATGGTGAGATGGACGGATATAGGACTTTGGAAACTCAGAGGCAGATTTCCACTTGAATAAACCTTGCCAGAACACAATCTCCCGTGCGTGGGTCTGTGAAGTGCTTTTCTTGTGATCCGTGGAAGAACATGTTTTCCACCATCAGCAAATACAATATGCATTTAGTAGAAATCATACCTCAAAATTTGAATTTTTATCTTTTCCAGGGCTAGGAAAATGCAGTACCATGATCTCCTGTGATGCTGGACAGAGGCAGCAAAATGATTTTCCCAACTGTACGCTAGTGTAGGTGTTCTCAGCACATTTAAGGTAGGTTAGGCTGTGCTATGATGTGCAGTAGGTTAGATATAGTAAATGTATCTTCAACTTATAATGGGTTAATTGGGATGTAACCCCATCTTAAGTCAAAGAGCTATGTGTGATATAGAGATTTATAGTAACTATCTATTTGGTCATCTTGTTCTTGGCACAAAGCTTCTAAAACTCTTGGAATTTCCTAATTCATGAGAGTGACAAAAGTGTCTTTTGTTATGTTAATTAAGTGACTTTGCACCTAATGAAGGGGACTGATTGCCAGGAGAACCAACCTTGTAATTAGAGGGTTGCAATTTTCATCTCATCCTCTGACTTCCTAAGAGGGGAGAGGGCCTGGAGGTTGAATCAATCACCAATGGCCAACAATCTAATCAATCATGCTTATTTAATGAAGCTTCCATAGGAATCCAGAAGGAGGGAGACCTGAGAGGTTCTGGTCTGGTAAACAGGTAGAGTTTCAGGAAGAGTGGCCAGCTATCAGAGGACATGGAAGCTCTGTGACTTTTTCCTATACCTTGTCCTATGCTTCTCTTCCATTTAGCTGTTCCTGAGTTATGACCTTTTATAATAAACTGGTGATTTAGTAAGTAAAATGTTTATCTGAATTCTGTGAGCCACTTTAGCAAATTAATTAATCCAAGGAGTGGGTTGGGAACCTCTGATCTATAGTAGGTCGATCAGAAGTACAAGTGACCTGTGCTTGTGACTGACATCTGAAGTATGCATGTTGGGGCAATCTTGTAAGATTGAGCTTTCAACCTATGGGTTCTGATGCAATCTCCAGGCTATGACTTCCAATTCAAAACTGAGTTAAACTGTGAATACCCAGCTGGTATTCCTTGCTGGTGTGGGACCTCCCCACCCCACCCCTGACTCCCACACCCAATATAATTGGGTGCAGAATCATTTTACAATGGAATCAGAGTAACTAGAGTTCCATTGTCAACCAAATCACTTACTGGTGGGACAACCTCAGTTAAATCATCATAATTCTTTGGGTTGTTTTTCCAGCCTGGGCCAGCTTGGCTGATCTTGGCTGGATACACTCTTGTGTATGGGCCAGAGACTGGCAGTGTAAGATAACCAGACACAGCTGTCTTCCACAGGATCTCCCATCCTTGCCAAGTGAGTGCAGGCTTTCTCACTGAGTGTCTGTATGAGGACTCCAGGTGGTGGTTATGAGGCTTGGGGCTGGCACACCCTCCCTCTGCTATATTCTGCTGCCCAAGCACATCACAAGGGCAGTCCTGATCCAAAGGTTAGGGCAATAAATTCAGTCACTTGATAAGAGAAGTTAAAAATCATTGCAAAGAGGTGTAGACACAAAGAAATAACTACAATTTTTGCAAACAACTTAATGCAAAAGGTAAAACAAAAAAGCCAAACTAAAAATCAAACCAGTACAAAAATTCTAGTCACAATTTATTTAGTCTTAGGAGGCGGAAAAACAATCAATTGTGGCCATGCTTCAAGAATCAATGGCCGCCGGCATAGTCTGTCTCCCTGCACGCTGGCTGTATACTTGCAGAGTGAAGATCTTAAGAGAGCATCTTTGATTCAGGGTTTGGTTCTCATGCCTGTTCTCCACATTGGCCTCTTGATATTTCACTGCAGATAATGGGGGAGAATATTTGGTAAATTTTAAAAGTTGTCTGAGGTTCAGATGAAGCATAATCAGGTTTTACTTGTGTTCAGATTTTCTTTACTTGTTCTGCCAACTTGGAATCATTTAATAACAAGTGATCCTCACTCCTGCTTGCAATGATCTTGAAATTTAATACGCCCAAGAATTGACTCAAATGGCTTAAATTCCAGGACAACTCTGATATAGGTTCAACTTCTTTGAATCGTGAGGACTCTAGGATCTCCTTGGAGTCTCTGTTTACTCTAGTGAATGTTCCTGATTTCTCCCAGGGACAGGCTGTAGACCACCAGTGTGGTATCACCTGTCTCTTAGATGCATGTTGATCTGGAGCCAGCCCCTGAACTAATAGATCTTGACATCCCCTTTGTCAGAGAGCACCACCCGCAGATTGTAGGGAGGACACCCTTATCAGTCCATGGTTTTGTCTCTCCTCCTCTAGAATACTGAAAAGAACAGAACCCAATGCCGCCCTTGTGTTTGCTGGAATTACAATTATGTAAGCCATCTCTTTTTAAAGAAGCTCAGATCTGGGCTATGAAACTGAAGTTAATATCCACAATTGCTTATAGCTGAGCCATACATTTACATGTTATGATGAAAAGAAGATGAAATTTAAAAAAACTACCCTTTTCTTGTCAATATTAATAATGAAGCAAACTCTGCTTTTGTCAAGAAAATGTCAATATGATGAATGGCTATTGATAGCAGCAGTCAAATCTGCACACTTGGCAGGTGACTATTGAATAAAATCAGAGATTTGTTTGTGTAAAAATATAATTAATAGAAAATGTCTTCCTAATATTTGTCACGAAGTTGCAGTGAAATAATAATAAAATGTAAAGAACTGTAAAGCCAAGAAGAGTATGGATATATTATCTTTATGATAATATATCCATAAAGATTTAAGAAAATCACATATCATATTATGTGATTTTCTTAAAGACCAGAAAACACAAGTTGGGATGCATTTTTTCCTCTCAGGGACTCTTCAGCAACTGCCTCTCACAAATGAAAGGCTTTTTTGCTGGGAGCCAGGGAGGGGTGTGTTACCTGGGCACCTCTCTGAGCTGGACAAGCAGTTCATTAACCCTCACACTATGCCCATGAGAACAGAGGCAGGAGGCATCGTTATCTGCTTTTCACAGATGGACCAGTCAGATCCCAGAATCATCACACAGTGATGAACCCTGCAAGTGGTCGTGATGTTCTGCTGTCCAAGGTCAAAATGCTTTTCTAGCCCATTCGATGGGGCCTTGCAGGCCGTGGAGGACTGAAGGAGAGCAGATGAAAGGCAGCAAGTGTCACTCTCAGTTGGCTCCTTTAAGGAAGGCACTGCAGCCCTGAAATGCCGTAGTGAGAACTGCCTTGTGGAAATGAACATATCTGTTTCTTCTAAATAAATCTCATCTTTTAAAACGTAAGATTTCAACAGTAAAAGTTTGGATGAGATGTGGAGTATGAATACTTTTTTTAAGTGAAAAGGCCAGAGGTACCTGCTTCTTAGTTCACAAAGGGCATCTCTCCGTCAATGTCAGACAAATGTTCAGGACCAACAGAAAACCTGTCCAGGTGCCCCTTCCTATGGTTTCCTATGGGTTATGCTTTTTTTCTGCCCCTTGTCCTAGCGACCCTGGCACACCCCTGCCTGTGTGCTAATGGTGACGCCAGAACAGACCTAACGAGGTGCACCAGATCGGGATAATTTGAGGTTGGGGAGGGATGCCTGCCTCATTAACCACGCAGGCTGCCTTCTGGGCCTAAATGGCCTGAGGAAGGGTATTGTGAGGGCTCCTGCATCTGTCAGGCCCACCAGATGTCCCCACACCCTCACTGCTTGGAAAGCCATTCATCTTTGTCTATTATTTGCCATGGTGGGCCTAGCTCCTAATTAGGCCCCTGGTGAAAGCCCTGTGAGAAGGTAGAACTCTCAGGGAGTTCTGGAGTGTGTGCTGGAGTGGCCTGCCCCACCCTACGCAAGGGCTAGCCTCTTGCCTCCAGGGAGGAGTGAGAAGTGAGTGCCAGGCAGGCTGGCTTTGTAAGAAATCACCCACAGTGAGGTGCCAGGTTCTGTGTTTGTGGTTTTTATCTTATTGTAGACTTCTGAGAAGGAGCCAGTGGGTGGTCCCTGGAGCAGAGTAGGCTGAGGAGCAAAGAATTCTTGCCACGAAGAGAGGACATTCTGCCACCCCTGAGGTGGATGTTAGGCACCCATCCCTCTGTCTTTCTACCCTCCAACTTGGGGGAGTGGTTTGGAACCATACCCTCCATTTATCTACCCTCGCAACTGGCAGGGTCTCAGTCCTGCACCCCTCTGTCTTTCAGCCATCACAGATGCAGACTTCGGATCTGCCCTACCTCAGCAGCAAGAGACTCAACAAGGATGTGAATGCTTTCAGGAATATTGCTATATGTCTTTGTGAATCTCTCTGTCTTGCCCGTCTTTCTCTCCCTGCCCCCTATCTCTGAATTACATGGCCCCCTACAATTGTTTATAGACTGATTGTAAAGAAAATTGAGAAGAAAATTTGCAGGTCACACCACAAAGTGTCTCTTCTATCACTCACAACCTTCATTGGTAGGTTTTGTTTTCTTTCCCCAAAATTAAAAAAAAAAAAAGAGTAAATTGATCTGTTGCCAAATTACCGCCAGTAGGACTCTAGTGGCTTTGTTTCTCTCAGAGGTGAGGGTGATGAAAAGTGCTGGGGGTTTCTCCAGCCCCGCGCCAGGCACTTTCTTTAGGGTTCACCCAGTCTTGTTTTTGCTTTCTTGACTATGACCCTGCTTCTCAGCCACAGTGACTCCCACCAGCACTAGGTACAAGAACGCTTCGTCTTGAAAAGGAGACAGGCATGGGATTTATGGGAGGGGCTTTGCCCTTGGGTGGGGGGTGTTTGTCCTTGGAGTTGTCCAGAGGAAACTCTGCTTTGTCTGTGGAGCTGAGCCAAGACCCAATTCCATCCCTGGCAGGAGTAGTGGGAGGTTGTGGTACAGGGCATTCCACTGGGATGTTCCTGGCAGACACACACAGGGTGTTCCCAGGGCTGCCTTAATCCAGATCACGTAAAAGGGAGGGGCTCCTTGGAAGCACTTTCTAAACAAAGAAGAGCTTCCCAACTGCAAAATCTAAATCCTGTTATACCTAGAGCCAAAATGGCAAAATTGGTGGTGCTTGCAGCTTGAATAACCTGGATAGATGGCTTCACTGGTCTGGTCTTGTTTATACAATAGGGTGATCTTGTTCTCTGCCTCCCCCACCGAGTGCTGTCAGTCTTTACTGGGGAAAGAGGTCACACGAAGACAAGATCTGTTATTATTATTAAGTTGTTTGGGGTTTGATAGCATATTCATGGATCTATTCAATTTAAAATACATTTCATTTCCTTAGCACAGCAAATGCCATCCTCCCCATCTTCCAACGGTTGAGGAATTTAATATTGAAGGGATTTCACTTGGCAGGTTGCATCTGTGAACATTCAGCTCTGATTTGAGGTGCACAAGAGGGAGAAAAAGACAAGTTTGTTCAACTCAGCAAATGAAAAAGAAATTTTACTGAATCTTGAGAGTTTATATGTAGCAAAGAGAACAGGAATCAAAACACCCCCTTCCCTCATGAGCTCAGACGGCTGCGCATACAGTCAGCGTGAGCACACGTGCGTGTCTGCAGTTTTAGTGGGGAGGATGGACTTGGCAGATGAACGGGCTGATGTCTTTGTGTTCGGCTGCAGCTGATGGTAATCAGTGAGGCTGTAACTACCATCTTTCAGAGCTAAATGGAGGCACAGCAGAGCTGGGCTGGGCTGAAAGTGGGTCCTCTGCTCTGAGGGAGAGGCAAGGTCCCACCCTGTCTGGGGTCAGGGTGCTAGTGCAAACTCACTGCTCCTGGTGCCCACAGCAGAGACGCTCATGCCTGCAGCAGGCTGGGAAAGCGGCCTTAGCACTCAGACTGACTGAGCTGCACTTTGGGCTGATGGGGAGCCGATCTGATGATGTACATAGGGGGGTGAATTCTGGATGACACACCAACAAAAACATTTACATTATTACCTTTAAATACTTCAAAATGGTGGGAGGCTTGGAGGGGTACTAGAGGAAAAGAAACAATAGAAAACAGGAATGGGGCTGCAAAGTGCATCTTGTCTAGCATAGGAAGACTTGAGAGTAGACTTGGGGTCAGCATTTTGGGTTTCAGGTGGCTATTGGGACCCACGTGACTTACAACAGGTTGAATTATTACTGGGTCATTTACCCCATCAAGCAAATCAGAACATCTACCTTTTTTTCTATATTGAATAAGAATATATATTTTTTAACTCAAAGTATATAACATCACATCCTGCTAAACTTTCTTACTTCTGATAATGACTATTAAGAACAGAAATACATTCTGATAGAAATTTGAATTTTTAAAGTACAGCTATTACCAATAAACAGCATATTCCCTAGCCCCCACATTCCACATCCATAAAGAAATCATCTCTGATTCTGTCCTTGAACTATTTCAGTTAATTAAAAGAATGTGGAGGAAGCCCTTCTCTCTGGTTTGGTACTGTTAATTATGGAGGTATTCAATATGCCACTGCAAATGGCATTCTGCTAGCGCTTAATTAAAATAAATACAGAAATTTAAATGAACTAAACAGATTTTGGCACTGGTCTGTAGGTACAGGGCCAAATTATATGTGTGGATATAACACAAGCAGAGGAATAAATCTTTACTCTTGCTTTTAATGGATTGGCACCTGGCCAGACGTAGGAGATGCAGCCTGCTGTTTCTACCACGGAGTCTGTGGGCGTTGCCACAGCCCCCCTTCCTTACACCCACTGTCCTCTACCTTCCCCACTGTGGGCAGTTTTAGGGAACCCACTCCAGATCTTAGAGGATTGGTGCCAGTTTGTTTTTGAATTCATCTTTTCTCTAACAATTCAGAATGTGAAGAATAACATGTATTTTTCTCCACCTTTCATCAAATGCTCTGAGACGTTTTTCAGATATGAACTCATTAATTTTTCCCACTCTTCTGCAACGCAGGGAGTTGGAAAGGAAGACGGCTCCCCGACTGACTGAGTAGGAAGTGGGAGAGGTCTACAGAGAAAACTGTCATCTTGTGGTTGCCGCAGCTTTGGCCACGATTTCCAAGGCTATGGTAACAAGTGTAGGGTGCCGAAACCTCACCTTTGTGCCATCCACCAAACTACTGCTGTTAAGGAATTAGATGGTGCAGATCAAGTGGATGGGGCTGTTCATTCGCAGATTTCCAATTTCTTCAGAGCATTCTTTTGTGTATAAATAGTTGATGCATCAGATCTTCACGGATGCTACCTTCTGGAACCTATTTGCTGGTTCTCTCAGGTAGCAGAAATGTGTATGTGAAAGCAGCACAATTGCCTTTTATTATTTAAAAATTCATAACTGCATTCTTCTAAAACAATTATAATTGAATTTAACTTAGAGAATATATTGAGTGCTCTGTCATAGGAAAGGACTCATTTGGTTAAAAGTGGTAGAAACCCAACAGGACTAACTTACAATAAAAAGTGAATCATTGGAAGTATATGGGGGTCTCAGAGGCCCGAGGAGCAAGACAGAAGTGACAGAAGTGGGGATGAAGCAGTAGTTCAGGACACAGTGAGCCAAGCACTGAACTGTCTCAGGACTCTCTTCTCCAGCCCTGCACTCTACTTCTCTCTCTGTGAGCTTGTTTCCCCTCCCTCCTCAGAGTCCTCCTCTTCCCTCTTCCTCCTCCTTCTCTCCCAGAACTTCTGTGTCTACTCATCTTGCCAATGAGAAAAGCTAGGCTGTACATCCTACTGTTTTAGTCACTGGGAGAGGCCGTATGGTTGCAATCTCTGGTCCTGAATCAGGAAACCTGGAAATAGTAACTTACTGGGGCTTCAGCGGTGGGAGCATGGGCACCTACAAACATATGACTATTCCTTAGAGAACAATGTGGGTGGTGGAAGAAGGAGGAATTCCTTGAGGGGATGATGCTCTGAGAAGGGGGCCCTGGATGATGAAAGTGGCTGATGCTGATTACATGTGGCACACCTAACTTGGTTCAAAGGTTATGTGCATACCTACCTTAGGGCAAAGCATGGTGCTGAGGGAGCAAGTGCAGAAAGGAATGAGACATACAAGATCCATGCAAGTGACTCCAGCACTGTAATCCGAGGCATTGCACTGAGACTGAGATGCAGACTCAATGAATGAATGGCTGTCACATGAGTGAATCAGTACAATACATTTGTTCCAGGAATGCATTCGTGCGAGATTCTCCCTGATCATGTGGGGGGCATCCTGCAAAGGAGGGAGACACATTCTGGGATGATCAGAGGACATAAGTAGGTTGCAGGCATAACATATTTTGGGGACAAAAGCTCTAATAAGTGGTCATTACAGCGGGAAAGAATGGCTTCAGAAAGGATGAGAAGAGGGAGTTTGAGGGCCACCTGGGACTCAGGAGCAGTCTGGTGGCTGGTGTTTGGGTGTGTGGGTGAAATGACCTGTGTTAGTCTGCTAGGGCTGCCTTAGCAAAGCTCCACAGACTGGGTCTCTTATCAGACATTTATGTTCCCACAGTTCTGGGGACTGCAAATCCAAGATCAAGATGATAGTAGGGCTGATTTCTCCTGAGGCCTCTCTCCTTGGTGTGTGGATGATCTTTCTCCTGCTACTTCCTCACAGGGCCTTTTTCTGTGTGTTCCTACCTCCAGTGTCTCCTCTCTGTCTTCTCCTAAGGACACCAGTTGGATTGGGTTAGGACCCACACTAACAGCCTCATTTTAACTGAGTCAAGTCTTTAAAGACCCTATCTCCAAACAGTCATGTGCTAATTTATTGAGGTTAGAACTTCAAGATTTAAATTTTGGGGGTACACAATCCAGTCAGTGACGTGGTACAAATGGACGTCTTGCTGGGGTCCTCTACTAGTGAATATTAAACTTTGGGTGAGGAATTTGTCCTTTATCTCAATAAGCAGTTGTGATTAGTCTTTGTCCCCTGGACAGTTAATGGGTTAATTGTAAATAGGCCCAATGGGGGTTAGACTGAAATGGGAGACAGATAAGAAGATGCCTCTGCTTACCCTATATTTAGTGTTGTTGAACAGGAAATTATTGAATACAAAGGTTCAGTTTAGGTTAGCAGCCCTGTCTTCTAGTTGGCACCCTCTGCTGCTGGGGATGCAAAACAGCATTAAACCAGGTCTAGTGACCATGCAAGCCTCTAAGGTGCCCCAAGGGAGATCAGGGCAGGAAGAGGAGAATCAAAGGTTCTAAAGGGTAATGAAGGGCCTCTCTGAGACCAAGCCAGCAGGTGCAGGGGCCACCGGCACAGAATCAGGAATCTCGTCTCTGGGACATTATGTTTAGAGGTACAAAGAAGCTAAAGAAGTTTGTGGGACTGAGGTGACAGGCAGGGGAGCTGGACCTCCAGGAAAACGCTGCATTGGGTGCTGGATTTGGTTCTGGTGATTGGAGGAGCCTGGGTTGTTTTGGGAGTGGCTTGGGAAGGGTTCAAAGAGCAGGCCCTAAGATACTGCATTGTGTTTGCTTTCTGACCCCTGGCTTCTCAAAGCTTGTTTAGAACCCTCACCCCATCTGCTCCTCCTGCTTAATGTCCCCTGACTTTGTTTGATGGCAAAGACAGGTATTCTCCCCGCATAGAAGGAAGTAACTCTTGTTTATGGCCTCCTCTGTGCAGGACTGCAGTAAACCCAATCCTGTTTCTAAGAGATGTGGAATTAGTGCCAATTTTTGCAGGAAGCTTCTTGGCACTGATTAAAAGCACTGGAGGCGATGGTGAGAATTGCTGGAACTTTTTTTACTCTCTCCCAGAGCTGCTCATTAGAGATGCTGGGAGGAACCAACTGCTGTCAACAGCCTTGATGTATTGTAAGACATGCAATCGGGGACCACTGAGAGTCCGTACTTCTGCCTTAATGGGGAAAATTACGGGGCTGACATTTGGCATCTTCAGAGTCACTCTGCAGTCCTCCCCTCACAAAACTTGTCTCCTTGCACACTGGTGGCCAGACCAAGCCAGCATGCTCTAAATTAGATGCCTGCTTTTTCCCTTTTACCACTCCCCCCCGCCCCCCACTTAGGTACTGTATGGTTTCTGAGCTTACCATCTAAAAACACTTGAAGACATTGAATCATTGAAGGAAATATAGTTATTCAATAACATTTAAATAACATCTAAACATGGCTGTAAAAATTACAGAAGTTAGGTGAAACCTGTAATTAAAATAGGAAATACATATTCATCTAATACATCGATATGTTTAAATTTAAACATAAACATGGGTTCTAAAAGACGCCATGACCAAGATGCAAGTGAAATATTTAATCTTTTCTACTGCCTTGCTCCACTCCTTAACAAGTCTTAATTGGCTAACAGCCACAGGTACCGCACCATGTAAGACCCCTTCTTCATTAACGTGGGGGTAGCAACCTAACATGTGTGTGACAATTAGGGATAAAATGCTATGACACATAAGGAAATGCTCAATGTTGTGGCATGGCCTGGGTGGGCTGACGGCATCCAGGCACCTGGGTGGAGGAAGGAAGGAAGGGAGGGCATTTCAGTCCAGGGGACATTGAAGAAAGTGGCAATGGTGACTGTATGGCGAGTGAGGCCCAGGGCTGTTTCTGTCTGGCAATAGAAGGGACTGGCAGAGGAAGGGGAGAGATGGAGATTGGGGGAGCTTGGAACTCAGGAGATCCTAAGGGCATCCAGGGAAGGAGAGGCCAGGGATATGTACAGTGGGGGCAGGAGGCATGGAGAGGAAGGGACAGGGTGACACACATTTCAAAGAAACAGTCAAGAGGTTTTGTCTGTTTGTGGTAGAACTTCCAAGCTTCCAGGAACTGTTCTTTTTAGAGTCACCATCAACTTCCTTCTCTTCACTTCATTTCTGCATTTCAGACTGTTGATCTCCCGCGCCTCTTCCCTGGGGTTCTAGAATGCTGGTAATGGTTACTTTTGTGCATTCAACTTGGCTACTTCAGGATATCCAAATATTTGGTCACAACCCACCTAGATGTTGCTGTAAAAGTATTTTTATATGAAGTTGACATTTAAATCAGCAGACTTTGAATTAAAAAGATTCCCCTCCACAATGTGGGTGGGCCTCATCCAATCAGCTGAAAGTAGTAAGAGCAATGACTGAGGTCCCTTAGGAAGAGGGAATTCAGCCTCTAGCCTGTGTGCAGATTGGAGCTGCACCACCAATTCTTCCATAGGTCTCTAGCCTGCCAGCTTGCTCTACAGAGTTCAGACTTGCCAGCCCCCACAAATCCCTTTTTCTCATGGAGCTGACATCATATGTAGGGAGACTCATGGGAAGTAAATAAGCCAGTACTTGGCACGTCCCAGTGTGCTGAGCTATGTGGGAGTAAAAATGCAGATAAGGTATCTAGGGAGTGGAATAGCTAACTGGGGAGGGTGAAGAGTGGTTTCTGTTCCATAGAGTACAGCAGGAAAGGCCTCGCTAATATGGTGACATTGGAACTGAGAGGAGGGAGGGAGCAAGCCTTGACGTTTGGTGGATGAAATGAGGTTTCAAATCACTCAGGAATCTAATCATCTGGGGGAGGGTCTTCTCTGAAATATCACATCCCTTACACCTCTCCCCAAAGGTCAGTTGAATGATCAGTTTCTCTAGTCTGTCCCTTTTCTTTCATTCTGGTGATTTTCTTAATATGCTTCATGATCCTTGCAGTCTAGTTATTTTGAAGTTGGCAGGATGGGTGAATTTATACAGATAGCTGGTGTAAATTTCCCCTGTTATTGTGTGTGTCCCCTGAATATGAAAACTTCTGAAGAGTTCTGTGTATGTGGGGATAGCCTATTGACTAATAGGGCTTACTTTAGGGTAAGTGAGTAGATGGCTGAATATTGGGAAAAAGCTGTCTTCATCTGTCTACTTATTTACCCATCCATCCATCTATCCATCCATCCATCCATTCCATCCATCAGTCTACTCATGCATCTGTCTTAACTGTTTTGTATGGAGTAAAGTATCATTGTGTTCACCAAAATCTGGGAGTGTGGGGACAGCTCAGGTAGATATTTTATGGTTGGGCATTCAATTCCTTCACATTCCAACCTTATTTTTGGTTCCCCTTCCATGCTTACCTACAATCTCCCCATGTCTTAGGTTCTGTGCATGACAATTTATCTTCCACTCAGGGCATGGCATGAGATTGAAAGTCAGACCTCCTGGGTGTCCATTCTGGCTTCCATGCTTACTAGCCCTACGAGTTTGGGCAAGTTGTGTAGCGTCTCTGTCTCTTGATCTCCTCAACTACAAATGGAGATAGAAATTGCACTGATCTCTCAGAGCTGTTGTGAGCACTGGATGTGAGAATGTGTGCCAAAGGTTTATCACTGGCCTTAGAACATGATCATCACTCAAATGCATGTTAGCTGACATTATGGTCATTGTAATCACTATCATTAGTGCAGTTATTATTCTTTTGCTTTACCCCGTTTTTGGTGAATCTCTGGCCATGATGCTTTATTTTGATGATGAGTCTCTTCCTATTGTTTTTGCAATTGAGTTTATTCTGCTGTCTAGCTCTTTTGTTGTCTCTCTCTCTCTTACTGGTAATCATTTTACTATAATTTTTCTAGTATCTAAGTGGGAAGAGGAGGGACAAAGGTGGGTGCTTGTTTGTCTTTTTTTCTTTTATTTTTGAGAGTTCCAAATCATCTAGGATGATTTGGTTTATTTTATTCAAAAGATAACATAACTTTTTTTTATAGTGGTGTGATGGAGAAGACACCGAGCTCTTACATATCTAAATTTCTTCCTGAGCAGTTTAATAAGCCCTCCTCACTCTGCGTGTCTGAGCTTTACGAAAGTCATCATCTTGTGTCAGCTGTTCCTATTGGCCCACAGATCACTGCAACTTACTTTAGTGTCTCTCGGGAAGCCCAAAGCATTTTACACAGCATAACCCTTTCGTTACTAAGTGGAAGGGTGGATTACAGTATTAACTGATCCACTATAAATAATATGTCTGCACTAACAGGATAACAGGTAACGGACCATCATTTACTCAGTTCATCATGGTTCCCATGAGCAGGTGAAAGAACTGTATTGCAGCAAGTCACTCCTTATTCTGTAACTTTTAGCTGAAAAAAAGGAGCAGCCATTCTTGCTACAGATTTGCAGAGTATTTGTGAGGGTGCATGAAAGAAAAGCAAGTTCAGATCTGTGGGTGCTCAGCTTCATACCATAAGCACAATGGATGCAAAAATATGTGAATAAAACTCACATTATTCTCTGATTAATTCTCTTTTTCTTCAGTTCTGTCATGGTTGCCTCCCCACTCAGTCCCCAGAGATCTGCACCAGAGACCCGACCCTTCCTTGGCTCCCAGGTGGACGTGGTTGGTTGAGTCCTCCCTGTGGTGAGGACAACAGTTGCCCAGGTCAGGCTGAGGTGCTGCAGTCACAAGTGCATGGTTGTCCTGGACTCCTATCCACAATACTTATATATTTAAAACTTTTATTGTAGAGTGATGAACTTTAGAGAGGATAGCCTTCTTCTAAGGGTCTGGTGGCTAAGGGGGTAATGTGGTGCTGGGAAGCCAGACACCTCCAGTCTTTCCTTAATCAGACCAATAATGCATCAACAAAGAGTGAGTACATTTGCCTTGTGTTTCTCATCTATTCTCAAGTGGCAAAGTGACCCAAAACTTAGTGGCTTAAAATAACAATGATTGTTTATTGTCTCCCCTGGTTTCTGTGGTCAGGAATTCAGGAGGAGTTCAGCGGGAAGTTTCTGGCTTAGGGTCTCTCAGGAAATTACAGTCAGACAGTCTCTGTGACAGGGTCATCTCAAAAGCTTTCTTGATAACATGTGTGGAGCCTGGGTTGGGGACACTGCAGTAACCGGGCCCCTCAGGCATCAGTGGTCTGTCTATATAGTGTTTCTACTGTAGTATAGCTGATTTGCTATGTGGCAGCTCAGAGGTCCAAGGGCACCTCTCCTGCAAGAGAGAAAGGGAGAGAGGGAGATGGAGAGGGAGAGAGAAGAGGAATTCACATCCCCTACCATGAACTGGCCCCAGAAGTCACACAGCACCATCTTTGTCACTTCGTTTTCTGAGGCATTCATTTGTAAACACACACCCAGATACAGGGGGAATAAAAAATAGACTGCAGCTCTGGATGAAACAGATTTTGAAAGAGCATGCAGGGCTGACAATATAGTATTGCTACGGTCATTTTTGGAAAACATCATCCACTTACCATAAAGTCGTCAGTTTTTTTTAAAACAAAGGTAATTTTTCTTTCAAAAGGTGGTTGCTCTCCGCTGGTTGCCATAACAGTGCACACCTTGGTCATTTGTCTTTCCCTCTGGACCACCAGTCTCAGGAGATGACTGTGGGTCCCTGTACTGTGTCATACTCTATCAGGGTGACTTTGGCAACTCACTTGATCAGGGTCAGTTTTTCCATTTCTAAAGTCAAGATGAAAACGCCAGTTCTCAGCATCTGGCTGGAAAGCTGGGTGGCATCTCAGCAGAGCACAGAAGCACCCAGTGTGAATGCACAGCCTGGGCAGTCTTCAAGTTTCAGCGTACGTCATAGAGGATTCTGCTATTGAATACTCCTGGGTTGATCCACACACTCTGAATGTGTTGACAGAAAGAGGCTTCCTGTTGCATGAGTAGCTTGAGGATGCAAACTATCTTTGCTCTCTGTGCATCAGTGGAATGAAAAATTAATAATTCTAGCAAGAATAGAGTGTCCCTAAGTGCTTCCATAGGATGGATACCTGCCGTCACCTGGCAGCACAACTCAGCTAGGGGCTCAGATGAATAGGGCATGGACTCCAGGGGCCATTCAGAAGTCAGCAGTTTGGAACTACGGAGTCAGGAGAGCCACCTGAAGCTTACTTAACTCCAGCCTAGTTAAAACACCTGCAGCTTGAGTCTTGGCTGTTTCACTCTCCCAGCCTTACAGTTCTGGAAACCTCCAAGGTTGTCTGTGCTGATATGTCCTGGGCCAGAGCCCTGGGGCTTTGTTGGAGGATCATGGGAGGGAGAGGTGGTAGAGAGCAGGGAGGGGAGTAGCTCCAGGGTTGCAGGGTTGGGGTTGCTGCTGGGGAGGGAGCAGGGTTGTGAACGGGGAAATGGGTGTCACAATCCCACCTCTGACATCAAGATGAGAGGCAGCAATGTGGGAAATTGTCAGTGACCAGACCGGGGACAAGTGGCACTTTTGCTGACTGGTCACAGATGACTGGTGGGTACCTGGTGACTCCTCTCTTAGCATGTGGGTCCATGGGACGTGCTGGGTCATTTGCTTTGTACCCTATAGAAGAGGCGGAGAGAGGTGGCCGAGCCCACCTGCCATCCCAGTTATGGGCAACCTCTGATTTTGAAGAGGGAACACAGGAGTTCATGGGACAGAGATGTCAGCCTCTGGCTTTAAGCTGGGCTTCACTGCCCTGTGGAGGCCCTGGGAGGGGCTGAGTGGTGGAGTGGCCCATGCAGGAGTGCTTGTGTTTATTTCATGGAAGAGGCAGCTTTGGGAGAGCAGGGTTTGGCATTTGATCAGATTTTACAGCTCGTGCTGGGCAAGCTTCTGTGCACCCAGCAGGATCTGCAGCAGTCAGCAATCCACACCACCCATCCATCAGCCTTGGGAAACTGGAGAAATGGCCCTCGCGTGGCAGAACCCGGTGGAATGCCAGCACACACAGCTTGTTCTGTTCATCCATTAATTCTTTTTTCCAGAGTCTTCTCCAGTTCTGGCAGCCAGTCCTGAATGCAGTTTGAATTTCTTTTCCTAGGACAGTACTGGTGCTTTTCAAAGTAAGCTGGTTACTCCTGCATGTTCTGAGCCAGCATTTGTCCACCAGTCCCTGCAGACTTTCTGAGCTGTGCTGTGTCTGTCCCCACTACTGAGAGGAGCATGGTGGCTCCATACCCTGGATCTATCTCAAGGTTCAGTCTTGTAATAGATGGAACTTCAAGGACAGGAAATTGCTTAGAGCAGAGAGTGCAGCCCACCACATGCAAGTGCCCGATTTCAATTTTCTAATGGGCTGTGCAAACTGCAAAATGGCATAATCCTGCCCTGAGTATTAGTTAATTAAAGACTAAAAGCTCCTATCCTCTGGTCAATCAGAGGAATGACTAGCAAGAAGGCTTGTCAGGGAAGGTGCTCATTGCAGAGGGGGACAGCCAGGCCCAGTGTGCAGAGGATGCTCTTTGTTAGACCTCCAGCAGCTCTAGCATGTGGACCCAGCTCTAGAATGTGGGGCAAGCATCACCTCACTGTCCACAGACACTGCTGGGCACAGGCTGGAGGGAGACAACCACACACAGAGATGAAGGCAGAAGTGGTTTAAACAAGTAGAAACAGGAGTCACTGTTCAGCAGGTCAGGAAGCTGAGACCTCAGGGGTCTGGGGCCTGCTCAGGAGAAGTCACCAACAGAGAGGACCTCTGGAAAACCCCTGGTCTCTGCAGGGCTACACAGAGCCATGCCCTCTGTGAGGACCTGAGAGCAGGGCTGCCCATGGCTCCCTCAGGATGGAGAGGAGAAGGGGAGGGAACCCAGAGACACAGAGGAAGGAGGTGTGAACGCACTTCCTTCAAGAGAGAGGAAGAGCACTTTGGGAGCGAAGAAGCCAGGACAGGGTGTGGGCCACAATGCAACGAACAATAGTGGCCACAGGAAGACTGCAGCTAAGGGGAGGAGCTGCCTTCCAGAAAGCAGGAGCTCCAGGTACCAGTTTGCCCTGCTGAGGGAGCAGCATCATCTGTGGCTCAGCACCCAGGCTGGATTTGAACCCTGCCCTTCCACTCCCTGGCTCTGTGGCCATCGGCATGCGGTACACGTGCCCTTTGCCTTGGGCCCTTTGCCTTGGTCTTCTCATTTGTAAGTAGAGGATTGTTAAAAATAACTCTCTGAAATGGGTCCCATTGGATTCCTTATGTAGAGATCTGGGAGAAATTTCTGGTATGAGGGAGGCATATTAGTCCTACTCTTGCTTCTGCTACTCCTGCTGTCCCCACTGCCCACCCTGCAGTGGATTCATGTGACATCTGCTGCCTGCACCTGGGAATTAAAGAAAAGAAGGAAGAATGGATGGAAGGAAGGAAGGAAGGAAGGAAGGAAGGAAGGAAGGAAGGAAGGAAGGAAGGAAGGAAGGAAAGAAAAGATGTGTTTTTAGAGTGGTGATTCCCAAATTTTCTCCACCTAAGAATCTCCTGGAATCTTCCGAAAATTCCAAAGCTGAGCACTCCCCATACCAATGAAATCCTAGGCTCTGGTTTTGGACTCAAACATTAGTGTGTTGTTGTGTTCTTTTTTAACTGCTCAGGAGATTCCGATGTGTGGACAGGTTTGGGAATAACCAGCCTAGATGTTTCTTTTAGAGAAAAAAGCCCATAGTGGTATGCATACAGGTGTTGGTTAAGCCTGTTTTTCTGGTGCCCTGGAATGTGCCAGCCCCATTTGCCAGCCCCATTTCTCTGTATTCTTTAAGGCCCAGGAGACCACCAGCCATTGGCCGGACTCCATGTGTGACCCAGGTGAAACTTGGGTCCTGATGAAGCAGGACCAGTGTCTGTGGCCACATTACACTATTTTGACTCTAAGAGAGTAATTTTGTTCTTGTCCTTCCCCATGCCTTCTTCCTGGATCAAGCCTTTCTCTCGCGTCTTTTGTTCTAGCTGGATCCAGGGATTACATAATCTCTGTGGCACTGACCTTCCCACTAATATCTGACACTCCCTTTAATAGCAGGAGATTCAAAGAGAACAAACCATTTCAAAGTGGATTTACCAGGACCCAGTAAGGGGCTATTATTACACATTAATTCTAAGCTCCTTCCCTCCTCTGCCTCAGGAATGAATTCATCATCTTTGGCAGTGGAGCTGGACTGTGCTCCCACACAATTCATTACTTTTCCTACCTGCCTGGGCATTTGCCGTGGTCCTTTTTCTTCCCCTTCCAAATGTCAGTGCCTCTTTCTATATCCAGGAAGATAATTTCCTTCTGGCTATTTTGCCACATATTTACCCACATCACATATTCTCTCTTCTATGTATCTGTGCGGTTCTGAAATTTAGATTTATCTATTTTGTTACTGAGTGAGAAATTGCCCTTGTCAGCGCTGTTTAGAAGAGTTTGGGGGTTGCAGTTACACATTACAGGATGCCGCAGAGCCATGCACACTTTGAGTGTGGAGGCTGTAACATCCTCTGGGATAGGGTGTCGGCTTCACGATTCGACACTCTGGCCTTGCACGAAACTGACACAGATCAGATTTCATGACCCAGCATTTGTGTTGAAAAACATTTCAGGATTATGTTTATTGTAATGTGTCTTCCCTGCCCCCATCCAATTTTATCTTAAAATCACATACACGTACATCACCTTATATTTGTGAAACATGACTATAATTTTCTCCTGGGAATCCTATATCCATCTTCTTTATTGCTCATCTTCTTTGAGCGTGGGCCCCTCAGGGAGCCGGCCTTTTATGTGGAAGAAAATGTGAAGGTACAGTCAACACAGCTATTGCTTTTAGCCCCTTCCTGGTCAGCCCTCTCCTCTTACCTTCACGTAATTGAATGATTCACGGTTTAGTCCACCTTCAGTGTAATTCATTAGCATCATGTTTCTCTCGGTGTCTGCTGGGTTTGCTATCCTGTGTCCACAGCCTGAGAGGCTCTGAAAGCAACTGCCTCACCCTCCTGGGAGATGTGGAGAAGTTTCCTTTCCCTTCTCAGCGGGTGTTTCAGTCAAATGTCCTGTGACACTCACTTCCTGGATCTTTATGTGTTTCTTCCCATAGAGTTAGTGACCACGTGGTTAATGTTGCTCCAGAGCAGCAGAGGTCATTATTATAAAATAGAGAAAAAAACCAAAATTAAAAAAGAGATCCTTGCAGGTTGAGGGAGGTGGAGTAGGAGCGGGGGAGTGGAAGGGACATTTTCCTCGGTGTTACATTGCACAATGAAGCACTGTAAATAAAACGAAATGTCAAACACACAGCTACGCTATTTCAGGCAGAGGACAGTAAAAGGAGGATGGATGTCATTAATGACAACCACGGTGTTTCAATAAAACCCCTCTTTACTTCTTCCCACTTCAGAGAACCCACATAGCCCTCTGCTGCTTCCCAAACCTTCACACACCCAGATGCAATAGGAGGCAGTGGTCTGTCCTCTCCGTGGGGTCTGGGCTGCTGCAGTGCGAGTGAGTGGGTGAGAGTGGGAGGTGCCCCAGACCACACAGAGCTGACTGACTCCTTGAATCCCAAGCTCTCTCTGCAGCTGGTGGACTCTGTGGTCCCTTCCTGGGGGGCCCCTCTGTGAGCCCCAAAGGCAGCAAAGCCACAGAGTTTGCCCAAGAAGCACTTTGCATTTCCCTAGTGCTCTAACTCACTAGTGATACCTGTTAGGTCACAGACTCTTCTCTGTCATGCTTTCTCATAGGCTCCTTGTATTATGAGAAATGGGCTCCCTTTTCCTCAATGACAATGGCTGATGTTATGGGGTAACACAACAATATTTCAATGAAAACGTGACAGGAAGCCATACCCTACTTTCTGTGGTTCTAGCTCTAAGTTAGTGTGATTACATTTTATGCTTTCTTATTGACGAAGTATATCCTAAACATTTCTGTTATGTACACTTACAACATTGAACATCAGTGTGATCATGCTAACAAATCTGTGCAAGTGTCATTGCCTATTCATTACACATCTAGAAATTCTCCACTCTTTTTTGATCACATATCTATCATTAACACTTCAGATTTGCCAAAATAGGGGGACACCGAGGTTGGAAAAATGACACTGTTAAGTAGGTCCTGTCAACTTTTATTAGTTTTGATCAGGCAGGGGTGACTGTAGCCAAAGTGTTTGTATGAAAACTGGCTTTAGATGTGACGAAGTTATAATTCAAAACCTGCACAGATCTTGACTAATCATGTAAAGAGGAGCAGAAGCATGGATAATCCAAAGCAATGAATAATAAAAAAAAGGTTTTATGGTTTGGATGGAAATATTTATTTTGCATTTGCCACTGGTGTGTGTTTCTCATGCTGCTCCATTTAAAGTGGTTTATTGAGTCCACTGTGACCAATATGCTGGGGGTGGGGATGAGCAGAGCAGGGCTCTGGGGCTAGTCTGCAGGATGGGTGATGCATGTGTGGGGCAGAGGGTGGCCATCATGCTTGGACATAGTTACAGTCTCCTGGTAGATTAGGAGTCATTCAGAACATCTTGCACCCTGCCCTGACCTACCCCACAGACTCTTTGCTATTTCTCTTGGCCAGTGCAGAACCAATGTGGCCAAAGGCTTGGAAAAGGCCTGTGCAGTGTAACTTGCCCCCTGGTACTTCTCCCATTGCCATGAGGACATGCTAGGGCAGCCCTGATCCTAGGAGGGGGCTGAGGGACACATGGAACAGAGACCTGCAGTGAGATCACCAGACCCACAGGTGTGCAAGTGAAATCAATGCTTATTTTTATATGAGTCCAGATTTTTGTGCTGATTGTACAGTCTTATCATGTCCATGAGTGACTGACTGATAATATGTATTCACCATGGGATTTTCTGTTGAAACTATACTAGGACACAAATATGAATACCTCATTGTCTTTCTCTCCTTTACTCCTTCCTCATACAGTTTATTTCCCCCTCCTTACAGTGTGTTAGGTGCTTGATATGGAGGAGGTATAAAGATGACCAATGTGATACTTTTCCTGCCATTAGGAATACACAGTCTTGCTGGGTGCTGGGATCTGGGAATAGAGGGAATTTAATAAGCAGGGAGGCAGTGCAGCTGTACACAGGTATCAAACAGGCATCTCTCTGCTCCACCTATTGGCAGTGGGGACTTGAGTCAATTACTTGATATCTCTAAGCCCCAATTTTCTCATCTGTAAACTAGCAATAATTATACCAATCTTATAGGGCTTTTGTGAGAGTTAAATGAGCCAAGATAGATGCGTGTAAACCACTCAGCACCGTGCCTGCCCTTGGAAAGTGCTCAACGTGGCAGCTGGTCAATAATTACGACACAACACACTAAGTGCTACTACAAAAAGAGGCCCCAGCCGAGTGTGTCCACCTGCACATTTTGTGGAAAAGAGGGAGACTGTGATACCCTGAGTAGCTCACGTTGTGGGGTGTTCGGTATTGTTGTCTAAACACTTCCTTGTCTTCTGTGAATTGTGAGTCCCTGAGTATTTTGTTGCATGATGCTAACTCTATCTATAGCATACTCCATTGAACTCCTGGATACACAGTGATGTGGGTGAATTCCACAATTACCTCTGAAACTTGTGCAATAATATTTCATAACAGATCTCTGGAGCCAGTGTGTTTTAGCACTGTTACATGGAGCATACTTGTTGCTGGGTAATTCTATAATATAGTCCAGTCCTGCCTATCCAGATGAAATAAAAATGAACTTCTGTGGACTACGTAGTGTTTTTCAGACACAGAATTGGAAAAGGAGATAAGCCTACAGCAATCAATGCATGAGCTCCATCTCTTAATAAAAGTATCTGGCTCACCTACACGTTTTGAAGTAATCACCTTGCTTAATGGTGATGTTGACATTGGTTATGAACACTCTGAGACCTGGCTGGGGGAAATGAAAACATCATTTACAAGGGCTTGGTATTTCTCTCATTTTGCTGACTCTTCTTGGTTTATCTGTGTGAAGAGAGAGCACAGTCTGCAATTTCTTCATAAGTAATTCATCTTGGGTCATTAAATAGTGAATCAGCTCAATTTGACAGACATCAATAGAGTAGTACAATACTTAAGGCAAACATGGCTCCATAGGATGCAAAATTGACCAGAAGGTGTTCCCTGACCTCAAGGGGCTACAGCAGGGTTTTATGTCACAGCTAAATTTCCTAGGAAGCAACTATGAGATTGAAATCTGTATCCAGAAAGTTATTGGGAAGTGCTTTCAGGATCAACACCTGAGGGGGAGGGCAGGCAGCAGAACTGGGCAGCATTGGGGAGCAGAGATGTTATGCAGGTGTTATACAGAAAAAGCTTTTACAGATCCTGGGTATAGCTCTAGAGCTTAGAAGGTCCTTCTGAGTGGCATCCTGACCCTGGCAATTGGAAAAGAGGATTGGGTTTATATACTGTCTCACTGACCAGTCATCATCATTCATGGGCTACTTTGGAATGTGACATAATTTTGGGGAAGGAAGCTCTCTTCAACCAAAAGCAAATCCCAAAATGGGACTCAGCTGGGCACTGCCAGGTGTCCAAAACACAGGAGTGAGATCTGAGCTGTTCACTGCAGCTTGGTCCATTATAGTGTGTACATGAGCAATATAGGGTCTCCAAGGGAAGCTCTGGGGGACCTCAAGTCCAGAGAAGAATTTTTTAGGAAAGGCTTAATTAGGGGTGGCTTCTGAGATGGGCTGAGGACCATGAAAACTATTTTGTACATCACATGCCCTGGGTGTGGGTGATCAGCTGGAGATGTAAGAGCCTTGAAAGCACCTGGGACAAATTTGGATAAAATGAGGAATAGTTCTGTCTATTGGAGAAGCATAGATGAGAATTGGATAGGCAGACTGAGACCAGACCATGGAGATGCATGAAAAATAGGTTCAGCTCTTGTTCTTCCCCCAAAGTGCATATGTCTTATTGACTCTAAGTGATGTGAGCAGAGCTTAACCTTAGCCTCTGAAGAGGTGAGAGATTGAGAGACCAATTAGCTGGTGATTCTAGAAGCCCAGGTAAGAAAGGCACCTAGTAAAATAGTTAGATTGAATTGGCAAGATGGATGGGGGTGAAGTGTTGGAGGGTCTCAAATGCCAGACTAAGTGGTTTGAAATTTATTTGGCCCCAAAGCAGAACTGTTGAAGATTTATGAATCCGGAGGGCCCCACAAGCATGTGACCCAAAATGGTGTTGGAGTGTCAACACTTGTTCAACAAGATGGTCAGAAAGCTCTAGAATTATTCCAATGATGGATCACCAAACACTTCTCAAGGTTCTGCCTGAATGCCATGGAGGTGTTAAAGAATGGATTCTGGACTGAGTTTGATGGCAAATGTCATTTTATAAGGTGCTTTCACTGTTGTCATCTGAAGTCCTAAAGAATTAACTATCAAACAGGGCTGGATTGCACATACATGTGCCTAGTCTGAAAAGAACTGGCTACCCAGCCCTGGTAGAATGATTGATGGGTGTTGAGTTTTGTTTTGGAGACTTTTTCCCCACTTTGAGTAGAAGGAGATTATGAAGAAACCCAGTGAGATGGAACAATGTGCTTTCCATTCATCTGTAGACCAGTGCAGCCAATATCAATTACCATTATTAATTAAGTTAATCAATTAAGCCATTAATTTTTTGAGTCATTGGCAATAAAATGCGTAATAATGTGTATTTGCCAAAATGATTTGCACTCTCAGTGAAAACAGTAATTCAACTATTAAATCCAAAGGAACTCCATTAATTTATACTGTTTTTACTTACCAAAACAGTTAATTACAAAGTAGAATAATAGAAGTCAATGCAAATCAAATATGAGTGGCAGTGAGAAAGATGCCCAAGGAAGGGAATGACAGTCATTGCCAAAAGGCCAATTGTTGATGTTAATGTGTAGTGATCCAGTCTGTGGTCAGACATGGGCTTTCCTCCTGCTCATCTCATACAAATACTAGAAAGAATAGCTAATAATAACAATTGGAAAGCACTGTGCAGATGCAAACTTCCGTTGTACTGCTGAAAACTAACAATAACCACTTGTATTTGAAAAGCCAAACTGTAAACCAAGAGGAAGGTATTGGTAGTATTAAAGAAATCAAAATGATCATTTAAATTCCTTTTGACCACTCAGACGTTATTACTGTAAGCCCGCCCGCATCACAGGAGGAAGTCACTGCAGGGCATGCGATGGCTGCTGTGGGACCCTTGGGGCAGGCGCAGGGCCTGCTAACCCAATCACAGGAAACTGTGACCAGCTCCAGACAAAATGTGGAAACAAATTCTAGGGCAGGACCACAGGTAGATAGCAGCTGGAGGGGACTGAAGCATTTAAAGGAGGAAACCACACTTCTGGGTTGAGGAGTCCGTGAGTCTGCTGGACAGGTGTGTCACCGACTGAAAGGAGATGGGCACATCCCTAACCTAGTCAAGAAACATGGAAACTTTAAATTTCTTTTAAAAATACACATTTTATAACAAAATTTTTAAATTTAATATTTTGTAAATCTTAAAATGCCATATGCCCATAAATATTTTTAATCTACTTAACATGTCTTTTGATGTCTATGTGAAATAAGAAATCTATCCTCAGCCTAAAGATGAGGAAATTGAGGCACAGAGAAGGAGGTCATTACTCAAGCCAGCCCAACTCCTCAGGGGCAGGGCTGAGACACAACCTCGCAGTAGGGCTCCAAAACCCAGTGTGACCAATGTGCTATATTTAAAAAGCATAAAGAACTTTAGAAGTCATTGAAAAGGAAAAAAAGAAAAGGACAAAGAAATCAAAGACAAATGGGCAAAGATAATTGGGAATCCCAAATTCTGAGAAGAACAAATTGAAATGGTTCACAAACATATGGAAATATCAAATTCACCAACTCCAGGGTAATGCAAATTAACTTAAAAATAAACTCTCACTTTCCACACATTTCAAAGGCAACAACTAACCAAGAGAGCTGGGGACACACTGCTAGGGAAGGTGCTGAGAGAGTGTGAGAAGGGTCCTTTCTAGTGGGAAGTGAGTGACAGCTCCTTTGGCAATGGCTATTGTAGTTGAAAAGACAGTATCTGTCTCCCCAGCTAATCTCTCTCTTGGGAACCTATTTCACAGACAGGATCATAGGGGTTTTGTAGGTACATGTGGACAAAGATATTATTTTAAGGTGACAAAAAACTGATAACCACTTACTTTCCCATCAGTAGGGGAACTGCTGATGGTTAAATAATGGGATGCTTCCACCTCAGGGGTTAGTATACCCTTATTGAAAAGAATGCATGAGCTACATTGGATGAATTGAAAGATCTCCACAAAGCATTGTTGAGGTATCAGGGTGAGATTCAGAGAAGCATGTAGAGCATAGTTTATTTCCGTAAAACAAATAAATGTATGATTTGTGTGTATTTGTGTGACTAAGTAAAGATGTATAGGGTGTTGCAACCTGGTTCCTCAGGTGGGAGAGGCTGCTGTGCTACTTGTGCATGGGAGAGAATAGGAAAGAAAAGGAGAGAAAAGTAAAAGGAAAAAGAAGATTGCACTTTAGAGTAACAATATAATCCAATTTATATAGTTATAGTCTGTGTGTCCTTGAAGAAATTTTAAAAAATAGAGACCATGTTAGACACATGTCTACCCCCTTCTTTGTCCACTGACCAAAAAGGATGCCCATACTAAGTGAACAAAACAAGGTATGGCTGGACTAATGTGCATAATATGGCCATATTTTGGGAACAAGAAACACCCCTCCCCACAAATGTGTACATCTGCTTTTAAAGAGGCCGTGGAGTTTGTGCACTAGAGGACGAGGCATAGGCAGGTGGGCAAAGGAGAAAAACAGCTTTTCATTTTCATTTCAGACCAACTTATTCCATCTGGTATAACCAGGCACACACATTTGTAATTTCAAAATAATAAAGACACATTTTAAAAGAAAAGCCATCAAGACCCGCACTTCAAAGTAATAACCATAAAATGTCCCCCATGGCCTGTATAACATCTTGTCCCTTAGTCGAAGGTCACTTGGTGGTCTTGAATAAATCCGGATGGACTCCCCAGAGCTCCCCTGGCCTCGCCTCCTTGTTTCTTGCACTCAGAAGTATGCCTACCGAGATGATGTGGTCCCAGAAGGAATATGCCTATTTAATAAGGTGTTGCCCCTTCCCCTCTTCCTCAACTGGAATAATAAAGGCATCACAGCACAGGTCGTTTCTGCTGTCTGCATTGCCCAGTGAGGCTCAACTGAGCTCTCTGGAGATCCTGTATTTTGTGCCTGGAGGACCAGAGGGCCAACCAACCTGCTACATGTTCATATACATGGACTATTTTCTTTAATTAAAAAATTCCAGCTTTTTATAATTAAATTTTCTTCTCATTTGGCACTAAAAGTTAATATATGATAATATTCACTTGGTATGTCTCTTAATATACAGAAGTCATTGACCACAAATGATTGTGCACACAGGTGCACACACCCTTTTCTTACCTTTGATGTCAATTCTGATTCCGGACACAGTAATCTATTTCTATGAAGCTACTGAATGTTGATCTAAAGCCATTCAGCGGACATACACTGATCTTCTCCCAGAAGTGACCAGATGACCCAGGCCTACTGTAACATTTGCCTCCGTAGTTACGGTTTTCTTTGAAAATGTATCAATCCTTCCCAGCACTGCCTCTTTCTCCTGTGTTGTTAAAAGGCAGTGGAGGAGGCAACCACTGTGTGTGCCATGTAAATCAAGTACAGATGGAAGGCACAGAAGTTCAGAATTACCACAGGGCCGCACAAAGAGGCCATGTACACAGTACCAGTGTTTTACATTGTGTATGGGGCTGCCTATGCAAATGTCCTTGGGGGTTTTCCACTCTCAAGGCCTGTGGGGCCTCTGCTCCTGAGATAAAGGAGGAAGCTAGCTGCCTTCAACTCTCCTTCTGTTCTCCATTGGGGAGCCCCAGTGATTTGCATTTTAGATGTAAATTCATGTAAATAAGCACTATTTTCAGATGAAACCTTACCACTGAGAATGATCTGGAGTCCTTCTTTAATGCCAGTGTGCATTTGATTCCCACATAATTTTGGGGCATATGGATTAAACCTGTAGTGAGGGTGATGCAATCACAAGTGGGCATGTAGGACAATTGACCCTTATTTGGCTACCAGGACAGGAAAATATAATTATAATGCCTTTTGTAGCATCTGGGACAAAGCCAGCTGAATGCCAATCCAGCTACTTAGCTGGAGTGTGGGCCATCCAGTACTTCCCCTTGTTGGGTCAGTAACACCCTCATTCAAACGGCCTTTTGTACAGAGGAAACACATCACCCCTGGTCAGTTTATTGCCAGTTGATGACTTTGGTTGCAAGAGAAGGTACAAAAATCAATTTGAATAAACCACTGTTCATAGGCAGATCGTACCACCTGGCTGTGTTCTTAAAAATGATGGGTGTATCATTCTGATGACTACATCTGTATAAATAGAAAAGCCCCGAGCAGAAGAATTTATGAAGAAAAAAGTTGCAACATGCAATTCTTTGGAAAAATAGATGTTGCTAGGTGCAGCAGGTGGTGACTCTCACTGGGTGTTAAGAAAACAAAGGTGGAAAAGGTTTTTATGAAGGAGACAGTGTATCTGAAGACATCCACTTTCTGTCATTGCATTGATTTAGATAAGTGTCAGAAAAAAAGTCACTGAGCCTGGGATGTGAATATAGACTGAGTATAAAGAGGCTCCTTGTGCACTTTCGTAAGGATTGTGTGACGAAAACATCCTGAGCTAAATGCAGGGGAAGAGGCAATGGTCCCAGCAGGAAGGTGCAGGGAAAGCTTGTGGGGTCCCCACTGCCTCACAGATGGAGCCTCTCAGAGGGTTCTGCTGGGGGGTGAGACATTTTAGAGTGGATGGCACACACTATCTTGATAATACCGGGAGAAGGAATCAAACAACAGTGAAAAGAATTGGGAATATTTTCATTTTTATACTCCTTTTTTTGCTTCCCTTCTTTTTTTGATATATTTATTGATTATGCTATTACAGTTGTCCCATTTCCGCCCCTTCACTCCACTCCATCCTGCCCATCCCCTCCCTCCCACATTCCCCCCCCTATAGTTCATGTCCATGGGTAATACTTATAAGTTCTTTGGCTTCTACATTTCCTACACTATTCTTACCCTCCCCCTGTCTATTTTCCACCTATCATTTATGCTATTTATTCTCTGTACCTTTCCCCCCTCTCTCCCCCTCCCAATCCCCTATTGATAACCCTCCATGTGATCTCCATTTCTGTGGTTCTGTTTCTGTTCTACTTGTTTGCTTAGTTTTCTTTTGTTTTTGTTTTAGGTGTGGTTGTTAATAACTGTGAGTTTGCTGTCATTTTTACTGTTCCTATTTTTTATCTTCTTTTTTTTACTCCTTTTAATGCTTATAAATCTACTACATTGAAACTACTTTTGAAATATGAATGGATAGTTCTTGCTGATTTTTCACTTTCCTTCTCTTTTAGGAAATTTGGGAGCAACAAGTTATGTGCATCTGTAGGGACCCAGACATCATCTCTCAGGCCAAGTCAGATGAGCAGTAGGGGGTGGACAGAGATTAATTAGCACAAAGAGCCAGCTTATTGTTGGTGAAGGGGGGTCTGCTGGGAAGCTGAGGAGGCAGAAGCCCCTTTAAAGGAAAGAGACAAGGGGAATTAGTGATGAATCAGTATTAAAATGCAAACAAAAAGGCTTCAGCTAAATCATTACACTCATTCTCACAATGAGTGGCCAATAAATAGAAGTGTCCCGTCGGAGAATCCACACATTGAGTGCAAAGGATGATGTAGGGAGAGAGTCCTGCAGAGAGCTGTGTCTACACTTGATGACTTAAAAAAATGTCACTTTTAGGAAAAGATGGAATTGGATGATTTAGTCAGATGATGTAATAACTATTTTGCAGAATAAAAGGAGCTGTGATGCTGAGGGTGGCTACCAGCTGTCCCTTCTCTGCAGTGAGGCTGGAACAAAAGGGAGCGAACTGACAGGGCAGCAGGAGGGATGATAGCCTGTGGAGTGAGGGGGCGAGGGGGAAGCTATGCAGTGGGGGATGATTATCCCAGCTATAGATGTATTGAGTCCTGGAACAAGGTCTCAGAGTGGATCTGCGAAATATCCTGTCCAGAGATCTTAGGAAGCACACTAATAAGGGTGGGAACCACCCTCCAGGAGCCTCCTGGGGTGACTAGTAGTGCTGGGCAAGAGGGTAGGGCGTCCCCTGGAGGTCAAGGGCTACATTGCTCTCAGTATGCAAGGCCTCAGGATGGGTCTCTTAACTCCCAGAGCTGACAAAACTGGGTGGGGGGTTTCTGGAATCACAGCACAGATCTCCCCACATCCCATTACAGAGGAAGCCCGCCAACAATGATGACATTTTCACCTGTATGTCTACTTTCTTCTTGCTTCTAGGACAAGCTCATATTCAGTTCACCCTCCTTGTTTCTACCAGCCAAACCTCCCAGGGTACACACTACTAAGCGATCTGTAATAGCGTTTACAGCCCATAGTAAAACAAACCAAATACCTTAATTACAGTGACAAAAAGGAGCCATAGATTTATTTTGGAAATCACTTTTGAAGTTGCAAGTGCGAGGTTCTGATTCTAGAGGTGATGGTTACTGATTATATTAGGCATAATCTCCCTCTAATCTTCTGAGAACAGAGGCTGTACATTCAGCTGCAAAGTCTGTGCTTGAAAAAGCATTCCTCCTGGGCTCTTGATGACTATCACTTTCTGATGGCACTTTTTTTTTGTCTTAATGTTTCTTGTTTTGGAGCAATATAATGGAAAGTGAAACTTCACTTAGGGAACCTTTGCTGAGAACAGGCAGAGGGTAAATACAGCCACTGCTTGTTTTTTTCCCTAATCCTCACATAAATCTGAGTCCATCTCCTTTCAGAGGCATTTTATAGACATTTGTCCCTAATATCTGCAGACCTGCTCAGTGATTAATCTTCTCAGCCATTACCAGGCACGGTCATGCTTGCTTAACGGAGGAGATGGGAACAGTCAATAGATTAATCACTGAGCCTTGTGCTGTGAGATGATAGAAGCCGCAGCCTACCCAGCCAATTCTTCCTTTGCTTGCGATTATTTTCTTTGTTTTCATGAGAAGTTGTGGGTCTAGACGGTGTGGGGTCCAGGAAGAGGTGACAGGGGTGCCATAACCAACTGGCCCAAACACCAAGATGAGAAGCTCATGGCCCACTTCCCCCTCCCCCCGTATCTCAGAGACGTTGTGAGCATTTGGAAGTTTGTCCAGAAAAAACACTCGGGTCAATTTTTTGAAAACTAAGACACAGTTCACATATTGTAAAACTCACCACTTAAAAGCATTATTTCAGTATATTTTTTAGTATGTTCACAACCAGATCTGCAACTTCATTCCAGAGCATTTCACCACTCCACAAAGAGACCCCAGACCCCCTGGCAGGCAGTCTCTGCTCCCTCCCCAAGGACCTGGCAGCCACTAATCTGCTCTCTGTCTCCACAGATTTACCTTTCTGGGCATTTCATATAAGTCTAATCACACAATGCATAACCTTTTGTGTCTGGCCTCTTTTATTTAGCGTCTTTGAACTTTGATCCTTCATTTCTTTTCGTGCTGCATAATATTCCATTGCATGGTTCTATGACATTGTGTTTATTCCTTCATCAGTTGATGGGCTTTTGGATTGTGCCACTATTTACCCCTGTTTGCTATGAATACCATGGCTTTGAGCTTATGTAGATAGGTTTTGCATGAACGCGTAGTTCTAATTCTCTTTGGTACACATCTAGGAGTGGAAGTGCTTGGTTATAGGGTAATTTTACAATTAACTTCAGAGAAACTGCCAAATGTCTTCCACAGTGGGTGCCCCATATCACACCCTCAGCAGCAACTAGGAGGGTTCCCCTCTGTTCACTCTTCACCATGTCTTATTGTCAAACTTAAGATAAGTGGGATTATTTTTTGTCTTGTTAAAGAAAATCTGTCAAATCATGAAGATGTTCTCCTACATAATTGCTTATATGTTTTATCATTTTCCTTGTACAGTTATGACATTAATTCACCAGAAAAGCACATTTTTGATGTATGGTGTGTGAGGTAGCACTCTGGTTTCGTACTTGGTTTTCTGTACAGATAGTTGTCTCAACAGCATTTATCCGAAGGACCCACTCCAGGATCTTAAAGTGTCACCCCGGGCTCGTGTTAAATACACCTTCTGGCACAATTTGGTGCAAGTGCATCGTACTTTGTGACTGGGATTTTTCTCACCTGTTCTGTATATTTTTCTCTTTTTTGATTGCTTTAGGTTAATGGGATTTTTAAAATTAATTTTTAAAATCAAGTTTTTCTTTTTACTGACTTTAAAAATCATGTACTTTGTTTCTGTTTTTTAAATACTTATCTTAGAAATTGTATCATGCTTACTTACCACTTCTAAACTAACTATTTTTTCCCCTTTTTTTTCTTTTTTTATCAAGTTTATTGGGGTGACATTGGTTAATGAGATTATGTGGGTTTAGAGTGTACATTTCTATAATACATCATCTGGATATTGCATTGTGTGCCCACCACTCACAAGTCAGATCATCTTTTGTAACCATATATTTTACTCCGTTTACCCTTTACAACCCCCTTCCCTCTGGTAACCACCATGCTGTTGTCTGTGTCTATGAGTTTCTGTTTTTTTGTTATTTGTTGCTTTCAGTTTTATATCACACATATGGGTGAAAGCATATGGTTCTTAACTTTTTCTGACTTATTTTGCTTAGTATGATATTCTCACAGTCCATCCATGTTGTTGCAAATGGCATTTATTCTCAAAATTATATGCATCATTACAGTTCATTACAGTATTATTGATGAAGGAAACAACTAAAGTGTCCTTTGATAGATGATTGAATAAAGATGTGGTACATATGTACAATGGAAACTAGTCAGTCATACAAAAAGATAAAATGCTAATTAATGACTTTTATCCTCGTTTCGAACAGTGGAAGGAACTTACAACACTTGAACTGTTTTATTCTCCCCTGCTTTATTTACCATTATTGTTCTTTTTTTAAGATTTCATTTTGTTGTACTGTTTGAGAGGCATTATGTTATATAGTACATTTTATTTAAATTTATGTATATATTTTCACTCTGCCCTTATTTTGTTTTTGCATTTCAAATGTTTTATCTGGGATGATTTTATCTCTACCTGACCTGTATCTCTAAGAATTTCCTTCAGCCTGCTGTTGCTAAGGCTCTCATTTTTTATTATTGTGCAAACAGTTTATTTACTTTTGTTCATGAAAGATGTGTTCATCAGGTAGACTGACCTCTCCCCTACTCATTGAAGATGTCAGTTCCATTTGTCTGGCTCACACAGTTGTTAGCAGGAAGTCAATTGTTATTCTCATTCCTGTGAAGGACTCTGTCTCTTTTTACACATACAGGCAGAGACTTGGGTGTGTGTATGTGCGTATATATATGTGATTTCCTCCTAGCCTCAGAACTCTCTGTTCTTTTGGGCTATTGGCTTCATTATGATCTGTCTTAGTGGGGGTTTATTTTTATTATTTCTGCTTGAAATTCATTAATTTTTGAACCTGAATAATTAGGTAAATTATGACAAAACAGCTTGGAAGACTAGGGAGAGTTATGGGATGTTACATCACAAAAAAGAAACAACTGAATTCAGAAGGTGGGGGAGGGAGAGGTAGAAAATGGGACCATGCCATCAGGGCCCGATGCTTAGGAAAATGGTGGGTATGTGCATGCATGGACCCCAAGTTCAGAGTTGATAATGTCACACCTGAGTGAAACTCAGAGGCTGCATGAAATGTGAATAAATTGCCTTTCTTCGCACCATCTTACTAAGTTCCTAGGGCAAAGTTTTATAAAAGAACAAGCCTACAGTGTGAAATTTCCAATATTAATTCTTAAAGTCCATAGACATGGTGAATACTCTGAAGAATAAACCTGACCTGTGAGGTCACAAATGTAATCTGAAGTTTTCCCGAAATGGAAATGAAGAAGCCTAACTTCTCAGGGACCTTAAAACCCTACAATTGTTAAATACCCTTGAGTCACTCTCTTTTTAAGAACACAAGAAATTAGGGCTTAATGCCCTGATTTATTAGTTATGCTTAAAGGCATCCTGGTGAGTGAAGTGCATTGCCCATCGATTCCCAGGATATATACAAGGCAGTGCAAGGATACCCGTGGGGTGCAGCTTTAATACATCAATCCATACAGACCCCTTTGTTGAATCCCATCCATGTCTGACTTTCCAGAATGTCAGCATTCTGACCTGTGTTCCATTTGTCTGCACTCTGCCGATGGACTCTCTTCATATTTAATACAGAAGGAACGAGAGATGCACAGGTTTTCACAGTCTGTCAAAGTTCTCCCTGTCGACTATGCTTATCTCTTTATTCTCTTATATTTCCCAGGCCACTAGGAGAATAATACACTGAAACCATTAGCTCTCATGTAGACAATTGTTCTCCAACCTTGTTTTCCATCTGCAAAGGGAGCTTTGTGACTCTCTCATCCCGTAGACCCCAAGGCTGGCTGAGCTAACCAGGCTTGAAACACCCATTCTTTCCTTCTTCCTTGCTGTTCCCTGGGTTGACCTCATTCTCCTGAAACTGCACTCTCTGTAAGAGAAAACATCAATATCAGGCTCCTGATACTGGCTGGCAAGGGGGTCTGTATAGACCCAAACCAACCAGGAACAGCAGTATGAGGTTTTGTTTCTACAGTATTAGCTACCCACACAGGCTTACATCTGACACAAATTTATCTATGTATGTATGTCTGTGTAGATGTAAATGTGTATATGTGTTTGCATGTATATGTGTGTGCATGTATATAGGCATGTATGTATATATTTGTCTGTTTTGCGGTCAGGCAGCTGATCTGCATTGAATTAGCCTCACATTCCCAAAACACTAGGCAGAATTAGGTGCTCAATTTCCAGCCCTGGAAAATAGTAACAGTGAGGTTCTGTCTGGAGCTCACAGAAGGCTGGAAGGATTCAGGGCGATAAGGAGGACAGAGCCCTGGACCAGCCTTGGTCCTGGCTTTGCTTTTGACTAGTTGAGTGATCCTGAAAACAGTTGTTTAACCACATGCCAATTGGGGGTAATTCTTAATTTTCAGAGTTGCTGTGAGAACTAAATGAGATAATGTATGACCAGGACTTGCTTAGCATGTGGTGCAATAAACTGAATGTCTGTGTCTCCCCAGTATTCCCATGTTGAATGCTTAATTCCATGTGATGATGTTAGGAGGTGGGGCCTTTGGGAGGTGCTTAGGTCAGGAGGTGAAACCCTCATTAATGGGATTAGTGCCCTTAGAAGAGGAGTCCAGAGAACTAGCTTCCTGTCTCTAGCCACATGGGGGCACAATGAGGAGGCCATCTGCAGTCCAGAAGAGAGCTCTCGCTCTGACCCAGCCATGCTGGGACACTGGTCTCAGACTTCCAGCCTCTAGAACTGTGAGGAATACGTGTCTATTATTTATAAAGCACCAAGTCTATCATCATGTGTCATGACGACCCTCTGGAACTGCTAGGAAATACATTTTCTGTTGTTTTAAGCAGCCCAGTTTGTGGTCTTTTTTTTACGTCAGTCCTAGGGACATGTTTTTCTTGTAGAATGCTTGTGAGCAATAAATAATGACTGCAGACTGCCAAGTTTGGTGCCTGATGTGTAAATTCTCAGTAAATATGAGATATTCTTTTTTTCATTAATTTTACCATCATAGACCATTCTTGTGGGCTGTGCTGGGCTCACTCTTGGCCTTTGATTCAGCTGCCGACCAGCCTCGTGGCAGGAGCACACTCTGAGGGGTTTCAGTGGGCCATTCCTTAGCCATCAGTGAGCAGAGGAACCTCTTCAAAGGGCCCTCCCAGCCCCTGACACACCATGGGTCAGCTGAGGCCTCTGCAACAGGTGACACTCAGTTCACCTTCTTCTTCTGCACAGACTGTGCCCCTCCCTCCTGCCCCACCCCAGGAATGGTGTCCCTTCAAAACCACTGCATACATAGCCCTGTCTCAGAACTTGTTTCCATGATGAATTGGATACCTTAAAGTAAATAGAAAGCCTGCATTTAAATTTTAGAGGGGATTGCAGGAACTATTATAAAGGACACATGGACAAAATCAGGGGGGATTGTGGGGGTGGGGGAGGGAGGTGGGTTCAGCTGGGGTGGGGGGAGGGAAGGGGAGAAAAGGCATACAACTGTAATTGAATAACAATAAAAAATAAATTAAAAAAAGAAAAAAAGTAAAATTAGCACAAGTACTGGGTTGGTGGGGGAACAACTGATTCTACAGAAATTCTTACGATTTTTCATAATTGTAGGTCATATAATGGCTCAAAACTCTTTGTTTGGCAATATGAATACCATTTTTGTCTGCTTGGCCATGACCTCAGAAGCATTATAATTTTTATTTAAGAGACACAGCAGATTCTCAGGCTGTGGTTCTTGACTGATTTAACTTTTATACTGTCACACGCCATTTAATGAAAAGGATATGTTCTGAGAAATGTGTCGTTAGGCAATTTTGTCATTGTGCGAACATCATAGATTGCACTACACAAACCTGGATGCTATGGCTCAGCTGCATGGTACAGCTTATTGCTCCTAAGCTGCAAGTCTTTACAGCATGTTACTGTACTGAATAGTGAAGGCAACTGTAATGCAAATGCTAAGTATCTGTGTATCAAAACAGAGAAAAGCTACAGTAGAAATACAGTATAGAAGATAAAAAATGGTACACCTGTGCAGGGCACTTACCACGAACGGGGCTTGCAGGACCGGACGTTACTCCGGCTAAGTCAGGCAGTGCGTGGTGAGTGAACGTGAAGGCTTAGAGCATTACTGTACAGGACTGTAGACTTTATAGGCACTGTATGTAGTATTTGTTATCATTATCAAGTGTCATGCACTATACATAGTTGTATATGCTAGACTTTTATACACCTGCCAGCACAGTAGGTTTGTTTACACCAGCATTGCCAGAAACACACTACAACGTTTCAACAGGTGCACTAGGTAGTAGGAATTTTTCACTTCCATTATAACCTAATGGGACCATTGCCATCATATATGTGGTCAGTTGTTGACTGGAATGTTGTTACGTGGCACATGACTGGCATTCCCGATTCTAAACCTGCCTAAGGATGGTCTCTGCTAAAATGCATATTCATTCACCAACCTAAGACTTCTCAGCCAAGAATATCCTGAGACACAATTGGGCTAACTGTTGTTTGCTAAAAATAAGGATGATATTCTATGTGGGCCTGTGATTCTTCTGTCTCTTGTAGAAGGCAATAGACACTAAGTGGTAAACAATTAAAATACCTATGGCTTTGTTCCTTTATTTGTTTTATTTTAAAGATGGATTCAAATCTGTGGTTTGAAAAAGGATTTCATCCTTAATAGAATGACTGCTTTCTCACACACAGGCCTGTGCTCATTTACATGGGAATTCGCAGGTGCGATACCAGTGGGACCCAGTCAGACAGCGGTTGCTACCTTTCCAGAAGAAATGTGTGGTGCTCGTTATTTATCATGCAGCTGGGCTAATAAACAAATCCACAAAGACATTCCTATTATTTAAGACTGAGAAAAGGAAGAAAGGCTTGGATGTTTTGCTTTTCACTTGTATTTTCTTGTGTCTTTCAGACTGGGAAGTTACAAATCAGTGAGTTAGGGGAATAGCGAGGGCAGTGGGGTCTGAATGTTTTCAGTAGAATCCTCTTTGTAATGTCAACAGTTTGGGGGTAATTCATGAGCTGGTCGTACTTTATTAAACACTAATCATGGAAATACATTATTATAAAAATATGAATTGAGTAACACCTGGAAATGGTTTTATATTCTATTAATCAGAGCAGCAGCCATATAGTTAAAAATATAGTATATGCGTATATTAAAGAAAGTGTGTAAGTGTGTGTGTTTGTGTTTATTCAGTTCATAGAAAAAACATACTTGGTACAGAAATGCCTGCACTCCCCAGGGTTCTGAGATCTAAGGCTGGCAAAGGAGGGAAGGGAATCCCTGCACTGGGGACCCATGGCCTGGTCTCCTGTCTCCACCCATGGGCTTGGCAGGCGACTTTGGAGAAATCTACCTTTCGGTTGTTGCTCTTTCTTTGTAACAGAGAGCAGGCTTTTGGAGATTTGTTCACTTTCATGTAACACCTGTGCAGCTCTCCTAAGTTTGAGGTGTTTGGCATTTCGCTGGCAACCATTGTCCAGTGCAAGGCACTATTTCTACCTACTGTGTGAGTGAAGTGTTGACTGCCTCACCTGTGCCCAAGAATAACTAATGAGCACACCAGCAGGAACGGGAGCTCCTGTGAACATTCAATTAACCAAGGAAGTTTCTGTCCATGCGGCAGTAATGGCCAGTGCTGGGTCCCCAGGAGGGTCCTCAGTCCACAATTCCCAGGCTTGGCAGGTGATCACTGATGAGGCCATTAATCATCCTTCAGCTTGGGCTCATTTTTTACCTCTTCCAGGAAGACACAGTCCTGTGCCTTTTTCTCTGATTTCCTTTCTGTCTCCTGTACACATGTGACTATCAAGATTGTATCTTGCTTGAGCCAGAATTGTGACGAGATTTCCCTACTGTAGAAGAGGGTCAAGTGTCTCTGCTTCCCTTGATTTGTGGCATGTGGCAGCAGCTCCTTTATTTGAACCAGAAATGGCAGCAGGAAGAGGGTAATAAGATACTTCCAACCCAAGGTTTTAATCTTAGGACTGTCTGGATTTAATGATCAGGATAAAACATTCTTATCAGGTTAATACCAACACCGAAGGAGTCTTATGATGAAGTTTTTCCTAGAACTTATCTCCTTATACCTTGATTAAATCTTTATGAAGTGTGGTTTATGAAACTTTCCAATCATATACTATCTTTTAAACAAACTATATACTTTTGTTTACTAAAATTATTTATACCAGGATGAATTTTATTCCATGGAGATTTTATATGGAAGGTTTGATCCATCAATAACTTACTGCACATGTGAAGTTTACCCAATTATCCTTCCGTCATTGAGAGTTATTGTTTGTGGCCATTATTTTTATCAAGTTCAATTTTAAAGACCTAAGTTTTATACAAAACTTTTGCTATTTTTTTTAGTTATTTCCTAAAGAATTATAAGGCATACTGTTTTTAGCCTTTTTAATTTTTTCATACTTAGTAATAATAATAGCAATAACGATAGCAATAGTAATTATAAATTGGATGAAATAAACTTTAAGGATTTTTTCCAATACAAAATAAAAGTATTAGCAATTCCAGACAAATAGTGTTATCTAACTACAATGTTGTATACCTGAAATAATACAAAATAATATTGAATGCCAACTGCAATTGAAAAAGAAAAAACAATGAGAGGGGTATGAGCATATAGAAACAAAAATGAAACCCAAAACAGAGAGTATGGGGAGCTTACAGGTGGGGAACACAAGGAGATCTGGGGAGAATGGCACATATGGAAAGGTCATGGAAGCTCTGTACCCCCACCCCATGCCTTTCCTTATGCATCTCTTCCATTTGGCTGTTCCGAGTTTATTCTTTTATGATAAAATGGTGATCTAGCAAGAAAAAAAAAGACTTTATTGACCAGGTGTGTGTGATTTTGTTATTAATTCAAAGTTTCATATTCTTCTAGTCACATCTAGAAAGTAAAATAAAATACACAATATCACTTATAATATCATAGAAAGACATAAATTACTTAGGGATAAGTTTAACAAAATATGTGTAAAAAATGTATACAAAAAGCTCCAAAAAACTTGCTAAAAGAAATTAAAGATGACCAAAATAAAAGGAGATATGAACTATCTGCATGGAATAGAAAATTAAATATTGTAAGGATGGTTTTTTTCTCTTCAGACCAATCTATAAAGTTTTTGCAATATGAATAAAAATTTCAGCAGTATGTATACATAAAATATATACCTATTTTATTTTAATTGGAATTACATAAAATTCTTATTTTTAGGAGAGTTGATATCATATTATATTGAGTCTTCTAATCCACAAAACAGATATAGCCCACTATTTATTCAAGTTTTCATTAATATTTTTAGTAGTTTTCTGTGTAGATGTCATAGTTTTGATATTTTTTAGACTATTGTAAATAACACCTTTAAAAGTTTCTATTTTGTAATCATCTATGCTGGCATGGTATCCAGCAAACTTACTAAATTTGTTTACTAATTAAAAAAACTTTCTGTAGATCCTTTGAGATTTTTTTATTTAAAAAAAGCATGTCATCTTTGATATCTTTGAGTAATAAAAGAACAGTTTATTTCTCCCTCTTCTAACTTTATGTTTATTTATTTTCTGTTTCTTCATTTAACTAAGTAGAACTGCAATAAAACATTTAATAGACATAAACAAAATATTTAATAGGACATAGATATCAATGTCCTATTGCTGATCTAAAGGATAAATCTTTAACATTTTACCATAAGAGACGGATGTTTACTGTAGCCTTATTGTAGATAAACCTTATCAAGTTAACAAAATGTTCATCTATTTTCAGAATTCTAATAGGTCTATCATAAACATGTATTGAATTTAAAAAAATACTTTTCTGGAACTACTGAGATGATAATATGTTTTTTCTCCATTATTTTGTTAATTCTGTGAAGTTCATCAAACACATTTTCTTAGATTAAATTAACCAAGCATTTCTGGAATAAACCAAACTTTGTCGAGGTGCATTAAATGTTTTTCATTTTGAAACATATTTCACCCCACCCCACCCACTTGATTTTGTCCATGTGTCCTTTATAGTAGTGGAGGGATGGGGAGAAAAGGCATACAACTGTAATTGAATAACAATAAAAATTTTAAAAAAAGGCCTGGATAACAACCAATCAGAAAAAAAGAAATAAAAAAAGAAACATTTCAAATTTATAAATTTGTTAAAATATCTTTAGAATTTTAATGTAGAATCTGTATGGCTGTCACCTTTATCCTTCCTGATACTGATATTTATATAGTTTCTTTATTTTTCTTAATATTCTTCTTAGTAATTTGATTTATTATTTTGCTGAGAAGAATCAACATTTGCTTTTATGATTCTATTAAATTGATTTATGTTTTTACCTTTATTATTTTCTTGTTTTTTTAAAGAGTTTAATTTGTTCATTTTCCAACATCTAGAGATAAGTAATTAAATCACTAATTTTCAGGTAATTTTATTTTCCAAAATATGTATTTAAGCCCGTAAGTTTCCTTCTCAGTACATCTCTTTATACATCCCCCAAGTTTTGATACATTGTATGTTTGACATCATATCCTTAAAAATATTTTCAAGTTTCATTTTGCTTTCCTCCTTGGCTTGTAGATTATACCAAAGTGCATTGCTCAAGTTGCAGACATGAGAAATTTTCTGGTAACATTTTTGATGTGATAATCCAGTTTTATTCCAAAGTTATCAGTAAACATGATCTGGATGTCTCTCTTGAAATTTATTGGAAATTGCCCTATGACTTAATATAGGGCCAATTTTGGTAAATGTTCCAGGTAGGCTTGAAAATTAACATGATTATTTTATTTGTGTGTGTGTGTTTGCATTTTAATTGCTTGAGAAACAAATGCAAAGGCCTATCTCAGCCAAGGCCGTCTTCAGGAAGTACAGCCGCCATGTACTGTAACACAAGAGCTCTTGCTTGAGAGATACGGAGAATGTAATACAATGGTCTAGACTGAAGACAGTAGAACAGGTCCACATTTGGGGAGAGACTTTCTTTATGACAAAGGTGACCATGAAATACGGTGGGGAAAGAAGAGTCTCTTTAATTAGTGGTGGAGAAATGAAACCTAACCCCGAAATCAAACTTTATAGAAAATAAAATTACATGTGGATCAAAGACCTAAGTGTGAAAGGTAAACAATAAATCTCCAGAAAATAACGCAAAAGAAATCTTTGGATTTTTAGGGTAAGTAAAGTTTCTTAAACAGGATTTGACAAGCACTGACCATTACATAAAAGATCAATAAATTATACTAAGTTTAGATCAAGAAATTTTGTTCACCAAAGGACAGTAGTGAGAGAGTAGGAAAAAAGCCACAGAGAGAAAGGACATGTTTGTAAGACTTTTATCCATAATATATAAAGGAATCTTATAAATTAATAAGCTGAAGTCTTAAACAGACTCTTTATAAGGGTTGGGGGTGGTGATATTTAAACGACCATTAACTGATAAGAAGATCATTAGGGAAATGGAAGGTAAAGCCACAATATGATTCATCACACCATCCCCGAAATGGCTAAAATTAGGAATAAATTAATAAGACAACACCTTGTTGACGACTGTGTGGAGGAACTACAGCTTTCCTCAGACACAGATGGTGGGAGAGGAAATTGTTGCAAGAATTTTGAACATTGGTTCTTTGGCAGCATCTTTGAAACATATAAGTAAGGACATCTACCTGCATGTGCCCATGACCCCAAAACATTTGAACTATAGAGAGAAATCCACCCCGCAGAAATGGGAGTACATGTGCACAAAAGACATAGAAAGGAATGTTCATAACAGCATCGTCTATACTGGCTAAAAATTGGAATCAGCTCCTAAGTCCGTCACCAGTAGATTGGATAAATTGAGGTATATTTACGTGACATAATTTGACAAAGCAAAATAGACCATGAAAGCACTGCAGCAGGCACAGGCATTGGATGAAAAAATCGGGAACAACAAACAAAACAGGTAAAGCCAATGTACCAGCTGGAAGGGAGAGAAACGGTTGTATTTAAGGAAGGTAGTCATGGCAGGGACACCTGTGCAGCTTTTGGGGTGCTGGCTGTGTTGAATACGTTAACCTGGGTGGTGGGCACATGGGTAAGGTTGCTGTATAAAAACTACCTCCAGTTGTACGTCTGTGATCTGCTCATTTTTCAGCATGTGTTTTATACTCAAAATTTTTATAACCAAACAAAAAACAACTTAAAAATATAAGCAGACAGAATGTGCCAGGAGCATTCACTTGCTGAAAGACCTCCAGGAGGCATCAGCCCCCGCTACAGACCCTCTCTGCCCAACTTCAGCCTACCCTGGCTCAAGCCGGTAAGCTCTTCCCTAAATCTGGAATTCTCTTCCCTTCCACTGTTTACCTCCTTGATGCTTACTCAGTTTCAGACTCAGCTTAAATACAATATCCTCCAAGAAGAATTTAATAATGTCTTCCTGCTATTTGTCTTTTAGTGTCCAATATTTTCATTTCCTAATTGTACTAAATAAGTCTTTCACTGTTTTAAGTTTTCCCATCTTGGGGGCCTTTTTGGCTGGGGAGAGGCTTCCCTGGCAAGGTTAGCTAATTCTTAGAAATAGCCAAAGGCTCCCCTGTGAGCACACTTTTTATATACAAACTATCCAGTCCAGAGTCCAGACTCCTAGCTTCTCAATTTGGATTTTATACCCCAGGAGGCAATATTTCACTGCTTAATCAACTCAGGGTCAGGTAGCAGACAAGTAGGGACAGCCCTGTACCCCAGGGCCCCTGAAATAATTCAAATTAACGGTCCTAAACTTGCCAACGGTGCCTCATCTGTTTCTTCTTGAGAAAACCCAAATAAAGGCTTTGACCCTGCTCTGTCTGCTCCCTCTGCCCCCACCCCCACCACTAACTGGTGCTTCCCCATGTGCCCTGCGGGGCCTGGCGTACCTCCTATTTCTAAGGACCTGCGAATCTAAAAACTTCTTTTGTGACAGTCATTTTCTTGTTCATACGTCTTACCACACTTGATTAAAACAAATCCTGGGAACATTTTAAGATAAGAGTGTTAAAGAAAATAGATTAAATGAGTCAAGCAGGGCTTAAAGGTTTTATTCAGCTGATGCGTGAGAGGCCCTTGAAGACCAGGAGTCTTTCTGGGTGGGAGCAGGGAACATGGAGAGGTGAGGAGTAAGTGTTCTTGTGGTTTGGTTGAGGTAGAGAATTTCATCTTAAGTGTACTTTGGCTGGTTGGGTATAATTCTGGCTTTCCTGTTTCTTCTTTGGGATCATCAGTGCAGATCCCGTTTGATGATGGTCAGAAAGGGATCTTTGAGAACGCCTCCTGCAAAAGTGGTGATTGTCAGTTAGTTCAAGTTCAGGGCAAGGCAGGAGGTAGAAAAAAAGCAAAGGAGGCAAGAGAGAAAAGGAGGCAAGGAAGGATGGAATTAACAGGAGATCCTCCTTCATTTTTGTTTGTGTCTTTTCATAGCATTTTTATGAATTATAAACATTCAAATATACATAGAAATATATACATACATGCAATCTATAATATACATGCATACATGTAATATATCACATATATTACCTATGCAATATCACATATCATAAATACAGTATATATAGTATGTGAATATATGTAGTATACATAGTTGTAGTATATATGTATATATTACATTTACACATGTATATGGGGAGGGAGAAAGACTGAGTTTGCTCCATTGTAGCAAATACAAAATAATCCCATTCTTTACTTTTATATTCTACATTTGTATTTACTCAAATGTTATAAACATCCAGATACACACACACATACACACACAAGTGTTTCTCATACACACCTATTTTGGATTCAACTTCTAAATCTCAGCAATCGTGAACAACACCGGACCAGGTGTGCAAGGCCACCCAGAGAGTTGCTCTGCCAGCCGAGGCCTCCAGGGTTAGTTTCTTCATTCCAGAGTGATAAGGTTGGATTGGATATTGGCTGTTCCACACAAACTCATCTAATTATATTAAAAATGGACTCCCATTTCCTTCCATCTTTTGGGACACTTCACACACTTGCTATCTCCCAGGCAGCTGAGGTAGTACTTCCTTTTGTTGGGCTAACCTACATTTCACAGTATTAACAAAAGTATCCCATGGTTCCCATAGGAGTGTCATCTTCTTCTTACACAAAACCATGTTAGAACCTTCTCTGAGCTCTAAGATGCATGTGTTTATTAAGTCTCATTTGAACTCTCTGAATAGAGGAATACTAGTGCAATTATTGTTCATTTTTCTCTGATTCATTAAATTGACAGTGTGTTTGTAAATAATAATGGCTTCCAATCAAGGAATTTTCTCCTATCCCCAAAATTGCTTCTGTAAAGAGGAACAGCTGATGAAGAAGGGGGGATGTTTTCTCCAACAGGCGTGAGGTGGGGGGAATGGTGGCCCTTTGCTTTAAGATCCTCATCATTGGGTGGCTGTGGGATTCTGAGCAGTTGCTCGTTGCAAAGGGGCTGTCAGGAGACAGTCCTGGGTGCTCCGTTGTTGCATGACTTAGCTTTCTTGTGAATGTCATGGTCATGTGTTTGCCTCATGGAAGGATTGGATTAAAGAAGTGTTTTTGGAGAGAGCCCAACTAGTTATATAGACTGGGTATTAAATCACACCCATTTTATTAACAGCCATGTGACGTCAGGACGAATTACTCACCCTCTCTGAGTCTCTGGGGTGAAAACAAAGATCCAGGCACCTGGCACTTTATAGATGCCGAGTGCAGGCTTGTTTCTCTCTGTGAGGGCGCACAGGAAGCTCTGTTATTGATATTGGCCACAGTGGAGTTTACTCCAAAAACTTCAGTGAGCCGAAAGTTAGATATAAGGAGACCTGTCATCAGAAGGGGTGCCAAAAGACACCAGTCAGAGAGACTTTCAGCTCTTAGTGCTGACACAAGGTGACGGAGTCAATGATTCAGAAGGAAAGCCCTCAGGGAGAAACAATTTGTTCTTTCCCCATGGAAAAAACCAGTGAAAGCTGACAGATAGTAATGGGAGGCAGCAGTGAGGAATGAGGGGATTCAGAATCCTAAAGTTAAGGCCTCTTAATAAGTACAAGAAAAAATCAGCATTCTGCTTATATTTATTAACCACCCTGAGTTTGTCCTGCATAATTTTACTGTAATGAAACCCAGAGAAATAAAAGTGATTTACAGGTAATTAAAGGCAGGGACTCACCAATCTCATCTTTAATTTGAGGAAGTCAGGATCAGCAGTTGCTGCCGTGACATTTTTGATGGGGGTTTGCTCTTCGCATTGCGGGAAGTCAGCATTTCAGGAGTGGGGAGGGCGGAGCAGGCTGCCTGTCAGCACGCATCAACTCCAGGCCACTGAGGAGCATAAACCAGCTTGTGCAGGAAAGGGATTCCAGGGGGCTTGGCCACAGGCCAGACCCTACTCTGCGAAAGCCAGTGGTTGGATGTGAGTTGCGTGGGTGCCTCAGAGCAGCCATCTGGAGTCTCTTCTGGGAAGCTAATGGCCTCATGTGATCTCAGACATCACTTGGCCTCTTGACTGTGGTGACTTTGCCATTTGAATGTAACTACCAGGCACAGAGGTCTCTGTTTATGAAGCACACTTGAAATGCAACCCAGGGCTCTGCTCACACAAAACACATAATTTACATACAAACATTTTTCTTATTTGGTGGCAAGTCAGTCTTTGATGTCTGCCTTTCTGGTAAATGTACATGCACACAATGCAATGACAATTACTTTTACATGTGATGTAAGGGCAGGATTATTTGGGTGAAGTGGAGTGGGTCTGTTGGGATGCAGGAGACTGGTTCCAGATCCCTGTGACCTGCTGCACAACCCTGAGTGGGATACTTGCTCTCTCTGTCTTAACTTATGGCCCTATAAAATGGATATGATAATAATTCTCAAACCACAGCATGATGAGGTGTCTACGTGTTTGGTATAGTGTTAGAACTATACAAATAATATTAATTAATGTGTGTGTATATAAGAGTATGTGTGCAAGTGTGCATGTGAGTATAAATATTTGTTACCGGTATGTGTGCATTTAAGTGTGTATACTGTGTGAATGTTTGAGAATATGTGTGTGAGTGTGTGACTGTAAATATGTGTGTATGCATATATAATAAATGAGTGAGTGTAAATATATGAGTTTGTGTGAGCTGCGTGTGAGTATATTGTGAGTATATGTGAATATGTGTGCCCACTATGTGTATGTAGTGTTGTTTTCATGCTTAGTTGTGTGTCTACACTTGTTCTTGTAGCTGGAAAACTCACTTGTAGATGCATTCTCCAAATTTTAAAAGAATCTGAGTTTGTTCAAGGAATGAAATAATTGTTAGATTTAATGAAGGAAGGAAACAGCATAGCCCAGGAAACAAGTTAAAATTGATGATGACATTATCACTGACCTCAAAGCACCCTTGGCCCTCACCACCTCAGGGTCCTTCTGACTGACCATGTCCACTTTCAGGCCTTGCTTATTTCAGTTTCTTGGACTTCTGTAAGGAGACACACTCACCACTTAGTGCCCTTCTCCAGTCCGTAAATGTGCCCAACTTTCTCAGGCAGAATGCATACTCTAGCCCATTTACCCTCTGTTCCACTCCCCAGGCTGCCTTCACATTACCTCCAAATTCTTCTCAGGCCTCCAATTCTTCTTTTATAACCCCAAATTATTCTCCAGGTCTATAATTTAATCAGCGTAAGGCTCTAGATGGATGGAAGTTATGGTTCTTTCTTCACCATAGTATATTAAATCTTTAGGTAGACCTGACCAGAATCCACAGGATAGAGTGTGTCCTCGAAGTTTCCCCAGGATGTGGTATTTCAACAGCTTAGCCAATCCACTGCAATTGTCCCACAATGTCTGCTAGAGGTGAGTCAGAGGACCACATCACTGAGCACAACCAAGGAGCTATTTAGTTCTGTCTCACTGGAAGCTGGGAGGCAGGGTCACGGAACTATGTGGCAGGCAGGAAAGAGGGCTCCAGAGGAAAGAGAGAAAGGTAAGAGCAGTTCACACATCTCCTCTCAGGCCTTGGGAAGGGCAGGGCTTGGGCCTTGAGACTAGTGCCTTGCCCATACAGAAGGAAATGGCTATTTAAAAAAATATTTTATTGTTTTTCTATTACAGTTGTTCCCATTTCCTCCCTTTGCCTTCCTCCTTCCAGCCCACCCCCCAAATCCCACAATCCATCCCCACACCATTGTCCATGTCCATGGGTCATTCGCACATGGTCCTTGACTAGTCCCTTCCCCTTCTTTCCTATCTTATTCCCTCCTTCCTCCCCACTGGTTGCTGTCAGTCTGTTCCTTGTTTCTATGCCTCTGGTTCAGTTTTGTTCATTTGTTTGTTTTGTTCATTAGGTTTCTCTTACAACAAATGGTGTTGGGAGAACTGGACAGGTGCGTGCAAAAAAAAAAAGAAAGAAACTACACCACCAACTCACACCAGACACCAGAATAAACTCAAGAGGGATAAAAGACTTAAATATAAGTTGTGATGAAATAAATATACTAGAGGAAAGCATAGGCAGGAAAAGTTCAGATACTTTCAGAAAAATTTCAAAATATTTTTGCCATTATATCCTAGGGGAAGGGAAATAAAGGAAAAAATTTAAAAAATGGGGCTATATCAAATTAAAAAGCTTCTGCACTGCTAAAGAAACCATCATCAAAATGAAAAGTAAACCAACTATATAGGAGAACATTTGCCAATGATACTTTGGACAAAGGTTTGATCTCCAAAATATATAGAGAATCCATATGACTCAATACCAGGAAGACAAACAATCCAATTAAAAAATAGGCAAAGGACCTGAATAAGAAATGGGTATTCTTGAAGAACTGGGTTAAAAATGCAGATAATCTTTGAGGGGAGAAGTCTCGGTTTGTTTTGTACATTCATGAAGCAATCTATAGGTAATATTTATTTCAAAGTAGGAGTATCTCCAATTAGCAGGAAAACAATGGTGGATTACTTTATCTAAAATATGTTAAGGTAAGAATTGTACATAAAGCAAGACTTAGGAACAGACTTTGGCTTTGGTCTACAACAGAGTGTCTGTTTTTTCTTGGTTTTGCTTAATGTCATAGATTTAGTGTTAAATGTTCCTTGCTAACCTCATAGGATTTATATAATGAGGAAGTCTTGTTTGTGTTTGAGTATGGTTCAGACTTGAATTAGAGTCCTTTTGTCTTTATACCTTGACCTGTTTTTATAAAAGATAATGTGAATTTCTCCTCAAGCCTAGAGTATTTAATTAATTAAGATGCTTGTAAACTAAGTAGTGGAGAGCTAACTCTTTTCTGAAAAGAATGAAAACCCAACCAGATCAGTGTAGAATGTGGTCAAAAGAGCTGTTGTGTACCCCCTTAAGAATTCAGAAACATTTCTCCAAATTAAAACAAGCAAACACAAAACAAACAGAGAACAAAGCACTCTAAGTTGTATTCCACATTACTGAACTGTCCATCTCAGTAAAAATATACCCATGTTTTAGAATCATTATGGTAACACAATGCTGATCTCTTATTTTACTTTTCTAAGCATCCTATAAATTGTGTAATCAATAAGAACAAAAATCATGTAATTTATAAATGTTGTGTGCATTGGTTTTCCTAAATGCAACTTGCTGCTTTTGGGTTATTGAAACCTAGATATTGTGTTAAGGCAAATTTGATGAACTAAACTTCAGAAGAAACAAACTGTCTTGTGAGGGACAATAGCAGCCTAGATACAAGTCCCATCTCATTATGGAAAACAGTGCCTCCTTTTTTCCTGTGAGTTCAGCACCAGTTTAATACTCCACAGAAGCCCAGCATTACATCAGATTCAACATGTGGGGAAATTCCATCTTTTACATTTGAAATGAATAAATGGTTTTAAGGGCCTTGGAAGAAACCACATATGGTGTACATGACGTCCAGTGATGCTCTGTCTCCAATGCACTCGGAGTTCATCTTGAGTGATTTTAGAGCCAAGTTTCTTCTCTCCTCCAGGTCGGACACTTGGCGCATCAAAGGTGGTTTGAACCCTAACTGAGGAAGGCCCTCTGGAAGGCTTGCAGGGAAACACAGTCTGCTCTGAATTTCAAGGGTGGGAACACACCTCCATAAATTAATTTTATCGCTTCATTGCAGGGTATGTGTAGGGTGCTAATGTGCAAAGAAACTCATTTTATATCTTAATGAGTCTGTGAAGAGGCCAGATTCCCTGTGTCTCCAAGTGTCAGTGTTAATGTACTCGATTCTCTTGCAAATTATGCAGTCATTCAGGTGAAAAAAAAACTTTATCCTTGCTTGTTAAATTTGGGACATTGAAAAGCAACAATCTCAAGATGATATGTTTGACCCATTTCATTTCCAAAAGGGTGTAACATCATCATTGTCCCTGCCTCTCCTGGCAGATCCAGATAGAGCCTGAGCAAGCTGACCAGTTCTCTCAGTTCCTTTAGGCAACAGCACTCTGCTTCACTGCCTTCTAGCCCTGGCCAGCACTCCGCTCCACGAAGACACCATCTTGGCATCTGTGGTCTTGAGTCCCGTGGGAAGGCTGTTCACAGAGTCCATAGTGGATTGCTGTGTGCTTGAGCTCAAAATACAGCTCAACTACCCCCTCCAGGTGACTTTCTAGACCCACCCGTCTGGCCAGTTATCCTGTGTGGATCCCTCTGGTGCCTGAGCTTGCCTTTGGTAGGGTACCTCCTTTCTATGATGTCACTGTTGGAGTCCTCTCTGCCATGCTTCCTAGACCTGGAGTTTTGAGTAGGACAATCTGTGCTTCCTTTTTCTGCAAGTCCCTCGCTGGCCCCAGTTTAGCCTACTGGGCAATCAGCTAGTGTAGGAATATGATTGTGGAACAGATCAGGAAGAGGCTGGTGAAAAAGGAGAAAATATGGCTTTCTATTTATGTTCCTTCAAACACAGAGGTTGGGTGCCGTACAGGGAAATGCAAGTGGAAGCCAGGAAGAGTGTTATTGTCCTTGGTTAGCCTGTGTTTCATTGCCTGCCTGAGACTGGATCAGATTCTCCATGTGTGTCCCCTCTTCTCATCCCTCCCTTCACGTTTCTCTTTCATTCCCTGCACTGAGGGAAGTTAAGCAGGAGTGTGAGGGAGAGGTTTAGAAAGACAAGACCAATGAGGTGGAAGGCCTGTGAACATGCTGCTACATAAGCAGACCCCGGAAGACCTGTGGGCAGAGACAGTACTGTGGGAATGGATCACATCCAGGCAGATTACACCTCAGCTGTCAGTCCTAAAGCACCAGCAGAGCTGCAGGACTTAGCAGCAAAGCCTGTGGATCAGAGAGACATGGCCAGAGTGAAGAGTTGGAAGAAAGGCTTCCTGATAAACTGGATGCTGTGTCTATGGTTCCAGCCTTGGAGAAGGACTTTATCAGGAACTATTTACATGCACCTTCCATGCCCAATATTCTAGATGTTTGGGAAACGTTGTTGAATGAATCAGACAAAGGTCCCTACTTCTGGCGTCTTATATTCTAGCCAAGGAACATAAACAATGAAAAGAGATACAATAAATGAAAAATTAACCTGTATTTTAGAAGATGATTAGTCCCATGGAGAAAGACATAAGTGCAACAAAATAAAAAGAAAGCTGATGTTGGGAACATAGACACTCAATGAATGCTCATTGATGAATGAATGAATGAGTCAATCAATCAATGCACACAACCCCTTCAAAGTTACTTGACATTAATTCACTATTTTTATACCCTCTCCTTATCTGCCGCTGCCCTTTGTGTCTCTAATGCTCAGCACAAAAGGGATTTAGTAAATGTCAGATGAATGGATTGACTTTTGCTTTAAGCCCTGAAGGCTGTTTCATATTCTGTAGTGGATGATGAAGTCTAGACTCAGTCTGAAATTCTGAGTGTCCCATAGGATCTGTCCTCATCAATTCAGAAGCTCTTCTGCACCCCCCCCCCCAGCAGCTCAATGACAAAACACATTGCCCAAGCTGTATTGGGCATTTTCACTCACTCTTTTAGTAATTGGTTCCTTCTGTGAATATTTATTATCTCCTGTTGGATATCAGCCTAGTACAGGCTCTAGTTTGCATTTCTTTTGTCTTTGAAAAAGAAAAAGGAAAGGACTTTTCCAATTGTCTCCAGTGACCATGGGGTACAGATAGAGGATGTAGAGATCAATCCTTTTGATCCCAGCCAGGGGACAACCCTATATCAGGATTAAAAAGAGGAGATCATAGATGCCCTTTGAAGAGTGAGGTCTAGATAAGTGGGTGATGACTATCTGTGACTCCTTGCCTTCCCACTAGGGTTCCAGAACTGCCCCATCCTGGTCTACTCTTGGCAGTTAGCTGCTGTTTCAGGAAGCAAGAGGCTTGGTGGCATACAGCTTCCATTTCCAACTTTGGGATGTAGGGCTGTAGCTCAGACAAATCCTTTGGCTTGCTTGAGGCCCTCAGCCATGCTGTGAGAAAGCCAGGCTTGGAACCCACAGTGCTGAAGTGGACAAGACCCCCAGGAAGGTCCTGCTGGAGGGCAAGCAGAGGGAATAGGCTTGGGGTTCAGGAGAAAGAGGAAATGACCAGGACCCAGGCAAGTTGTCAGGGACTCAGGCTCCTGCACACAGGATACAGTTGGGAACTTGCTGTGGCATTGGGGGTGGGGCCCAAGTGGAACTGAAAATCCCTCACTGAGCCTTTGTCTAGGGTCCAGATGCCCAGCAGGCAGCCAAACACTTGTGATGGCCGTTCCCTGACTTCCCCAGAGGTTCTACAGGGAAGACTAAGGAATAGCTTCTTCACCCTTGTACCATTTCCATTAGTGAGAAAGGACTGCCTTTAACATCTCTTCATTGTCACTAATTGTAGTACCAACTTAAGATCTAAATTTAGCTCCCTGGGATTAGGTGCTTCCCCATAAATTTATGTCTAATGGTGTAACCGTTGAAGAGTGGTAAAGCTTCTTTTATTCCTTCTTTTAAACAGCTATGTCACATATAAAATGGTACACAAAACACACATGCATTTATGTGTGTATATTTGTGTCTGTATCACACACATACATGTATTGTATAATATGTGCATTCTGTCTCATTATTTAAAAAACCCCTAATCCTGCAATAGGCTATACAATTAAAACTCTCCAGGCCCAGAGGAAAACTGTCCTAACACCAGTGTGTGTCCTCAGAGATCTTTCTCTATATGTTCAATTTCTGTGATTGACATTTTTCTCAATGAAAACTTAAATACCCACAGGAAGTGCCCAATAAATGGCAGATCACAACGTGCTATAAAGACACTGGCTGAGATGGTGATGTGTGTGCAGCAGGACTCTGCATGGGCACATGATTATTACAGAGGAGGGTATGTTGGAAATCTAAAATATGCAGTCTTTAACAGCCTGGGCTCGGGAGCCAAGGGGCAGGCAGGCATGTAGAGGGCCCCTCCATGCCAGCCTTGAGGGAGGAGTTGAAATTTATAATGAAAGTACTTTATGTATCTACAGAGCTCCAAGACCTGAACTGGGTCTTCCCAATCAATCACCTTGGGGTGCCAGTTGGGGAAATGCGAAGCAGGAGTCTGGGGGTTTGTCTAAGGTCCCAAACTGGGTCAGAGGCAGAACCAGAGCTGACCCTCTTCCTCTCATGCCTGGTGTCACGAACACCTTCTAGTCTCAGGGCTGAAGCCTTGGAAAGGTGGTGGTACAGAGGTGACAGGAGGGAATAGTCTAAATCTGTCACATTCCCACATGGTGGACAAAATTTGGGAATATTTTGGCAGCTATAGCTCTCTCTTTGCCAAATGCAGATGCTCTGTTCTGGAGCATTCCTTAAACACACAGGCGTGTGCTTGTCTGCAGTTGGGAATGGGCCCTGGCCTGGAAAAGGTTTGATTTGACCTAATGAAGTGAGAGAAAAACATGAAAGCTATCTTCCTCCTGAAGCAACAGTGTGCTCCTGCTACCACACAGAAAGAATGCAACAACAATCAAGAAGAATGTCTGACAGTGGCTACCATTCAACCTTGAAATTGCTCACAACCAAAGGGCATGAACTGCAGAGATAAAGCTGTTTTAAAACAGACAGGGCCCCATGGGTGCCTGCCGATGTAAGCTCTTTTTAATTTTTAATTCTTTTCTTTTTCTTTTAGCCGCATTTTATTCTTAGCTAAGTGATTTGGATGGGCTCCAAATGCAGCTCTGGGGGAGTAGGAAAAGCCATGAACTAAATGCCAGCTTTCTGCACAGGGTTGGCTGTGATTGGCTGTGTGGCTGCTAGGTGATTATACAATGAAGCCTGACAATGGGGTGAACCTAGCCAGGCCTTGACAAACAGGTTTTCAGATGGTCCAGCACTGAGCAGAATGCCAGGATATATTGTGGGTGGGCATGATCATTACAGAGTACTGAGCTGGGCAGAACTGTGGTGAAGCAGTTCTTGCTTAGTTGAATAACGATATGCATCTTGCCAGTGACCTGAGTTGCTGGAACATTCTTCAGGTTGGCCTTGTAAATTAGTGCCTGAGTCCCCATCAGAATAAATCTCACCGTATCTGAGATATGGCCCTCTCCACACTTCTCTGCTTCAGGTTCCTCACCAGCTTGCTTTCTTTTCATTGCCCCCATCCTGCAACTACTGTTCATCGTGTCTCCCCCACTAGCCTGGAGATTCCCTGAGAGGAGTGCCACATTTGTTTATCCACAGGGCTTAGAATCACACATGGTTGGTGCTCACTAAATAAAGGTTGAGTAAGTAATGTTCCAATCCAGTTACAAAATCCAGCTCCTACTTGGCTGCCTTCTTTTCTGGGTCACAGAGGCTCTTGTCTTCAATGACCCACGCCATCTGCATGCATGGCCACAGAGGTGGTAGAACAGAGTTCTAGCATGTGGGGTAGTTAGTGGCTGAAAAGATCATTCCATTTTACTCTTCCCTGTATTTTGTATTTCCCCAGCAATTTCTCTGTCATTTGTAGTGGATGCTACATGAATATGGGTCTCTTAGGCTGAAAGATTAAAAGAGAGGGTGTCATCTCCCTGGTACTAAATGGGTCTGGTGTTTTTGTTAGTCCAACTGAGGAACATAACCTCAAATGCTGCCTAAGAATTGGGCGGGACAGCTTGCAGGACAGAAAGATGAAGAGACCTAAGGGCACCTTAGTCAGGGTTTCTCTTTCTTGTTGCTATTGCCATTTTGGATTGGAATAATTCTTGGCTATGGGGACTATCCTGTGCATTGTAGGATGGTTTGCGGCATCCCTGGCCTCCATAAGTGCATGGCACGTTGCTCCACCAAAGCAAATGACAATCAAAAATGTCTCCAGACAATACACAATGTCTCCTGGGGACAAAACAATGACCAGTTGTAAATGAGCACTTCAGTTACATTGCATAGGTTAATACTGAGGGGGAGGAGCCAGGGAATACCCACCCTCCAAGTGCCCCCTGTTTTCATGGGTCCAGCTGAGGCTTTTCTCCAGAGCCCTCCTGTCAATGAGAGGTTAAGAGCAACACTTAGATTTATCTTTGATGATTTGAAAATATTTAACATACTATAATGATTTGTATATCACAACACTCTGTGCTTCTAAATTTTTTTTAGAAGCTGCCAAAGCAACTTTCCCGGCCCAGCTGTATCTGAGTTGGGTACCATGGGTGTGTCTGGGTCATGGATGGGAAAACCAGGTCCTGGAATGGCTGGGAGGTGGCATCCAGGCAGAGAGAGTGCTGCAGCCCAGACCCCCTAAATCCTGAGCTCCACAGGCCCACTAGATTGCTTGTCTGTTTTTTCCTTTATCACCTCTCTAACACCTGGGTATTTTTACTGGAATCTTTAGCCAGCAATATAATTATTATTCCTTTGTTGTTTCTACAGATGGGCTACCTCATAGCTTGTGCTTATGGAATCCTGATCCTGAAATGGGTGCTCCAAATCCGGGCCATGCTATGCTGCAGGTTCTCGGGGTGTGCTTCTATCCAGGAAAATAGACAACTGGATTGGACACACCTGAATCTCAGAATCAGCTCTTGTAAAGAAAAGCCACTGTTTTTTGGAGGACTGCAGATAGAAATGAGGACTTGAGCAGATGAAGGTGAATAGCTTGGAGATGAAACAGTTAACAGAAAGTCATTATGGAGATATTGTGAACTGTTCCAGCTGTGCGGTTTTGCATAGACTCACAGCCAAGCTATGTGCTGGGCCATTTGGGGCCATCAAGGAAGGGTGATGGAAGGGTGATGACACCTTTGCTCAGCTTGTGGCTCTACCTACATCTGTTTGATGAGATGCATGGGCGATATATTTGTCAGGAGAAAAGAAAAACAGTAACCTGGGCTGAAAATCTAATAAAATGCATCTCAGAAGAGAGGGTGATGGCTTGACATGGTAGCCACAAGATTAATGAGATGGGATGATTGATAGTACATTAACACACACACTAAACCCAAATGGAAGTCATTGTTCTGGAGCCTGCAGAGGCATTGTTCTGATTGTGGCTCTCACAAAAACCCCTGCCTGAGGACTGCCTGATTGTGGCTCTCACAAAAACCCCTCTCCCCATCCAACCACATGCTGGTACTTCTGCCTCCAAATGTGCCAGTGACTATGTGAAGTGGAAGGCACCCCAAGCAGCAGCCCTTAGGGCTTTTAATAACAAAGGTAGGAGTGCCAGCTGCAGTGCCCAGTGTCTTTGTAACAGAAAAAAAAGGAGGTTCAGCTGCTTGTCACCACAAAAGCCAAACTTGTGAGGCAGATGTTGGTGCAATTGAAAATAGGTCTTATTCAGGCACCGTGACCTGGGAGAATGGAGGACTCCTGTCACAAAGACCATCTCCTCTATCTGCCATGGAAAAAGTCCAGCTGTCTTCAGCAAGGACAAGACAAAAGTCAATGTTCTTGCTCCATTTTAAAGTACAGTCTTGTGGAGCTTGCAGGGGGCTGCTAAGTGGTCTTAGTCCCCATCCAGGTAGCTTAGCTTATTCCTGACTGCTGTCCATCTCAGGTTCCCTTCAGGAGTCTGTGTGTGGGAGCCTGCAGCTGCTGGGGCTACATAGTTGCATGTTCCAGACAAGAGAGCACATCACCAGGTGGGAAAGAGAATGAGAAGTTCCCTCCTGGAGGCCAGAGGCCATGTGGTTGCTCTGGCCAGTGGTCCATGGACAGACCAGGTTTGTGTGCCATGCCAATGTCACGATCGAGAGAGAGAGGGAGGGAGGGAGAGTGTGCTTCTTTGTTCCCCTGGGGTTATATTAGCTTGGGTGTGGGAGAGACCAGGCGCTTTCTCAAAATGACTAATCAATTTCCTAAATTTTTGTGTGCTTCAGGTGGGTCCAGCTCCCAACCAATCTCTTCTTTCTCCAGGCTATGCCAACAGGCCTCTTTGGTCCAGGGCCTTCCCCTGTGCCATTTTGACTTCTATGGTACATGTGCCTACCTTCCTCTGGTCCCATGCCCAATCTGCTACCAGAGGGCTGGGGCAAGGGCTGGGGCAAGGTCTTTGTTTCTTTGCAGTTATCTTGCTAGCTTTTTGTACACTCAGTGTAAAAAGAACCTCCCCCTGCTGCCATCCTGGCTGATGGAGGAGACTCCCCTGTGCTCCCACTGACTGTTTTATAGTAATTGTCTCTCAGGGATTGCTATTATTGTAATGCATAATATCCACCCTTATCCTCAGTTTTGCTTTCTGTACTCTCAGTTTATGCAGTAAACCATGGTCTGAAATATTAAATAAAAAATTCCAGATATTTTGAAAGAGAGAGAGAGAGAGAGAGAGGAGAGAGAGAATACATTTACATAACTTTTATTACAGTATATTTCAATAAATGTTCTATTTTATTATTACTTAATATTGCTGATTTCTTATTTGCCGAATTTATAAGTTAAACCTTATTATAGGTATGTATGTATAGGAAAAAACATAGCACATGTAGGGTGCAGTACTATCCACGATTTCAGGCACCCACTGTAACATTTCCCCCTGAAGATAATGGGGGACTGCAGTATTTCATAAACATATAAGCTTTTTCTTGCTTTTACATTAGTCTGCTATGTTCTCACTCATTAGGGTCCCAAAATAGACCCTACTGGGTAGCTGGATTCATATAATTTCCTCTTGAACAATGTGTTAGTGTCCCAAGGTCATCAGAAAAATTTACTACCAAATTGGTGACTCAAAACCACAGAAACTAATTTTTCTCAGAGTTCTGGAGACCAGAAGTCTGAGATCAAGGTGTCAGCAGTGCTGTGGTCCCTTTGAAGGCTGTAGGGGAAGCTTCTTCCTGCCTCTTCCAGCTTCTGGTGGTTGATGGTGGTCATTGGCTTATGGTCACAAAACCCCATTCTGTCCTCACCTGCACATGGCCTTCCTTCTCTTCTCTGTGTCTCTTTTAAATACATTTGCCATGATATGGGACGTTTTCTTCACCTCAGAACATATCTCTGTGCTCTTTAGTGATTGGTCCCTCTCTCCAACCTCCAAAACCTAACAAATACTAATCTATTTTCTATCTTTATATTTTCACCTTTTCTAGAATGTCATGTAAATGGAATATATGGTATGTAGTCTCTTGTGCCTTTTTTCACTTATCATAATACTCTCAAGATTCAAACATGTTGTGGCATGTGTCAATGATTTATTAATTTTTTTATTACATACATTGTTTGGATAACCACAGTATGTTTATCCATCCATCACTGCCTGGTAGACACTTGGGTTTTTTCAGGTTTTGGCTGTAATAAATAAAACTACCAAGAAGATATACACAGTTTTATGTGGACATGTGCTTTTATTTGTCTCAGAGGACTACATAGGATTGGAATTTCTGTGTCTTTTGTATGTTTGACTTGGTACGATGTTGCCAAGCTTTTGACCCACTTTCTCTTCCACCAGCAATGAGGGAGTTCAATTGCTCCAAAGCCTTGATACCACTTGGTATTGTCTGTTTTAAATTTTAACCATTTTTTGTTTAATTTACATTTCCCTAATGACTCAAAATGATAAGCATCTTTTTGTGTATGTACTTGCTATTTGTATATAGTAAATAGCAGATGCATGCTAAATCTAAACATTTTTTCCAATTCAAAAATTACATTTTTCTAATATTGAATTAAAAATATATGTGTGTGATATCTGAATAGAAATACTTTACTGAATACATGTTTTTCAAACATTTTCTGCCAATCTGTAACTTATTTTTTGTTTTATTTAAATTTATCCTTATCCTTTTAATATTTTCATGACCTGTAAATGGTATTGTTGTATTAATTTCTACACCTAAGTTTTTATTACTAGTATACAAAATTCAACTGATTTTGTTTATATTGTCATTGTATCCTGTAGCCTCAGTTGGTATATTTATTAAGATTTTCTAAATACAAAGTAATTTTATGTTGCTTGGTGATGATTTTTTTATTTGTTAGTTTTTGTCTTTTTGTTTAATAAAAATTTTTGCTTTGGGATGCAGGATCTCAGTGTTTCTGAGAAGGGAGGAGTGAATCCTGCCCCTTCTGTGAACAAAGAAGGAATGGGGTTAGTAAGCATTCTGTTAGCAAGCCTCGATACATTGTTCAGATCTGAACACAGTTTCTTGAAAGAGAAGCTTCCTCTTGCTTTATTTATCTTGCTTGTGTGATCAGGGTAGAACAGGGAGATGAGAGCAGGTAAGGACTAGATACAGAACAGTAGAAGTGGGCAGAAAGAAGCCCAGTGCAGATTCTGCATTCATTCTTGTCCTCCAAGGCAGGAACTTGTGAGTGTTTACCAATCAGTCCATGTTCTCAGGCACTACATATGTCACAGACAGGATGGTCCTACCCTCTGCACACTCTGGTCATCCCTTCTGTCTCAATCTCCATCCTCCTTTGGGGAGTACGGTTTGGGGTTTCACAAAGCTGAGACTGACAATGGTGCTATGGCTTGGAGCTAGTCGCGCAGAGAGGGAATGTTACCAGCTTAACTGAAGCAAAGCCTGAGAATCTCAAATAATGGGCTGAATATTCTGATGTCAACAAAGGAGGGATTTAGAGAGAAGAAATTAAGAAATCACACTTTGTCAGTTTTTAATGAGGATGGAAAAAGAGGCTACTTGTGACATAACTGATATCTCAGTCACTTGAAACATGTGCAGGACTTGACCTTGGAGCAGCCATATGCCCCACTCTGGGGCAGATCTCCAAAATGTAAACACCCAACAACATGATGGGTGTGGGAAGAAAGCACCAAACCTTCTGTTGACATTCTTCTTTGTAGATTTCATTTTAGTGTTTATTTTTATAGCATATATAACACATTAGTACAACAGTATAGATACAGACACAACACACACATGCAGCCGGGGGGCCCTGCGTGCAGCTCCAGGGGTCTCGGCCTGGTAGTTGAACATTCCCTATGGCTGCTCCAGGATCCCAGAAACACAAAAGTAGTAGCTGCCAAGCCTTCCTAGGTTTGGGCACAAAACTGGTACAGTGTCATTTCCAAAACATTATTTTGGGTAAAATGAATCATAGGCCAGCTCAGATTCATGGTGGGAGGATGAGAGAAGATGTGCTTATCAGAAAAGGGGTTTACCTGGGGCCATCTATGGGAATTAGCTCCCACTAATAGTTATCATGTGGAATTAGGGAAAGCAGTGATGAATCAAGCCTCTAGGGAAGACCAGGGCACATTTCATGGCAGGTAAAATAACAGGTATATTTTTGTCATGTATAACCATCGAATCTATGGCTCCTGAAATGAGGCGTGATTATTTGTAACTAATTATGACATTTTTATGACCAAAACAAAAAATGAGCAAGGAGAGCTGAGGAGGTGTCCAACCCACAGCCCACAGGTTGCATGTGTCCAAGGACGGCTGTGAATGCAGCCCAACACAAAATCACAAATTTACTTAAAACATTTGAGATTTTTTTGTGATTATGTGTCACAATGTATTTAATATGTGGCCCAAGACAACTCTTCTTCTTCCAGTGTGGCCCAGAGACGCCAAAAGTCTGGACACCCTATACTATCTGTTGTCACTTCGGGAGCCTTTGTTACTAATGTCACAAATGGAAGAAGACAGACTGTTAGGATTCTTGTTAGGATTCTGGGGCTAGTTAATCTTTCTCTCCCACTAATTCATGAGGGCTTGGAACTCAGGGTTATTTGCTGTTCCTACGGATTCCTCCCATCTCTGACTTATGTCTGTTTGCCACCCACTTGCTTTTAGAAGTGTGTTACCTGTGAATTTCAGATAAGGTTGAGATAATCACCAAATCAGTTTTATTTTTATAAGTTATAGTCCTCTCTGTATAGATGTGGACATCTGCATAGTATTCTTCCCAGGGACCAGATCTATTGATGCTGGGACTGAGTGTAGAAGCACCGAGAAAGGTTCTAGAAGCCCCAAACATTCCCTTCTCCTGTCTACCTGAAATCCACATCATGTACGCCCACTTGCACTAGTTTTGTCATCTATACAATGTTGGCAGTTGAGTGACCAGACTTACTGTTTAAGGGAGAGTTCTTTTGAATTTCTATTGAAACATGAGCTGGAGCTAGATCCCTAGTAACAGTGGTATTACCTTTCGGATAGTTCCACTTGAATGAAGATATGAACTAATCATCCCAATGTATTACTTTCACATCCATTTTTCCAGCTAGTAGATATCTACTGTGACCTAGTAGAGGTCAGGCAGACATTTGATGGATATAGAAGGGGGTATAGTCATTGCTTCCAAGGACTTCAAATATGAAGGTGAGGGCCCTTCTGATGTGATGGATTCCATGTGGAATCACCCTGAGCAGCCCTGGCCCCGATTCTCTGCTGGATGTGCCTCTTCCAGCTGCTTTCCCTGTTGCATCTGTCCTGGTGGAGCCCTGAGTAGATCTTATGCCTGCTATTCTGGAGCTGGTGAATAGTAACTGTCCCTTAAAGGACATTCCCCAGCCCCTGGTCATTCTCAATGTGGCATTGTTTTCAGGGCCTTTCCAGTTTCCTCTGTGATATCTGATTATTCTTTCTTTTCTTACTAGAGAGTTCATCTTGAGTTTCTCCTCTGTTAGTTTCCAGTTGTTTCTGAGTTGGATTTTTATTCTGTACTAATTCCTTGTGCTGAGGCATCATTGTCCTGCCAGTGTTCTTTCAGTGAGCATGGGCTTGGTAGCCACACTTTTTCTTTGAAAGTGTGTCCACTGTCTTAGAGAGGCCATGTGTAGGCACCTCATCTCAGCTGACTTTCTTAATGGAGAACAAGAAGATCACCTGACCAGGGAAGTCCATGCTGTGTGTGTGTCCAGATGGAGAGCAAACAGGGGAGAAGAGTAGAATAGATGAAGGACTTTGGAAAAAGAAGAGAGATATTTTATAATTCCTTAGTAAATGAGATCTGGAGCTAAAAATGTGTCATATTAAAATATTAGTATAAATGTTTATAAATGAAATAAGATTATACATTAAAAATGATGATTTTTTAAACCTAAAGTGATTCCAACAGAAAAGAGATTTTTGTAGTCTCCTTGTGAGGAAAATTTCCAAAATCAGCAGCCCACTGGGTCCACCCACATCTGTGCAAGCATTTTCCACCATTCACTAGAAGGTCATGAGGGCAAGTATTTTAATTGTTTTGGTTTATATATTTTCACTTGCTTGTTTTGTTTTTTTCACAGGTGACACAGAAAATCTAAGTGTTTTGAGTATCGTGTTCTACCTGGGACTTAGCTAGAGCTCAGCTCTGTATGGGATGGTCTGATCCCTGTACCTACACAACCTACTACTTGAAAGGTGAGTAGTAGAACTTCATGCTGTGTGCTGCCTCATACAATTGCACACCACACAACTTAGTGATTGTGTCAGCTGCACATGACAATCCTCTGAGATGTTGGAATAGAGTGAGACTGAAGATCTCAGCAAACATATATGAAGTGTGGAGAAAAGGAAGGACACGTTTGCTCATTGCAAATTAACCATTGGCCTTGCTTGTTGGTCAGTCCATGAGCATAAAGACCGATTTCCTGCCTTTCAACTACTTCTAGCTCAGGTGTAGAGATAAACAAAAGTTGGCAATATCATGCAAGACACATCACGGCAAATGTTGGCACAATGTCAAAATGGTGCAAGTGTGGTTCTGCCTGTCTCTTGGGCGGGGGGTAGGCATTCGAGGTGTGAGAGGAGGATGGTAGGGAAAGGGTGTCTGTGTGTGTAGGGGTAAGGAAGTCATTTCGTAGGCTGCTGTGACAGCAGACTCTTTACCCAGCATACATTCAATCAGAAGCCCAGGCTGTCCAGCTCACCAGGGCAGGGGCCTGAGCCCATGTGGGGATCAAGAGGATTACTTGGTTGTCGTTTTCTTGCAAAGAGTGTGCCATCCTTCCTTCTTTTTCCATGACATTCACAGTCTGTCACTGATCTACTTCTAACTATTTCTAACTTTCATATTTGAAAAATGTAGCCATGTCGATCATGGTCAAAACAAAGAGGAGAATTTGAGGTAGGGGGCTAGAGTGAGAGGGAAAAGGTCTGGTTTTTCACTTCCTGAATTTTCTACTTACCTGTTCCCTTCATTTTACGTGGGTTGTTGAGTTGTGGCCTTTCTATATGGCTATTGTCTACGTGTTTTTGTCAAAAGCAAAAGCACAAGCAAGGGTCCCACCCTACTCGAAGTTCTCAGAGTGCATTTGGTTTACAACGTGTCTCTGAACTTTCTAATTTCTTTAAAAGAAGCAAAAAAATTTTTTTTCCCATCATTTGGATAAAGTGCCCATGTGGGATATTAACATCCATCAATTGTCTGGTGTGAGTTCTGTGTTTGGATATAATCCCCAAGGGCTGGTGGTGTTCACCTCCAGTAACTTCTCAGAGGTCAGGGCTCACACTCACCAGATGCTGAGGTTGTGTGTGACCCTCTGGGGTGGTGGGTCAAGGGAAGGGAATGCTGATGTTCTCACTAATATGACCAGCTCTGTTTGGGACACATTTCCACCCTTGCAGCTTGCAGGACTAACTTCATCTTGGAAGGGGAGAGATAATGGTTTCTTTGAGGAAAACTGCATAGCAGTTTAAATTTCAATCATGTTTAAAGGACCCATCTACAAAGCCAAAGGGGGTTAGGATTGAGGGTAGGAGGTGGAGGTGGGTGTGTGGTGGGGGGAGAGTGGTGGGGAGAAAATGGAGACAACTGTACTTGAACACCAATAAAAAAATTTCAATGTGATTTTCATAAGGATGTATTTCTGTTCAATTTTTTTCATAGCACACATTACTGATCGATTATACCACAATGTCGGCAACCTTGAAGAAACCTGAGAGAAAATTTTAAAAAAAGTCTTCCACAACATGAACAAAATGATCTGTTGGGAGAACTTGACAGTTACTTTGTGACATCTTTTGTTCATCAAAGGATACTATGCTTTAGAAATCAGTCATGCCTTGGCTGAGTTTTAGGCATATATTATAGTAAATCAATGGAGAAAGTTGTTTTATTTGAACTGGGAAGCAAAGAAAATATGAAGTTTGTAAGATCTAGTACAGTGTGTGTCTTTTAGGCACCAGATAATACTTGCAAATAATTCCCTGCCTGAAGCCACAAAGCATGCGTGCAAAGGTGGGTCATGTATCTAAGAGAGCAGTCTCTCTAGAACAGGGCTGTCCATGTCCACGGAGCACGTGCAGCTGAGAGAAGTCTTTCTGAAATGAGTGCTAACCCACTGGCTTCCCCAAATTAGCTGCCGCCTCTGCTCTGGAAGCCTTTTAATAGGCTGTATACAATAATGCAATTACAGCCCCCTGTGTTAACAAAGCAGCCTCATCATCAGCATTGGGTGAAAGCTTTTAATAGGGGTGGTGCAAGGTGTTGTTTTCACCCTTTTCACAGGGAGTTCTTCATTTTCTTTGGGGCCAATTTAGGAATGTCTGTCATGAGATTTCAAGCCATTTACCACTTATACATTTGCTAATTGTTCCTCTGTCTTCTGTGATTTTTAGCTCCAGACCATTTTCTATACATCTGTTCTCACTAAAATCTCTCACATCAAATTGAAAACCCCTCCAAATTATTTCCTAACATCTTCTGCTAATTACCACTCTTTAGAAACCTGGATTTCCATTTGAAATCTATTTCCTTTTGTCTTGCTTATGTGTGGGAAATATCTCTTCTGATATCACAGAAACAACCATTTTTACTGCTAATCTTTGGGTTGCCTGAGTAACTAACTGTAGGCTTAAAAGAAGATCCATTTTCCCTTCCTTCTCCCTCTTCTCTCTCTTCACCATTTGCTATTGCCATCATCATCTCTCTCCTCCTTCCATCCCTTCTTCCTTTCTACTTTCATTTTTCAAATATTCACTGAGGGTCTTCTGTGACTCAAAACCTATTTCCAGCACAGAGAATATAGCACTGAACAAGACAAAATTTGAATTTTGTAAAAAGAGGTTTGGTATCTCCTAAAAGTATATTTTAAAGTTCTGTGTCATAAATGTATATTTTATTATTTTATTTTATTTTGGCTAATTGGAGCATCTAGAAACTTGCTGCTCAAAATGTGCAGCAGTGCCAGGACCTGGGAGCTCATGAGAAATGCAGAATCTGCACAAATAGATGAACCCAGTGGTGGTGGTGTGGCCCATGCGCAGACAGCACTGGAGCCTCATCTGTGGGATTGCTTGGTGTGTGAGTAGGTGGGGTGTGTTTAAGAGAATGTTGAAGAAATTCTGACCTTGGACTTGGCTCCCATGGTCATTTCAAGAACACTGAAGAGTATATAGCAAACACATGAAGAGTGGTTAGTGTTTTAAAACATGGCTATAAGACTTTGGTCAATCAAAAACAAATGTTCACTGTACATGACCCAAGCAAGAACCCAGGAGTTGAACTGAGTTCATCCTGATCCACCCATCACAGGTAGGGCTACGTTTTATCCTGTGTCTCCAATTCCTTGCAGAAGGTAGCTTGAGGAATTGGCAAAGTTAAAGAAACACATTTTTAATTTGTCACCTTCAGAAATAAGAATGGATACCATCCCAAGCTGGGTTATATTTTCCAGAAGAATTTATTTCCTTGTTTTATTCATTGCCTAATAACATATGAAAAAGAAATTCAAGGAGGGCTTATTGAATAATTAAGGACTCAGAAAGTGGTAGAAATTGAGTAAATCTAAAAACTTGCATTTTTCTTTTTTCTTTTTTTAATGTAGAATGATGGCAATGAACCAGAGTTTGAGGTATGTATCAGCATTTTATGCAGACTTATAGGGAGCTTTGATTTTTTATGTGATAGCTACCGTGTCAATTATCTTTGCTGAAAAAGGAGAAAAATTGGAGAAGAGGACGCATTGACGTGATGTGTGTGCACTGGTCAAACATTTCATGAACAATAATTGGTAAAGGGGGCTCAATGGAAATTAATGCCCCGGGTAACCAACCACAGCCTCTCAAAGGACCCACTCTCACTTTAGCACATGGGATTTAGAGAACCTATAGGAAAGATTTCTTGACATATATAGTTATTAAACACCAGAATGGATTATTAATCAACTTTTTCTTGAAGTCCTTAAAAGGAAGATGAATTTCAATTTGCCTGAAACATTTTATAGTGATTGTTCCCAAAGGCAACAAGGTAGCTGCAATTGCATCATTAATCATAGTTGGATCCTTTTGATTCTGGAATTTCATTTAGAAGCTGAACTAGCAGGAAGGCTGTGTATACATATATGGGAAATATAAGGAAAAGGTAAGTGAGACATCTCAGTAGCCATGTGGCTTTGGTTGGGCGAGTATGACTTGGGAAAAGATTTATAAAAGAAAACTCAATTCACTGTAATATTCCTAGCAGTGGATATTCCAAACTTTTTTCCTTTGTGTGAAGGAAAAAAGGGAGAAGAAGAGGGAAGAAGAAAGGGACAGGAAGTAAATGTAAGAAGGAAGAAGGAATGAAGGGAATAAAGACAGGTGGAAAGATAGAAACTAATATTTTTATTTACTCTATATAGCAAACACATTGGCTTTTGTTGTCTGTCAACTCATGGGATATGTAGTATTTGGGTTATTGCCCCATTAACCAGAAAAGCAAAAAGAGATTCATGCTCAAAATTACATGGTAGATGGTAGTAGAGTCAGCAATTAAAGGTACGTGAATCTGACCTCAGAGTGTTTCTCTTTGTTATACCACATGGCCAACTTCACTCTGATACTTGATTTTTCTTTCCAAGGATGCGTCTTCTATTGCATGAAGAAATAAGAACAATTCCTTGTGATCTTATGCAGTACCCCCTTTGTGATGTTTTCCTTCCTCTTCTCTTTCCTCAGTACCAAGGCAACCATTCCTCTGTGCCTCCATTCTTTCCCTTTATCCTTCGTGGATATTTCTCGAGGTTCCTATCTCCCTCCCACCTCCCTCTTTTAACTTCTACTCAGTACTTTATCTTCATTTACTACTCATGTTTTTCTTTTCTCAAGCAGATTTTGCCATGAAATGCCTTTTCCCACAAAGGTCCTGGAATGTTTTTTCCTTGTCATTATTAAATTTATGAGTAATAGTGAACGGTCGGATTTAATCTCTCACCCCCCACTCACCACTGCCCTCCTTGCATTTGGACTTCCACCCTCACCATCCTGAGGAAATGCCTCTCAGGATTTTGCTGATGGGAACTCTTTTGGTCCTCATTCACCTCCTTCTCTCTTCCACTCTTAACATGACTGACCACCTTCTCCTTGTACTGTCACTCTTGGCTCAAGCAACATGGTTTTCATGGCTCTCCTCATTCATCTGGCCAAAGTTGCCTTCCTTCCCCTAAAAATGTGTGTGCTCCCCAAAGTCCTTTCTACCTGGGAAGCTCAGTTTTCTTCTTCTTCTTCTCTCTCTCTCTTTTTTTTTTTTTTGTGATCTCATGTAGTCTTGTGGCCCTAACAATCATCTCTAGGCAGATAATGGCCAAATCTGTAACATTCCTCATGGCTTCTCTTCCAAAGGCCACTTGGGCACTTCTGACTGCCTGATACATTCTTCAGAGTCGATAGAAATGAATCTAAAATAATCACATAAAAGATTCTGCTCTTCCCATTCTTAGTCTTCCCAGTTGAGAGTTTTGGTCACTTTGACCACTCTTTCCCCCTTGTCCACGAAATCTGATCCTGGTCTGTTCTTTCTAGTTTAAATGCAGACTTTTCTAGTTCAGATTCTTTTTACTTCCTGACTAGAGTTTTGTAATAATCTCCTGTCTGGCAGCATAATCACACTTTCTGTTCTGTTGGTGTCTAGATGAGTCAATTCTCCCATTTAAATGAAAACCTTCAATGGCCCTTCTTGATCTACCCACACAATCACTTACCTGAGGGTCACTCAAACTGGTTCTCTCAGAATATTGTTCTAAGTGATGTTAACAGTTAGGCCATGAAAAATAAAGGTTTCATGAACAAATAAGCTTGAGAAATGCTGGGCTAAAGAAAGTTCAATAAGCTATTTCTTTAGTGCAAGACTTCTTGGTGTGTTCAGTACATTAACGAACACTAAATTTCCAGGACTCAAAGATTTCACTGTCCATACGGTCACGTGGTTTCATCGTGTGTCAGTGAGTACATGCATTTATATTCTTGGAAAACATACTCCTCTAACACAAATATTTTCTTATTTTTTATTAGTTTCTCATCTTATTTCTTTTCTCCCTCACTTTTTATATACATCTTACTGACCCCTAAAAACTCTATTTGTTTCTTTTTCCATGAAGCCCTCATCATCCAATAAGATGTTTTAGGTTTGAATAGTGAAAAACACAACTCTCTCCCCCCAAATAAAAATAGGAATTAATTGGTTTAAATCAAGGGTCAAGAAACTATGAATTATAGGACAAATCTGGCCCATTGCCTGTTTTTGTGAAGCCCAAGAAGTAAAAATGGCTTTTACATTTTTAAGTGGCTCAAAAGAAAACAAAAGAAGAACAGTATTTTATGACATGAAAATTATTTGAAGTTCAAATTTCAATGTTCTTAAATAAAATTTTATTGCGACACTGACAATGTATTCTTTCGTATATGTTCCATGGCTGCTTTCCCAGTACTGTGACAGAACTGAGTAATTCTGATAGACACCATGTGATGCATTAAATAAAAATATTTACAATCTGAAAAAATAATTACTGTCTGGCCCTTTACAGAAAAAGTTTTCCTAGCCTTGGCTAAAATGATGGAGCAGGTAAGCAGCCCAGGAGGTAAAGGAATCCACATACAATTTCACCCAGAACTCAAGAGATGGACTAGGTCTCAGTTTTGTTCTCTTTGTTTCTAGGATCATTTCCTCGGTAAGGTTCACCCACATTTCCAAGATAAATGCTAACAGATTTAGAGTCACACGTTCTTCATTTCCAATGTACGGAAAATCAATGACTTTGTCCCATCATTTCCAGAAAACTTCTGAGACTTTTTTCTAAGTAGCTGGCCTTAGGCAGATAACCTCTCCCATCCCCCAACACACCCACAGTTCAATCAACTCTTGTGTCCAGGGGACCGGCAGCCTGGCTTGGCCTGGACCTGAGCTCCACCCTTGGAGCCCTGGGGGTGAAATCAACAAATGTAGAGTCTTCTGTGTAAGAGAAAAAAGGAATGGATGCCTGGGAGGCAGCTGTCAATGCCCATTGTACCTTTTTGTTTTAATCCTGCCCATTCTTTGGAATTCCATATCACTCCTACATATCTCTGTCATAGAGATTGATCTCTTTCTCATTTGAATTGCATTTTAGTGGTAATGTCTTCTTGTTAGACCACAAACTACTTGAGAGCAATGGTCATATTCTATCCAACTTCCTGTTTTCCCAATGTTGCTATAGCTCTCTGTGCATAGCAGGCACTTTATGAATAGACCCTAAATAGAATGAAAAGAACATCCATTGCAGGCATTGAAATATTCCACAAACTCAGGGAAATCAGGACTTGAACTAGGGCAAGAATTCCTATAAATTATCCAAGAAAAGAGTCAACATTAGAATCAGATTAAATGCAGTTATTTGTCTTCAAAAAGTGAGTCAACATGGATGGGGCAGATGCTAAGTTTGACCAAATGCTAAAAAAAGAGTCAGGCTGATGATAAATCTATTGCCTTCCTTTAAAATGCCCCTTCTCTCCCTACCAGAATCCACATATCTCTATTGACACTCCAGAATATTCCTTATGGTTTTCTCCTTTTAGATTCTCAGTTTTATATTAGGGAAGTTAATTATTCATATGTCAAACCCAAGACCTCCTTCACTTACCAAAAACAGATACATTTATTATTGGGGGGATAATAGAAAATAGAAATTTTGAAATACAATGACTATTCACCAATTTATGTTAATATATAGGACTAAGGAAGTAAAAATGTTACATTAAAAAGAAGCTTCTAAAGAAATGTGCTATTATTAGTTTTGTATCTTACTTCATACTCCTTAGGTAAAAGTCAAGAAGTACTCAAATCCTTATTATCATGATGTCTATAATTCATTTCATCATGGACTTTGTGATGTTATGCTTGGTTCCTTCATGATCAAGACTGATTCACTTGCATACTGGACGAAGCCATCAGCTCTTCCTATCAGCTCCTACAGGCCACTTGTGTCCCTCAGAAATAGGACAATTGAGCCACGAGGCTTCGTTTCTTATCTTGGGGTTCCATGACTTATCCTTTGTATCCAAGGAGAAGTCAATCTTCAGAGACTGGCCCAAGAATCAGCACATCACAAAGTTCCTGATATTGTCCTTCCTTAACAATTCTAGTCTCTTTTTTAATCAAATGATATGATTGGAAAAGGTTAGATGCAAATATTATAAAATAAAGTTATTTGGATATCAGCAACATCTTGGGCTTAATATAATCAATATTATGATAAAATATACAAGGAAAATAGTAAAAGTATTGCTGCTTATGAAATGTCAATTTTTCACTTTTTTCTTTGTGCACCATATTTTGTTTTAATCTCTCTATAGTAGTTTCTATTTTGTTCAGACAATTGGGAATTACATCTATGTCTAATTTTCACAAAGCATCAACAGTGGAGGCATCTATGAAGATGCATTTTACTCAAGGTCAGAGGTTATGTTAGAAACTACACAAAAGCAGCTTTATCTCATAGGTAAGTAGTCTAAAATACTACTTTGAATCTATCCTAAAATGAAAGTGTTCCAATAGTATTTTATTGCATAAAATCTTTGAAAGGTTATAATTTATTTTATTTCATTTTATTTATTTTATTTTATTTTTTAAAGATTTATTTATTTGTAGACAAAGGGGAAGGGAAGGAGAAAGAGATGGAGAGAAATGTCAATGTGTGGTTGCCTCTCACACACCCCTACTGGGGACCTGGCCTGCAACCCAGCTATGTGCCCTGACTGAGAATCAAACCAGCGACCCTTTGGTTCACAGGCTGGCACTCATCCACTGAGCCACACCAGCCAGGGCATGGGTTATAATTTATAAGGCAACAGAAATTCTTGTTAACTCTGCATCTGGAGCAAGAATATTTTGCAATGCAAATTTTTGCACATTTTACATTTATGACTGTGAATTAGTTAAACACACAACTCCCCATGCAGTTTGTACATGCAAATCACAGGAAGGAATGTTACTGATCTGATGTGTGGAATCCTCTCTCTCATTGGGCATTGCCTATCTGTAAAGCAGTTTGATTTCACTATGTGAGATGGAAATTACCAGGTAAATTCAAGAACAAAGCTCCCTTTCTTATTCTTTAATCCTTAGGAATTTCTCTCAATACTTCCACTGGGTCTGATCTATGGCAGATGCTCAGCAGGAGTGTATCTTGTGCATATTCAAGATGTAAATTCTGAGACATTGTAGCCATGCCTATTGTATTAGTTTTTAGGATTGCCATAACACAGTACTACAAACTAAGTTGCCCAAGCAACAGAACTTTTTTGGTCTCACAGTTCTGGAAGCTAGACATTCGAGATCAAGTTGTAGACAGGGTGTCTTCTGAGAGTGTGAAGGAAACTGTTTCATGCCTCTTTCCAGCTTCCGGTGATTTGCTGGCAATCTTTGCCTTTCCTTGGCCTGTAGGAAAGGCCACCCTGATCTCTGCCTTCATCTTCATATATGTTCTCCCTGTAATCAATTTTTATGTATTTAAATTTCTCCTTCTTATAAAGAACCAGTCAAAAAAGAGTAGGTCCTTATTCCGACATGACCTCATCTTAACTAATATATCTATGACAACTCTCTTTCCAAATAAGGTCACATTTTGACACACTGTGAGTTAGAATTTCTACATATGAATTTTCAGGGGGACACATTGTTGTCACAATGCCTATGAAGAACAACTAATGCCCTAAACCAAATTTATCCCTATCAACAAAACCTTGGCCTCCACACAAGACAAGTTTAAGCATGCAGGCTCTCAAAGCTGGTGCCGTGTTCTATTTGTGTGGTAGGCTTTTAAAAGTCCTGCACGGTGGGGTCAGGCACCAGTATATCTGAAAGCTTATCACAGGTATAGCCAATGTAGATGGCCACTCAGAGTAACCCTGTCAATGGAGGTCTTCCCAGCCTCATCCCTGTGTGACAGGTCTGCCATCAAAAAATAATCAAAGAGATCTCCCTAAAACAGCTCTCCAAAAGCTTGAGTCTTCACCCAGATCTGATCAAATCTTATTTGGTAAGCCATACTTCATGTGCAGAGTGGCCTGGTATCCTGGCTCAGAGAAGACTGAAAGCATGGAAGCCTGGAAATGGGGAGGTCATTAGAGGGCATCGTGGGGACGGGCAGGAAGTGGCAACATATAACCTGACATGCGGCGGAGAGAAGGCAAAGGAGCCCTACAAGCCAACACAGCATATTTACTATAATGATTTTGAGCATCAGAGGAAGATTAAAGCTAGTTCAACACCTTCTGCCTAAGAAGGCAGAAAAATGCACACCACATTTTTGGAGAGACTTATCAGAAAAAGGTTCAAAGAAATAGTGCAGGAAGGGGTATGCCTCAGTTAACTGAAGAATTAATTCACATGAAATTATTCATTTCCTGATAATACAGAGCTGGGCAAAAGTGGGTTTATAGTTGTGAGTATGTGAAACACAAAGTTTATTTTTGTATTATCATTTGTTAATTATTGTATTATTTTCCATACAAACAACTATAAACCTACTTTTGCCCATCCCTGTACTGGATGAATGCAGTAATTTTATGGAATAAAGCTGCTATTTTATTAGCAAAATTGGATTAAATGTATTTACCCAATTGGCAGAACACACTAATTATCTTCTCCCTGGTCTCGGGTTGGTGAGATTGTATTCAACAATTTCCTGACCTCAGTGATTGGATGTTCATTCACATCCACTGCACAATGTCAGATTCCATAGAAGAGTCCTCCCTTGAGCCAAAGCTGCCAGGACTGCATAGCAGAAAGCTATTGACTAGAATATCAAGAGTTATATGCCATGTTTTCCAGCAGCCTGAAAGCATGCTGGCTCCTGTTGTGCATGGATCCTCCCTTGTGAAATTCTCAGGCTTTCCTGGGAGGATCTGATGGGACTTGTGATCAGCTGATGTCTAGCTTCACAGAGGTCATTCATTCGGACAATCCCTGTGTATGGCTACCTATGCAGCCAGGTATGATCAGACTCCCTCAAGTTATCCACATGCAAGAGAGCTGCTGAGAGTGTCACACACTCCATGCGCACTCACATCACACATACATGTAGTACATGTGTATGCATACCACATACAATGTATATTCCTTACACGTAAAATCCTTATTTATCTACATATCTCACATAGAATGTATACATTTTACACTTACATGTACACACCCCACATGCATGCATACCATGTACACGTGTGTGTGCATATATGTCCATATACACGTACATTACATAAATATGTACCAGTTGGATTCAGTCAGATTGGCTTTATTCCAACACATAAACCAAGGTTGTTTTGATTGCATTATTTGAAACTTCTGCAGAGAAATGTATCAACATGATTTCAGGGTATTAAACAATGGTGACTAAATATACTTAAAGAACCTATAAGACAGCTAGAAATAAATGCAGCCTAAAATGTTCAGGCATGAAGAGATCTTAACATTTTGACAGTGATTGTTAGCATACTGCAGAATTCTAAAATAGTTTAGTGAAATTTCTCTTCTGCATCTGAGGCACACCACACTTGTTACGAACACTGCAGTCATACAGTGGAGAAGGAGCATTTATCTTTTTTCTTTTTTTTCAGTCACCTGGTCATGGGAGAAGAGCTTGTTGGTATAACACTAGACACTCCAGAACAACTGGTTAAGCAATGTAACAGTTTATCTATAAATAAATAGATAAACTGAAACTATACAAGCATAGTTTGAGAAGGGCTGGCTTGACAATAGCACAGAAAATAGGAAAAAAGCAAGGAACTTAATTGCACATAAACTCAACCGGAATCCAGAGGGAGGTCTATCTGTTTAAAACTGACACCTTCCTGAGCCACTTTCGCCTAAATCTGTGACCCAAATCAAGGAGAGAAATAGGTGTTCTCCCCTCTGCATGGCTTGTCTATCAGGAAGCCTCAGGGTTTGAGTTGCCAGATATTCTTTGCCAAGTGAATTAAATAAAAACGACTTTATGACAGCCTCGTGCTGTTAGCCCTTGTAAATGTGGTAGAAAATTAAGTGCAAGACTTTTAGTAACTAAGAGGTTTGTGGTAAAACAATCTTGAAAAGATCTCTTGGAGATAAGATGCAATGTAAAGAATGCAAGAAATACTGACACCTCTACCCACTTCCACAGCCCCTGCTTAGGCCTGGGAGGCACAGTGAAAGGCTTAGTGATGCTAATAAGTAGACTGGAGGGAGGCCAGAGGGGTGTGAGGTGGGGATGCAGGGGGAGCCAGTGCAGGGCTGACACTCCATGCCCAGGGCTACTGAGTACTGCACGTGTACTAATACCACATCTCTGGGGCTCTCATCGGCAGGAAGGAGCAACACAGCTGCCTTTCTCACATGGGTCTCCCCTTGGGAAACTTCGGGTTGTATTTGTCAGGAGTCTCAGTCTCTAGGGAAATTCTGTGGCAGGAAGAGGGCGGGGGCTGTGCATGAGGGGAGTAGGGACAGGAAGCTGAAGAAAGAGCTCCAAGATTGGACCTGTGGGAGACTGAGTGAGTGGCCAAGGCATGGAGCAGGAGGTGCTAGGGGGAACCAAAGTGATGTGCCCACCTAAATGGCAGCACAAGTCATAAAGAGAAAGAATGTCTGTTCAAATGTCTTACCATTTATATTAACATCTATACGGGCACCTCACAGTCCAGGGTGATGTCCTACACCTATATTGTGCTGACACCTATGAAGCCCAATCTCCAGCTCTGGAACCCACGGGCCTGAGGAGCAAGGAAGTGGAACGTCTCTTCCCACAGGTGGGATGTCGGCAGCAGTGGTCTTCACCTGTGCCCAGTGGCCCAGGGCCATTTGCTCTGTCTGCATCAGTGTTCCTTCTAATTTGTTCCAATCCTGGTGCTGAGGAAGGATGTCTTTAATGCTCACATTGGCCAGGACAGTCTAGTTGGGGCCAGCAGTGTGAGAGAGATGAGGCAGATCCATGTCTTTGCAGCAGGCTTGCTGGACAGGACTGCCTTTGCCTCCTAACAACAGGCACAGAGTAAGACAGCCTGGAACCTGAAAAGACCCAACTTCCTGGAGCTCTCCAAGTGGGAATGATTCTGTTTCTCACAGGACTTTGTAGGAGCAGTGGGATGACATTTGAAATTGGAGCTGTGCCTGTGCAAGGGACCCACAACACCCCAAGGCAGCCACATGGCATCTTTGCTGCAAAGAAGGAAGCCATTCCGGAACTGGGAACTGCACTTTTGAATCATGTAACCTCTCAAACTGCAGAGTCATTGAAATGGTGGGACTTGTGCACAAAGTGCAGTGCTGCCTTTTGATGTGTTCTAGTCCTGGTGTGGACATGGCTTTATTTTAACTTCTCCTGTGCTGGAAGGAAGCACAGAGAGGTGTTCCTAACAAGGGGGTGCTAAGATCTGTCTGTTCCCAAGAAGATGTGCAACCCCAGAGAAATGAAATAAAAGAAGGAACAATTTCTTCAGCAAAACACAGGCAATCGGTTATCAAAAGATTGAAGAGGAAAAGAGAAGTGTGTCAAGTAGCACAAAAAACGCATGCACACACACAATCATGTTAAGAATTCATTGGCCACTTTTCTGGACTACACATCATGCATGGTACTTCACTTTCCTCATTTAAAATACTCTTCGAAATGGTTCTGTGTCACTGGCGTGGTTATAGATGTGATGGGCTGTTTTAGTGTTATGATACAGTTAGCTATTTGGCTCCAGACATTTGGTTTGTCAATGGTTTTAGCTGGTTGGTGTAGCTCCTTAGTAGGTGAGGTGAACTCCATTCTTCATATTTAAAAGGGGAACATCTAGAGAGGTAAACTCACCTCCTCAGGTCACCCAGGATATTAGAGTCGAGACCTTTGCATCAGTCCCTATGTTGCTGTTCTGAGTGGCCTTTCTGGCTGAACTGGAAAGGAAGCCAGAGACACTGAATTCAGCAGCATGTCTGGATCAAATGGTGAACTAAATGAGAAGGCAGCGTGGCAATTCATCCTCAAGCTATCTCGCTTCAGACTGTAAACTTCTGTTACCACGCAGAACTGCTCAGGTCTGTGGTTCACAGCATCTACGATTTGGAGGCCAGAACAGCGAACCTGAGCTGTGAACATTAACCTTTTGTCTGTCTCCTGATTGTAGCAGGAATCAGCCCATCTATAACCACCCTAGCCTGGGGATGCAGAGCCACCACCACATGTTGGACAAGGAGTGGGGAAGATAAGAAGAGTGTGTGTGCGCATGTATGAGGATGAGGTTGAAGATGAAGGAGTATAGAGAATGAGGAGGGTATCAAGTAAGTCATAAAATGAAATAAAAGGAGAAGGGTTTATTTTGATTCTATTTTAAATGTTTATAACCAGCAGCCTTTCTAGTTCACCACATCATGGTCCCAATTCTTCAGAAATCAAACAAAAATGTTATGATTCTCAAAGTCTTTGTTATTATAGCTCAGATAGATACAATACACACTGGAAAAAGTAACTTAATGATATGAAGACCTACAAAACGAATACTAAAATATGGAGCTCAAAACAGCAAAATAAACTAGCAAATATAGACACAGGCAAACCCACCCCATCTGGGCTCACCTCACCCAAAGGAGTCATTTCCTACTGTTCTCTTTGGGGTCCTGCAAGGGGTCCTTTCTGAGGATTAGACGTCAGTGTTATGGTGAGTACGGGGCACCTGGAGGGCTAAGCTGCTTGGCTGGCGGCCTGAGACACTACAAGTCTTGTTATAATTGGGAATGGGAGTGGGGGTAATACTTCCACTTGCTCTCCAGGCTTCCTCCTGCTTTGTATTCTCCCCTCTTTGTGTTTCTCTTCCTCTTCCTTTTATTGCTCACCTAAGATCCCCGAAACAACCAGTCATTGAAGCTTGTCATCCATTGCATCGTATCACTCAACTTTCATTCTGTTTGTCTTGGCATTTCAGTATTTGATGACTAGGTTTTCATTCTTGGGTTGCTGTCCTTTGAAGAAAATCTTGTATTATTGCTTTGGGTAATAAATTTAGATTTTTCTTAAAATTTCATCCAACACAGTCTCTATCAGACTTTGAATTCCCACAGCTGCTTGGGAATGGTAAACACAATGTTTGCCTGTGTACCATCAGGTTCCAACTCCCAGGAAAGGCTAAGCCCCTGCCTCTGGCCTCTCAGTGAATGCCTGTCTATCCATGTGGCCCACCACATTCACTATAATGCCATTCAGATATTTTTCCAGGGTCACATCACGACATGCTCTGCAGATAAACTATTTCAACTCAAACATAGCTGTCTATATAGTAACACAACGACCCACAATCCATTTTCAGACAAAACCAACACTTGATTATGAAAGAAAGCCACTGAATTTCTAATGAAGCACAGGAGTGAGGGAGGGTCCCCCAAAACAGATGTTACAAAAATAGACTATGTCATTAAGGCAGCAAAACAATATGAAAATGGGAGGCACTTGAGACCAGCGCCTGTTTCCATAATTTATGGAAATGGCTTTTCCCTACATTTAATGGCTATCAGGAGCTCCATTAAGAATCTGCCCCCTCTCCTTCTTCCTTTATACCCTCAAATTAGAAATCACTACATCATTCTGCGGTTTTTGTTTTAATCCCATTTCATTTATGGAAATGTGATCTGTTGTTTTCTTTGACTTGGATTTAATAGATATCCCAGGCTATAATAAATACAGCAAGCTCAACAAAGCCCAGACTGGAATATGTATCATTACACTTGTTGTTGGCGTGTTGTGTTCACAGTAATAGCACTGAAGGCTGTCTCTATCTGGGGTCATTTCCAAAGAGTCTCCTTCTCCTCCTGGTGGGGGAACTGATGGGGGTGGCATCAGTAAATCTAGAGTCTTTCTCCTGCCACCTCAGCCCCCAAAACTGATTTAGCAGTCCTGACAGTCACCAAGACCCCAGTTTTAATTTTCCCTCAAGTGATTGTTTTGAAAGAAAGACAAGTACTCTGGGCACAAAGAAAGGCATCACTCTGGGCCCACTTTGATGTGAATAAAATGAGTGAAGGGTGAGAGAAGGCACTGGCTGAGGTCATCCTGGAACATACATGCAGGACTGGTTTTGCATTCTGGTAGGGACCACAAAGCCCCTGGTATTTTGTGAGAGCATGAGACCCTCAGTGGTTCCTGAGGAGGGTCCACGTTCTTGCTATTTAGCTTTCCCAGTGTGCATTCTTTCAAGTGCTTATTCACCAAATATCTTCGGATGCACCAGGCTAGACACCAGGGAAGCCAAGGTTAGTGTGACAGGCTCTCTGCTGTGAGGAGTTGTGTCATTGCAAAGGCAGATGATAAAGACACAGAATGGCACAGGAGTAATAAGTCTGCTGGAGGTACCCAGGGAGAGCTCCTCAGATGATGGGTGGTAGGCATAGACTTTATGGGGTAAAGATGAGTGGGAAAGAAAGAAGGAGACAAAGGACTTTCCACGTAGAGAACCAATGACCCACAAAGAATGGAATCCCCATAAGTACTGGGGTGGTTAGGGCCCAGAGTAACAGGACTCCGAGCCAGAGTGTGAAGAGGTGGTCAGTCCAACACCCTGATGATGCATCACAACCTTCATTTTCACTTGGATGTTACCCTCAGAAAATGGGGGCCTATTGGGTCTTAACATCAGGAAGTGACATGAGCAGATATTTGCACATAGAACTTAACTAAGGGGTGATATGGAAGGTGGAGTGAAGGAAGGACAGGAGGAGCATATCAAAATATTGGGACAGCAATGAGGGTTTGATGAAGGTGAGGCCCCGGGAACAGGGAAGTGCTATCTTTGGTGGATGCTACTGAGATGTAATGTACAGACTTGGTGTTGAACCACTGAGAGGAGAAGAGGAGTTGAAGATGATGATGAGATCCCTGGGCTGGTGACTGAGAGGAGAGCAGTGACATTAATTAGGACAAGAAGTATAAGGTTGGGAATAAGAGGTAGTTTTGTTTAATGTCCCATGCAGGGTGAGGGAAAAGGATGTGGTTTATTGTGCTTCGTGTGGAACAAATAGGTGGGCTCTCAGGTTCACTAACCATCCAGAAATCCAGATAGAATTATAACATTGGGAAATGAGCGATAACCACTGAAGGGACAGGAGACACACACTAATTTCAATGCAATCAAGGTAAAGGGAAGCTGTAGCAAGGTGATGGAAGCATCAAAAGTATGGAAATGGAAAAAGTGGAAAACACGCACAAAGTTAACTAACTTAGGTAAATGGGAGACAGTAAATTCAAGTAAATAAAAATAAAAAATATGAATGTGTATAATTTCCTCTTTTTGGTAAGTGCCTTATTTGATAAAGTTTCAACTTTACAGAAATAGATATAAGAATAATATAAATAACTTCTGTATAACTTTCATCAGAACCATCAACTTTTATTATCTTGTCACATTTATGTTATTATCCTCTTTATACATATCTACCATATTTTTCTAAACTATTTGAGAGTAGGTTATACACATGGTAACTCTTTGATCTAAAATATATAGCTCAGTGTGAGTTTTCTAAGAAGAAGGATATTCTCTAAAACAACCAAAGTAAAATGATAAAAAATCAGGAAAATCATGTCCTATTATCTAAACTGTATTTCACATATATATATTTCACCAGTTATCCTTATAACGTCATTTACAGCAAATTTTTCCTGTTCAGGATCCATTTCAAGATCACACGTTTTATTTGGTTGTCATATATAATTAATCTCCTCCAACCAGGAAAGAACTCCTCAATCTTTCTTTGTCGTTTAAGACATAGATATTTTTAAGGGGTTTAGGTTGGTTATTTTGTAGAGTGACCATCAGTTTGAGTTTGCTTAACATTTCCTCATTATTATATTTAGCTTATATGAATTTTTTTTGCCACAAAAATGATGTTGTATTCTTCTCTGTGCATCACATCAAGAGCTAAGGATGTCCCTTTGTCCTTTTGCTGGTACAATTATCTTTGATGATTTCGCCAAGGTGGTGTCCACCAAGTTTTTCCACCATGAAGTTAATATTTTCCTACTGGGAATTAAGTCATTTTTGGATAGATGTTTTGGGACCATAAACATATCCTGTTCTTTGTCAAACTCTCACCCACTGCTATTGGCAACCAATGAGGAGTGAGAAGAAGAAGCAAGAAAGCTATAGAAGCAATGTTAATATTGGACATGGTAGAATTTAATATTAAACATGTAGAGGGATATTAAACCAATGCACCAGTAATGCAACTTAATACCCCAAACAAGTTAAAATTCAGCATACAGAAACAACTGTAAATACAAGCATAATAGTATGGTAAGAGACTTTTATAAACATCAATCAATCAATCAGAAATTTCCCCAAGAAAAAAAAGGGCATCAATTAATTTTAAAAGTTAATTAAAATTTTATAAATACATAAATAAATAATAAGTCGAGGGGATTTTTTAGTTCACAATCCTGGTTATGAGCTAACATAAGTTAGAAATACATAATAAAAGATAACAAAAACCTTGCCTCTTTAGATATTGAGAACCAGTCCCTTAGATAACTCATGGATTAAAAAGAAAATTAAAACTGAAATTGAAGTATTTAGGAAGCAATACAAGAGCATTTTATATCAAAACCTATGGAACAAAATAAGTTTTATATATAAAGATTGTAATAATTATTCAAGGAGAGAAACTGTAAGTAAAGAATACTTGTGCTCATTTCAATAACCTAGGGAAAGAGCCAAAAAATGCAGACAAAAATCAAGAAGAAATAAACAAGACTGTTAAAATTAATGCAATATAAAACAATACAAATAATAACTAAATTAAAATAAATCTAAGTCTGGTTTTAAAAACATCAATATAAGACAGAGAAATCTTTCACAAGCTTCATTAAGCATATTACTGGAATCATAAGCATGAGTCTGTCAGGAAAAAGTATCCATCACACAAAATGCATGAACAGGAAGTTTGGGCAGAGAAATGTATGGCATCTTGCAGAGTTTCTTTACTGTCAAAATGACCTAACAAACTATCTGGGCACTTTTTAGCTGATCTGACTGTAAACACAGTATAATTCCAATACAGGTGATGGACTGCTGTTGCAAAAGCAGTGCTGGAGAACTTGTGTATTGTGGAACAAATAAGTTCCCTCCATCTGCTTTTAGTTCTAAAAGATTCAGTCCCGATCTCTATTGTCCCCACACTTTCTCTGCACACCTCATACATTCACACAGACCCTCCTTTGCTTTCTTGGCCAATGTATGGATGGCATGGACCTTGATGAGACGCATTTCTGTTTTAGTGTGTCCACCCAGATGTTCTGAGCCGTGGCTTTAGGGCTGCCTGAAAGAAGTCAGATGGGTATTTCCGTAAAGGGAAGTTCTTAGGATGTGCCTCATGAGTTGGTATCATGTTTCTGCCCAACACAGACATCTATTTGCATCACTTTCTTACAATACAGTATATGCAGATTATAAAAATGTACAAAAACAAAGCCCTCCCATTTCTGCAAGTAAAATACAGGAATCTCATTAGGCTGGACCTTGTAGACAGGGCCAGGGAACAAGCCACACAAAGATGTAGTTGCAGGGGACAACGTGGTGCAGCACTGTCGTGCCTGGGGGGCTGGCACTCAGTCTCTCTGAGCCCGAGTTTCAGGAAAGCAAGAAGCAGGAAGTGCAATGGTTTAAGCTTGGACTTGGGAACAAGAATGTTTGGATATGTATACTGGCTTTGTTAATCTTTAGTTGCATAACTTTAGTCAAATAAATTTTCATGTGTGCCTCAATTTCCCATCTGTGAAAAGATCACGATAATGTTTTCCTTATATGGAGATTAAATGAGCTATGAGGTAAAGTACTTACACTAATGACTGACACAAGATAAATGCTATGTTTAGCTGTAATTATGTCAAACTAGATCAATATGTGGGGGGATAATCATTTCAATTTGTTTCACACTTGTTATTTTGTTTTTGTGTTGGGAAGGTAAGATATGGAAAATACTGAGTCTCAATAAATCAGGATTTTTTTCTCACAGAAATTATTATGAAAGGCATGTTTTGGGAACTAAACCTCCAGCAATAATGGTGTGAAGGGATTGGGCAATTTCCCCACAGGAAAAAAAGAACAAAAATGGACAAAATATTTAAAAAAACAATTTCAAGGCACTAAGAAACAACCACCAGTAGGCAACAATATGAGGATCATTTTCTCATGAAAAAGTGCTACTGCATAGGTTAGAACGGTGATGGAAAACTTCTTACCTGTGGGCATCTCCATTCAGATCCGATTGAAAAAAACTGAAGCTCCACTTGATGGGGTTGGCAAACTTGGTTTGAGGTGAAGGCACAAGCAGTTACAAATTAAGGAGAAGATTTTGGAAGCAAGAGAGCAATAGAAGGATTGAGATAATGAAGACTGATAAATTATGCATGCTGCTGGGAGACCCCAAGGAGACGGAGTTCAAGCAAAGGCTGGGAGGCTTATGAATCTGTGCTGCTTTGAATGTGTTCCTCACCCACACAGAGCTGGCAGCCAATCATGGGAGTCTTATCAGCCTGAGGTGAAGATATTAACATCTGTCCACATTATCTGAACACTGGACTATACAAGTACAGGGGTGACCCGTATGGATCCAGGCTCAAAAATACATGACCAGAACCAACAGTGATTTCATGAGGCTGGATTTCATAGTTAATGTCCAGGTAAATTGACTGCCTAGTAAAACAAACACCCCTCCCCCCAAATCCTCAGAAGAACAAGACAGATCCAGCACTAGTAATGCTTATTAGTACAGGAGGAACATTCTGGCTGACAGCAAACAGTTGGACCACATCCTGGCTCACGGCGTGCCTTGTGGAACATGTTTTGAGTACTATCTCCCAAGATGGAGAAAAAATATCTTTTGTCCTTAAATTCCCTGTTTCAAGCATATATTGGGTTGGCCAAAAAGCCCATATGTTTTTTTCTGTAAGATAAAAGACACATTTTTCACTTTCACCAATAACTTTATTGATTTGGATATTTTGACTATGTTGGTTATTTCTTGCATAGTGTAACATTGATTGTTCTCAATTAATATCTCAGTTTGATCTCTATCAACATCACTCGTCTACCTGACCATGGAGCATCATCCAGCAAGAAGACTTCATCACGAAACTTTGCAAACCACTTTTGACATGTTCCATCAGTCACAGCACCTTCTCCATACACTGCAGAATTTTTTTTCTTGCTTTTCAGTTGTGTTTTTACTTTTGAAATAATAAAGCATATTGTGCCAAAAATGCTGTGTATTTTCTTCCATTTTCAATATAAAAATGGCTACAATGATGAGTTTTACCAATTTCGATGTTTTTTTTAAATGCAGCTGTCACAATACAATCTAAGAAAAGTGTTTCAAATGAAGTTAAAGACAACTAAACTCTACTAAAGCCATTTTACAGAAAATAATCAAATGGACTTTTTGACCAAAAATAATTTTAATAATTAAATTTATTCCTCCTTAGACTATAAGCTAGATGAGGTTGGGGAGGACATTCTTATCTTCACAAACGTGTGTTCCAGTGCTTATCCCAATGCTCTGTGTGTCCATCGTGTGCAACAAATATCTCTTTAACAAAGGAACGAGTGATTTCTTTTACTCCCGTACTTTTGCTAGCAAGAGCAAAAGGAAAAGGTTGTATGGTTTAACCTCTTCTAAACTACGGAAGCTTTATGTGTTTTTTTGTATATCCTGGACTGTTGACACATCCCACACCATGAAGGCTCTCACTGTATTTTCTCTTTCATTGGGCTAATATCATTCCATTGGCAAAATTTAACCAGTTCATGCTATGTCATGGTAAAGTGGAGTGGAGCCACACAAAATCATAGCTTCACTACTGTGTGATTCTTCATTAAATGACTTGACTTCTTGGAGTGCTAGTTTATCACTCATAAAGTGGGAATCACAGAAACTGGTTTGTAAGAATAGCTAGTGTGGAATACAGGGCACCTGGCACAGGGTTCTTCTTGCTTGTGTGTTTCCATGTGTGTGTAAGTGTGTGTGCCATTACAGTAGTTACAAACTCTTCGGCTTAAATATACACATTTTCTCATCCTTACAGGATTCAATGCTCTAAAAGGCCAGGGTGAGTATATCCACCTGGCAAACACACAATTAAATAAAGAGGGTATCCATCAGTTTATGACCTCATTCAAGACAAATGTTTAAATGATTATCAGAATGAATATCCAAACTGTCCACTTTCACTTTTTATCTGCATAAACATTTTTAAGCAGAAAGAAAATATTTGAATATAATGATACCTTTAATCATGAACTAAATCTTTTCTTAATTTCACATCTGGAGGAACCAAAAGTAATCTTTAGAAGGGAAATCCTTTCCTAGGTGTCCGAGAGCTGCCTGCACCCTGGGACTGGTGGGAGGGTCCCTGCTCAGGCTGCTTCAGGGACTGCGTGGCAGGCATTGCCTGGTCTCAGATCCACAGTTTCCCTGGCTCCTTCCTTTTTGATTTACTGTTTTATCTCTCTGCAACTTGAACCCCTCCCCCCGATTGAATGATTTGTATATTTCTTCAGGGGATAAAAAATCTTTTTATCAGTTTTTCCCATATTTCTGAGAGGTGAGAACCTCTTTTTAACCAGTCATCCAGGTTTTTTTTCCCCTCCATGTCTGTCCTGAGAAAGACCCAGGTCTGTTTGTCTCTCATTTGTGAGGCCAATAGATTTACAAGCTGGAGGCACAGCCCTGTCTGAACATTGCTGGGGGCAGTGAATCTGTGGGGACTCACCTTTTGCTTTTTGTAATGTTAAACTGTTTATATATTTCTCTCAAGTCTACTGGAGATTAATTTTCAGGGATGGGATTAGGAGGGGTGATTTTTATTTTCTTCTTTTCTTTCCCTCAAAGTTTCTGTAATAAACATGCCTAATTTCTACAAACAGAAAAGAAATAATTTTATTTTTGAAAAGACAGCTATTGAGTTCACGGACCTTGACCAGTGACATAGAAGTTGAAGAATCAGGGTGTGTTAAAATTGTACTTTGACATTAATTTTGATCAAAGGCACATCAGGGCTAATTTTGATTTCTAAGAACCTAAAAAAAAAACAAGTAAAATACAGAAAACAGTAGTTTTACTACATTTCAGAAAAATTGGTAAACTAAGGGAACAGGGAGAGGCAGTGTCTTTTTAGAAATACATAGCAGAGCTCTAAAGCTATAATGCTTTTATTTGGAGATCAATCTGTGTTTGAATGTAATATACAAATTAAAAATATTGGTAGCACAAACAGATGATCTCTTTATGTTTTTCTTATGCAATAAATTACTTCCAACTGTTCCTAATGAATTTATGTTTTGAACTGATACTGCATTTAAATATACTGGCATCGAATTTTCTTTGAGAACCTGGGCATGCTGTGCAATGGTGTAGAACAAGAAAGGGCCTGGGCCCTGGGGAAGGGAAGGAATAAGGGGCTGGGAAAATGAGGGGCATTCTGTCTGGTCCAAAAGCTTGTGGCTTCACTTGCTTTCAGGGCCACTTTCAAATAGTCACAGGGGTGGAAAGTACAGCATATCGAGTACAGTCCATAATATTGTAATAACCGTGTGTGATGCCAGGTGGGTACTGGAAATGTCAGGGGAACACTTTGTAAAGTATAAGATTGTCTTGTCTGACTACTATGCTGTACACCTGAAACCAACCCAAAATAATGTTGAATATACACCGTAATTGAAAAATAAAATAAAAGCTGCACCAAGTAATTCATGTCAGTGATAGAAATTAGGGACTCTTGGAATGCAGGATCTAAAAAGTTTATTTGAATCATCCTCCATCTCCTTCCTGTGACCATTAAGCATCTTTTACACCTTGCAGTTTCTACCGTGGTGTAACCCAGTCTGAGTCTGGTGAGGAAAGAGATGGAAATCCCCGGACAATGAAGTGAGGAGGCGTAGCTGTGGGGGGTTGCTAGGGAGCAGCCTCCTTCTCTCAGAACTCCCTGGGAGAAAGTCCTGGGCGTACAGGCTGCCTGGCCCCTTGATGCCCAGATGGATCTAGGGTGAGCAGGTCATTGTCATTCTGCCCATTCCCTGCCAGAGAGTGCACTGTGCAGTTCTAACGTTGTTCCCATCCAACGTCTCCATAGGTTGTTAAAACTGGAAAAGTAAGCCAGCTTCAATGGCAGTCTTCTCAGTTCATTTTTATGCATTTTCTTTTCTGCTGCAGGCTCTGCATGTCCCTTTCCTCTCTAAGCCCAAATACAGCTGCTGTGATGGTGTGAAGCATAAAAAATAGTGTGAATAAAGGGGTGTGATTATGAGAGTGCGTGTTTATGAGTGGTAAAAAGAGCAATTATCAACCCTGGTTTGCACTTTCTGAGACACTTGAGGAGGTTTCTGCTCACGCCAGGGAACCGAGCTGCTTGCTGTCTGTCCTGTTGCAAGCCGACTCCGGACAGTTGCAGCTGCAGCGATTCCTGCAAACCCTAACTCTGGGGTCCACTCCCTGGGAAAGAATCTATTAGGAAAACAGGAAGCAGAGGTGACTGAGGAGAAGGGTGAGAGTTTTCATGCCTAATAAATTCTGTTTCCCAGGGAGTGGACCTTGGAGGCTCTAAGTTTTCAATATGAGTGCTTATGTGTAGTTAACTTTATCAGTGAGCTAGGTTAGGTGTTTTTTTTTTTAATGACCATCTGGGAGTCATTAGTATCAAATTTAATTTGTATAGGTAGAATTATAATGGGAGTGTTTGTCTGGTGTTTGGCATTTTCTCTATTTTAAATGCTTTTTGCAAGGAAGTCATCCATCCATTGTTTCAGGCAAAGCCTTTGTAAGCATTTCTTTGTGGAAGGGTCCTTCACAGGGCAGATGGAGATTAGTGGGGGTTGGTGGTCCAAGGATGCCCCTATTGGTCTCTCTACATGGGGGCTGTTACTCTGCCACCCCCCACACAGGAGCCAGGGCTCGGCTTGTTTGTGCAGGGGCCTGGGACTGACATGAAGGTGGAAGTTGTCATCTCTCTGTCCTTCCCACCATCTGAGACCTTGGGAATTCTGGTGGGGAAAGGCATTCCACCCACAAGCTGAGATACTGCTCCGCATGTGAGTCTTGGGAGACTTGAGATACAAACAGCATGGCCCAGAGGACCAGGTGACAATGGGCATAGAGCCTCCTGTCCCTTCAACAGTGTCTCACTTGAGGGTGTGTTAGGAAATTTCCTAATTGGGGTTGTAAAAATATATGGGGGCCTTGGAAATGAAGGTGTTGTGTAAACACTAGATGGAAATATAACTTATTTTGAAGAACCAATAAAGGCAAGTCTGAGGGTGGAGTGTCAGGCTGAGAGAGTTTTTGTAGTATCTTCCCTCAATAGACAGTAATTCCAGGAAAAAGACAAATCTGCTTTTGAAAATAATAGGAACCACTTAAGTTACCAAAGGTGTTGAATGAGAACAGGAGGAATCTTTGAGACAGCCACGGATGGATCAGGAAGGAAGCCCAGAGCTAGGCAACCCGACCCCAAAGCCAGTGTGTGTGGGCAAGGGCCAGGCACTGGTTCACACCCAGGTGGGTTTCCCACAGCCTCACTGCCCATTCCTTCAGAGTGGCCTCCTGGGGAGTCCCTCCCGGGAGGGAAACATGCTTCCTGTTGGAAAAGCTGTCCCTGATGAAAAGGGGTGGAAGGAAAGAGCAAGGCAGGCAGAGTAGGGAATTTCTGAACATTTGTTGAAATGTGTGGATGGGGGTGGTGAATCCAATGAAACTGCTGAAGACTTTATTCATCTGTCAACTTGGCAAGTATATTGGAAAGTTTTAAAACAGATGAAATGGAATATGCCACACAATCCTTTCTTTCCAGTCAGACTCTCTTGCTAACTTTGTGTCTTAGTTGGCTGGAGCTGCTATAATAAAATACCACAGATAGGGCAGCTTAAACAACACACATTTATTTCTCAAGGTTCTGGAGGGCGAAAGTTCACAGTCAAGGTGCTAGCCAATTCAGTTGCTGATGCAAGCTCTCTTCCTGGCTTGTAGATGGCCACCTTCTTGCTGTGTCCTCACATGGCTTTTCCTTGGTGCACACATGTGGAAGGAACAGGCTCTCCTGTGTCTTCTAACAGGGCACTAATTCCATCCTAGGGCCCTTCACGACATACCTAACTCTAGTCACCTCCTAAAGACCCCACATCTAAATGCCATAATGTGGGGGTTGGGGTTTCAACATATGAATGGGGGATCACAGACATTCAGCCCATAACATTCAGCAAATGGATATGATCTCCTGGCAAAGCAGAAATCCTTAAGTTCTATGAAGTCACTGTGCTCCATGCTCACTTGTGCTCCCCAAATCCTAAGATCTCTAGATCTCTGTCTCTGGAAAGCATCATACCCTTGCCTCCTGGCCCTGGCAGTAGCACCTGATTCTCCTTCCTATCTCATACACTGTCCAGGCCTTCACCTAGTCTCAGCCCCTGCCTGCCACCACTTGCACTGATCTACTTCTCTATGGGTGTCAGAATAAACCTGGAACTGCTGAGAATGTTTGAGACAGCGTTTCCTTCTATCAATACACCAGTCACTCTTCCAGGCACCTAAAACTTCCAGGCGCCTAAAACCTCTTCAAACTTAGTAGACTGTCAGGGCACCCTCCCTTCCATTCAGACACCTGCCCTCTTCTGATAGTTGCTTTTTTACACATCCTTCTTCTCCTCAACTAGAATCACAGCTTTTTCAGGGCCAGACCCATCTCTGCAAAACCATCACAGGGTAGTCAGAGCCTTCATCAGCTCAGAAAGTGATGCTGTGGAATGATTAGCAGATTTCCAAACACTCCTCATTCTCAGAATGGAATCCAGAACTTTCCAGTAAACAACCCATCTTAAAGGGCTTCTGAGCAGCAGCCATCCCAGCAATCACTCTGCTAGGCTGTATCCAGGAACCATTCTAACTACTGCTTAGATAGCATTGCATGATGGTAGTATCTCATATGTAAAGATTAATAGCACAGTTACACATGTTAGATTCATCATTAGGATGTCCAACCTTGGTTCTGGAATTCACAGGGAAGATGACACGGCTGCCTCTCTGATGTTCCTCTGTCTTGGAAGTGAAGATTGGAAATGGAGTTGGTGCAGAAATACGGATGGCCTACAGACATGCCGCAGCAGCAGCGACAGGGAGAGTTCATCTCAAACCTCAGTGAATAGGAAGGAGTCCATTGAGATGAGTTAATCAGGATAGTCCAGAGTGATATTATGACATGTACTTTTTCTTCACACATAGAATTTACACTACATTTGCAAATGTATTTTTTCTTAGGACCCCAGGGCTGTAGAAAACAAATACAATTAGAAAAGAAAGAAGAGTTTTTATTTTCAAGGAATATATAGAAAGTCCAAACTAGATTATATTTGCAATTTTAGCTCTGGTATGACTTTTGTGTTATTGCATGGCAATTTCACCTGAAAATGAAATCCCAGTGTACTCTCAGGCATCTTCATGTACAAGTGGCCTTGTGAAGGGGCCCTGGGGTACATGGTGGTTGTATCATTGCAGTTTGGTGCCAAGGTCATGGTGGCTATGAGGCTGGGGCTGGAGACCAAGAGCATCTCCAAGCAAAGCACACTCTAAAGAGAAGAGCCGTGTCAGGTCATGGGTGCCATACTGAGCTGCAGCTCTTCAGATGAGTTGAGAGCACCTTAGGGCACTGGTGTCACACCCTTGTCCATCCATTGTTGGTTTTCTATAGAAGGACATTATAAGGATATAAGATGTTTATCTTTTTATGTTCTTTATTTTCTCTTCTTCCTTCCAAACTCAGCCCAGGGTTCTGTGGCAAACCAGTCAGAAAACTGTTAAGTCAAAACCATATATGCCTTTAGGATGCAGATCAATATATAAATGTGATAATTTTTCAACCTTTGCAGGTAATCTTTAACATGCCACTGGATTAAACCTGCAAGTAAAGAAACAAAATAGGTTATAGATTTATATAAGTTCTAATCAAATGGTAGCATCCTTTCCAAGTTTCCATTTCAAGGGGTTGAGGTGGTGGGTGCAAAGTCTCCAACTTGTCCTTTGAGGGAGGGTCATGGGACCTCAGGGATGACAGGCTAGGCAGCCTTGGGAGTGTGTGTCATATGTGGAGGGCATGGTTTATCAATCAGCATGGTGCTCTTTGCATATCTAAATTCTGCACTTCAATTTGAAGCAACTGAAGTTCACTTGACACGTAGTGGCAGGATAGTAAGAGAGGTGAGCCTGGATGTGTCAGAAGCCAGGACAGACTTCTGTGCATCCCCACCCACAGCGACCTGCCTGCTACTGTGCATCAGCAAAGGCAATGGAGAGGAGGAGGAGTCCAATGTCCTCTTTGCATCTCTTCTTGTTAACTGCCCTCCACCCCCATTCAAATCCTTATACATTAGTCTAGAATTTTCCATGAAGCAATGTCTTTTGTGGCAGAGCCCAATGTTTCATATCATTTTCCATGTGTCTCATTCAATCTCTATTCAGAGTGGAGACAATGGCAGACAGCTTCTCAGAGAGAGCCACAGCTTGCAATATCACAAAGCAGTGAAAATGAAGTTAGAGCTTAATGTGTCTAGACAGTATATTTAAACAACCAGAAAAGAAGCACAGATACCTCAGGCTCCCAAATCAGTGCTACGTGGTTCTGTGCTCTCTGCTCTGATTTCCTTTTTGATTTTCCCTAAAGAGAGACATGATGCCGAGTGTGCAGATATGAAGGCTCCTGTTTTCTCTTCTTATTAGTGCTGCCTCTCATCAATTCACTGACACATAAGAATCAGAACGTCACCTATAATTAAAAGGCTGTCAACCAGATTGTACCAAAACTGTGTAAAAAACTCTTCCTTGTAGAACTTCCTTACCAAAGGACTTCTTTCACTTACCTCATGACAGCTTGTCCCTAAAGTGCTGCAAAATGGAAGGAGACCTACAAAAGGGACACTTGATACAGAATGAGAAAGTGTTTGCTAGTACATGATGCAAAGGATAGAAAAATAACCATTTATGTGCAAACAAGATATGTCCAGAGACATTGAAATTAAGAACAATCTAACAATAGCCAGAGGGCAGGGGGGAGGGGACAGAGGGGAGGAGGGTTTTCAGGAACTACTATAAAGGACACATGGACAAAACCAAGGGGGAGGGTGGAAGCAAGGGAGGGAGGTGGGTTTGGCTGGGGTAGCGGGGAGTGGTGGGGAGAAAATGCAGACAACTATAACCGAACAACAAAGTAATTTTCAAAAAGAAAAAAAGAAAAATAACCATTTATACAAAATATCAGAACACATCAAGGATGGAGAGGTATGATGGACTGGGAGCCTCAGAGCTGGCTGAATCGTTGTCCCTGGAAAGGCATTGAGGGAGGGATGTTAATGGGCCAGCAACAGGTGAAATCAGGATCTATGCAGAGAGGGCCATGTTGACCTCATTTCTGTGTATTTTTATTCATGGAGAAAAAGGTTTTCCTAACTAAAACTCTGAGGACATAACTCAAAACCTACAAATGGTCTCCATTAACATGTGGTCTCCAGTCTGACAAACATTGTTTAGCTCACTGTTGACCACATTTGGCCTTCTGTCTGTCCCTTTGCTGCCCCCTACCCCACTGCCCTGACAGAGAAATGTCTTTAGAAACCACAGCAGTTGAGCAAAACTCCGGATTCTTAACTTTCAGAAGCAGCCTATTTAATTCGGTTGAAGCTTTTCAGTAGCTGAGGACAGAGAACAAGACAGGAAATAGAAGCCTGGAGAAATTTGGGGGAATAACAAAAGAGTAATTCAGATGGAAAGATAGTTTCCAATCTTGTGATCAATTCTTAATAAACCTTTACATTCCCACAAACAAACCCGACTCAAGTTGTTTTCCTTCACAGAACAGAGACAAGAGTTCAAAGGAAAATAGTTGATTCTCTTTGCTCATAGGACAAACAGAGCTAAACAAACATTAATAAAACAAGTTCCAACTCTCAGACTGAATTCTAAAATTTCATTTCAAGACATTCGTGAAGAATTTTGATAATCTTTTCAATAAAAACTGTATATATCATAGCTGAGTGGGGTGAAATAACGGTCTCTTTATCGTTCTGTCACTGTGTTTGAAATGCTGTGTGTTCCAGCCCAGGAACTCACTCTTCATTCTAACAGTGTTTTGTGGGAAAACCCATAAGTTTCCGCTCGAATGGGGAGGAATTCATTTGCAGTTGGGGGGGAAGACAAGCATCTCAGAGTGGTGCTGGGGGTAAAATATCATGCTACCTTTCCCCATCGGTGCAACTGTCCTCTGTAAGGCTTTCTGAATTGGGTTGTGGGGAAGGGTGGGCAGCGGGGGATGTTAGACTGGGTTTTCCCGATGAAGATATATTGGTCTTTCATTGAATTAACTGCTGGTTAAGGCAAGGGCTCCCTGCAGGGCAGCAGCGTGTGGTAGTAGGTAAGGTGAGGCAGTCTTCACTTCTGCTTAGGCTTTTCTCCCTTAACAATCACACATGAAACCCTAGGCTGTTCCATCCACCTGCACACTGTGTGTGATGTTTTGCATCCCTGTAGAGGCTTAGATTTGCAATTTCAGCACACACATCTCTCCCTTTCTCTTTCTTGTACATGGCAATTCATGTATATTGAAAAGCGAGCACTAGGGAGAGGCATGTCTAGTGTCTTATGGCACAAAAAATGAGGTTATTGCTGAAAGAGTCACTAAAGCTAGAGAAAAGAACACCTGTTTCCAAAACAAATGATAAAAGCAAGGACTTTAGAATCAGACAGTCTGGGATTTGAATGCTTGATCAGCTCTGAAGCTCTGAGACAACCTGAATTTTTAGTTTCCTTATTTGCCAGATGGAGGTAGTAATACCTTCCTGTCTGGGCTAGTGTGGAAATTGGACATTATAAAACAATATGTATGCATAATGAACCAATGTAAAGTGAAAGTTTTATTTGAAAGAGTTGATTATTTAAACCGTAGTTGAAAGAGTACTTATTAAATTAAAGTTAAATTGAAGGGGACATGTATTTCCAGCATCCTGATCTCCTAAATAATCTGAACATCTAATGATTATAATGCTAGTTGTCCCATTGCTTAAAACGGGCTCAGAATTATTTGCATGTGTTAACTTACTAATTTTTTACACATCTATGAGAAAGGAAATGCTATCAACCCCCAGTATGTCACTGAAGCTCAAAGAAGCTGCAAAACCTTTAAAACTTCAGACATCTAAGTGGTGGGATTTGAACCAAGGCAGTACGGTTTCAGAGTTCGTGTTGTTAGCAGCTATGCTATACTATCTTACTTATCAACTAAGAAACAGGTAGAAATGCTGAATATCTTTGAAATATATAGATAAGGTATGAGGAGAGCAAGAGAAAATTCTAGCAATGCAAAAGTTTGGGAGAATCCTGAAAAGAAAGGTGCAAGGAACATCTGCTGTCATAGCTTCCTGGCAGGAAGATGAAGACCAGGTTGCAGGTGAGAGAGGAAAATCCACGTAATGAAGGCCATGGGCCTACACTAAGTCTGTGGCCTGATATTATGATCCTTGTAGAAGTATGTGTTCAGTGAAAAGATTGGGGAGTGCGAGTCTGCTGATTTGTTCAGAAAACAAACAAGTAAGCTTGCTTGCCTTCACCTGGGCCTTGACAGGAGTAGAGGTTCTTCCAAAGAACATGTAATATGGGCTTGGTTACTGGTTCAAATTTATGTTACCTACATCTGAAAGGAGATTAATTGGCATAAAAGTGGCACAGAGCCAGAATACCACTGTGGCAACCAAAACCCCCCACAAAAACCACATTTTAGGGACTCACTTCCTTCTCAGTCTGTCAAGAATTATCATATATGGCACCCACTCAAGTTTAAGTCACAGTCCAACACACTAAGAAGATGACCTACTGTGACGTGAGTCAGAAGACAGGACCAAGTCAGGGGAGATGTCCGAGAACGGTGGATGGTAGAACTGCTGTGGGGGATCTAGGAGACAAAAACACTGACAACAGTCAAAGATGTGATGAGAAGGCAAGGAAGGTCTGAGATATGACCAGTTACAGGCAGATGTGACAATTGCTAAATAACCAACATGAAGAATCCATTGAATTCTGGAGGTTATAGAAAGTAAAAGAGAAAGCTAATGACCTGTAAGATTGCCTAGGAATTCCCTCAGTATTATCTCAGTATATTATATCCTGCTAAAGTAATGTTCAAGTATCAAATTATGGTAAATACTTCTGAATGTACAGCAAACCTACAGAAGCATTACAAACCACACACCCTCCCTGGAAGCATTACTCCCAACTTACTGTAGCAAGATACAAAATGAACATAACAAAAGAGAGAATGAAGAACACACAAAAGCAATATGCAAAGCAATACTATGCAGTAAAGTCTGTGACTGATTCTGAGTAATGCCTGGAAATAAATTCACAGAGGATTACAACAGGAGAGATGATGGGGAGCAGAGAGGAAATTGGAATATGGGGAAGGTCTTACACTGTCAGAGGGAAAATGAGGTGAAATCTAGACGTAGATCAAATGCTTTTATAGAATTAACATTAAGGGCACTAAAACTGAACTCACAATAAGAACAAAATGACTGCACAAGGAGTCAATTCTTCATGAGACAGGATAGGAAGATAAAATGCAGAGCACAATTAAGCCCCCAAAACATAATGCTCAGAAATAGATTATAAAATATGAAATGTTTAAAATTATTAATGAGATTCTTAAAAATATAAAGTTCATGATGTAAAGGCAGGCCACTATGAAAAAATAACTGAAGAATACTTCTAGAAATAAAAAGTGTGATCACCAAAAAAGGAAAGGACATGAAAACAGCATGTTTATACATTTGAAGAGACAGGAATTAACTGGAAGGCAGATATATGGAATTACCCAGAATTAGACAATCAGATAGGGAGAGATGGACATTTATGAAAACAACTCAAATTAGCATAATAGGAGAAGAAGGTTTAAAACATTTCTAATTAAATTTTGGGTTAGACTCAATTTTCCAAGAAGTTCTGGCTAAGAATTTTTCAGACTGTTGAGATTAGGTAGAGGAGTCCAACCAAGTCCCAAACAGAATAAATTAAACACAAACAGATCGCTTTGCTACCTCTTAACATCAAATATGAGGAGAAAAAGAGAAATTACTCATAAAGGGATAACAATTTAACTGATATCAGGGTGTTTATCAGTATCAGTGTAGAATTCTTCAAAGTGCCAAAGACATAGAACTAACAAATTGGAACCAGAAAAGTAAAGACACAGAGAAATGATCATTAACAGACTCTCACTGAGCTGTTTTAATGATTGGAATCAGCGATGAGAAAATTTAATTCAGAATGAGAGAGTTGGATGCTAGAAGCAACAGTGAGCAACGATACTGAGTAAAGATGTTGGTACATCTAAACAAGTATTGACTCAATAAAATACAAACGCAATTCAATGCAGTAAGGTTTTCAGGTGTGAAAATAATCACACGGAATACAATCCAGACTCCTGCACACCCCAGAAGACACTCGGGATGGGGAGTGGGGGGGGTCCATGGTCACCTCTCTGACACCATCTCCCACCAGCTCTTGCCACTTATTTTGCTCCAGCCACACAGGAGTATTCCATTAATTAGTTGTAATACTTTATGCATATTGCTTACATTTTCTAAGTTTAATTCACCTTAGCTATAAAATGGGTATAGTAACAGCTGTTCACAGATTGTCAAAAATATTAAACAAAACTTTGGGGAGCTCTTTAAACTCACTACATAGAACCAAGTCGATGGAAATCTGCATCTGACACTTTGAATCCCTCAGGGCCACAAATGTTGAGTCCACAGGCGATGTGGCAGGGCACCGTGCCCACTCCAAAGCTGCCTGACGGAGACCAGGAACTGTGCAGCATGCCAGGTAGGTATGTCTTGTGCAAGAATATGGAAATCTACAGAGGACCTGTTAAATAACACAAATGTCATGACCTTGCTCGAAGAAAATCCTTTGTCTGAAAATCTAAATCATTAAACACATTACTCTGGATTACTCTCAGTATTAAAAAATTACCTGCAAGGTTGCTTTCAGTACTAAACCCTCCTCATGCTTTGTATCAAATTCACATGCCCAAGCGCTTCCATGCAAAATTTCAGGGGCATGTCTCTTCAGTCAAATCAGACAAACCTCCCAACTCAAGTTCCTGGAGGCTGACGACCAGTGTTTCACGAACTGCGGAGAAGCATAGCCTGAGTGAAATGGAGGAGGACTCAAGGAAACAAAGCCACCACCCATATCCTTTCTCATCATGTCTCATCTCCACAGCTCTTTTTAACACTGGTGATAACAGAGGTGTTAATTTCTAGCACACAAGTTATCCTCTGACACTTTGCTCCACTCCTGTCATGACATGGGAATTGGTGTTCTTCGGAAACACAAATGCCTTCATAAAACAATGTCGTGTTAACTTTGCTTTTTGAGGCTTGGATGAAAAATTGTGTTCAGCACAACTCTCCCAGTTTCAAAAGATTACAAAACACTTTTATTTCAACAGGAATGATTGCAGATGTTGATTAACATTTGTTAAGAAGGAAAATTTTGACATGAACTGGAAAGTTAAAAAATTATATACAGGAGGAGGGAGATTATGAATACAGGAGTTGGCAGGGAAAGTGTGTAGGTAGCTGTTGCTTTCTCTCCACCTTCTTTTGTGTTTATATTGAGTTTCTGTGATGCCTCCAGGAGGTTTAGGCTCTGACATAATTGTGCATGTGTGCAGGCACACACACAACTTTAGTTATATTGAGAAAAAGAAAATGCATCCATATGATGATAGTTTAACTTCCTCACAAATGCAGTACCATCTTGGCCATTGTATGCTAATTTATAATTTGTGGTTATTCAACAGGATAAATCTAGGCACTTCCAGGAAGGAAGGACATTGGTAGCAAAATAACTATGCATATAAATTGGCAAGCCAAAAATAGCATTTTTTTAGATTGCCTCCAAGCATATTCAAATCACCCAAATGCTTGTCAACAATTGATATATGCTAGTTAAAAGAATAAATTAAAGCTCTTTATTCAAGTATCAACCAATGCAATTTACATTTCTTTAAAGACGTTCAATAGTTCAAACTTTGCATTAATTTCTCTAATGAGATCTCTCTGACTACAATTGACTTATGCACATGTAAGTACACATACTCACACCTACGTGCAGGTATACACCCTGCCTAAAGGACGATTTCTCAAACCTCTAACTTGTGGTACTTATGGGTGTCAACTTGAACCGTAAGTTTATCATCATTATATATATTTTTCACTGTTATTCTAAAATTTTTCTGCCTTCTTGCTTTAGGCTTAATATCTTATTTCTATTGGTTGGTTATAGGATATGAGTGCTCTAATTTTTATCTTTTGACATCCTGAAGAGGCAAATGTCTGTTTTACTGTGTACCTCACCATACTTGGAGATTTGGATTCAACATAGTGATAGAATTTGGGAATATAATTTGGGAAAAAAGCAATAAAAGCAGACTCATAGGAGCAGGTGTATCATTGGGAAGTTCATATGTGGTTTCCATGTGATGTAGGTGAATTCTTCTTGTAACAGGTGTGTTACTTAGGACATAATCAGAAGGCAAGCACACAACTCTATGAGACTAGTTTACCTCTTAATTCTGATTCTCAATTTCATGGGAAAACAGTTTCTTGACATTCAGATTGATTCCTAAAGAATCTTTCTATGGTTGAAATTATCATCCTGCTTTTTCCATTTGCCAATTTAAGGTAGCTAAATGGTTTGGGGGGATTTTCAAGGTGAAGGCAGCCCACTGAGTCATGACTTTTCACAGAAAGGAACCAGCCAGGAGCATCCTGAGATAAAGAAGGAGCTGAGTATCAGCAGACACTGACTTATGGTTTGAAGACTGACTAGCTGTGACTCAGATGCTTAAGGTTAAATCCAAGAAAAGTATGAAAGCTAAGGGTGTGCACAATAGACATGAAAATAAGAAGACAACTGTCAATGGGACCATGGAGAATTGAATGCTATAAAAAAAGAGAAATTCTCCACAGCTAAATGGTATCTTTCTTGGCTACTTGAAAAGAAAGGGAAAGATTTCTGTGAGCTCAAGTAGGAATCAGAGGAAAGACTCTTTGGAAACACAAGAGCTCAATAAAGCTCTCTTTTAGCATTTCTCAGTAAATAGTATGTCACAAAATATCACTGAGATTTTATGTAAGAACCTATCATGTTTTTGTCTGTGAAGCATCATACACATCCATTTGTCTACAACTTGGTGGTCAAGAACATAACTGAGTTGGGCTTCATGTGTTATTCTGAAATCAGAGGAGGAATGAAGACAGGAGTAAAGGAAGAAAGATTACATAGTGTGATGGACAAGGGTTTAATTTTGAGTTAGAAGGTCAAGGTTTATCTGCCTATCTTCCTACTTGCTGGCTGAATGGCTAACTTACCAACTGAGTTCAATAGGTATTTATTGAGCACACTAAGTGTCACATCAATGGATTGAAATGTTCAGGAGGGTTACTTTACGGGTTAGCTGGGAGTTTGGGGAAATCATGTAGCCTTTCAGAATCTTAGTCTCTCCATCTGTAAAATGGAAATTAAGTTACTGAGTTCTCTGGGTAGCTAGAATTTGGATACACACAGTATGTATACTAAAATAATAATTATGGTAGATAATGAAAAAGAATTATATTCCAGGCACTGTGCTATAGGCTTTATTAATTCTATCTTGTTTAATTCTAAAACCACCATATGGAAACAAGGATGACCTTGGAAGCTTTCTCTGAAAGTTTCTCTCCTATGGGCCATCCCCTCCCCCAAACAAGAGGTGCTGTGCCCACATTCAACTTCCTATAGGCCTGGCACCATTGTTCCTTAAGACAGAGAGCAATAGGTTCCCACCTGCTCTCTGCACAGCAGGTGCACTGTTTCCTCATGCCTCCAGGTGTCTTCTGGCCCAAGCATGACTCTGTGGGATGCAGAGGGAATGGAGGAGCCATGCACCCACGGTCCTTCTGGGCCACTCTAAGAGATGCAGCAGCAGCTTTCCCTAAGCCTTTTCATGACAGAACACACAGGTAGATCCTATCATGATAAGAATTCCCAGATTAGGACACCAAGGCACAGAAAACTAGTGGCAGAAAGGAGTCACCTCCTATCTCTCTCCTTGTTTGATCTTGCCCTTTAATGCATTGTCTGTTTCCTTTCTTCTCGTCAAATGTTCACATGTACCTGTGGTGATAAATTCACACACCCAAATGTTGTATGACCTCTGTCCTGATACATCATGTCTACTGGACCATTTGCACAGGCCAGGAACTAGGAGTCCTTCCTTAGCCACAATCTTTCTTACCATATACGTTCACTGATGACCTGAGATGGCAGATCATACCTCTGATGGTACATCATTACTCTCTTCTTTTCCTCATCATGTTGGTTCAGGTTGACAGAATCTCTCATCCTGACTGATGCAAAGCCTCCTAAGTGACTTCACTGTCTCCACTCGGCCATCCTCCACCCTTTGTAGCATCACAACTGGTGCATTCTGTCAAAAACACAAAATGGATGATTTTACACTTCCTTAAAAAACACTTCTGTGGCTCCCCATGGCCCTTAGGATTTGGCTCTTGCTTATCTTCCCATGCTTCCTCTCCACCTGCCTGATTTAGCCACTCCCCACATTTAATCAATTTCCAGATTCCACTGAAATGCTTTTGTTCTCTCAGTTACCTTCAGACTTTTTCACACGTGACAGCAGAATCTCACAGGGCACACTTTCCTGGCCCGATCCTCACCTAACTCCATCAGATCCTACCTTCCCCGACCTACCCCACTGACTGAGTGAGATGCCCTCCAATGAGCTTTCCCACAGACTGAGTGAGATGCACCTCTAATGGGCTTACCAGCTTTAGCATCCATAACAGTAGAGGAGTCACCTGTATATTTGTATCCATGAAGGAGTCCATCTTTCTCATGGGAGTTTACTGACATTAATATGGTTTTGGGATTGCAAACTCTTATGTCATTTTACTACCTAAATGAAATTCCATCCCATGGATGTGTTATGGTTTATTAAGTTATTTTTAAGTTATATCAAGGTAGAAATGTAATGAGTATGGTAGAAAAATTTAAGGTAGATATGTACGATTGAAATTTTGTGCTCCATTTCATGTCATTCTGAAATATTTGTATATTAGTTGTAGACTTTCCTATTATATTTGCTGAATATTTTAGCTACATGGTTAGTTTCTTAATAACTATGTAAGAAAACAGGAGAAAAAAATACTTGTCAAAAGTTATTGAGCTTGTTATTTTGAAAAAAAAGTCAAACTTCCAAAGCCATTTAAGTTTGCATGAATGGAGGCTGAGTGTCTATTCATGGAAATTGTTTTACAATAACATTTGGGGCTGATAAGAGTCCATCCTCAGTATTAGGTGATCCCTAAGAGGATCCTATTTTCAGATAGGTGTCATGAAACAGAGACAAGATGCACCTCAGGGAGAGCTTTATGATCTTTACTCCTGGTTTGGAAGACTTTGTCAAGAATGCCACAGAAGGGACTTCTGGGTCAGGTTGTAGATTAGTTTGTCTCTAAGTTTGCTTCTGGCTTGAAGACTCTGGAATATTTCATATATAACATATTTATAATATACCTCTTTAGGTGATGTGAGAGAGAGAGCCTGTACACCTATGAATATTAGACACCTGTATGCACTGCACTAGACCATCCATGGATCTCTGTTCAGAGGCCTCTGGCCAATTGTTTCAGACCCAGCCCTAACCACTATGCTGCTTCATCTTGTATAGTCTTCAACAAACTTCTTTTGAACACAATCCAATAGCTTCATGCTTTGTGTGAGCATCCCACACCTTGTCTGCCTCCCACCTCAGGGTCTCCCAAGATGTGATGAGGGCCCCATGCATCCACCCAGACACACAGGGCAAGTAATGCCCTATGGAGATAAATATCCACCAAAGAGAGAAAGAGCTGAATGATGTATTCTTCCTCTTTTCTTCTCTAGAAATATTATGCTGAGAAGCAGAGATTGATATAGTCACTAGAAAGATGGACCCACAATTTTAAGTAAATGGTTGTACTTAATAAAAATGGAGATTGGTTTGAAATCATACCTTCCATAGCCTTACTACTACTCCCTAGCAGTAACTCCCTAGCTCCCTAAAATTAAGTAGTAGCACACAGCCCCTTTGTCTCAGACTCTGTTGTCTGATTCCCAAACCCTGTGCATCATCTTAAAAAGATAATGTTAGATTGAGGTGTAAAGACTAAACAAGAAAGAGTCCTGGGAACAGCAAGGAGATGGTGATTAAGTCCTACTGGGACGATTAGGAAGGCTAGACTGAGAGGAATCAGAAACTGAGTATGGAATTGCAAGTGAAAGTCAGCATTCAAGAAGTAAAGTCAAGCAACATGGAAGACTTAGACTGGGGGTCCTATATGTTCAAGCCAGGCTCCAATTAACAAACAGACAGTGCCTGTACCCTCTTTTTAGTGCCCTGTGAAATGATGGGGTGCAGGTTGGCTGCTGAGAAGCAGAGCTGACTTTGCAGCTTCCACAAGACTGGAGTGTTTCCTGGTGCACACACCCTGTGTGGCCTTGTTCGCAGAACCAGCCTGTGGAGGTTTACAGGGGCACTACTACACACCCATGTGGATTTATGGTCCTCATGATCATTGGACTGCCAGATTGGCTTTACCACTTTTTAATACTTTTGAATTCTTGAGCTTGCATCTGAGCAATAGCTTGGGTGTGACAAGCAAGGGAGAGGAACATGTCAGCAGGAGACACATGTTTTTCTGTTCTTGTGCATTGCCTCCCTAGAGGAAGGTGGGTTGGAAGTGATGTTTCAAGGATAGGCTGTTGTGTCCTAAAACCCAGCTAAATGCTCCTTTTAAGACTTTGCAGGGAGAGTGAAGGATGCCAAGCACCTATTAAGTGATAAAAGATTTTCTGCCTGGAATTGTGTCCAAGACGCCAGGCTATGCTCCCCAGAGGAGGGATGAGACTAGAGACCTTGGTGAGCACAGTGATGAAGAGGCAGGTGAACAGCTCTGGATGGTGGTCACCCATTGTGACTTTCTCCATTGTGACTGGGCTCCGGGTTACAGTGATTTCTGCATAAAAGAGACACCAGGAGGTTCTTCTTCTTTTTAAAAAAAAGTTAATGAATTTATTGTGGTGACATTGGTTAATAAAATTATATAGGTTTCAGGTGTACAATTCTATAATACATCATCTGTATATTGTATTATGTGTTCAACACTCCAAGTCAAGTCTCCTTCCATCACCATTTATTCCTCTTTTACCCTCACCTACCTCCCCTCATACCCTTTTCTCTCTGGTAATCACTGTACTGTTGTCTATGTCTATAATTTTTTCTTTGTTTAATCCCTTCACCTTTTTCACACTAGGAGGTTCTTAAAACTGCTGCTCAGTACTTTCATTTACTGAGACTGGCTGTAGGTAGGGATGTTATAGCTGCAGACCAAGTGGAAACAACCCAAATCAAAGACAAGGCCTGTGGCCTTGGGGAGTTTCTAGGTGAATGTGGCAGCTATTCTTTTTGTTTCAAAGATGAAGGTGACTTTCCACTCTAGTCTCTGCTGTTGAATTATAAATAACGAGCATTGCTAGTGCATAATGATCTGGAGCAGGGATTTCTTCCTGAGGAACCATATGTCCCTGGAAATTGTACGGAAATATTTTATGTTCACCACCCTACGTCCATCCCTGAGAGAATTTCCAAAACTTTCTCAGAGTCTCGGAGGGGTCTGTGAGCTCAGGGGGATAAAGAATGACTGATTTAGAAAGTACAGGCATTACTTAATCTGACTGTGTCTTCAACTTTCCTCTAAACTGGAATTCAAAAGGAATTCTGATGGCCCTTACCTACTGTCAATCTGCCTCTGATTGTGTGTGTGTGTGTGTGTGTGTCTGTGAATTTTTTTCCAAAATAATTTTCTCTGTATTGAGAAAACAGGGCTCCCTCAGGCTTGTGTCTGCTGAGTCACTGACATCAAAAGAAAATTATTTTTCTTGTCTAAATATAAAAACAAAGATTTAAACTTACCTCTGCAATTAGATAACTGAGAAATCAAAATCGGCAAACCCAGGAATAAAAAAGAAAGTTCTTGATATAAGTGTATTTTGCCCTTTGTCAGTAGAAAACACATGAGCAGGTAACAGGATCCTTTGCAGTCCTATGCGTAGCCAAGCCCTTGCCTAGGCACTTGCCTCTTTCCTCTGTCCTCTCTTGTGGTTCTGTGCTGCCTTGTGTAGTCACTACAGCAGGCTGTAAATGTTGTATGAAAAAAAAAAAAAAAAAAAAAAGCCCTGCCAGGGCACTCAGCCAGAAGCTGCTTCATGGCTATTTTTGCTACTGAGGTGCAGCGGTGACTGGGAAAGCAGAGCTTACGGAGAGAGAAATAACCACCAGGGACACTAACTGATGCTTTTAAAAAATCAATGTTGTTCTTCCTTGCTCCTCTTCCTTTCCCATCTTGTAGGAAGAATGTCAAACAAAATATTTTGACAGAAACAAACATGTTAAATAAATCAGCTCAGTCATCCTTTAAGCCAGGTTCCGCCAAACCATCACTTGAGGATGTTAATCTCTACCTTCTTAAAATGGGTGACCCATCACACAGTCCCCTGGTCCTCCACTTGGCTTTGACCTAGACCAATGGGATTTTGATTGAGATTGCTTTGATTCAGTATCATGTAAATTCATATCTTAACAATATTGAATTTTCTTATCCTTGTATATGATATAGCTCTTTATTTATTAATTGTCTTTTAAATTTACCTCAGCAATGTGTTGCCATTTTCAGTGTAGCATTCTTTTATATCTTTGGACAAATTTATCCTTTATTATTTAATTTTTTTGATGTTAGCACCAGTGGTATTGTTGCCTTAATTTCAATTTCCAATTATTTATTGCAAACACATAGAAACACATGATTTTAGTATATTTTTTTGTACTCTGCAAACTTGTTAAATTACTTATTGGTTCCTGTGAGATTTTAAAATTTTCCTATGAAATTAAAAAAATTTTCCTATGGAGTAATTAAAGCTTAAAATTTCTTTGTGAAAAAGCTTATTACTGAAATTTAAAAAATAATGAATATAGAGCTATTTGAATTATCTATTTTTCTATGAATGAGCTTTGAGTGTTTTTAAAGAAATTTATCTGTTTCATGAAACTTTTTAAAGTTTATTGGCATGAAGTCAACCTTTGTATTATCCTGTTATCCTTTTAACATACATAGAAATAGTAGTGAATGCTGCCTTTTTCTTTCCTGATATTGGTAAAATGTATCTTCTATCATTGTTTGGTCAGTCTAGCTACAGGTTTATCAGTTTTACTAATTTCTTAAAGAACTGCTATTGATTTTATTGATATTCTTGGGGGTTTTTTAGTTTCTATTTTCTTGATTTTTTTCTCTGATCTTTATTATTTCATTTTCTACTGAATTTGAATATTTTTACTCTTTTTTTTCTAGCTTCTCAAGATGAAAATTTAAGTCATTTGTTTGGGAATGTTCTTTTTTTCCCCCTATATTGGCATATAGGGCTTAATAAGTCCTCCTCCAAGCATTGCTTTATTAGCATTCTACCAATTTTATTATGTAGTATTTTCAGTTTAATCCAGCTCAAAATGCTCTTTAATTTTCCTTTTAGTTTTTTCTTTGATGCTTGGGTATTATTCACTTTCCAAATATTGAGGGATTTTCCACAGATCTGTTTTTTGATTTCTAATACAGTTCATTGTGGTCAGAAAACATACTTTGTAGAAATTTAATTCTTTTAAATTTATTGACTTGTTATATTCATTGAATAAGATGCATCTTGGTAAGCATTTTGTAGACATTTAAGGAAACCATGTATTTTTCTGTTTATTGGGTGGGTTTTTCAATGTCAATGAGATCAAGTTTGTTGATATTGCTGTTTATATATTATACATTTTTACTGATTTTCTGTCAACTTTATAAATTATTAAGAGAGATATTGCAATATTTTAGTATAATAGTGAAATTATCTTTCCTCCCACCTTTTGAATAGGTGATATTTTTCCTATTCATTTTATGCCTGGTAAACTTTCACTGCATGATAGTCATTTTGAATTCTACCTTGTTGCTTCCTGCATATTTGTGCATTTCTACAGATTGTCTTGAGCTTTATTCTGAGGCACAGTTAAGCCACTTGTTTTTAAGATTTTATAGGACTGTAGCTGTGCTCATTTCAGGGATAACTATGTCCCTCTATGGAATCAACACCCTCCTGAATGCCCTGCCCAGTGTCCTCTGGGTCCTGAGGTTTTTCACTCTGGTTGATGGAACAGGTACTTCCCTGGCTCATGTGAGCACAGGGCACTGTTCTCCAACCCTAATGGGTGGTTCTTTCCTGGTCTTGGTTATTTTCTTGGACTTATAGGTTGATCAGTACAGAGCCAAATATTTGAGGAGGCCTTCTGTATATTTCTGGGCTGTGGCAATTATAGAGTTCACCTCACTTGTTTTCTGTCTACCAAGGATCACTGTCCTTTGTCACTTGACTTATAGAGTATCTCCAAAACCATAATTTCCTCAACTGTGTTAATCTTTTCCCAAGAGAAAGGGTATATTCAGTCCATATGGTTGATTCTAGATTGGCCAGAAGTGGAAGTTGAGAATCTGAGTCCTTATGGAATAGTGGGTGTCAGGACTCCTTGGATCCCTCTGGGACACCTGTCTGCCCATTGACCTTTGCTAAGGAGACTGGGCTAACTGCTTTGCTCCCTGGTATAGTGACTACTGAGATACAAATGGTATCTTTTTGAAGTACTTTTGAAGACAGCTTTCTATTTTGTAAAAGATAGCTAAGTAAAATTAGGTAATACAATTTTTAAATCTACTTATTTTGGTTCACTTAAGCTGCAAAGCATGGCCATAAAGCAAATAACTGAGTGAGTTGGCACTGCCAATGACATTTGGCTGTGCCTCCTCTCAGGCTGCCTATCCATCCTCAGTGACATTCAGACAGATCAGGGGCTCAATTAGAAATCTGCTATTAGATATTAGGGATGGCTACTTCCATTATAATTATAATTTAATACTCACAGCCCAATGGCTCATCTTGTTCACCCCCCCCACAGAGCATCCACATCTGAGTTGGAAAGTCTGTGAATAAATTCAGATTGAGGACTCTTTCTATTATTGGTGACCCAAATTCCCTGAATGAAATAAAATAATTTCAGAAATGAAATAAGAGCGTTCACAGGAACCACTGGTTCCTTTTCAACATTCCAATCTGTATTAGATGCACATTCATTTTCTGAGAAAGAAAGCTTTGTGTTCTGTTTCTAAATCTGATTGGATATAAGAGAAATATTTGTTCAGCTTCTCCTTGATATAAGACACAAAATCATTTCCCAATTTACTAAACAAAGAGATGACTTGCCTCTATCTAAGATATTTTATTACTCCTAATTTTCAAAGATCAAAATGACTGACTAATGGGTTAATTTTAATTCATGATTCTCCCCTTGACTAAGGATTGGGTATAAACTCTTCACAAAAGTACCACCATGCAACTAAGATACTATTTTTTTCTCTCTCAGAAATAGAACTGCTTGTCAAGGCCTTGAATGCAAATATTGGTTGTAATACTATAACCCTCTACCAAAGTTATTTCCTACAACTTGTCAGAAGCAGGATTGGCTGGATTACAAGTCCAATGCCTTTGCTAATTTCTTTCTAATAAATTCATGTGGGAACATTAGTAACAGGAGTGCCCAATTTCATCTTTGTCTCCTAAAATTTGTAATGCTTGAGTTTCAATCTTTAGATCCCATTTTTCGTCAAGGTGTTAGCTTTACTGGTTGGCATTTTCTACCCCTGAGTTGAATTAATGAAATCTCTGTCATGGAAAATGACCTTCAATAAATATGGTTTCTCATTTTCAGTCCTCTTATAGTTTAATAGAAAGTGTCCCTCCATGATACTGTTAAATGTGTGTAGTTGAACTGGGAAGCAAAAGTGTTTTGGAAGATGGGTTCCATTACACAGATGCTGTTCTGAAAAATTTAGGTATAATTAGAAAACAATAAAATACACAGATTTTAAGTGTTCAGTTTGATGAATTTTGGTGATTATATCTATCCGTGTAACCACACTCAAAATAAGATACATGATATTTCCATCCTTCCAGAAAATCCTATTGTACTCCTTCCCAGCCGATCTCTCCACCCATCTGATCTGATAATCAGAATCTTATTTTCATCACAATCTTATTTTAGTTTTAATTCTATTTGCATTTCATAGAAGTGAAATGCAGTGTGTACTCTTTTGCGAGAATTAGCAACATTGTTGCATATATTGCATAAGCACATCAGTCTTTTTTATTGCTGCTTTTCCATTTTATGGGTATAGTACAATTGTGTATCTGTTTTTATGTCAATGGAAATATGGATTTTTTCCAGTTTCTTTGTTATATAAACCATTGGTTGACATAGATTTCTTTTTCTTTTTTTTAAATAAACACACTGGAGTGGAATTACCAGTCATTTATTTTGCTCATGTATCTCCAATTTGGACCTGGTTCAGTGGAGCAACTTATTTCTCCTCCATGCAATGCCAACTGCATCTTGTGTGTGTGGGCTGACATTATCAGAAGGCTCATATACTTCCTATCTGGTGGTTCATGTTGGCTGGTGGCCAGGTCCTTAGCTGGGCCTGACATCCAGAAATCTACACGGGGTCTCTTCTTGACAGCACTTGGCTTCCTCAAAGCATGGCAGATATTTCCAAAAGAAAGTATTTCAGGGGGAAAAGGTAGAAGTGCATGACAGTTTATCACCTGCTTAGAAGTCACATAATGTCATTTTGATTATGCTCTATTGGATGAGGCAAGGGTAGGGGGCTAGGACTTTGAACTTACAACTGAAAGGTAATATTGTCAACACCACACCGTAAAAAAATAATATGTGCAAGAAGTATCCTCCTTCCATAGAACAATATGTATCCTAAACCTCAAAAATACTTATATCCTTTCTCCCAACCATCCCACTTGGATATATTCTAAGGAAATTATTACCAAAACACTCAGATTTATGTATAAAGATACATATAATAACATTGTTAACAGAAACAATTAGAAATCAATTAGAAAATACATAAATGCAAATATAGAAATAGCATTATTTCATGTCATGGTTTGCAAGTATTCCTACAACCTCTTTGATGATCTTACTTACAAGAGATGGAACCTAATTCTTCTCCCCTTGGAGAGCTGAGATTATTAGAGTTGGACGAATCTTGGCTCTGCTTTTTCCGAGGTCCTTGATGTGCAAGTGAGACGTGGAACCCAGTCACTTAGCTTGTGAGCAGTGGTTGCCTTGGAAAGAAGTCAGGTTGTGCACAGCACAGTCCTATCTGCATTTCCTGGATGAGAAGACCGGTCGAGACTCAGCAGCTATTCCTGGGAGGTGAAGACAGCACAGTCAGTGAAACATTCTTACAGCAAATCTCCTGGGCTGGTGGGGCCATTTCTACAGGAGCGAGACAATCCTCCATAGGCATTGCATTAGACCCCGTGCACTTTCTGTGAATATTCTTGGAAGCTCAGCTCGGTCTTTATTCTCATGTTTTAAAAAATTCTTTAATGTGTAAGGACACACAGGGACATCAGTATTGTTATGTAAGAAGAACAAATTAAAACCCCTTCTGTTTGTCTCTTAATCAGAACTAAGTGATTATGAACATGTAAATCACACTTACCTCTTAATTTTATAAATCCAAATTTTCATAATTGTTTTGAAAAATAAAAATTGCAAAAAAGACAAGTCTCATGTTATACATATGGAGTTACTCTAGCTAGGATTCCTGGGGAAATTCAATTTTAGAAATGCAATTTTAAAAACAAAAATAAATGAACAAAAATATGCACATTGTATATTGATTATTATTTTTCCACCTGAAAGCAGCTATAACAAAAACACATTTCAAACATCTTCCCCTCTGTACTCTTGAGTTCCACATGAGAACTTTGGGATAACACTTAACCCATTCTTTGGCAACGATGAGAATGGGGTAGAATTGCTTCTTGCCCACTGGGGAGTAGCACAGAGTTCCAAATAGATCCTCCCACAGTGCATACGGATTTAAATTTATTCCTGATTCGTTCTTTTCTTTTTAATTCACTGAGTTAAAAAATGCCTTGCTGAAGTCAATATATGGTGTATCAATAACAGAAAATTCTATTGCAGTAAACCTGTCAAAAAACAGAAAACAAAAAGCACAAATGAGAGTTTGCATGACTACCAGTTTTACTTGTACAGTGTACTAGCGAATACTTTTTATTAAGATTTTTTTCTTGTCCACACTTAATGATGGCTGTTCTAGGACTTTTTAGAGGATCACTTACAATTTAAAAATCCGTTATGCTATAAGCTTAACTACTTTTACATCAAATGTACTTATTCTTAGCAATATTTCAAAGATTACTTATTGTGATCTGTATCATATTATACATTTCTTTCCATCCATGGACCAGATTGCAGCAATCTTCCCCATACAGGTACATGCTAATTTATTTTCAACTGTCCCTCTAGAGATCTTCTGCCTTTCCCATTTGAAGGGAAATCTGTGAATGTGGATTTCACTAAGTGTGATTTTCTTCTTTCAAGAGTCAAATCTCCCCTACTTATGCAACTTTTAGTCAGTTTCCAGTGCCTTCAAAATTTGCTTATTATATTTTACAAAGAATTTATAATTATTACTGGATGGAGAGTTTTTCCAATACAAGAAATTCCTCTAAGAAGGAATTCTAAGGAGTTAAGAGGCATATCTTCTTAATACATTTTCTATCACATAATATTTCTGCTTTAAAATCTAGCAATTATATTGATACAAGAAACACAGATTCTCATCATTCAAAGTAGTTATGTCCTATAAAGTAGCCATAAATACTGAATTAGTGAATATTGAACTTTGCTCCTAGAGGAAATACAGTTGGGTTCTTGCAACCCTACATTTTATCAATCAATGTATAATCTGTTTGTGTTTTTGTTCAAGATGACTTATTTGATATACAACGTTGGCTCACTAACATTGAACTCATGGCCAACAATGTTATAACTTAGGCCTAAACAAAAGTTACCTAACGTATTTTCTCCATAAGGTGCACCATAACCTTTTTTGTGCTGAGGAACACACACAGAATGTCTACATTATGTCTGGGGTCATTTTGAACAGCAAAATTACCAACAAAAACCACAAAAATGCAGAAACATGGTGCAAATTACATCACAAAAGGGACACTTGCTGGCAGTAAGAAAGCTAAAACAAGAAGGCCAAATGCTATGATTTTTGCCCCTGAAAATGCTGCAAGTATCAATTTGGAGGTTATAAGAACATTTTAGAGAGTTCAGTTTTTCCAGACTTAATTTTTCTTATAATTCATTTTGTATAATTGCTATTTGTTTGGCTTAAATTTATTTTTACAATATTTAATTCTTTGTTAAGACTCTCCGGTGACATTTTCTTAACGCTCAAAGTGGAGGGTTTTTTGAATACATGGAACTTTTCATAGATGTAACATGTTTTCATCTCTACAAGTTACATGAGGGTCTTCTTTACATCTTTAACTTTTCTTCTCATTGCATTGATTTTCTTGAGCATATTGTAAATGCTGTTTTGAAGTGCTTGTACGCTCCTTTGTAATTTCACTTTTTTCTGGGTTTGTTTGTATTGGGTTATTTTTTTTCCTGGTGATGGGTGGAACACAATTTTCTTGCTTCTTCTCTTTTGTAGTAATTTTTGGTTGGATTGCAGACATTGTTTTTGATTCTGAGTTACTAATATTGTTTTTATTTGTTTATTTTAACATATTTTTTATTTTCTAGTTACAGTTGACATACAACATTATATTAGTTTCAGGTATACAACAAAGTGATTCGATGTTTGTGTAACTTACAAGGTATTCCCTCTGATAAGCGTAGTAACCATCTGTCACCATACATAGTTAATACAATATTATTGACTATATATCCCATGATGTACTTTACGTTCTTGTGACTGCTTTAATAACTGTCAATTTGCACATCTTAATCCCTTCCTCTTTTTCACATATTACCAAAAACCTTCTCCCATCTGGCAACCATTAAAATGTTCTCTATATAAGTTTGTTTTTGTTTTGTCTGTTCATTTTGTTTTTAGATTCCACATATAAATGAAATTATATGGCATTTGTCTTTCTCTCTCTGATTCCTTTCACTTAGCACAATACCCTCTAGATCCATCCATGTTGCATCAAATGGCAAGATTTTGTTTTGTTTTGTTTTTTTTTATGAGTGAGTAATATTCTATTGTAATATTCTATCTTTATCCATTTGTCTGTCAATGGACACTTAGTTGCTTCCATATCTTAGCTAGTGTAAATAATGATGCAATGAACATAGGGATGCGTATGTCTTTTTGAAATTGTGTTTTGGTTTTTTTTTTTTTTTTAATAAACACCCAGAAGTGAAGTTGCTGGGTCCTTTCCCGTCTCTTGTTATAGTCTTTGTTTTAAAGTCCATTTTGTATAAGTATTACTACCCCAGCTTTTTTTTGTTTTCATTTTCATAAAATATATTTTTCCCTTCCTTTACTTTCAGTCTGTGTTTCTTTTGATCTGAAATGGGTCTCTTGTAGACAGCATATGTATCCTATGTATTTTGATTAGAGCATTTCCTCTATTTACATTTAAAATAACTATTGATAGGTATGTAATATTGCAAATTTATTATGTATACTTTTGCTCTTTTTCTTCTTTTTTTAAGTCTCTAACATTTCTTGTAATACTGATTTGGTGGTGATGAACTCCTTTAGCTTTTACAGACTGAATACTGTTTTATTGCCTGAAAGTATTTTGAACTTGGACAGGAATATAAACAGACACTTAGGCAACTTGTAGGTCAGCCTGAACCATTTACGGCCTAGGTTTATATATTTTTGGACAGGTGTAATGTAGCCTTTACTCCAGGGATATTTTATCCCCACTTCTCTTTGGTGGATTCTAGATCCTTACCGATTTCTGGGATCTCTACAAGATGCCCCGTGTGTTCAACAAGATATATCCATGCTGGCTAGTAGGAACTTGTGTAATTCTCACTTCCTTGTGGTTTTTTTCAGTTTATCTGGTAATTGTTCTGAATATGGAGATCTTTTACCAGCCTGAAGGAGTTTCAGCTTTTTCACGAGTACATGAGAATTCAGTCAAAGTTTGTTTCCTTCATTTAGGGATCAGAGATCTATGATGCCTGATGTCCAATAAACACACACACACAGTACTTCATACCTTTTGCCTAGTTCTTACTTCTAGTTTATGATGGGTGGGCACATCCCACACCCATTACCTTTACATAGGCAGAAGCATAAATCCCTTAGCAAAATTTTAAAGTCTTGTTTCTCATTTTTACATTTTAATACTACATAACACTAGTTTTTATATAAGTTATATGCAGTATTTAAATGGTTTTTTTGTTGGTTTTGGGTAACTAGGTTTTTTTTAAATTAATCTTTATTGTATATTTTCCCTTACCATTTAGTCCCCTTACACCCTTCTCCTCCCAGAAATCACCGCACTGTTGTCCATGTCCCTGAGTCCTTTTTCACTTTTGCTCAATCCCTCCAACCCCCAGACCTGCCCCCTCACTAGCTGTCATCTGCTACCAACTATGAGTCTGCTTCTGTTTTGCTTGCTGTTTCAAGTTTGTTCATTAGGTTCCACATATGAATGAAATCATATGGCATTTGTTTTTCTCTGATTGGCTAACATAATATTCTCCAGGTCCATCATTCTGTTACAGAACAGACTGGGGGAAGGTGGACAATATACTATTACCGAAAGGACCCCCACTTTCTCTCTGGGCCGCCCCCCTCACCTACTAGGTTTGCCCAGCCTGCTGCCAGAGGAAAGACGTCTCTGAACTCCAGCGACTGGTGAAAAGGAAAGGAATTATTTATTTAAAAGTTATATAGACTTAGAGTAGTGACTTAATGTCTTCATTAAAATACTAAAGTCCTTTAGAATACCCACAGGTGCACACAGTCCTTCCTTCTCCCTCTGCCCAGGCCGGGGTACCGTATCTCAGGAAAAGAAGTAGAAGTCCGTGATTCAGGCTTCCGGCACCATCAGCTGTGTCGCTGCCATGGGGTCCCCACTCTGCCAAAGCTGCGTGATTCTGTCCCCCTCCTTCTCCGCCAAAGCTGCATGATCCTTTCTCTGGTATGACTGCCGGGCCTGGGTTTAAATCCCAGCTCCTGTCTTCGGCCACAGCCCCATTTCCGACTCCTCCTACAATCAGTTACACCTGCCAGCATTCCTGTATTCTTCCAGCTTTACTCGGCTGCCACAGTAAGTCTGGGCAGGTGTGGCCCCATGGCATGGAGCCAATTTTCTCCAAGCTCTCACGCAGGTGCTGCAACTAGGGGGAGTTGCTTCCCAGTTACATCTTGGGTGGAAGTCACTCCCATCCCCCTGGCTCAAAGCTATTTAACATATCCATGAAACCCGTTAAAGGTTATAGATATGTTAAATGACCATGCCAGATGTTAGTTGCATAGCTATTGCTATACAAAACATCTCTGAATGGCCCTGCTCCATGTGTCCCTTCCCCCAGCTCAGGCTTGTGTGGGTGAGGATATCCTCTATGTGTTTTTCTAATATTTCCTGGACACCTTGAGTTCTGGACCCCATTACAAATCCCTATTTGGGGACCCCCTATTGGCTTTACCTTGTTATAATTCCATTGTGTAAATTTCCCATAGTTGTTTTATCTCCTCATCTATTGATGGACACTTGGGCTGCTTCCATATCTTAGCAATTGTAAATAACACTGCAATGAGCATAGTGGTGCTTATGTTCATTTGAATTAGTGTTTTGGGTTCCTTCAGATATATTCCCAGAAGTGGGATAGCTGGGTCAAAAGGCAGATCCATTTTTAATTTTTTGAGGTGTCTCCATACTGCCTTTCATAGTGGCTGCACCAATCTCCATTCCCATCAACAGTGCAAAAGGGCTCCCCTTAACTAGTTTTCCTCATAATCTACTAAATACCAGGATTTCTTCGCTGCCTTACAAAATTGCCTTTGCCATATACCAATATTCTATACATATGTGTGGGTCTGTTCTAGCTAACATCACACTCTCAGTCGTTTTAATTTTATAATAAATATTGATATCTCAGTCTTCTTTGCCATGTCTTATTATCTCCCTTCATTTAGTTAGATCTTATTTTATGTATTTTAATAAGGTTTCATGTTTTTAGCCATAAAGAATGACATATGTACCGTATTTTTCAGACTATAAGATGCACCAGATCATAAGATGTACCTAGGTTTTAGAGGATGAAAATAGGAGAAAAAAACCTGCTCCACCTTTGTCCCCCCTCCCCCCAGTGAGCCAGGTAAGCTACATTCAGACTATAAGATGCACCCCCATTTCCTCCCAAATTTGGCGGGGGGAGAGTGTATCTTATAGCCTGAAAAATACGGTAGTAGATTTAATTATCAACAATACATTTGCTGTTTTGTGAATGGTATTTTTACCAACAATGCATTTGTTGTTTTGTAAACGGTATTTTTATAATTAAATTTTCTATGTGCTGATGGTTATTGGAATGCAATTCATTTTCATAAATTGATTTTACATCTAGCAACCTTGAAATTGTCTTATTAAATTTAACTCTAGCTTCTTTAGAGTTTTCTATACATACAAACATATTGGCTGTTGTAGACCATACTATTTATTTCTTTATTTGTGCTTAATAGTGTTGTTTTGAACATCCAGAAAAAAACTGAAGAGTGGTAGTGAGAGGGGCCTTCTGTTCTTGTCTTGACATTAAAGAACATTTTTTTTTTGTCATTTCACAATTAAATATGGGATTGATTCACTGTAGCTTTTAAGTAAATAAAGACATTTTCTGATGTTTCTAGTTTCTAGAAAAGCATTATTTTGAATATGATTGAATATAATGAAATACAATTACGGCATGTTTTTGAATCACAATAGTGGATTTCATCATGATTATCATCTTTACATTCTTGGTTTAAAGCCACTGTGTTCATAATGTATTATTTTTGAACGTATCACATTCAAATAAGGGCAATTTCTGATGTTTCTAGTTTTTAGAAAGCTTTATTTTGAATATGATTGAATTTAATGAAATATAATTACTAGATGTCTCTGGTTCACAAGAGTAGATTTTATAGTGTTTATCATCTTTGTATTCTTGGTATGAAGCCACTGTGTTTATAATTATTTTTAATGTATCACTGGATTTAGTTTGCTAGTGTATTTAATATTGTTGTTGTTACAGTCAACAGTGAAGTGTGTCTATAATATTCCTATTTTATGATACTCCTGTTCCTGTTTTGAACAACCTCACTACTAGATTTGAGACCAGCATTTGCATTCCTAATCTTTGAAACAATTTCTACAATGTTAGAATATTTGTTTCTTGAAATATTGATAGAATTTTCAACCACAACTGCCTGTGCCTCGGGAGCTTTTTGTTTTGTTTTGCTTTAGTTTTTGGGAAAATTTAAAAAACTGATTCCATTTACACTTCCACACAAACTTTTCTGCTTCAACTTGGGTTACTTTTAATATAATTGTGTTCTCACCCCAGGACTTAGTCTACTCAAATTTATTTTCCCTTCTGTACCATGTAATTTTTTATTTTTAAAACCTAGTAAATCTGTGTTTTAAGACATTTTACTTAATTGGTTTTGCAGAATGTTTTCTACTTTATTCAATGTTTTCAAATAACTATGTTCTTCAGTTTTGTCTCAAAAATGCATTTGTTATTTTTACTATAATTCCTGCTTGTATAAGATTCCACTTACTTTGTTTATGCTTATTTATTTCCTGTTTTCTCTAACATCTTGAGTTCAATAACAATACTATGTAATTTACTAATCTTAATTTGTTTGCTAATGTTAGTACGATTTTAAATATATTTATAGTTATTTTCAAGAAGTGGTATTTTTATCATTACTTCTAGATATAGTCTAATTTTCATGATAACTTTCTTCTTTGAGTCATAAGTTGTGCATAAGTTAAGTCTGAAACCCATTAACATGAATTATTTTTAATAATAATTATAATTTAATTTCACAGTGGTCAGAGGAAATAGTCCATGAAATTTCTTGTGATTTATGTTGGGGTCCAGATAACATAACTGGTGTTAATGAATGTTCAAATACTTGTCGGTGTTTTAAGGTGAGGGGTTCTGTGTATGTTTTTTAAACGAATCATAGACTTTTGTGGTTTCTGAGCCATGCCCTCAGGGTCTCTGTTAACCACAGTGGTGAGGTAAATTCTGAATGCTGTCTCTCTCACCCCAGAGGTGCTCCTTCCTTTGGAGCTCTGGCCATTGGCACCTGAATAATAGAAAGATAAAAATCTGCTCAGAATTTCACATGTGTTTACCCCACTGATGCACAATAGTCCTCCCTCCTGGTTTTTACCTTTAGCTTTTTGCTTAGTCCTGTGGGTCTAATTCTCCCTAGTTGAATTTTTAAATATAGTTTTCCAGCTACTATTCCTTCTTTTAGGAATTGACCCTGTCTTTTTTTTCTTTCATAACTCATTACCATTTCATTGAAAAATGGCCCAAATTTCTCTTCTTGTTCTTCTGCTTATAATTCTATTGGGTCATCTCAATTCAGTTCTTCATCTTCAAAATGATTTACCCACTGCTTATTGCAGAAACTATTAAAAAGGAAGAAGTTGTTGGCTTAAGGGAGTATAAAGACTTAGGAATAAGTATGATAACCAAAAAGAGTTACATGGTAAGAATGAATATATAATCACCACTTAAATAAATATAACCAGTAATACCTATCTGAGTAAAGTAGTCTAGAAAATGTTTGTGATTGATTTATTTCTAGTTCTTGGAGGAAGGCTTGAATCAGATTCAGGAAGGAGAGTTTATTTGGAAAGAATGGGAGGAATTGTCAATAGAGGTTGAGGAAATGATAGAGGAAAGGGGAGACAGTCAATGCATGATACATTATACAACCACACCCCATGGGTAACGTGAGCCTATTCTCCTGGAGATATTCTAGGAAACATTGTAAAACACACACCTTGTAGTTATCCCACCAAGGGGAGTGACCTAGGATATTAACATCTATTTTCAGCAGCCATTTTTCTTTTTAAAATATTCTGGAGGGGAAGGAGCTCTTACTAGAACCTGGACAGATCTGTAGGTGCAAGAGGAAGGCTCTAAGGGGCAGCTAGGTTCCTGGAGCTGGCAGGTAGGAGAGCAGGGATGATGAGCACCTCATCCACTTCCCCCACCTGGGGATACTTTGCCACCTCCTTCCACTGACAGACCCAACTCAAAGTTGAAGGACAAGGGAGCTCATTCGATGCAATTTGTAGAGATTAGCCTAGGGAGTCACAGAGTGGGTTGAGGGGGTAGGGAGGAAATCTCAAAGAGGAAACAATACATTCTCAGGATAGTTGTTATTATTATTATTTATTTTACTGTGACTTTTTTATTGGTTATTATTTTTAAATTAAATTTATTGGATGATACTGGCTAACAAGATTATATATCATTTGTATGATAAATGGTCTATACATTGTGCTGTGTGCCCACCACCCACAGTTAAATCATCTTCCATCACCATAGAGTTGACCCCCTTTACCCTTTGCTACACTTTCATCCCCCTTATCTCTGGTAACCATCATACTGTCTGTGTCTATGACTTTTTGTTTTTCCTGTTTGTTCATTTGTTGTTTTCAGTTTTATATCTCACATATGAGTGAAATCATATTTGTAACAACAAATATAGATCTTGAGAATATCATGCCAAGCAAAATAAGTCAGACAGAAAAAGTTAAGAATCACTGTTATTTTAAACAAATCAAAGAAACTGTGGTTTGCTATGAAAAGCTCAGTGAAATCCACAGCCTTGCATTTTAGTCCCTGATTTCTTCTCTAAAACGATCTCCTGGGGAGAGGCTGGGGTTTCATCATCCACTAGGAGATTCAAGTTGACACGTATGTCTACAGCAACTTTCAACATTTATTGCCACTGCAGTTTCCTCAGTGCAAGGAGACTCTAAAAATCATTAGATTTTCTCTTTCCTTGAGCATTTCTAGATCCTAAATCTTCTTTTAAGGTTTTATTTCTATTAAATTCAATTCTCATCCTGTCCAGTGTTCACCCATTCTATGTGTCCATGCACTAGGCCACAAACAGCGGTGGGTAAGCCTAGCTGGCTGACTTCACTTGTTTATTCCCCAGACATTTAGTGAACATTAGTGAACATCTGTGCATAGGTGTTAAATAACACAATTAATAACCTGCCTTATGCCAGGCTCTGTGCTAAAAACTGGGCTAAGTACTTACAATTAAAATTCAAATAAAACAGTCTCTGACCTTCAGGAGCTTGCAGTCAATCGTATACAGTGAGACCATCCAAATTTTTAGAGTCATTTTGCTCTGGATTCAGAGTGTTGAGAGTAAACTGTAAAAAAAAATTAAGTTGGGGAGAAAATGCAGACAACTGTAGCTGAACAACAATAAACATTTTTTAAAGTTACTTACATAAGTACAACATAACATATTAGCAAACACATATCTTCACGATTACTTAGAACATGATGAGTAGGAAGATGTTTAATTTCAGGAGGCAGCGTTGCAGGTGAGCTTACACCTAAATTACCTCTCAATATACTGTAAGTAATCACATGATTTAATGAGAAGCATTTCTATGGAAACAAAAGAAAAACAAAGGTTAATAGTTTGAGCAAATTATAAATTCAGTTTTGGAGTTTGGAAAGCAGCCAGCTGAGAAAATTTCTAGAGGTAAGGTTCAAAGTATTTTCCGATGGGTTGAAGGCAAAGAGTGGTTACTTGACAGATGTTGCTGGTTTACAGTTTTAATATTTCTGATGATCACACAGCCACAGGCATGAGGCATGGAGGTTGTCCACATGCGAGTGTTATCAAACAAGTGCATTAAAGTTGCCAGCATTTTTAGGGCATCCCTGTATTCATAGGGTGGTTGGTAAACAGCTACTATATGGGCCATCCATCCCCACATAGTAAATTTTTCAGTGTGGTGCAAAAATGTTTTTTAATAGACCTAAATATATTTTGTTTCTCTGTAATAAATTTAAAAAGCCAAGGTAGATAAACTTACATTTACTAATCTGTGCCTCAGCATATTATAATTTTAAACAATTTACCACCACCTTAGAATATACTTCTTGACCACTTTTGAAGACACACCTGATATTATTAAACTGACAAATTTAAACTAGCTTTTACTTATTAAATGTTATCCTAGATCATGTAAATTTGCAGTACTTTTGTTTACTTTCTATATTTCTGATAATATACTTGGTCTATATAAATGTTTAATTTTCTTTAAGTCAACTAAATAAAAGTCTTTACAAATTAATTTTGGCGATGCCATCTGAAGAGTAAAAAATCACACATCTATAACATACATGCATACAGAGACATACATAAACATACATACAGACATAAACAAATCTTATAGCATTGTTTTAAAAATTTTAGTCATGCTGAAGTATAAAATTCAAAGGAATAGTTAGATCCAAATTGTGTTTCTGGCAGATGAACTAAGTGGCCAAAGTCATTTGTTAAATATTTTTATTTTCATACAGTAAGAATCATTTTAGAGCTATTTTGAGAGTCTTACTGCCTTTTAGAAGATTCTGTATACCAATAAAATGCATCTCATTGTCTCTGAGAGATGTGAGATCTCTCTTTTAAGAATGACTCTTAAAATGAACTAATCTGAGCCAAAGATTCCCCAAAGTGGTCACTACAATGTCACATTATATAAAAGTTCGCCCATTTTTCAGAGAGGCAGAAGATTCTGTTTCAAAAACCAGGTGGAATCCATCTTTGCCTTTTGATTCCCTAAAACAGATAATCTACGGGGATAAGGTAGCCCTCCTGCTGCCTAAAACGCAGAGAATCACAGGTTTCTCTTCTCATAGACAGAGGGATGCCTCACCAAAATGCTTTAACCAACAGAAACAGAGAGCAAATGTGCACAATAAAGTCGGAGAGCTCAGAATGCAAACTGAGTGGCACTCAGATCTAAGAGAGACTGACCCTCAGACTCCATGGTCAGCAAGAAGGCTATGAACTCAATGAGCTTGGTGGGTACCAGCACCTGTCTTATCACTGGCCTCTGAAATGTTGGAGAGTTATTCTTTAAGTCACACTTCTGACAGTTAACTGCTGTTTTAAGCCACGTAGTTGGGGCTAATTTGTTATGGCAGTCACAGGGTTCAAGTGTGCCTTTCATACCTCATTTGGCAATAGGTTCAGCTTTCATGATGCCCAGTGCCTGAAACTGCACAACGACTGATCTTGACCTGTCAGCAATATTCTAGAGTATGTCCTAGAGAATGTTCTCATTGGATGGGACCTTTCTGGCTACTGAAACAATTTAGAGAGAAACCTCCTTGGAACTCCACATTGCCCATGTTTTCTAGGTGACCACTTGAGATTTTATTATTACAGACAGATGTCTAGAATAGATAACTTCTTTGAAAGTGACTTTAGGTCTTGTATTGATTTCTATTGCTACAGTAGCAAATTAACACACATTCTGTAGTTTAAAACAGAAATTCATCCTCTTCCAGGTTTGGAGGTCAGAAGTCCAAGGGTCTCATTGAGCCAACATTAAAGTGTCAGTTCCTTTCTGGAGACTTCTGGGGAGAATCCTTTCCTGGTCTTTTTCAACTCCTAGAGGTCATCCATATTCCTTGGCTTGTGGCCCCTTCCCATGTCTTCACAGCTAGAAATGACGCATCTCCCTCTGACTAAACACAGATAAGAAAGTTTCTCAATTCTTAAGGACTCATGCATTTAGATTGGATCTGTTGTCAGATCAGTCTAAATAGTGGAAATAAGGCTCTTCAGTGGGTTAATGAGGAAAGCATTCCAAGGCCCCATGCATGGGAGATTGTAGTGTGGCAAGATGGTTTTTTGGGGTGGAAACCTGCCTCTGGATTTCCAGTGTCCCATCTCCCTCTCTCTTACCATTGAAAAAGTACAACCATGTCTTCAGCAAGGCCTAACAAAGGCCAGTGTCCAGAGCAGACTGGTGTAGGTAGGCACTGTGGAAAACAGTATGGAATTTCCTCAGAAAACTAAATATAACTGCCTTTTGACCCAGAAATTCCACTGCTGGGATTATATACTAAGAACCCTGAAACACCAATCCATAAGAACCTATGCATCCCAATGTTCATAGCAGCACAATTTACAATAGCTAAGTGCTGGAAGCAACCTAAGTGCCCATCAGTAAATGAATGGATCAAAAAACTATGGTACATTTACACAATGGAATACTATGCAGCAGAGGGAAAGGAGCTCCTACCCTTTGCAACAGCACAGATGGAACTGGAGAGCATTATGCTAAGTGAAGCCAGGCGGTAAAAGATAAATACTACATGATCTCACCTTTAAGTGGAACCTAATCAACAAAACAAACAAGCAAGCAAAATATAACCAGAGACATTGAAATTAAGAACAATCTGACAGTAACCAGAGGGGAGGTGGGAAGGGGTAATGGGGGGGAAGGGGGGAAGGGTTTTCAGGAACAACTATAAGGGACTCATGGACAAAACCAAGAGGGGATGGAATCAGGGGAGGGAGGTGGAGATGGTTAGGGTAGGGAGAGAGTGGTGGGAGGTAAATGCAGACAACTGTACTTGAACAACAATAAACTAAAAATAAAATAAAGCATTCAATTAAAAAACTAAAAAAAAATAAAGCTTAGTCCTTTAGAGCCCTCTCTATCTGCCATGGGCTTTAGTAGCTGCTAAATCCACATGGTCACATGCTCCTGGATGAATGAGAATAAATGAATGCACAGGGTGAGTGCATCATGGAGAGAGAGGCGGGGGGAGAGAGAGAGAGAGAGAGATTATTTTTCTCCCTGGAATTATATTAGCTTGGGTTTAGGATGGATCAGATGCTTTTTCAAAAGAACCAATCAACTTCCCAAGCTTTCATGAGCTTTTTGATGGGTCTACCCCCTGGACAATCCATTGTTCTCCAGGCTGAACTGACATATTTCTATGCTCAGGCACCTTCCTCTGCACTCCCCAACAAGCCAGTACTGGAGGGGCGAAGAAGGACTGTTAATCTCCTTGGAGGAGAAATGCCATGATTTACCTGGGGAGTGTGAAGGTGTAGTTTCCTGGCTAGGCAAACAGGCTTATGCGTCCCATTTTAGTAAACTCAATGTCTAATTCCCTTTGCTCCCTAATAACTAGTTAACTACCTACAGTAGCAAGTCCACATGAATAATCCAGGATAGTCTCCTAGCTCCAGATCTCAATCACATCTGCAATTTTCCATGTAAAGTCACATCACAGATTCTGGGTGTGGGCATGTTTGGGGCCCCTCACAGATGTAGGCACTGATACAAGCATGCGGATGGCAAAGAGAACACCTGAATTTATTGTGGATGTTTTCTAAAGTGCTGGAGTCACTTGAGGTGCTCACAATGCCAAGCATCCAGGGATAGATCCCGCTCTTGTCCTTCCCAAGTCCCGGCTGGGATCAAAACACTTTGACCTACATGTCCCCAGCAGTACTTTTGTTGACCTGGACTACCTGTTCAGAGACAGCCCAATGCATTTGATTAGAGCCTCTTCATACCAGATAGCTTGGTACACTTACTGTATTGGCCCTGGGGTGGCTCAGTGGACAGGACCAGAATGAAAAGTGACTAAAGGATTCTTTTTGTGACCTTCTTCTCTCAGGTCTCTATTTTCTTAGATTGGGGGCCTTCTTACCTTTTCCCCACATTAGGATTAATCTTTTAGGGGCCACTTATTAACTTGTTTTTGTCAATGTTTTGGTCCTTGGGGGCTACAGTAATTTATTAATAAAGTGAATATGAAGGGTGTTTGGATCCCATGAGAGTACAGCTAATTTAGGGGGCTTCATCCCCCTAAAATGGAAATTACATTATATAAACACATGGAAAACTGCAATTTTAAACAGAAAAGATCTGTACTGAATGAACAGATTTAAAAACATAGCCATCTTAAAATGCACCTTATCTTACAAAAAGTGCGATTCCCTTTTATTAAACCGAGATATTGAGAGACAATTTCTACGTTTAAACCATGGGAAATTTGGCTTCATGCTTTCTGTATCACATATCACCTCTGGATCTAAAAAATAAATAGAAACATTTCTGGCTTTACACATAACTTGAAATCGTTCTATTGTCTCTCACCCCTCATTCCCTCAAAATAAATTCTCAGAAAAAATGAAAACAACATAGATTTTTACTTTCTGTTAAAACAATAGTTAACTTTCTTATCTCCTATCAGTGTAATCCTATGTAAGACTCAGAAACAGAGACTCAGCATTCAAAACGATTTTCACGGCATCAAAGGAAAGTGGGTAACAAATAACATGAGGGACTCCCCCCCTCCTCCCTACCGTCTCTACTAAGCACAGAGTTTGTATTTATGTACGATTTTTTTTGGGGGGGGCTGTGAGGTTGGGAAGATGGAGTTTGTGAGGCTGAGGAAATGCAGAGGAAGGCAGAAACATCTGCTGGGGCAGAAACCACTAGCTGAAATGCTATGAGCTGATTTCCAGTGTGCAAGAAGATAGCGGAGCACCTGCCACATGGGGACAGTAATAAATAATTGTTTTTTGCTGAATGAAAGGTAATAAATCCAACAGCTTTTTGGCAGCCAACACAAACATCACATGGAGAGGACCACATTGAGCTCAGAGACACAAAAACTGTATTTTATTTTTGGATTTGTGATCTGACCTCATAGATGTTATTGAATTTCTCTGTCTTTTTATTTTGAAATAATAGTGATGGATTCTGCCCTACCTCCTATTTGAAGAGGTTTGGCCCAGAGGACAGGGGAGAACTTCAGCTGTGAAATCAGACATATACCATCATCTTAAAGTCCAATTCGAGACACGGAGAGATTTGTGTCAACCTACCACCTACATGCTAACCTAGCCAGGTTTGTAGAGTAATCCCCAAACCAGCTTTCCCGTAATTCCTGATCCCACTGATTGCTTATTTCATTTCTTTAAGTTATTTGGTAACCCTGTTCTTTAACCGAGATACTCGCTGAATGAGAAGGGGAACAGGACTTTGAGTCAGGACCTGGGGCTGGCTCCCCAGCAGAGCCACTTCCCAATTCTGCGGTTTGAAGTGTGTTCTTTGGTTTCTAGTTAACTGTTTATAAATCTGTAATCACAATGTATATGACAGTATTTGCCTTAAAGTATTTAAAATTAATTATGGTGGGGTTTAAGACACTTTATAATTTCACAGTGATTCAGTGCTGGAATTGATTGATATACCCTTTCTGTCTTTTACCTAACTTTACAATCTTTCATACAAAACTCTCCCCCAAATGCTAACAAAGCACCATCTACTTTTATGATTGTAGAATTCCTTGCTAAGAAAACATAATCTGTATAGAATTTTCGATGAATATGTACTTTAATTACTCCACCGGGTTTTGAGCAAATGCTAGGTAGGGACTGTGCTGCCATCCCTAAATCCACCTTTATTTGTGCAATATATCTAGTGAGAGGAAACCTTTGCTTTAATGCCTTTCTTCTTTAATTCTTCATCATAAACCAGTATACTTTGCTAAGGTGCAGCAGAATTATCACATGTAAGGTTTTTATATTAAAATCATTGTAAATGAAGTTATGCAACTCGTGATGGTTAATTTCATGTGTTTACTTGTCTGGGACATGGGGTGCCCAAATATTTGGTCTATAATTTATTCTGGGAGTCTCTGTGAGGGTGTTCTGGGTGAATTTGACATTTAAATTAGTGAACTTTGAGTAAAACAGGTTGCCCTCGATGATTAGGTGGGCCTCACCCAATCAGTTGAAGGCCTGAATACCCCAAAAAACTTACCTCCTGTGAGCAAGAGAGAATGCTAAAGATGGCCTTCAGACTCCCTTTGCAACACTGGCTTCTCCTGATTGTACAGCTAGCAGTCCTTGGACTTGAACTAGAACTTCAGCTCTCTGGTCTCCAGCCTGGGCCTTTGGACTGAAACTGTTCTCTTGAGTCTCCAGTTTGTCAGCCCACCTTGCAGATTTTGGACTTGCCAGTCTCCATAATTGTGTGAGTTAATTCCTTCTCTCTCTGTCTCTCTGTCTCTCTATCTCTCTGTCTCTCTGTCTCTGTCTCAGTCTGTCTGTCTGTCTCTCCCTGGCTTTCCACATCCTATTGGTTCTCTCTGAAAACCCTGACCAGCACAACATCCTAACTCAGTAAAAAAAAGCACAAAATACTGTTTGTTCTTACCTATGGGCTGCATCTCATACCCTGCACTAGTAAGGAACGTCACCGAACGACAGGGCCAGCACAGCAACAACTCTGAATTAGTACAGAGGGCACAGTGAGAAGAATGCTGGGAAAGATAAACAGGATGGCATTTTGGCACATGTAGAAGACCAGTCATGGCGTAAAGAAATAGGTAAATAAGAATGTTGATTTTATAAATTTCAGTGGCATTCACTGCATATTTTCTTTAAAAATTATGCGTTTACAAAAGAAATTTAATGTCTCATTTTGGCTTCTAAACACCTACAGCAATGAGTTTTCTGATGCTCTACATTTAAAACAAACAACAAAAATAGACAAATAGTCTTATTTTCAATGTTTCAAGAGGCACTAGGTATTTTCTCAAATAAGGATTACTATATGTTCAGTGACAAAATCCTGATACAAAACTATACAAAGTAGCATGAGGTAAATAATGTAAGAATATGTAAATATTTCACATATAGGCATATATATATGACTTTTATATATTACATATATTTTGTATGTATATATAGGCAAACACATGTGTATGTAACATCTACATGAATAGTTAATACCCAAGTGAAAGAAATACACACGATTATTCATTTCCACCTGAGAGTGGAATGTGTCACGTTAACAAGTAGGAACTTCAGTAGAGGCTCGGCGCTTGCGCAGGACACATGATCAGTACACAGTTGTGGAAAGAACTCTCTCTTTTCCTGGGATTTTCCAACTTTTCCATCATAAGTATTAGGAATAAAGACATTTAAACTGTGTAGCTTAAAATATGTTTAAACATTATAAAATCTATTTTGGATTTGCTGAATACAGATGGACTTAGTAAGGTAGGGGGGTTCAGTCTGAGGGGTAATGCGAGGCTGTCTCTGGTCCTGCCCACAAACCGACAGAGCGAGGCAGACCACAGTGAGCTCTGAGTATGCCTGGGGCCAGCGATGAGAGCGTGCTCTCCACCTGCTGCCATGGTGACATGGGGCCAGCACGCCACCTTTCTTACCCGCAGCTAGGAAGTTGCTGTAGAGCTTGGGCAGGGGGACCCCCACTGGGCCAGTTTTCATCCCCGCAGGACAACAAAACCCCTTCTTCATATGATGTATTTAGAAGGGACCTCAGTGATCCATGGGAAGTCATTACATTTTGCCAAGCGTGTTTATTCTCCATTAATGTAAACCAATGTCCCATCTCTGCTGGGGACCAGCCAGACACCTGCCAAGGCAGTGGCTACTCCTGGACATGTCCTCCTTGCTGCCCCAGCTACTGGGTCATACACAAAAAGGGTCAATGTAAACACACAGAAATGTCTTGTCTGTAAGAATTTGTTTAGGAGAGCATTATATTTGTAGATCAGTTTGGGAAAAATTGCCATTTTTCTGATATTAAATTTTTACATGCATTGATCTGAGATAGCTCTTCATTCAACTATATTTATCTAACTGGTTTCTAGCTAATGTGTTATCTATGTTCATGTGACAATTGATTTATGTTCTTGAAATATCTTTTTTAAGTTTTGGTATTAAGTTTAGGCTGGCCTATTAGATTGATGAGGAATTGATTCCTCTTATTCACTTTTCTGGAAGATTTTGTACAGAGTTAATGTTATCACTCTAAATAGTTTTAGAATAAACTGGTGAAGTCAGTTGGGCCTAAAATTATTTTAGAAAAGGTCTTAATTATGAATTAAATGATACAGGACTATTCTTATTTCTGTTTCTTCTTGTGTTAGTTTTTACAAATTGTGTGTTAAAATTATATTTTAAATTTTAAATTAAATGGACAAAGATATGTATATTTTGTTTTACCTTTAGGTATATCAAGTTTTTCTTTCTGGATATTGGTGTGCTTTCTTGAACTGTGTTTATTCAAAGTACAGCTTCAATCTTTGAAAACGTTTTTCTGTTTCTGAGTTGTCCTTACTCCTTGGCTGTTCCACTTCAGAGATCCTGACTGGAGGGCTGGGATGGCAGTCTCTGAACTCTAGTCTGGGTGTCTCTCGGTTGGGGGCTGCCAAGAGCTCTGCTGACTTCGAAGACCCTCTGCTTTTCTCTGTCACTTGACTTCTGTGTTCCTTCAGTTCAAGATCAACAGGTCATTCTTACTAATTAGCCAATGTTTAAACCACAAACCATGCTGAGTGTTAATGTTACTCCTGTGTTTTCCTTCTGTCTCTGATCTTGTCTCCATGTCTTTAAAGGCTAGAAAGTTCTCTAATGTCTTTTAGGAAACTCTAAAGTCTCCTTAACTTATTAATGAAAATGAGGAAGAACCTACAAAGGATTAAATTTTCTTACCCTGTAAGTAACGTGCCATCTGAATAGTTTAGCACCTTTGGACTGAGTCTTCACTATTGCTATTAGCCATTTTCCTATTTTTATGGTACAAAGAAATAAGTATGTGTAGTTATTTTGTCATCAAGGAGTTCAGGGTAAATTTAGTTTGTTTTTTTTTATTGTTTTAAAATATATATATTTGATGGAGTTCATGAATAAGAAGAGGTAAAGAAAAATTTGGAGGCAAAAGTAAAAGGTTATTTTCACCTAGAAAATTCTGTGATTTGGAGCCTGGGGAAGGGATTTGAGAAATTCTATGTCAATAGGGAGAGATTTTTTCCCCCTAATTTGTTTCTGGCAGAGTAAATGATCTGAAAATTGTTTCGATAATTATGAAAGCAAGAAAGAGGGAGGCATTGCAGGATGCAAATTGCCTTATTCACACACAGTACTTACTACACTCACAATGACAATTATTCACATTTTGTACTTTTGCCTGTTTTTCACGTCTCAAAGTGGCAATTTACTTCTCTGGCACAATGAGTGTTTTGGTTGGTGTAAATGGTAATGTAAGCTGGGAATAAAGAAAAGCTGCCAACCATGGGCTCCCAGCACTTAAAATGAAGGCAGCCTTTTGAATGGGGGACAAGGCTTTTCAAGGAATTTCCAGGACATAATTGTTGTTTCAGTAAAATAAGTTGGTGAATTACCAATGAACCAGGAAGCAAACTCTTCAGAGCAAGTTATCCTGAGTAGGAATTAAAAAAATCTTTCTTAACACCTGGTCATTCCAACCCATTTCAGATAGGGTTCCTTTACTCTGACCTCTCCAAGACTCAAGGTCTATCATCATATCCATGCCTCATATAACATATTTTTTGACCTCCTCCTCACCCAGTGGCCTAATTTGCCTCCTTCCTCAGTGGCAGCTTCTTCATAGTCTTGTTTTGTTAGCTTTTCCTTCCCTACCTGCCTTCAAAAGGTTTAAATGACTCCAGGTTAGACCTGAGCCCTCTTATTTACTCTTGTCTCAGATTATACCTAAATCAATTCATCTATCCTACTGCCTTGTCACTCCCATGCTTCTGACTTGTCTTTTTAAAAATTTTATTTTTCAATTACAGTTTATGTTCAATATTATTTTGTATTAGTTTCAGGTGTACAGCATAGTAGTTAGGTAATCATATACTTTACCAAATGGTCCCCCTGATATTTGCAGTACCTACTTAGCACCATACATAGTTATTAGAACATCACTGACTGTATTCCATATGCCATACTTTATAACCCATGACTACTTTGTGACTGCCAATTTGTACTTCTTAATTCCTTCATTGTTTTTACCCATCCTCCCCAACACCATTCCCTTTTGGCAAACATCAATCAGTCTGATCTCTGTATCTGTGAATCTGTTTTTATTTTGCCTGTTTATTTTGCTCTTTAGATTTCACATATAGGGTTGGGAAAAAGTAGGTTTATAGTTCTTTGTATGGAAAATATAATAATAAATAATAATACAAGAATAAACTCTGTGTTTGTGTAGTAACAACTATAAAACTGCTTTTCCCCACTCTGTTTAAGTGAAATCATATGCCATTTGTCTTTCTCTTTTTGACTTATTTCACTTAGCATAATACCTTCTGGGTCCATCCATGCTGTCACATATGGTAAGATTTCATTTTTATGGGTGAGTAATATTCCATTGTATATATGTACCACTGCTTTTTTATCTACTCATCCATTGATAGACACTTAGGTTGCTTCCATATCTTGGCTATTATAAATAATGCTGCAATGAACATATGGATATACATATATTATTTAGAATTGGTGTTTTCGATTTCTTCACATATATACCCAGAAGTGGAATCACTGAGTCATAAGGCAGTTCCATTTTTAAGTTTATGAGGAAACTTCATACTCCATAATGGTTGCACCAATCTGCATTCCCACCAACAGTGTACAAGGGTTCCCTTTTCTCCACATTCTTGCCAACACTACAATCTTGACCTTGTCTGTGAACTCTAGACTCAGTCAACTGGCTGGATAATGAAGGCAGTTGATATATAGCAATCACCTGGCACTTAGAGCTTTTTAGATGTGATGCTTCTGAGCCCCTGCAGAAAGACCTGGAATCTAGAGTTGTTTTTCTAGCACCTTTGATGATTTTTTACTGAGCTCTAATTTTGACTCCTAACCCTTGTCAACTGATTGTTGGCACCAATTCAATGCCAACAAGAATCCCCACTGGAGTATGGTAAAGAAAGAAACTATTTAATGCAAAACAGTTCAATTGTGCGACACAGCAGAGTATAGCCAGCTATAAAACACCTCTGGGACTTGCCTTTCTGGCTAGGCAGCTCTGCTCTGATCCCTGATGGTCTGCTCTGCTTTGTGTGGGTGTCGTCTGCACTGAGCTGATCTGCTTCACTTTTCAGCTCAGCCAGAGAAATTAAGTCTTCATTCATGGATAGGAAGGGAAAATGGGATACTGGAGCCAGAGGAGAGTGGGCTTACATGGACAGAAGTCCCCACCCCTGGTCCCCGATTGGCCCATCCTCATACAAATGAATCCTCAGAGTTTGATTGGTCCAAAAGTCACTGTCCTTATTGGTCAGATTAGAACCACTATTACTGGTCAGAACTGCACAGCTCTGGTTGAATGAGGATAGCCTCAGTCCTCTGGGTTGAAATAGAATTCTAGGGAACTTGATAAGGCTGGCTCAGATGGCAGAAACATAGGGCAGGCTGGCAATTTAATGCAAAAACAAGCAGTTCAGCACAGTCTTCTCTGTGAAGTGCAGTTTGTGTGAGACACCCCTGTGCAGAAATGGCTGCTAGGCTCTGCTTTTTTATTTGAGTCCATTAGGCACCAGGAGCCCTTCTTAGTAGGTGTCATTCTCCCCACTGCAAGTTCCCATCCTTGACACAACTTCAAAGAATGACTGTGGTGGTGACTGCTTGCTATTCACCAAAACGCATCTCCTTTGTGGGTGACATTTATCAAATCCACAATTCCTAATGTTATGTGCAGTTAGGCATGGTCTATGCCTGAGTTTTCTCAGACAGAATAAGAACAGAAGAGATGAGAACTCAAATGTGTACGACAGCATTGTGTTCTTAAGCCTGTAAGACTCAGTAACTGTTTTCTTTAACCAATAAATATTTACTGAGAATGCAATAAATATCTGTGTTAGTTGAAGCTATTTGAGAGGACACCACCATCTAAAAAGAACCAGCTTATTCCTTGAAAGCAACTTACCTCTTAAGGTGGTCTACTTGACTGCAAGGTATCCTGAAGTTTCTATGTAGATTATAAAATACATAGAATTAAAATAAAATGTTATATTTTATTATTATAATATACCTGTGGCAATAGCTTTGTAGAGAAAATTAGTATGGTATAGTCAAAAAAGCATAATGATGGCATTCCTTACTGAGGGTAAAAATCTTGGTTCTGCTACTTCACAGATTTGTAAACTTACGTAATTCTTTATCCTTTTTGAGCTTCCAATTTCTCCATTGCAATATAGGGATATGAATGCCTTCCTAAATGGATTTGTGGAGTATGTTTAAGGAAAACAGCTAATGTCCTCTGTCATATGCACTGAATGTTTCAACCTCCTGCTCCACAATGCCTTGCTATTCCAAGTAATAATTATGCTCAAATTTGAAATGCTTAATCTTAGGTTGTATACTCCTGAAAGATAACTTTTTGCAAATACAGAATTTTCACTACAGTTTTCTTTTAAAATCTAACAGAATTATGGGTTAATCTCTTTCCTGGAACAAAATAGCATTATTTGATAATGAGGGCTCCCAAATGTGCTCTCTTTCATGACATAGATTATTAGAGTTGAAAACTAGGTTGTTTTCATCTGAAATTACATCCACAGATAGGCAAGGCCAAGAGCCCTTGACACACATAAAAATCATTACATTTTTTCTTTTAATTATGTGATTCAGGTATCTGAATAGCACAAGTGGGCAAAATAAGCATCTCAAAAGTCAATGGAGGTATCAGGCAGTGTGCTCTAGCCCTGGACATCAATGGCCACTCCATGTCTCTAGCCAAGAGCTTGGAACCCACTTTGGATGGTCATGTGGGTACAATTGGCATGGGGGTGGGCAGCATGGCAGATATCAGAATCTGGCATCCATGTTATATCTAGTTCCTGCGTTTTCATCATCATTCAATGTTTATTAAGTTCTCACATGCAGAGCAGTCATACTTGTGTCATTTTCACCAAAAATTATGTCTCATTTTTCTTTCAAATAAGGGTGCAATGGGTTCACGGATGCAGAAGAGTTTGGAAAGACAGAAATAATGCTCCATTTATGATGTAGATAAAATATCAGGTGATCATGGAGCACAAAGGTGTGAGACCCCACCCACCTAGCATCACCCTCTTGGAGTCTTTGCATTTTGGTAGGTGGGGTTGCAAAAGTATAAATATTGGTGGGATGACCAGACCTCCTGGTACCCTATGATTGGCAGGAATAAGGATCTATTGTGCAAACCTGCATAAAACATAGAGGAAGACCCCCATTCTGAGGAGGCATTGTGATAAGAGAAGCACCCAGGCCTGGGCCTGTCAACCCTGCTCTGTGCCTGGCCACGTCTTGACTATATGGGCCTGGGCAAGTCGCTGAACATCTCTGTGCTTCAGTCTGCACATCTTCAAAGTGAAGACCACAAGGCTGCCCCTGAAGAGTGGTGCCTTGACCCAGCAAACACAAAATGCTGACACAGGTCCTAGTGTATGAGTTTTCTATCACTACTTCACAAACAACCACACTCTTGGAGGCTTAAGCTCACATGCACACCATTTCTATGGGCCACGAGTCCAGGCACAACTTACCTGGGTTTTCTGTCAAGTCTCACAAGCTGCAGTTAAGGTGTCTGTAGCTGCCTTTTCATGAAGGCTGAGCTGGGGAGTCTCTGTATCCCAGCTCCCTCAGGTAGATGGCAGAAATCAGCTCCTGGCAGCCATAGGCCTGAGAGGTTCTGTTTTGTGGGACATTGTTCTCGGAGGCCATCTGCAGTTCCATGCCACATGTTTCTCCCATGGGTAGCTTATGATGTGGCTGTTTGTTGCTTCAGGAAAATGAGAGCAACTCAGCTAGTAGGACCATACACACATGATGTAGCCATAGGACTATCCTCCCACTGCCTGAGCTATATTCTATGGTTAGAAGCAAGTCACAGGTGCACCCACACTCACAGAGACGGGATTACACAGAGTGGTGAACACAGGAAGCAGGGGTCGTGCAGCCACCTGCCCACAAGCATGTGTATTCAATAAAGGGTAGTCACAGTTGTGTTTTTGAAAATGTCAGAGTTGATAGTGAGTCATTCTTCAGATACCAGCATGTTGTCTAACCCAGTTTCACACATTTAAGCGTGGTTACTTATAGTGTTCAAATCCTGCACATTGTTAAGTTGCCACTGGCAAGTTCTGTTAGAGGAAGGTCATATGTGTGTGAGTGTGAAGGTGGGTTCAGGGAAGTAGCAATATATACATTTAATATATTATTTAGCCACAAAATTGTCAAACATATTTCAAACAAAATATAACCTGAAGGTCAAAGTGTCTGTCCAGTATAAAAATCAATGAACTTTATTTGTTTATATCATTTATACATGCCTTTTATGTATTTATATATAAATTATGAATTTTATAAGTGATTATAAGTCATGAATTTTATGAGTGTTACATAACGAGAAAACTACCACCCAATGCACTCAGATGCAGGGGTTGAGAAACAAGGGTTAACTCTGTCCCTGCCAGCGCGAAGAAGGGCTCCGCTGACTTAGCTGATTTGGACTCACCCTGTTGACTGGTTGACCTTGTCTAAACCAGTGAATGGTTTTCATCAATCATGGATGGGGGGAACACACAGCTGCCTGAGGGAAAGGGTCATTCAAATTTCAAGGACTGCAGCAGCAGGAGACAAGCTGTGGTTTCTCTGTTGCTGACTTCTCCCTGAGAATGCCAGATTTTATACACACAGGGATACCCTCATGCAGACAAGCGTGATTGGTCACGCTGCTCATTTCCCAAAGCCAGAGGAGCCTCCTCTTGGGGACTAAAAATGCACATGACCATCCAGGATTCGGACCCAGAAAACCAAGATTTAATAATGATGCATAAACGTCTCCACATGTAAAAAAAATATTGCTTTAATTTTGAAGTGTCACCTAGCATCTTATTTGAGGAGACTGGACACAGGTGACCTTAAAGCAGGATGGAGTGGTAGATAAAAGCAAAGTGGTGGGCAGGTGGGGAGGACCCATCTTGGTATTGGCTCCGCCAGGCGTTGGCTGCACTACCTGGGGTCAGCTACTCACCCTCTTGGGCTTTAGTTTACTTGCCTGAAAAAAAGCTAATAACTCCCCCCACAAAATATTTATAAGCAGCAAATGACCACAGGGAGCTGTGATATACACATTTGTATAAATAAAATTTTATGTATGTGTACATATAGGGGCATAGATATGTGAATTATGGGAATATGTGGTTGTGTACACTAAGAATTTATGCCATGGGTTTTAGTTATAAGTCTTGAAAAGCAGGAGAATTTACACAGGTAAGCTTGCTGAGTGAGCAGAGAAGGGAAGTCAAAACCCTGGGAATATCAACATTTAAATTCATACGGAGAAGAGGAGCTCAAAGGGAAACCAAGATCAAATGGTGAGTAGGTACAGAGAATGGCATGTCCTAGAAGTGAGAGAAGCAGAGAGCTCGGAGAAGCAGGGAGTGGTGGACAGTGTCAACTGTAACAAAGAACCAGCAAGATAAAGGCTACCCAGTTTTAAAATGTAAAAAAAAAAAAAAGGCTGAAAGGCTGCCATTGGGTTAGCAATTACCAGTCATCGGTGACTTTAATGGGAGCCAGGGTGGAGTTAAAAGCCAGCTCTGGACTGAGGAGTAAACAGAAGTGATGGCAGTGGATACAGAAGTCTCACAATGGAGAGAAAAAGAAAACCATGATAAAAGGCAGAAAGGTGACTTTCTTTAAATCTTGATTGTATTGCAGCAATGTTTATGTGCTTTCTTAATTTTCCTATCCGTGGCAGGTTCCTATCCATGACCTTGGAAATCAGGTGAGCTAAGCAGAGCCCAGGGCACTGTGGGCTGAAGATTGAAGTCTACAGGTCACTAGGAAAACAGAGAAAGCACCAGAGATGGTGTCTTTATCATTGCTCACATTTAGAGCATTTTGGACAAGGGATTGTTGTCTGATTGTTCCCTATGACACTTCTCCTGCTCCTCTTTACAAAACAGTGTTTGTTGGCCTAATTTTGGCTTTGGTTCTGGGGAGTGTGGATGACAAAATTCATGGTCAAAAGTCTGCCAATACCTTGAATTCAGTTCTCATTGTCATTTTATTTTTATTCAGGGCTCTGCCTGAAATTGAAGTCCTCCCCCTCATTTCCTCACTCACCTGTCCTAGAGATAGGACAAATTAGACATGATTTTCAGTAATGACACTAAGATTAAAAAGACAAAGGAGAAGCAGTGATTGAACCAACTCAAAACATAAAAATAATAATTTTTAGAAGACTTTTCTATAAAAGATATATTTTATATCACTTCATATTTATACCATTGGAGTTCAATTTTAAACCTGTAGGATCTAGTTTTCCTTTCCACAGAACAAGATAAATTATAATCTGGGCAAAATGAGGAATCAGTGGACGTCCTGGACCCACTGCTCTTTCTTAGGAGGACTTCAAAAAGATAGATGTCAAAGTCTGGCTTGGCTTTCGTCTAGAGCCTGAGGGACAGTTAATGACCTCTTGGTTCCCATTGCCCAACACCCAGCCCACTCCTAGCTGTGATGCAGGATGCATCAGGTATCTAAAACTTGGGTCTCCTTGCAAGAAGCAGTGGACAAATTGACACACTTGCCCTGAAAGCAATCACCCGCAGCACATGCAGAGCAAGTTAATCCAGGAAGCAATTGATCGACCACATGGCGGAATTAGAATGCCCATGCAATTTTCAAATGCTAATTTTAAGTGCAGCAGAAGCTGTCTATAAATTTCTCTTTATGACTCTTACATCCATAATTTATTTCCTTACAGGTATCTAGTACCTCGCCACACAGCCAGTGCACAACACAGAACCTCATGAATGGAAATAAAAGACACAATGCACATACTTGACTTTCCCAGCTCTAAAACCCTTGGACATTTTTAACTCAGTTTTCATTTCCTGAAAGCAAGAATTCATTTCTGTGGTTAGACACTGATGCCTGGTCATGGTTCAGTCCAAAGTTATTTTAGAGAGAGAGTTTTGCTGGTGTGTGCTATGTGCCTTAGCTCTCTAGTACTGAGCTAACTGCCCTGGAGAGGGCACTGTGTCCAAGAGGGAGCTTCTTAATTTTAGGTCCTGAGATAGAAACAAAGACAAGTGAGGGCAGTCCCTTGGGGATCCCACCTATTGGTGGAAAAAGATGAGCAGCTTACATAAAAAAGAGACATTCTACCTGACGGGCAGGTGACCTATTCTTTATTAAGACAAAACAACCGGCAGTCACCAGTATTAGGTCCTTGATACTCCAAGAGAGAGCCGAAGACCAGCAGTATCAGCATCTATAGGGGACTTGTTAGAGACACAGGAAGAACCTCAGGCCACAGCCCAGCCTGACTGAATCAGAGTCTGCCATTCTACAAGATGCCTCGATCATTTGCATGCTTGTTGAAGTTTGAGGATCATTTTGCTGAAGAATATCTGACACTGAGACAGGGTTGCTCACGACAGAGGTCAGTTCCTCTGATGGCACAGCCTCTGCGGCCCCTCTTTTGCCTGGTCCTCCGGTACCCTTCACTCTGCTCATTTTCTCCCTCCAAACACTGGAGTTTTCCTTTGTTTCTTCCTCTTCTTTTTGCTTCTCTCACTGATTTCTGACTCCTAGCACAAATTTTTCATGTCTGTACCTTTAACTTCCACATGTACAAATAATAGGTATACTTGAGAGCTGATGTGGGCTAGAATTGAGTTAACGAGCATTACATAAATGGTAGCTGCCATTAAAACCTGTTCCCTATGCCTGAGCTCGATCAACTCACAAATCAACCTCCATAATGATCCCCTTGTTTTCATCACCTAACAAATTAGGAACCTGGAGAACACAGGTTAAAAACAGCTCAGGAACTTCTGGCAGCACATGTAGGAACAAAGGTCCAAAGCCAAGTTTCTGGCCTCTGCAGCCCAGTCATAACCTCCAGGCTCCACAGTGAACCCAATGCCCCTCTCCATCACAGACCCCACATGATCTCCTGGCTCACACACACGACTTCCTGATGCACCTGAACCTGGGGCAAGCCTGTCTTCCCCTCTCCCCAGGTATTCTTTATGTCTCTAAATAGGTGGTCATCCATAGCCATCTAGACTCTCATATCTCTCAGATACATGGAAGCCTTGCTTGATCTCCTTCTCCCACGCCTGCATCAAATACTTGCCAAGGCTCAATGATGTTCTTGCTGAGGAGCTTATGTGGGATCCCCAATGAGGATGCTCCTCCACTTGAAATACCATGGTTTAGCTCAGCCCAAGTTTCATTACCAACAATTTCAATAGCCTACTAATGTGATCCACCTCTGTATAGTATTATCTTTAAGTACAGACACAGATATTGCGGTGATGCTGAGCCACCAAAATTTGAATTGAATGTAGTTACTCATTTCTAATACAGACCAAGTCAAGTCCAACTTCAAAAACAAATAACAGCCATTATGAGATAACTTGAATGAACTCAACATATGTGATCCAAATGAACATATGCATACCTCCCTGGGTACGAGGTCTGCCCAGAAGGTATCCAGCTATATAATATGAAAAAGGAGACATTTATTGAAGAAGATACAAGATACAAGAAACAGTGTACATAGGACAATGACACCTCAGTCCCCTACAAAGTAGGCGCCTTGGGACCTCACACAATTCTCCCAATCACCATCAGCTGCCCTGTTGTATTTTCCTGAACCTCATCAGTGGTCTGAAATCTCTTCCTTTCAAAGGTGATTTTAGTTTTGGGAAAAGCCCAAAGTTGCAGGGTGCCAAATCTGGGCTGTGTGGGGGCTGAGTCACCTGGGTGATTTGATGTTTCACAAAAAACTCTGCATGAGCCATGGTGCATGAGTGAGTACGCTGTCTCGTGAAGCTGCCAATCACTAGTTGCCCATAGCTTCAGCCTTCTGAATTATCCGAATAGCTTCTGTGGAGGAACGTTCAAGATTAAGGCAAAATTTGATGCAGATTCTTTGCTCTATTTGCTCAGTCATTTTGAACGCAATGACCACACAGCACACATGCTCACTCTATGGTGTCTACCACCCCCACTGACTAGTACAACGAAGTCACCATTGCTCACTCATGTGCACTCCAGTCCACTCTCCTTGGCTACCAGGTTACATCATTGTTGCACAAACTATTCTTGGCTGGACTTTTTCCAGACAGACCTCAATATAAGTACACTTACAGTTATATGCCATGTCCTATATAAACACATCAATATATCTCATATATTCACATACTTATATCTCTACATACACCTAGGTATGTACCCACATATATTCACATACATATCCTCTCACTTAGTATATCCTTCTATAAACACATGCATGTACCCCGGTAGGCATATACCAATGTATCTGTACACAGGCAGACATAAACTCCTATATGTGCATATGCATATATCTCCGTCTCTATTTCTATCATCTGTACACAGACAGATGTCATCGTAGGCACACAGACACATATCTTCACCTGTACACATACCTATATTTCTATGTATACAGAGATGTATACCCCTATACACACAAATACATGCATCCCATCTATGAATATCCATATATAGTTGTTATATACTCATATGTATGCCCCCCATATATGCACATGCATATTCCCTCATACATGTACATACCTATACCTACATGTGTACCTGCAGTTCAGACCTCTCTTCCAGCTTCAGATTCATTTATCCAGTTGGTTGATGGAGTTCATTTTACCTGGATAAAGCACAAGCTTTTCAAACTCAAAATGTCTACAGACTGAGCCCATCTTCTGTCTCCTCCTGAATTCTCTGTCACTCTCCATTAGCTAGTCACTCCAGCTTGCAATCTGAGGCACATCCTGAATTCATTTTTTCCCCTTAGCTTGTATGCAGCCAATAAAAAAGTCCTGCAAATTGTACCTTTCGTATATTTGTTACATTTTTCTCTTGATGACCCCTGACTCTTCTGTAGGTTGGCCTCCTTCAAAAACCTCATTACTTGCATTTGGCTCACTCTTGTAAGTGCTGTCCCATCCCATACCTTCTGCACTGAGGTCATGCCTGGCAGAGCTGACTAGACCAAACACCTGTGCTTGTCACCCTCTAAGTTATGATCTAGCAATGACTTTCCCTAAAGGAAAAAATCCGACTGTTTAACCTAGTCAAGGACCACATTTCCATCTTTGGGTCCCAACACTGCCTTTTACTGTCTTCAGTAATTTACTTGTACCTATCAACACTCTTCACCTTGTTCCTAACCCCACGGTCATATTCAAAACAGTTCACTGCCGACCGTGTAAGGAAACTGACCATCAGAGAGGTGCTGGCCACCGTCTGGAGCGGGCTCACGGAGGCGCCATCGCGTGTCAGATGTTTCCTCTCATGCTGCACATTGGGAAGGACAGTCCTGGGGAGGGGCTAGGGTCACGGGGTGCACTTGAGGTCTCCAAGCAGAGGATACTTACCACCTGTACTTAATAATTTTAGTGTCTGATAAGATACCTCTTACAAATCCTTACATTTCGTGTCAGCTGCACTGTCACCCTCAGTCACTTGTATGTCGGTTTCTCAGAAGAGCTGCCCACCTTCCCTGACCACCAAACACGTAGAAGGCCCTCCTTGCTAGTGTTCGTAGGGGACCTGCTCTCTCCTTTGTTATCTTTATTTTAATTTGAATTATAGTTTTAATACAATTTTTATTTTTCTGTCTCTACCATTACACTATAAGTTTGATAAAGGCAGAGCAGAGGCAATTGTCTACCATAGCATATGTTCTTAATATGTGAGTATGTTTTATAAAGTTATTGAACACTAATCACATGTCAAGAATGAGAGCACAGCACTTAAGGAGTGTGGGATATCATGACCTTGCAAGAAATAGGTGTGATGGAAAATGTGTAAGCCGACCCACATGGCCAAAGGCTTGTGGCTTGTCCAGTCTTGGCAGCACACTGCCTGTGTGATCTTAAAATTTTCCAGTCTCCCAAAACAGTAAAAATGCCTTTCCTCCCTGCCTCGTAGGATTGATATGAATATCAAATGGTATTAGGTCTGTAAAAGTGTTTTGTAAAAGGTAAAAGGGATGACTAATTTTAAGACAACATCATTAAAATACATTGAAGAAGAGTGTTGGGCTTTTAATAGGAATGAGCTCTTGAATATTTCATTACTTTTTGAAGAAGATGGCTTTAGGATCCCTGGGAGCTTGACTCAATGAGGACGAATATTTAATCTCTTTCGGCTTTCCTTTTCCTTTCCTTCTTTCCTACCTCCCTTCCTCCCTACCTCCCTTTTCCTTCTTCTCCAAACCAGGATGTCATAAAATATCTTAAACTGTCCTCATTAACCCAGGGCATAAACTGGAATAAAAAGCATTACATCGTGGCTGAGTTCACTTTCCTCCCAGATTCCACCTTCAGCCCCACCTCTGCATCTCACACTCCACACCCACCTCTGGGCCCTGGGGTGGACACAGATAAATGAGGACTTGTCGATACCCTAACCCTAACCCTTCACAGCAAAGAGCTCTGTACATCTCAAGTTAAATTTTTACAAAGTTTACATTTGTAAACTTTACCCAACCCCATATGAGTGTTTGAACCAAGAAATTATTTGAAATTCAGATTTATACAAAGTCTCCTTCGTAAGAAGCAGAATAAGGAACCATCTTCCTTTGCCATGTTTTCATACATCATGATGAAGATTAAAATGCAGTTTATTCCAAAGAAAGTAAATCAAATCAAGCATGACCTAAACATGCTACAAATCTTAAACACAAATTATGCATTAGAATGCTTTTGTTGTTCAGTTTTCTTAGTATGACTTACAATGCCCCAATAGGTTAGAAATGATCCTTTTCTAATTGAAATAGTTAACTATTAAAAGAGCATGTGCAAATGACCCACGGACATGGACAACAGAGTGGGAATTGACTGTGGGAGTTGGGGGTGGGATGGGCAGAGGAGGGCAAAAGGGGAAAACTGGGAAAACTGCAATAGAATAACAATAAAAATCTTAAAAAAAATAAAGTTTTATTGGAACAGGAAAAAAATAAAAATTAAAAAAAATACAAAGAAAAACGCTGTTAGCTCCCTAAGTGGAGATTTATGTGTATAGGAGGAGAAATTTGAATATATGAAACAAAGTGAAGGATTGCATATCAAAAGTGACTTTGAAAAATGAGAGATCAGAGCCATGGTTCATGGTCTTCAGTGAGGTTTTAGCAACATCATTTTTTGAAAATTTATTTTATTGTTGTTCAATTACAGGTGTCTGCATTTACCCCCCACCAGTTCTCCCCCCCCCCACAACTTCATTTTGGATCAGCTGCATTGAGCATTTGCAAATGGAGTTTCCTTGATGTGTAAATACTTCAGACCTCTGGTTAACAGTGACCACCAAGAATAACTATCAGTTATCAGTAATAATTGGCATTCGTGTAGCACTGCTCCTCCAATGATTCTAAAGCAATATACATGGCTGACTCGTTAACCAATAGGAGGCTGGTGGTCTAATGATGATTGACCTCAATGAGACATAATCACAAATGTATGTTACCTTCCCTTTTGTGTATCTACACGCGGTACATGTGGCGCTTTCATCCCCCTGCAGTGTTTCTGTGACAGAGGTAAGATGTGGGTAGTAGCAAGATTTGCAAATACTTTGTTCTTCATCCTTATTTCACCAACCGTCCTTGGAATAATTGTTTGACATCACTGCTTACATTTTAATTCAAACCTCATTTTGTTACTGTGCCTTTGAAACAGGGTGCAGCCAAAAGGAAGGCCCCAAATAAGGATTTGTAATGGGGTCCAGAACTCAAGGTGTCCAAGAAATATTAGAAAAATATATATAGGATGCCCTTACCTCCACAAGCCTGAGCTGGGGGAAGGGACACCTGGAGCAGGGCCATTCAGAGCTGCTTTGTATGGCAACAGCTTTGCAGCTTGCCCCTGGTGTGGTCATTTAACATATCTATAACCTTTAACTGGTTTCATAGATATGTTAAATAGCTGTGGGGGTGCTCTGAGTCAGGGATCTGGGAGTGACTTCCACCCAAGATGTAACTGGGAGGCAATGCGCCTATGGTTACAGCGCCTGTGTGAGAGCTTGGAGAAGATTGGCTCCACGCCATGGGGCCACGCCTGCCCAGACTTACTATGGCAACCCAGTTAACCTGGAAGAATAGGTAATGCTGGCAGGTGTAACTGATTGTAGGAGGAGTTGGAAATGGGGCTGCAGAGGAAGACTGGCTCTGGGATTTAAACCTAGTTGTGGCAGCCATACCTGAGGAAGGACCATGTGGTTTTTGGGGTAGGAGGGAGAGGATCACGCAGCTTTGGTGGAGTGAATAGGAGAGGACCATGTGGCTTTGGGGTGCTCCTTTTTGCCACGTGGCTTAAGCAGCAGGAGAGACTTTGCCAGGAAGAAAAGGGGAGAAAGGACTCTTACTGATGGGCTGTGAGAAGGTGCCACACAGCTTTGGATTAACTGGAGATTGCGGCAGCCATACAGCTAATGGTGCCAGGAGCCTGAATCACGGACTTCTACTTCTTTTCCTGAGATACGGTACCCCGGACTGGGCAGAGGGAGAAGGAAGGACTGTGTGCATCTGTGGGTATTCTAGAGAACTTTAGTATTTTAATGAAGACATTAAGTCATTACTCTAAGTCTGTATAACTTTTAAATAAATAATTCCTTTCCTTTTCACCAGTCTCTGGCATTGAGAGACGTCTTTCCTCTGGCAGTGGGCATTGCGAATCTAGTAGGTGTGTGTGTGTAAGGAGGGGACCCCCAGAGAGACAAAGGGGGGATCCTTTCCGTAATAGTTTATTGTGAACCACCCCTGTCTGTTCTGTAACACCTCGGCATGTTATACCCATTCAGAGTGGATTTGTTTTATGTGTCTCTGGAGAATTAGAGTTATTTTATAAAAACAGGAAGAAAAGAATATAAATAATATGATTTTTTAAATGAAACAAATAAAGAGATATGGTTTGGCATTCTTTACGATAGATACTATTATGCAGGGACTACTGTGGAATTTATGCATCTTAAAATACCTGCAGACCCGTTTGGAGGAGACAATCTATCTCAGTTTCTTCCCACATTTTCCTGAGCATGTGAATAAGTATGAATATATGTTTTATATGATTTGTAGGAACGGGGCATCTCTAAAAAGAAGTTGCTAAGAATCCAAGATTATTATTTTTGTTAGGACCATATTAATTTTTTAAACTGTGGAGGTAAGTCATTGACCAAGCAGTTCTGAAAAATAAACATAACTACAAGAAAAAATATATATTCTAGAAGTTTAATTAATTGGGATTATGGTGTATTCCATGAGTCAGAGAAAGGAATAAACCGTGAAGAAAAACTGTCGTAACATGATACAGAACTTTGCTATAAAGTTCTTTACATCAAACACTGAATTTTTAAGTAGAGGTAGAATCATGACTTTGAGAATCAGTGAGAAAACACTTAAATTTTTTCCAAAACCTGTGACTGTTTCTTTGTGTGACGTTTCCTCACACAAGACAATGGAGCAGGGTGTCTGGCAGCCCCTTCATCCTATGACTTTGCCTACAGCACAAGTAGTAATTTCCTAATAATGTAATTTTCCACTTCTCATTCTCTCTTACCTACGTTGTAGAGCACTTTTGAATTAAATTTGTTGACACTGTTCTTAGATGGATTAAGCTTCTTATTAAAATACATCATTCCTTCCTTATATTTGTATCTTTGTAACGGCACATTAAATGTCCAGAAATTTTGAGACATCTTTCACATTTTATTTTGTATGTAAAAAGAGTAAACAAAATATTCCAAATCTCTCCTTAATCTGGCATCAGATCAGCATTACTTCATTTCTTACTCAAAATTCTTTACTTCACCAATACTTAAAATGGTGCAAAGGCCATATACTTTGGGTATTTTATGTTTTCTGATGCAGATCCCGGCCCATGGGATCCGTGTATTGTGGCAGCGATGGACAAATTCACATGGACTACAGAAATCCTGTGGAGAAAAGGGACGATGGCATGGCCGTTCTCTGAGAGAGAGAGAGAGGGCCTCAGAGCACCTAGGCCACTGTCTCAAGAGGAGAGATTACCCCCCTCCCACCTTTGCCTTGACAGGCTTTTATTCTCTTTCTAAGTACATTACATTGAGGATGGTCCTCATTTACTATGCACAAGTTCATTTTGGGTGGTTACATTTTACAGAGAACAAAGGAGAGGATGTTGCTAATTACATCAAAAAGGGAGGATATTTGCAAATGTAAAGGGAAAAGTGGTTGAACTGGTTACACTCGTCCTTGGAAGGCTTAGTATAGATTTTAGGAAGGTACTTTAAAGATATGTAGTAAATGTTTGCTGCCTCAATTCAGGGTGGGGGAGTTTTAGCAAAAGCAAGCCTCATAGTGGCCTAGGTACAATGCAGGCCTGATTCCCCACAGGAGAACCTATCCGTGGGCGTAGGTCCTGTGTGCCAGATCCCACTCCCCACTGGCTTTTCCACGTGGGAGCTGGGTCCATGCCATGCAGAATGGTCTCTTACATTTTACCATGAAATAAGCCCACAAAATTCCTCACTACTCCCAAGAGACGGTGGCACCACAGATGAGAAAACAGGTTGAGAGCATTCATTCACAAGCAGATGAGCTGGAATTTGAGACCTGGCTGTCTGCACCAGAGCCCACCCGCCTAACTGCCTCTCATGGCCTATTTAACTGCACAGCAGCATCTCATGCATGTTGAACAGCTTCCTGAATCTAAGTTGCATTTGGAATACATTATATCAGTGCGTATCCAGGAATCACAGAAGCAAGACAGTCAACTGCAGGCTCACCCACGTCACCTGCCACAAAGGCCCAGTGTACTTACTAGAATGAGTTACACTGCACTGACTAAACTCTCGTCATGATTGTCCCACAGGTCACATCACAGGAGGTATGTGAATTGTTCTGTTTACTGTGGAGTATCAAATTATTGGTCTCTTGCCTCCTTTTTTCCCTCTTAAGAGTTTCCAGCTATCAGTGTAGGTTTAGTCAATCTCAGGCACTGAGAAGGTAAATTGAGAAACTTGGTGTTTCTTCCACTTTCCTTCAGTTACTGTGAAAAGTTCTCAGGCCTTCCTTTCATTCTTGCACTTCTGTTGAGAGTTGATGGTGTCTGTAGGTTGAAATATTTCACAAAAGCGCACTTACCAATGTGTGGACAAATGCCGTAGACCCTACCAAACCCCACCAACACGCCTTTCAGAAAATGAAAAGTTAATAAATAAGCTCAGGAAGGCAGATATCTGCTGATTTGTCTCCCTCACTCAGAGGAGAACCTCCCCTCCAGATGTGTCTCGGAGGGTTTCAAATGACTGAGAATGGAACCCATAGTCAACAGTAAACCCGTGTAGGTATTAGATCACAGAGCCTGGAGGTGTAGGCACAGGCTTTAATGAAATGTTCCCCTTGCTTTGGTTGTCAGGTAGTTTATGGCCAAAGATTAAAAAGATATGTTAGGCATGTCTTGGAGACCTCCTATAAAACAACCAGGAAAAATGTTTAAAAGTACACTTCAAATAATAGGGAAATGTAGCTACCTAAGCATAAAGCAATGCTAGTCTAAACAATAACGAAAGTCATAAGATGTTTAGCGTTTACCTTTTGCTTTAAAGATAACATCACTTATGCACATTCATCAGGTACTTTTCAGAATCTTGGTTCCTGAACCCAGTTTTATTACCCAACCCCAGTGAGGGACCCTCCAGACAGGATGACGTCTGGAACTGAATTAATCAGACTAAGGAGAACCACTGAAGCTTACGCAAGGGCTAACCAGTCAGCATCATCCATGACCTGTCTGCTCACTCTAAGCTTTGATCAATGCCTTTAAAAACCCTTGATTAAAAACCATTGAGGAGTTTGGGTTTAAGTGATAACTTCCCGTTATCCTGGCTTAGTGCCCTGCCAATAAACTGCTTTAATTTTTTTACTTCAAAACTCAGTGTTCAGTGTTTGGCTTGACTGTGTGTCAGGTGGACAGATCCTCTTTGGTTCCGTAAGAGGGTGACAGGGACTAATGAATCAATCCCTCTCTGTACTAAATGAGAACTTCCTAACTGAACCCACTCCTATCACCAAACAATCCCTGCTTTATAAAAAGTATTCAAGGTTCCAGAGAGTGGGGGGTAGTAAGTACAGTTGACCCTTGAACAGCATGAATTTGAAATGCATGGGTCCACTTACATGTAGATTGTTTCAATAAATATTGCATATTTTCTTTATGATTTTCTTTCTTTTTTAATGTGGTTAGAATTTTATTTTTAATTGTAGTTTTCTCCTTATGATTTTCTTAATATTTTCTTTTCTCCAGCTTATTTTACTGCAAGAATACAGTACAGTATATACATCTTAAAATATGTGTTAATAGACTGTTTATGTCACCATTAAGGTTTCCAGTCAGGAATAGGTTATCAGTTATTCTTATAGTTAAGTTTTGGGGGAATCAAAAGTATTATGTGGATATTTTACTGTGCGGGGATCAGCACCTCTCACCTCCACTTTGTTCAGGGGTAAACTGTACATAAATGCAACCTTTACCCTGAACATACAGAGCTGGGTCCTCTGTTGGCACATCTAGTGCTCTGGCCACTTTCTGGGGCACCTGACATCCTGGACAGTAATCACCTAGTGTGTGTGTGTACAATGTGCTGATGGCCCAGGTGTCCCCTCATCCTGGCAGCAAGGATATTTATTAGGTTGACTCCTGCTATGTGACATATGAGAATCTTCACACATGCTCCCCAAACAGGGTTTGTAGCCATTCTCCTGGGGCCCAGGATTTCATTAGTTCTGTGGTGGTGACCTACCCAAGGATGCAGAACTCAAGCATTTAAAACAATTAAATTGTAGAGCAGCATAGATCAGAATCCAGCACAGGTAATAAATGTAGGATGGTTCGTGAACCTTTTGTTGGTGGTACGCATGCATGGTGTGTGTGCACATGGGAGGATTTGCTGGGTTGTGCTCTATCTGGATATTTCTTGCAGTGAGTGCCCCAGTGTGGAAGCCACTGTGTGTCATGAGAGAGACAGAGGATGTCAGGACAGCGCTCGGTGAATGGGTCAGAGCAGATGGCATTCTTAGACTCTGTGGCTTAGCCCTCTATACATTATGTCCTCAACTCAAAGACACACAGTGGTATTCTTAACGTTTTGGAAACCAGGACACTTTTTATAATTGATTTTTGTATGTTTAATGGATTTCTTTTCTGTTGTCACTTTGAAAAGCTCTTTTTAAGTCAATAAAAGTATATCAGAATCATTGCCCTTTGAAAGCCAGCAGAATTGCCTGTGTAGTCCTGAGCATTGAGCATTAGGAGACACAGTTAATGCTATAAACCCTACTTATCAAACAGGGAGAGATGAAGTGGCCACTACGGGATACAAGCTGCAGCGACTTCGAAGGAGCTGCTGGCCAGCCTCAGTCCCTCTGTAGGAAGAGCTAGGGAGCCATGAAAGCACAGCTCCCGGGGCCAAGATTCCGAAAACTCAGATCTCTTCCTGCCTCTGTGTCTTCAACAGGTGACTTATAGTTCATTTCACCTTTATCTCAGCATCTTCCCTACTAGATGATACTAGAACTCATTTAAGTGACCAGTTTCGGTAGGAAATACACTTTATTGGCTGTATACATAATAACAAAATGGATAACTTGGTGTATACCAGTTGTTTTCTTGTTTTGTTTTATTTTAAGTGATTTTGTTAGAACCAGTCCTCAGGCAGCAGACTGCTGAATCAAGTTTAAAGTCCTTTATTCATGTTGCCAAGCCAGCTTTGAAAACTATGTTAATTTTGAATACAAACAGGGTATCACAATACCAGCCTCACAGGTAACTCATCAGCATTCTTTATTTGGTGAATTTGAGAAACATAAAATATTATAACATTTCTTCTGCATTTCTTTGTTTGTTGGCTTGAGTATATTTTATGATTGTTATTGTATTGGTGAGAATGTTTGCTTTCAAGGCACTATGATTATAGGGTTGAACAGAATGGATACAAATCTTACTTTCTGTATCAGTCTGGGTCCTCTAGGAAGCAGACATCAGGATGGAGTTGGAAATCAGAGAATATGTGGATGGAACTCAGGTTGTGAAAAGGGTCTCAAAGAAAAATCCCTGCACCTATGTCTATAGTAGCAGTATTTACAATAGCCAATGGGTGGGAGCTGCCCAAGTGTTCATCAGTGAATAAACAAATAAACAAAATGTGGTCTCTACATTCAATAAAATATGGCTCAGCCTTAGAAAGGGCAAAGTTTGTGACGCCTGCTATACAACATGAATAAAAACTTCAGGGCATTGTGCTAAGAAGAATAAGTCAGTCCTTAAAGGACAAGTACTGTGTGATTCTACTTATATGAGGTGCCGACAGTAGTGGAAGGCAGAGACTCAGAAATCAGAATAGAGGTAGGTTGCCGGGGGAATGAAGAGTTAGTGTTTAGTGGGTACAGTTTCAGTTTGGGAAGGTGAAAGTAGTTCTGGAGGTGAATGGAGGTGGTGGTGTATAGCATTGTGAATGTACTTACAGAACTGTGCCCTTAGAGCTGATTAAGACAGTTAAAGAGAAAACACTGGATTACAATTTGTTTTCTTATTTTATAGATGAAGAAATTGAGTTGCGGATTGAAGTAGCTTCTGCAAAGATACACATAGTCAACTGCAGGCTGAGGCTGTGTCTACAACCCCTCATTGGGGATAAGAGGGCACAGCTAATGAAGAAAACCTACAGAGTGGAGAAGGAGTTTCTGTCTAACATTGCCTATTTCTAAAGGGAATCACTTGCAAAAAGGTAGCTGCCCACCATCAACACTGAGTACCTGCATTCCTGGTGTCTTGGTCAAACACACAAGGCAGATATTGTGAAAAGCAGGAGCAGATGTGGGGGTGGCTTTCCTCATCTCTGCATTGAAATTCACATCTCTACTTTCCCAGATTCTTCAGGATTGAGAATGTGGGATGCTGAGACAATGAACACACATGGGCCCTCCCAGCCTGGGAGTTAATGCAAGCAGGTTTTAGTGCAAGCTGCTTTACTAGCTTTACCAGAGTGCTGCAGACTGAATGTGTGTGTCCCCCTCCCAAATTTATGTTACACCTTAACCTCTAATGTGATGGTGAGAGGAGGTGTGGCCTTTGGGAGGTTAAAGGAGCCCGCATCTATAAGATTAGTGCCCATTTAAAGAACAAACCCCAGAGAACTCACTGGTTCATTCTGCCGTGTGAGGACAAAGAGAGAAGGTGGCCGTCTATGACCAGAAGTGGAATCTCAGGAGACACCAAATCTGCCAGTACCTTGCTCTTAACCTTCTAGCCTCCGGAACTGTGAGAAATAAATGTCTGCTATTAACCGCCCAGTCTGTGGTATTTTTGTTATAGCAACCTTGGTGTGCTAACACACAGGCATTAGCTTTCTCTCAAGTTCTTTGTGAAGTCCTATCAGTCTCTGCCACCCTGTTTCCTTCCTCTCAAACCTACTGTGAAATGCAATTGTTTTAATGTTTTTCATATTTTCTCTTCTACCTGCCCAGAGACCAGACTTCCAGCGTCTTTGCATAATGCCAACAGCTTCTGTTCTCCCACCTTCATGGAAAAACCTTTTTGTCTGACTGTAAAGACAAAAATGCCTCTTGAAGAAGATCTCACCAGCATTTGGGAGTTTGTATGGTCCTGTCCCATATTTCTTGCATAGAATACTGTTCACATAGTAGAGCATGGAAAGAGAAGAGTATGAAAAGAGAAAAAGCAAAATGTTTCAGTTGTTGCCTTTCTACTGCAATGCTTAAATATTATGCTATCCTTTCCTCTTAAAAATGAGAGCTAACCTGTGACACTGTGCTACCTTGTTAGGGCTCCTACATTTAACTTTGATACATATAAAACTACGATCCAAACACAACTTTACAACCTCTGAATAAGGTATCTTACCTTTCCCTCACTGAGGACACATTTCTGGAACCGTCAGAACACATCCTGAGCTTTTTGTTCTTGATCCTGGTCGGTCAAAAGAAGGGGACAAATCTGATTTACAACCTAGCTTCTGTAGTTTTTAGCTCTGTATTTTTTCAATGTCATGCCTGGTATAATGGTATTGAAGTTGTGTCACAGCTGGTGACAAACTTGAATAATGATGGACTGATAAGTGTTCTGTCACAAATGAGGATGGACAATAAAATATTACCCTATTCTGTTGCTTAATGTTGTAAGCAACTTGAAGTGCTCAGTTGCTGATAAATTACAATAAATGTACAATTTAGGAAAACACAGAAAGAGTATGAGAGGCTGATGTGATCATTGCTGGAGGTAGAGAGTAAATGGTTTCAAAGCTGGGGAGAAGATGGGAAGGAGGAGGCAAGAAGGGCAGGGAGAGAGAGGGGAGGGTGGGAGGCTGACTTTACTGTCTCAAATAAAGCGCCTCCTGTCAGCGTGGGCTGCTGTCGTTGCAGAAGGCCTGGAAAGGCCTGGATCACATTTCAGGATGTTTAATCCATGGTCAGTTTTGCTATTAAGGTTGAAAAAAATTAAACCTCAAGCCCTTGCTTGGGGCAAAGGGGAGAGCAATCTTGAGGACATGGTCCTGCGTACCCCTTGCACTCAATAAGGAGCCCTGGCAGTCCCTCCAGGACCAGAGCACCCTGTCTGTGGGCTGTTTCTCAACACAGTCGTTAATATCCCCAGTCATCTGCCCACTTCTCAGCTAACTACTTCCTAGAGTCCTCGAGAAGCAATTACAATATTCATGTAGGAACAAATGCACTTGAATGAATGGGGCCTTTAAACAAAAAGAACTGGATTTCAAGTCAGACACACATGCAGGGAGAAACACAAGACATCCTTAGGAAGGTACAAGTCCGTTCCCAGGTCCTTACACATACTCAGGACTATGAGACGAGCTTACATTGTTTAGGGCCCATGTAAACCAGAATTGTGCCTACACTGCTTACATAATATGTTGATTGCCTCTTTGCTGTGTTCTGTGTGATTATATTTCAAGGTGATTCTGTTTATTTCATTTAAGAGACAGAGGTCCACATTTCCGGAGGCCCATGGAGCTTAGTGAAATGCTGCATGTTTAAGGAGCTGTTGGGATAAATCGTGGATTTAAGAAGTGCGCTGTCTATGCTGAGACATGCAGCTCAGGTTCAGGTAAATAGCTCTCTGCAGTGAACGACTGAGCCAAGCACACGGGTTTCATGGCCTGTGCTCTGGTCATGGCTGCATCCTTTAATGGCTCAGCCCCCTATTGGGGTGGCTTCATTAACCTGTCAGCTCATCCATCCGCTCTCAAACTGATATATGGGGAAGCTCTCCCTATGCTGAATAAGATTCTTTTCCCCATTGTTAATAATATCACAGTGATTCCGTCCATGAAGCCATTAGAATGGTAATAAAAAGAGAGACTGTCATTATTTCAACCACAGAGCAGAAAACGAGAGAATCTTTTGTAATTGTGGACATGTGTGGCTCCTGGCTGCAGCTAAGAGGAAGAATGCAGAGCAGAGCATGCTCAGCTGATTGCCAGTGTGGGAAAGAAAAAGGCATAAAAGCCAGGTCCTGGGCTCTCACCCATGCCATTTTGCCCTGAAAAGTAGGTGCAGGCTTGGTGTTCCCCTAGTTGTTCCACTTTGACTTCTCCTGATTGTTCGAGAAGAAGGGCACTTACATCTCTCCTATCGCATTATCATTCATTAAACCACCCATCCTGTCTATGACCGCCTCCTTGTAGCCCCGCAAACCCCAGTCCTCTAGAACATTTCTTCACAATTACGTTTTTGGGTTTTTGGTGAGTAGCAGTCATTGCCTTAAGCAAGATTTGCTTAAAGCTCAATTTATATTTCTGTGTTCAAGGTGTAATTTGATACAGGAGAAATGTTTTCTTTTCTTTAAATCCACTGGTGGTCTTGGATAGTTTTTGACTTAAGAGTACTGCTTAAAACCCAGCTTTGCATTACAATAGTCATATGATGTCCCACCGAATTCTTTCATTTAAACATTTAAAACAGAATGAACACACTTCTTCACAAAATTTTCCAAAAAAAAAATTCTAGGCAAATTAAATGCAGAAATAAATCCTAATATTTCTGGTCAATTGATTTTTTAGGATGGGCACCAAGACAATTCAAGGGAGGAAGGAAAGTAAGAATATTTTCTAACAACTGGGTCTGAGATAACTGGATATATTTACATGCAACAAAATGAATTTGGATCCCTACTCCACACAAATATAAGAATTAACTCAAAATGAATCAAAGCCCCTAATGGGCTAAAACTATAGAACCTATAAAGAGCTAAAACTAAAATACCCTTAGAAGAAGACCTTGGATTAGACAATGGTTTTTAGATATCACTTCAAAAGTGGAAGCAACCATAACAGTAACATCAAATATATAAATTGGACTTCATAAAATTGTAAGACTTCTGTGCTTCAAAAGATGCCATCAATAAAGTAAAGAAGGAGAACTCACAGAATGAGAAAAAATTTGCAAATAATATTCTGATAAGGGTCTAGTATCTACAAAATATAAAGACAAACAAAGCATAGCTCAAAAAAGACATAATCCAATGGAATAAATGAGCAACATATCCAAATAAACATTTTTCTAAAGAAGATATAGAAATGATTAACAAGCACACAAAAAGATGCTTAACACCATTAGCTATCAGGTAAATGCAAATAAAAACCACAGTGAGATATCACTTCATACCCATGAGAATGGCTATAATTAAGGACAGATAATAACGTGTGTGAGTGAGGGCAGAGAGAAACCGGAACCCTCCTCTACTGCGGTAGGAGTACCGTTCCTTCAGAGGACAGCCTGGGTGTTTCTCAACAAGTCACCGGTAGGTACATACTCAATAAAAATGAAGCCGCATGTCCACATAAAAACTTGTACACCAATGTTTATAGCAAAATTATTCATAATAACCAAAAAGTGGAAACAAATGTAATTTCCATCAACCAATCAATGGATAAATGAAATACGGTCGACCTGTGTAGTAGAATATTATGCAGTAATATAAAATAAGTTAAGAACTGATTCATGCTGCAACAAGAATGAGCCTTGGAAACATGCAAAATAAAAAAATACTAGTCATAAAATATCATATGGTACATGGATATAGTCCATTCCCACAAAATTTCCAAAATAGATAAATCTATGGAGACAAAAAGTGGGTTAGCAGTTACCTGCAGCTGGGTGTGGGGGAGTGCGAGCAAGTGGAGAGCCACTGGCCGTGCTTGCGGTGTTTATTATCAGAGTGGTCAAATGTTCTAAGACTGACAGTGATTATAGTCACACAATTCTGACGATACTAAAATCTATTGTACACTTCATTTTATTTATTTTTGAGACATAATTTAGATAGATATTTATAATAGTTCCAGGTATACAACATAATGATTTGATATTTGTGTATATTACAAAGTAATTACAATGACAAGTCTATTTAACATCTGTTACTGTACCTAGTGACAAAAATGTTTTCTTTTGTGATGAGAACTTTTAGCAACTTTCAAATATGCAATACAATACAGTATCACTAATTATAGTCATTACGAGGTGCATTACATACCCATGGCTTATTTAGTCTATCACTGGAAGTTTGTACATTTTGACCTCCTTTACCCATTTTTGCCCTTCTCCTTGATCCCCACCTCTGGCAACCACCAGTCTGTTCTCTGTATCTATGAACTTGGTGTGTGTTGAGTTTTTTTAATACAACATATCAGTGAGATCAAATGTATTTGTCTTTCTCTCTCTGACTTATTTTACTTAGCATAATGCCCTTAATATCTATCTATGTCACTGCAAATGGCAAGATTTCAAGGCTGAAATATCTTTATGTCTCAATAATATTTCAGTAATATTCCATATACCCATTCACTTATTGATGGACACTTAAGCATCTTGTATATCTTGACTATTATGAAGAATCCTGCAATGAACATGAGTGTGCATTTATCTTTTTGAGTAAGTTCTTCATTTTGTTCTATAAATACCCAGAAGTGTTATTGTAAGGTTGTATAATTGTTCTACTTTTAAGTTTTTGAGGAAACTCTAAATTGTTTTCCATAGTGGCTGTTCCAGTCTGCATTCCTGCCACCAGTGCCTGAGGGTTCCTTTTTCTCCACACCTTCACTAATACTAGTTCCTTCCTTCCTTCCTTCCTTCCTTCCTTCCTTCCTTCCTTCCTTCCTTCCTTCCTTCCTTCCTTTCTTCCTTCCTTCCTTCCTTCCTTCCTCTCTTCCTTCTTCCCTCCCTCTCTTTCTTTTTCTTTCTTTCTTTCTTTCTTTCTTTTCTTTTCTTCTTTCTTTCTTTGATAATAGACATCTTCACAGGTATGAGGTGGCATTTTATTATTGGGAATTGTACACTTTAGATGGGTGAATTGTATGAATTATGTTTATATCTCAGTAAAGCTGTTATTAAAACTAGAGTAAATGTAACATTTACCTTCTAATCCTTTTATCTCATTTCTTGTTTTACTTTCATCTCCTCTCTCTTCTCCAAACTAAGTGCAAACTGAAACCCATTTATTTGAAGGCTTAAATCCCATAAACAACTCTCAGAAATAACTGACTTACCAATGTTTATGGGGTTACTTCTTCCCAGAGTAGTTGGATTTAAGAGGGTTTTTCCCCAGAAATAGAAAGTTTAACAGACCAGTTTTGGCATATGTAATGGTGGAAGGTGAGCCACTATCAGAATAATTAGAAAGACATAGGAAGTAAAAAGAGAGGTTGGTGGGAGACAGGGAGAGAGCTGTTCATCAATTTGTACCATTTATTTGTAAGATTTGCTCTAGAACAAAATGAAACCAAACATGCTTTGCTAAAATCCTAAATCATTTTAACTGGTGCCAATTGTATCCCAGAGGGGTTTTGGAATGTTGACTGGCTTCTATGGCACCTACAGCATCGGTGACATCATCCCCTCTCAAGTTTGGTTGACATTTACACTGGGAGGAGCTTTTCATTTGTTCTGGGCATTTTTCTTGGTTCTAGTGTTTCAGAAAACCAAGACCCACATCTGTATACCTGGGGCCCAGGTCCAAATCTAGAGGCAATCCTGGCACCTGGGAATGTAACAATTTTATTGCTGGCTTGTCTGGCTTTAAAAATACTTGTAGAACAGCTTGAGGTGCTCATGAAGATGAAAAACTAAAAACTTACATTTTCTGTTTGTTTTTGTATATTTTGAGTGCTTAAAAAACCAACTGCATAAACAATTTCTAAACAAAATTCTCCCACTGTGTGTAACCTCCATTCGTGTTGCCATCAGCCATTCGCTCCATGAGAGACATGCAGATGGGCACGTCTGTATTCTGGAGCACCGAGGAATGAGCTGCTGTTTCCCTTCACACAGACTTTCTCCTGGGCCCTGGCTGCCACATGGGCCCAGAGTGCAGATGAAGGACACAGTGGACTAACAACAACCCAGCCTTATTCCCATGAGCAGAGCAAGCATGAAGAAAATGAGCAGCAAAGGTTTAAATTCCTTTGATGACCCAAAATAGTAAAGAAGCATTTGTTGATTTTTAAAAAGCATCAGGGAACAGAATCCTGATGTTGGGTTCGTACATGAGGCTGGGAAAGACCTGGTCTCTTCTCAAAGTTCTGGGGCTCTGGCAATGGTGGCCCTTCCCCAGTCCTGGCATGCTGGTCAACACTGACCGTTCCTCCAGAATAGAATGAATGGGGCATTTGAGAGGGAAAAAATAAAATAAAATGAAACATGACACTAAACTGTTTAGGTGTTTATGGAGGCTTATCATCCAGAAGTTTCCCCAGATGATAAAATAGTTATTACCAATCGAACTCCGAAATCACATCCTGGCAACACTGTGAGGAAGCAGTTATGCCGAGTGCTGAAGCACAACGTTGTTTAAGGAGCCTCATTTCCTTCCTTCATCCTGATGGAGGAGGTGGCATATGAGCCCATTTGCTTGGCAGAGCAAAAATTTATTTTTATATACTATGTGTAGTATAAGAACATACAAATATAGCTTTATAGAGGAGAATCTTGAAAGCGTTAGGCCTGCTAAAACTGGCACTTTCTCCACATTTTTCGTGTAAAGAAAATAGACATTTGATTTACACTTGTATCTTCAGTCACAGCTGCTTTGCTGAATTTCACCCAGCTCTTTACACTCACGCCCCCTGTCTTACTCCTCTGGGGCTGCTATAACAAAAATAACACAGACTGGGTGGCTTATAAACAACAGCAATTTATTTCTCAGAGATCTGGAGACTGGAAGTCTAAGATCAAGGGGATAGCCTAGTTGGAAACTGGTGAAGGCCCCTTCCTGGCTCTTAGATGGTCGTCTTCAAGCTGTGTCCTCAAAAACAAAAAAACCAAAAGGGAGCTCTCTGGGGTCACTTAACCTATTTATGGGGACTTTACCCTCATGGCCTAATAATCTCAGAGACCCCATATCCTACTACCATCACATTGGGGGTTAGGTTTCAACATATGGATTTGGGGGGGATGCAAACATTCAATCCACGGCACACCCTCCCCTCTTTTCCTGTAAATGGGGCTCCATTGATCTAAAGAAACATCCACAGGCTGATGGCATGTGTGCTGTGTGGCCACAGACCCAGCAATGGCCTGGGGTAGAGAATGAACACGGACTGCAAGTAAACTGCAATACCAAGTTAATCCCTATCTCCTTTTGCTCCCTCTACACTCGTATTGCTGAAAGCTCACATAATACTGTACTTTTTGACAAACAAAAATTGGCTTCACTATTAATATTCAGTTTTCATGTTGAATTTTTCATCTCTGCTAATGCTAGAGTAAAATTATTAATGACACAAAACATAGTAAATATTCATAGTTGTCTATATAATATTCAGAGTAGTATATGTAAAATGTTTATCTCACAATAATTTTAGCTTATCCCTGAAGCAAAATATTCCTAGTTTTCTCATTAGAATCACACCTTCACCCCACTGGGGCGAAGCTTCTTTCCTCACAGTTACACCTGAAACAGGACTGGGTGGTGTAGTTAGTAGAACAGAGTGGTGTGTTTCCATCCCAACGGGTGGAATCAGATTCAGAGCTTGATGGACCCAAGCACACATCTCGGAGGATGGTCTGAGGAAAGCTCTCTGCTTGGAACACGTTGAGTCATTGCTTTTCTCTACATTTGGAGAATTAGCAGTTCTACCATTAGTGAATTTCAGTGGGGTGGCACAGGCCTTCCCCCTATAGAACCCAGTTACCCCTCTCCAAGTATCGACTTCCACATCCCATGGCCCACTGTCTGTTTGAAAAGATACCACTTGAACTTGTACTTCATAAAACTCTGTAATTATATCAGCCTAGTTTCTATATTACTATAATTTTCCACAACACTCTTTCCAATGTGCTTTTTTTTTTTTTTTAACTAAGTCATTGTGTATCTGTAAAAAATGTGAATTGTGTTGCATCTTGCAATACAGCTGTCATTGCACCTGTAAAAGGTGTTCTTAGCAATTAGTTTTGGCCAAGAGTCACAGGCATAACAGGAAATAGTAGAGAGTGGGTTATGGGTTATATTACCTTTGTTGATGTTCAAATGAGGCCTCTGAGCCAGAGGCCCTGTCGTCAGCCTGGCATTTACTTCTGAAGATACTCAGCCCAACTCCTCAAGCTGATGGTGTCGAGTCTTTCCTTAAAGCATCACAGTTTTATAGCTCAGAGAAAGTGGTATGACCCAGGACATATGAAGGTGTAGGTAGAAACTGACATAAAGAGAGTGAAGATTTTTCAAGTTCACATTTATGCCCCTCACTATTGGCATAGTAAAACATGTCAAGGTCTCTGAAAAAGTTGTCTAAACCACCATTGTAGAAACCTGGAATATCCTTGGTTTACTCAAGCTCTGGTGGTCAGTGAGTGGTGGAGAGATTTCTTTTTTCTCCAGTTACACTCCCGTGGACATACAACTAGTAGAGATACATGGGAAGGTCCCAAATCAAACTCCTTTCCAAACACTCAGAAGTCATTTCCTAAAGAGTCCACCATTAGAGATTGATTTACTTGAGAGTAAATGCATTGAATGATAAATCTAAGCTATACTCTTCCATCCATGACCTTCTATGGGAGAATTGTCAGGAACACAGGTTCGGTGGAAAAAGACACATTTTTATTTGGGTTTGGAGAAAAGGAAGAGACCAAACACAGAGGAGTCCTAGTTTTCTCAATCAAATTAGTAAATTAGACAAAGAACATGATTCTTCCACATAACATTTACTATCTTAAGAATCTATCTTATGAAGCAACCTTTACTTTTTACAAACTTCAACTTACAATATTTTATTTTAGTATTCCATAAAACAGCTATAATATTGGGAAAATGGTGCAACACTAGATTCAAAGTTACTTGGACACCTATGAATACCAAGCACTACCCCCCTCAGTGAGGGGACATAGGGAATGACCTTTAGAGGGCGCCGGATGCATCAAAGCTGTTCATTCTGCATCGGTTCTTGGGAGTGAATGTGCTGATTGATGGTGAAGTCACATGCTCTCTGGTTTTACACCTTTCTGTGCTGTATCCTTTGGTGGCCCTTTGGATTCGTGTAGGGTTGATGTGGAATGGACTGCGTAAAATGGAAGGCTAAGACATTGCACCTGCATTTCAGACATTTACATATAAAGAAATTGCTTCTGAGGAGACCCCGATTAGCAAAAATCATAGACATTCAGATGGTACTTGAAGCCTTAACAGAGACATTATTTCTCAGTATGAATGTAGAGAAGAGGGCTCAGGGCCTAGCTTAGAAGAAGAGAAGCAAACAAGAAATAAAGAAATCCTGAGTAGGGTGGGCAGTAAACCAAGAAGCAAGCTGGCTTATGCTGTAGATTTCCAGATGACATCAGAAATTGGAGGCAGGCCCTTGTACTTCTAAAGATGGGGGTGGGAGATGTCTGGAAACAGGATGAATGGTGGAAATATTGCATTAGGAGCAACGACAGCCCTAGAGTTCTTCCCCTCCTCCATCTCAGCAGAAGACAGGAGATTTCCCATTTAGACTGAAGGGCACCAGGTAAAACTCCACAGGGAGCCATTCTGAAAGCAGAGAATCAAGGGATTGTCTACTCATTGAGTGGGAAGGCCAGACCCTTGTACCTGCAACTGTGAGTGTGCTGGTAACCAGCTTCGTCTGCACAAGGCAGGAGACTTCTTTCTAGAAAAACTTTCTTTCCAGAGAAGTTGGCTCTGCAGAGAAACCCACCACTCTATACACAGTGCCTATAGAGAGTTCCATGACTGCTTATAACACTTCATTCTTAAAAACGGACAGCTACTGATCAAGACATATGTGAAAAGGGCCTATTGAGAAACAGAGAGCAGAATGAGCAAACAGGAGGAAAGAAACTTGGAAGAAATTGACAATGTCAAAAAGAAACAAAAAACAATCTTATATAAAAACCATTGTAATCACGGCTTTACAGAGATAAGAGTTTACAAACATGAATCAAACATAGTGTGCTATAAAAAGGGAATATTCAGAAAGCAAAAACAATCTCTTGGATATTAAAAATCTTATGGTAGAAATAAAAAAAAGAAATTCAATAGGCTGGTTGGAAAATAAAGTTGAGCAAATTGCTCAGAAAGTAGAATGAAAAGGCAAAACAAATAAATAACCAAAGAGCAATGGAAAGAGAATTAGAAGATTGTTTCAGAATATGTAACATCCAAATGATAGCAGTTGCAGAAAGAAAGAAAGGGGAAACTGAAAGAGAAATTATCAAAGAAATACAATTCCCAGCATGCAAGGACCTAAGCCACTGCAGTGAAAGGTTCCATGGAGTACCCACTATGAAAATGAAGGTGTGCTGTTATAAAATTTAAGAACAATGATAATAAAGACATTTAGGCACACAAAAAAGGAAAATTGCCCACTGGCCAGTGTGGCTCAGTGGTTGAGTGCCAGCCTGCAAATCAAAAGGTCGCTGGTTCTATTCCTAGTGTAGGTCACATGCCTCAGTTGTAGGTCAGATCTCTGGTAGGGGGCACACAAGAGGCATCCACTCATTGATGTTTCTCTTCCTCTCTTTCTCCCTCCCCTGCCCCTCTCTAAAAAATAAATAAATAAAATGTTTTAAAAGAATGGACAATCAGAATGTCATGGACTGCAACACTAGTGTCAAGACATAATGACATAATTCCTTCAAGTTTATTTAAAATATTTCCTATTTATAATTCTATGTTTAGCCAAATGATAATGTTTTCACAATTGGAAAAATTTTTACCTTGAGGATTTCTCTTAGAATATAGTTGAGAATATGCTGCACCAAAACTAAGGACTAAATTTTTTTCAGTATAAAATAATTGAATATAGAAAGCAGGATTTCCCAAAAGGAGAAAAGTGAAGGCAATGTGATTGTAAATTGTAGGAGGACCACAATGCACCAGGGATAGAAAGCTTCCTGGGTTATAGCTTCCAGAAGGTAAATATCAAAAAAAGGGGAAATGAGAAAAACTGACAGATGACCTGATATATTTGAATGTAATGAAAAGACATTCTACCTAGAGAGAAATGTTTCGGGATCAATTACAGATAGAAAATCAAGTAGTAGAAAAAAATGCAAGGCATTTATTAACTCAATAGAAAACAAAAAGTTGTTTAAGAAATGGAATGCAATTGCATAACAAAACGATCTTACTCTGCTTTGCTGGGAGTAGGGTAAGAAGTCTCAAGGAGAGCTTAACCCTCATCTTCAGTAGTATATCAATCAACCATTGCTAAAATGGAAGCAAATCAAGAAATAACTGTACATATTTGCTATTTAAAAATATGACTATATCATTGTCTTAAATATCATTTTCCACCAAATAAGCCATGGCTGCATGGAGAATAATCCAGGTCTTAGGTGTGAAGCATGGAGAATGACACTTTATCCTCATGGCACACCAGAGAGTTAAGGAGTCACCAAAGACACCAAGGTCACGTTCAAAGAACTCAGTGACAAATTTGAATTCAGAGGCTCTCACTAGCCAAAGGTGAAACATTTTAAGTATTGATGGGATGATAACTGCAACAGATTGAAACACATCAAAAATGCTTATGTGTTTGAGTATATAAAGATTCTAAGAAAAAATGCTGACTGCTGTTGAAGGATGCTAGGGAACCAACATATTCCTTTGAAAACTGGTAAATACAGAGAAAATCAAACATTCATCCTGACTTTTCATGCAAGTTGTATCATTGGACTTCCAAATAGTAGAAAGAAATATTCTCTATGCAGAAATACCCCAGCTAATAAATGAAAGGAGAGTGTTAGAATTAGAATATCATCATTTTGTCATCCCTAAAAGATGACTAGAACAAGTTATTAATCATTAATGTCTGCTCACATCACAAAATGAAAGGCAACCAGACATTGTGTGCCTTCAGATGGAAGAACAGAGAGCTGCTTTTGAAACAGCTTTGTGGAGAAAAAAAAATCAAACCTGAATTTGATCAAGCCTCTAGCTCTGTTTATTAATAGGTAGGAAATAGGGAGGACCATGCTAAGTGACACCACAGGATCCAATCAACAAAATCCAGAATCTAAGAAACTCCATAAGACAAATGTTCTGATTCTTTAAATTAATGTTCAAGAAGAAAGAAAGAAACAAACAAGAGATGAGGGAGAATTTATAAATTTAGAGACATTTTAATCACTCCTCTCTGTCTGAGTTTAAAGTCTTGCCTCCCTCTTATTTCAAGTTGGAAATAGAAGTCTTTGGCAGGATGCTTTCAATCCTTGCTCTCAAATCTGCAAATATCTCTGTCTGCATGTGTTAACTAAGAGTTTAGACTGCAGTCTTGTACATCTTCTCAAGTATGTGATGCTATTGACAAACTTCTCCTGTATCCTCATCACTTCCTATGTTTTTACACCCCAGGAGACCAGGTATGAGAATAACTCCCATGGGACCCCCCTTCCCTTCTTTTCCTCCCACTACATTTTCTCTTTAATATACTTCTTCCTCCCTATTGATCTCCATGCCAGTTCCCTCTCCACTCACACATTGCTCTGCTTACATTCACAATGAGACCTCCAGAAATGCTGACTGTGTTTTCACTGTGAACAGAATGTCAGATAGGCAACACGCCAGTCTTTTTAGGTCTAGTGATTTTGAAGTAACAGGAAATGAAAATGGTACAATAAAGGTTTAATTAATGTATTACCAGAGACATGAGCTCTCTCTCTCTCTCTCTCTCTGTCATACACACATATTAAACATTTTCTCCACACACAGTGACATAGTATTTATTATTCTGTTGTAGGCATACCCCAATAAGCCAAGTTCTAATGGGATATTAAAATTATCAATAGCAACAAAGGCCCAAGTACAGCGAAAACCATTATTTAAAATACCTTTATCTAATTGTTTACCCTCAAATAACACAAGGACAGAAAGGGTGCCTCGGGGGTGCAAATCCTGTAGCTCTAACCAAGAGTGAATAAATAAAAATCCTCTTTTTGAAAAGGAAGAAACACTATCTTTGTAACAAAAGGGATTCAGATTCTATTTCATTTCTGGCATTCAAATACTGCAGGAGTAAGAACAATGAGACATCCATAGAACAGAAATCAAGTTTCATGTTTTTAATATAGCATGAATTTTATTGATTATTATGTTTCTTGGGAAATTTCCTTCTCCAGAGTGTTTAATTTAATACAAAGTGCATGTGTGAACCAACAGTGCATATGAGTGAGGGCCCTGGCAGGAAATGGAATTTACTGACTTAAATGAAGAGACTGCAGTGCAAGGACTAGAAGAAGCATGGGGCTGGGTAAGAGGACAAACAGGAGATAGTGAGGCTCTGGAGACTTGTAATACCAGGGTGCTGTCACTATTCTGAGACAAGGGTGCTCTTGGAGTCCAGAAGGTTCCCAAGCCCTGGATCTTTACAGGTTGGAGGAAGGACCCCAGCAGTAGCTGTAGTCACAGGAGGACAATTGTATGCTTGAGAAGCAGGACGGAACTATGGAGGAAGCAGAAGAAACACCAACTCTCTCCTTCTACCTTTGCTGTACTTTCCATTGGCTGAATTCAACCAGGATCCTGGTATGGGAGCCCAAGTGATGGTTGTCTGCAAGGGCAAGCCCCCAGTGTAAGATGGCAGAGAATGGCAGAAAAGCCAACTGTCACTGGGCATGGGAGGCCGGTGGAGAACAACCAGCACCCAGGACTACTCGGTTTTTCCCAGTGTTTGTATTTCTTTCCAGAGTTACCTCAAGGCAACTAGACTGGGATAGATCGTCCTTTACTGATCGTTACTGTTGTTATTTGTGCTCACTAACCTAGCCAGAAAATGCTGAGTGTTGCCAGTGTTTTAGGTTCAGTGTCCAAACTCAGTAGTGTCCTGGATAAATTTCTGGTTGTGATTTAATATTTCTACCCCTTGGGAAATTGAAACCATATTACCTTGATGTAACATGAGGTGGTCCATGTGGCAAAAGTAAATCAGTTCTCTTTGTTGATCATTAGTTAACTAAGTGATTTTAGATACATTCTAAAACTCTGCCCTTTGACTATCAATGACTTCATCTGTAAAGTATGTGTCCTTCCTAGCCTCACGGCGCATATAGGGGTCATATACAAACCCAGTTTAGAAAGCTGTAGGTGCCGAGGTAAACAGGGACTCAGAGGTGGGTGAATAAAAGGGCACTCTTCTCCCCAGAGGGACCCAGATTGTGATCAGAGCTAGGTTGCAGTAAGGCTTATCATTAGGGCTCAAAACTTAGAAATTCTTCAACTTCCAGTGCAAAATCAATTGTGCTTTATTAGAAAAGGAAACAGAAAAGAATGAACAATAAGAAGTGTACATCTGAACTAGATTCTAATCATGACCTTGTCCCACTGTATTATAGTTTAAAAGGTAATCAATTTGGCACGAGGCATTAAAAAATCAGTGTCCTCTTTTCCTTTTACCACTTTCGTGATTAATATAAGAGGATGGGTCACCACACCTAGTTATTTCCCTCAACCCTGTCCATACCCCACTTTGCTCACTACGTTCAATTCAATTATCCCATGTTTGAACCATCCTTTAATGGTTGAAGTGAGACTGATAAAGCTATTAACGTGCATTTGCTTTTTATTTAAGATGTGACAGGAAGGTATTGGAGGGTTTTGAGCAAAGAGATGACACAATCTAATTTATGGTTTTAAAATATCATCCTGGGTCCCATGCGGAAGATAGACTAAGGCTGGTTAGGAGGCCATTAGAACAGTGTGGACACAAGGCGAGGGTGGGCTGCCGTACTCGGAAGCCGTGGCGGTGGTACACAGGGGACATATTCGGTACAGGCCTTAGACTGAGCTACAAAATGAGCTAATGGATGGGATATAGGACTTCAGGAGTGAAAACTGTCCCCCAGATACCTGCCTGAACAACTTTATAAATGAGTGTATCATTTACTAAGGTGGGAAACTGAAGGAATCCTGGCAGGGAAAGTCAAGAGTTTTGCTCCGGGTGTTTTAAATGGAATATTCCCTTTAGACATCCTAGCGGTGAGGTCAGGATGTACGAGCCTGGAGCTCAGGTCAGGATATATACATCTGAGAGTTCTCAGTTTGTGTAGTATAGGCGAGCCTTGAGCAGCAGGGTTTGAACTCTGTGGGTCTGCTTACATGTGGATTTTTAAAAATAAAGATACAGCTGGCCCTCTGTATCTGTAGGTTTTACACCTGCCGATTGCACCAGCGGCAGATCAGTAACAGTGCTTCTCTTTCATCCTCAGTTAGCTCTCTGAGGACTTGGGGGCCAGCTCTATGCATTGTTCTGTGCCACTGTCTTAACAGACCGGAACATCTGTGGGTTTTGGTATTTGTGAGGGGAGTAGTCCTGAAACCAGTGCCTTGTGGATACGGAGGGAACGTGGTGAAATTTGGGGGAGTCAAAAGTTATATAGGGATTTTAGACTGCGGGGGAACTGGTACCCCTGACCCCCATGTTGTTCAATAGTCAACTGTATTTAAGTAGTGGGATTAGATGAGGTCACCTGAGAAGAAAATGTGTAGACCCTGAGAAGAAAATACAAAGAAAACAGCTCTGAGGAAAGAGCCCTAAAGGGTCCTGTCATTTAGAGACGGGAAAATTGGGAACAAGAAAGCAAAATGGTCTCAGAAGGAGCCTCCATTAACACAGAAAGAAGCCCAAGTGAGTGTCATTTTCCTGGCACTTTAAAAAGTGGGGTACAGTATGTCTGTGAAAAAGGGACTTTTTGATGCACTTGTGACTCATAAATTATATAAAGCAAGTCCAGGAAAGGAATTCAGTGCATTCTCCCTAAAAATAGCTCCGTGTTTCTGTGTGGGTGCACGCACGCACCCGCATAGGTCTGCCTTCACCCATCTCCCACCCACATTCACACAGGTATGATAACACATGACCCTGAAAACCTGTTCTAAAGATAACCAGTCTGTTTCACTTTCCTGGAAGATCAATGTGACATTTTAATTATGTGTAAAAGTTCAACCAAATATATTATTATTGAATATTTTGACAAGGTCTTTCATCCTATGTTCTCATTGAGATTCTAGGAACCAACTGCTCATCTATAATTACATAAAATGAGGGGAAAAAAGAAGTGAACAATTTGCCCACTAAATACTTGGAAATAAGCCTAAGATTTTCTGAGATCCTGCATCTTCGGGTAGAGTGTCGGTTATCTATTCCTGCATAACAGCTTGCCAACACTTAAAACAGCATTAATTATCCACAGTGTCTGAGGGCCAGAGACCTGCATGTGCCTTAGTTGGATGCCTCTGGCTCAGTCGCTTCAAAGGCTGCAGCCAAGGTGCAGCTGGGGGAGATCGGCTTCCACCTCTCTCGTGTGGCTGTTGGTGGCGTCAGGTCCTCTCTGGCTGTCGGCCAGAGACAGCAGTCCCTCACACTTGGGCCTCTCTGTAGGGCAGCTCACAACAAGGCAGCTGGCTTCCCTCCAGGCAAGTGAGACTTGCGCCCAGGATGGAAGTGGTGTTCTTGCAGCCTAATCTCAGAAGTGACATCCCATCGCTCTGTCTGCTGCTTTTGTTAGAAGCTGGTTAAGTCCAGCCCACACTCAGGAGTGCAGATACCACAAAGGGAGATGACTGAGGTCTCTAAGCGAAGCTGCCTGTAACAGCCCGGGGAGCTGCATTTCCTGACACAGCACTAAAGATGGTGTGTATTTGCCAAGGAATTTGGAGAGAGTTTCAGATATTCTGTAACCATTTTTAGGCTCCAGCTGCACAGGTCTGGAAATTGGCAGACAATGGGGGAAACAATTTTGCTTGTTTGGTACTGCAGAGCTCTTTTCCTACATCTCATCTCACTGCAACGCAATTCAACTGAGCGGCAGCTTCGGGGCAGGGAACAGTCACTTGGCAGTGTAGGTTATTTTAATGAACACATTAAACTAAGTCTTCACCATCTGTTCTGTTTCCTAATTACAAACCTACACTCATTGCGGTTGCATCATTAAAAGTGAGATTCTGGCAAAGTGCTCTAAATGCTTGTCCAGCTTGTCCTCTTAGAGCTACACTAATTTTCTCAATAGTGATATCTTGAAGTCCAGGGCATCTCATTTGGGGTAAAGACTCAAAAAAGAATATTACTGTATATACTGTACTCAAATATATGGGATCCCTGTCTTTCTTGATGTCTCTATGCCTGTCTCCTGCAATCCTATTATTGCAAACAGGAATTCTCTAAGAAGGATTTTACGTGTCAAATTCCCCAAATGTCTTTGGTAATTTTAGAGGGATAAGGAGAGGATTTAAATGGAAGCCCTTTAAACAGGAATTAAACTCATTTGCACAATTTAGACCCACAGATTTCTTCTGTGAGCACAATGAGGCACTTTATGGACTTGGAAGTCTTCAAATATTGTTTTACTTCTTTGCTTCCCCTCTCTAAGGAATTATTCATCAAATTGAACTCCAAAGCAAGTCAAGAGATACATAGCTTTTAAAATAATCTGCTCATAGTCAAAAGATAATTGATGGTTTTACATCTCAAAGGATGCTAGAATTTGAGAATGGATGGGCGCTAATTGTTAGGACCACTGATAGGGCTGCCTACGTGGGTAGCAAGGCATTGTGGGCCTTCTAAATATTGACAACGTGCAAAGCAGCAGTTCCAGACCCTGTCCTGCCACAGTGTAAAGAGCTCCTCAAGCAGCCCTTCGACCTTCACTGACACAGGAGGAATGACTAGCACCCACGAGGGGCTGATGATGACAGTGTCTTGCCAGGTGACAGTCTTGCTAAAGAAGTGGCACTTGTGCATTAGTGCCCGAAGGCCCCAATCACGTTTTAATGCCTTTTGTTAAATTTACAAACAATTCCTATTGGCAGACAGGTAAGCAAGTGGGCACAGGATAAGAGTGCGTCTGCACGCAATCATGTTTAACTTCTTCTCTTGAATTCATCAGCCTCGGAGACCACTGGAGTGGTAAGATTGTTGGAGCAGGGGTGGGTCCCCTGTGGGAAAATCGCACCAGCCCCCAAAGCAGAAGTGATAAGTGACAAAGGACTTTGGGAGAATTATGGTGGAAAAGAGGGCTCAGGTGTCTGTGCAAGCCCAGGACTCTGCTTGGAATAGATCTGTGTGTTCTCTCTTTTGGTTGGATTTGCTCAAATTTCCCACTCATAATCTTAATATTTGGTCCAGGATGGTCTGTCTTCTTGTTGCATAAGACCACATCCTCCTAATTTTATGAGCCTGGGGCACTTTGCCTAGAAGTACCTGCAACATGAATTCTGCTCCAAGAATCACAGCCTGTTGTTTTGAATGGCACACTTAGAAAGAGCTCTGACATAATTTCAGCAGGACTTACTTCCCTTAAAGTCTGTTAAGAAAATAGTTTCACAAAAACTGCTGGTTATAGGCTCCTAATTTTCTGTCATTACAAATGCTGAGGTTTTAAAACATGACTTCAAGTGCAGTTAGTAAATACCTTACTAGTAAGTACAGGTCTGTCTAGAGTGCAGAACATTTCAGAGAGTATACTGAACAGATATTAAAGGACAAGGACCTCATTTCAAATGCTTAGGAAAGTTGATGAGAATCTTAAATTGTTTCCTACAGATTTTTCTCTATTCTGGGTGTTGTGAGAAGTTCCTACCCCTGGGTGCTTTCTCTCTTGCTGTGGAAACTGGACCTGTACACCTGGAATATTATGAAAATAGTGCTCCATCATCTGGAACCTGGGGTTGGGAAAGAAATAATCAAGATGGAAAAATTCACAGTGGAGTGAACACAGAGGAGCACAAATTCTAAAGTAGGAATTATTCATGGAAAATAAGCTGAGGATGGTGGATGAAATTACATGGAAATGTACAGAAACAAACAGTTACATTATTGTTGGATAAATTGGTATTATCTTAATGAGCTTTTAAAACCTGGTTTTGTTTGTTTGTTTGAGATAAATGAATGTTCTTAAGGCATAGGTGTGACTTTCATCTAAGTATTTCTTCATTCAGTCTTTTCTCACCTTTGGGACCTTTGTCATAGTTTAGTGTCTCTTGGCTACTATTTGGAATTCTGAGGTCAACTGTTTAATAGCTGGGGTCCTAGACAAAAGTCTGGGCTCCTGAGAGCTGAGTTTGGAGTCTGGTTTTATGACCCGAGCATTGCCGATGGTGGGCACATTGCTGAAGGCCAAACCCCCTTCTTCCCTTCTAACACTGGGAGCGGTGCCATGTCTTACACTCCTCATTAGAAGCGATCATTGTGGAATCTGTAAGAATTCATGGAACGACCCATGTTGTATGGATTTAAACTAACAAAAATTCCCAGGTGCTGTCTGGTGGTTACAGAGGTTGGTGATGGTGAGTAGTTGTGGAGAGGTACCCAGGCTTCTCGAGAATTCACATTCATGGGTGACTATACCAGTGCCCGTGCATCACATCCTGCTAGTCACAAAGTGCTTAATGGTGACCAAACACAATCTCTCGTGATCTAATAATAATTGCTAATGCCAACTTCCTTTTATTAAAATCTTCTTAACTCCAAGGCAGCAATTGGTTCCCGGTTCTAACCTTGTTATGTTCACGAGGAGAAGACTTCCCAGTGAATCCTCTTATCCCACCTGTTATATGGAATACCAACCGTGTATTTTACTTTCCACTTTTGGTTCACTAAGTGCCCTGGACCTTCTTGTTGCAGAGCCTGGAACACACCGGCTGGCCATGTCTGGCTCATCCCAGATCACATCAGTGTAGTAAGAGCAACTTGAGATCCCCAGCCTCACCTGAGACACAAGTGGCCCCATAGTCACACATGCCTGTAGCTCCTGCCTCTTCCCGAGGACGTGGAAACAAAACATATCTCATGCATTTCTGGGAGGCCCCATGAGGTGTGTGCTTAGTGCTCCCCCCTCAAACTTGCCTCCCGCAAAGTGGCATCTTTCTGTCACCACCTTGACAGTTCCCACTGTGCTTGACTCTGAGAGCCAGGTGTCCCCACCCACAAGTCTGCACAAGCACTCTTGCTGCTGTGGCTCCCACCCCTGGGCATTCAGCTTGACAAAGTGGCTTTCTACAGACAGAATGGAAGGATTAGAATGCATACAACCAATTTGAAATGACAATTGGTTACCAAAGTGAGCTAGCTGCTTGGGTTTCAGGTCATCTTATGTTTTAGGGGAAATGGATTCTTTCAGGATTTACCTGTAGCCCCACCTTTATATGGCACTTCCAAAAGTGTCTCTGAGTTGCTGTGGTCAGGGAAGGACGGGATGGATACAAACTGTACCGAGAATCACCCTCCCTCGGCCAGATTCTTTGTTCTAGCACAGTGGGCGGGACCCCTCTTCTCTGTGGTGAATTCATGGCCAGGAGGTCCTGCAGTTCTGTGTGCAGGTGCGGGCCTCCAAGCAGGCTTGGATGTGTCCAAGCATTTACCAGCCTCCACTAGGTCCTGTGCAGGTCAGTGCCTGCTACCCAGAGGAAGGACACCATTCCCAAGGTGCTGGGCACACTCTCCTAGTGTCCTGCTGATATTTGCTAATTAAGTGTGAGTCCCATGGTTGTGCTAGGAGTTTTCCTTATATGTGCATGAATCATGGAGCTTTGGGCTTTTCCACTTACTTTTTTACTCAAGCATGCTACCCTGAAAATAAAAAGAAAATCTTTTTAAAGTAATTACCTCAATAATAGTAAAATCTACAAGCCTCATATTTTTTAGTGATAACAGAAAAATTTAAGGCATACACAAAAAGATTATGAGTCATTTAATATTTCAATGGGAAAACAAAATAACATTCATTTTTTTTTTTGCTGTGTGTGAATTGCTTTCCTCTTAGCAATAAATCATTCACTCGCTAAAAGGTCAATGTTTCATCATTATTTCATGTAAGGCCCATATAGAAAAATATTTACTTTAAGTGGTCTGCAATAGAAAAGATGCAGCTTTAGTGGAATTTGTCATTTTCCAAGTATCAGAAAAAAATTTAAATATTGACAAGCTGTAAAACTTACACAAGTCACATACCAGTTTCTAAAAAAACAATTTGGTCAGTATACAAGTTCACAAATGCAAAATTCGGGGTGTGTTTAAGGAGGCCTTGAGACTTGTATCCTCTGGTTTCACACTGCAAAGTCATTATTTCCAATTGGGGAGATAAGGGGGGGAGTGAACAGGTTTAGGGAATATTGGCACTGACAGTGGTGGTGGACGTCAAGAATAGTTTTGCCCACTTGCTCCTGTTTCCTGCCCATGGAAGGCAGCCTGGGAAATGTTCAGAATGACAGGAGCCTGGTGGAAGAGACAAGAGCAGTACTGAGGAACCGATTAAAAATAGCAAGTGTCACCGTTTTGTACAAGTCAGGAATGCACTGCAATAATTTTTTGGGGTGTCTCATTAGCAGAGTTAAAGAGAATTATCAAAAGCCAGAGGAATTTACAGCAATATATCAATTGAAATTTCTTTCCAAAAATAGAGAAGAGAGAAGAATCATTTTTAAAAACCAATGGACAGAGAGTATTCACCTGGGGAGAGACCTTTGACATTTCTTTGATCTTTTCAGAGGTATACTTGTAAAACGCGTCGCACATTGGTACTTGTAAGTGTTTTTTGTTCGTGTCAAATACTAAAATAGGAGAGCCTAATGGAAGCTAATGGGGAGGCTGCATAATCGTGAGGCTGCTACGGCCATGGGAATGGAGGAGATGTTGCAGCAGGGAGAGAAGGCAGGGAACCTTCCGAGCGTGGTTCTACTTGCGTTTTTCTTATCAGGAGAGTTGTGTTTGGTTCATCATTTCTTCCCTTTTTCATGCCACACCTTCTCAACTAGCCTTAGACCCACTCTAGGGCAGCACCATATCTTTTGGTTTCTTTATCCCTGTGTCTCTTGAAATCCATGATAAAGAAAAAATTTGATGAATACTCATTGGCTAAGCAAATGAATGGTCCATATGAACAGTCCAGTTCTAATTCTATATCTTGCAGCAGAATTTGTTCACAATTCTTATTATGGTGATGTGAAAAAAACCTTTAAATAGAAAAAACGGTATCTTGATGGGTAAAAAATGATGCAATATGTGAAAATACTTCTTGGGAAGAGAGTTGATCTCCCAATCCAAATTTTACTACACTAACATTGAAAACAGACTTTATCCTGACTTCTGAAACAGAAGGATGGAGTGAAGTGACATTGATATGTAAATTCTGTAGCTTCTCTGATTCCCTGCACTCTCACAGTTTAATTCAGTAACTGGCTGGGATCTGAAATACCTAGGAAATTACCTGTGTCTGTAGCATCATCACAATACTTCATAAAACTATTTAATGTGGTTTTTATAGAGCTGTGTAAGGCTGAATGGAGAGAAATATCTGGGGTTTTGACTAATGGGAGTACATTACGTAATTTAGTATGAAGCTCAAAGACATTTTATTCTTATTGATGATTATAGATGTTTTACTGCATTCACTACTGGTTAGAGTTTCAGGCTGATAACAGAGCATATCCAACCATTAGCTCAGCCATGACAAGTCCCTGGGATGTCATTGTTAATTGTACACCTGACGGCACACACAATGAGATGAGGCTGTTTCATCTTAGCTCTCTACTTGGAGATTGTTCCTCTTGGTTGAGTAAAAATTATTTCTAAAACTCTCAGCTTACTTACTGGATCAAACTTTTGTGTTTTAATAAGTGTGGCCTAGAGAGCTATCCAGAGTCTTTTTTTTTTTCTTAATGCACAAAGCTCCCCTGCTCGCAATTACCACCACAGAGGAGCTTTTGATGATATTTGTACTTTGGCGTGGGGCAATCAATGTTCGAAGAGATTTCGGTGAGTCTCTCTCCCAACTGAGAAACCTTGGTTATTAAGGATGCTGTGGGGCAGTTAAAAACCTCTGTCTCCTATGCTTTGCAAAATAATTCTGTCCAGAACACTTGAAAAATATTTGTATAGCCATCTGGCTGTAGCCATTTTTATACCCTTTGTAATACTACACACACTGCTTTGGTTAGAAGATTATTCAACATAATAAAAGTAGTTAGAGGCAATTTGGTGGCTTCCTTTCTGAAAGGTTTCCATAGGCACAGATACTTTTGAATTACAGACAAAATCTCCCAGATTCTGCCAAAGATTTGTGCCAAAGTCATCATAATTATACATTTCCAAGTATTTGCTCCTGCCAGCAATGAATTAATGAGATGATATCATGTATCATCTTGAATACTATAAAATAAAAACAGAAGTAGGGATGAAATAATGAGCAAAGGGTCTCATTATCAAAGAAAACAGCCTTTGATTGTTGGGAGATCATTTCAGCTAATGAACCCAGGAGAATTAAACCTCTCATCATCGTGAACAGAGGGCCAGGGGTTACATGGGCGGTGATGAAGTGGACAAGACCAGCTGTTTCAGTCCATTGGCACCAACTCTTCCTGCACCCTCTCTGGGTCCTGCCCCCCAATTGGGTCAGATGTTCTTTTGTTGGTTTTCTGGGCTTCCTCTGGCCATCTCGGTTGGGATAGCAATCATGAGGAATCATTTGAAACCTTCCTCAAATATCTGTGGTGCTACATGCCGTGCAAACCATGTTAAAATAGAAAATCTTCCTGTTGGGACAGAAGAGTGATATTTAATTAACTTTGACATCCTCTTGTGGGTGATATACCATTGACATAATTATTGGCAATATGGTCAAGTTAAAATGCGTTCCAGTTCCAGCAGGCCAGTGAGAAGCTGTGTGAGCCTGGCAAGTTCTTCCATCGCCCGAGTTTCTCTTTCCACATTTGCAGTGATCGCAGAGGGCCTCTTGACTGAAGCTGTGACTCTCTGAGTGTTAGAAGCTAGAGAAATTTCCTGAGATAAGAAAACTGTGCAAAGTACCTTTCATAATATTATTGAGACTGTGCTTTCTGTGTTTTTATTCTGAATTCATCTATTCATTATTTTAAATTACAACTACTTGACTATTTAAGGTGGATGGATGGAAAGAAATATATAGATAGGTAGATAGGTAGAAGGAATCTACATTATGATAGGTAATGCAAACTGAATATGACATGTCCCCTACTTTAAGAAGCCCAGAGATGGAAGGGTAAGCTATTGCTACATTTGCCATCTAGTTAGTAATATTCACCAATAGGAAAGCAATATGAAAGTGAGTGTACAGTCCAGGGTATGCATTACATGTTGGGGAATCTGAGATGAGGAAAAAGATGATGTGTTTTTATACATAAGCTTTCCACTCTGGTGTTTTCCACTGGCAGAGCCACTTTTCTTGTGTAAAAAGAGAAAAATGCTTTTAGACAGTTTCAAAGTAAACACTTTCTGAAATTTATCAAACTGCCCAATTATGTGTTAATTATTAATTATTAAAATTATAAGAGCTTGAAGAGTCTAAAAAGGCAGTTAGTCTGCTTACCTGCCTCTAGGCAGGACTTACATGAGCCAACAGAGATAACTGGTATCCTGGTGTCCTGCCAAATGACTAACTTTTGGCCCAATCAATTAATTTTTAAAATTAGTGGTTTAGAATAAGAGTTCTTTCTTATAATAAGCGAGGATAGTTCTAATACCACACCCAGCACATGGAACCCAGCAGGGCAGCTCAGCATTGTGTCTTGTGCTGTGCCATCTCTAGGTAGACACTTACAATGTCTTTGAGGCTGTCCAGTGCCCATCACAGTGAGTGCCACTGTGGGAAAAAGAAATCACCTACAACACGCACAATTCAGCTTCTTTGTTGTTGCTAACTGCTGTCATTTGGAAAGCCTTTCATGATATTATACTGAGAATAGGCCTATCAGTTAGGCCCAGAGAAGCAGACACAAGGCACTGTGTTCTGGTATTCTGACCCAAGGCCAAGAGCCAGGTGAGGTAGAGGAAACAAAAACAATAACACCATCCCTGCTTTAGGATCCATTTAATGTGTCTTTTATGTAACTATGACCAAAGATATTTTTGTCACTTGAAATCAGCACATGTTTATGCATTTGACTCCACTAAGACCTCTGATACATTGTGATGATATTTAAGACCACCATGTGCTCATTCAGCTGACCAAAATGCCAGTTGCTTCAATTCCATGTAAATTAGACATGAATAGGTTTTTGTTGTTGGCAAAAGTCATCATGTATCCATAGCAGCCCCACACCCACATTTGTAAGCAGCCAGTGCTCTCACATACATGCTAGTACAGCCCATAGACACAGAGCAGCTTCTTTCCAGGTGTCAGCCCTTTAGGGGGCCATTAAATGCAAGACCTGCTTAGACTTATACTCAGACAGTCAGTGTAAAGTTTTCTTGAGGAAGATCTAAGGGAAACTTAAGCCAAGTTAGCTTGAAGTCTTTAAGAAGAAATTTAAATTATGTGTTCTCCTCCTCTTCCTCCTCCTTGTCCTTCTCTTATTTCTTCTCTAAATATAACAACAACAACAAAAAAACCCCACAACCTCTCGCTAATTATTTATGAACAAGATTGAAAGTGAAGATTTGGCCAACATGTTCACCAGGAGGTTTCAACAGAAACCCTTTATCAATAGTCCCTAACAGCTTGGTTTGCTCTAGAAAGCAAACACTGAAACCATAACAAGAAAATTAACATATTCCAAAACCTTTGAGTCCAAACGGCAGAGATGCTTGTATTGCTCCTCCACAAGGCTGGATCATATTCTTGTGGAGTGCATTTCCCATGAAACAAAACCAAGCAGCTTCTCCACAACTCTGGTAGCAGCTTGCAGACACGTAAGTCTAATGACCAAGAACAAATTGTCTCCAAAAGGGATTCGAAGATGTAAATTAATTAAGGTGCAGGCACTTGGAGGGCAGAACACCAGTGTCTTGAGAAACAAAGGCTATTACAATCAGATGTGAGGGAATAAGTTGATATTAAGTGAAGAGGGGGTATGATGGGGAAAGTGCCGCTTTCCCAGTGGGTGTGAGGACAGCATGTCAGCATCCTGCTGCAAAGGCAACATTTGAGGGCTGCTTTCCTTCAAAGATACGGAAAAGTGTCTTCCTGAAAATGGTAGTGTTTGGTAGTTGTGTTTTCTCGTAAAAGGGAGTCCTAGATCAATTGACTTTGAGCTGCATAGCAAATAGAGAGAAAATAACAAAACCAAGCATAAGCAGTGTAATGCCCAATGTATAGACTCAGCGGGAGGGTGTTCAGAGGAAAGAAGGGACATAATAAACGCGATCTCTGCAAAGCTGACTACTGGTTTGGAAAATGTGTGCTGGCCCCAGTCTCCAAAACTCTCTCACTTGGGGTAAATGGTTCAGCTCTGCTCCCCAGTGTCTCTCATAGATGCAGAGATGCCTCTAGAGGCCTGTTAAGACTGGCCCTCAAAATGTAGAAACTGTAATTTTAGACTTTGAATTGTTTGAAGAGCTACAGTTCCCTGATCCAGGTATTTTACACATATCATCTCCTTCCAACCCTGAAAATATAGTGTTAAGATCCCTATATGGTGAAATAGACATTGCCCAAGGCAAGGTCATTAAGAACACTGATGCTCCCACTCCACATGCAGACTTCCTTGGGCTTGGGTCTAGCCTTGGAAGTTTCATACAAACTCATCTGCAGTTTTCTTTGTATTTACTTATTTAAAAAATTTGTCTTTAATTATAGTTGATATGAACTTTATATTAATATCAGGTGTACAGCATAATGATTTTCATCTCCAGTTTTTAAAACCAGGATTTGGAAGCTAGATCCACATGTGTTAATAACATATTTATGTGCATGGGGTTCAATGGCCTGGTTGATTGTTCATGAGATTTAATATAGAACAAACATTTCATTGGAGAGTAAGATCAGAGTTCTATCCTCTCTTTCTAACTAACTACCTTCTGAGTTTTCACATGGTAATAATTAAAGTGAGAATGATGTCTATTCTGATTATGTCAGTAATATTGTATAAATTAAGTGAAACAATGGATTTGTAAGTGCTAAAAAATCATACAGAAGTATTAGCTATACAACTGGAAAGGATTATTTTTCCTCATATGGCATGACATAGAGAATCATCAAATCTGAATCTTGATTGGAAGCTAGTTAGCTGGCTGAAAATTCCCTTCAATGCAAAAAGCTATTCTATAAAGTCATTGAATCATCCATCTATCCATCCATCTGTCCACCCATCCAATCATCCATCCACCCATTCACCCATCCATCATTTATCCATTTATTCATTAATTCATTCACTCAATAATATACCTACATATTGCAAATATTTATCAGCCATGTACTTTTGTCTAGGCACAGTGCACTAAGTTTAGGTGCTCAGTGATAAAACATGTATCACTTTGTCCTCATAATTTTTGGTGAGGAACACAGATAATAAGTAAATACTTTGAAGAAAAAGAAGAGATTGCACATAATGGCAGCACCCATTAATGGAAAGTATTAAGAGTCAGAGCTGAACCACACCTAGGTACGCTGCAGGTTGATGCTCGGGCCTTGGGCATACACTGGTATATGGTAGCTTGAACTCATATGTATTGTCAGTGAATAGTGAGGTCAGTCAGAATATTGTGTGTATATATATAGACTGCTCAGAAAGTATCTGGCTATGTAATATGAAAAATAGAAACATTTACTGAAGAAAATACAAGATACAAAAGCATTGTACATAGGACAATGAAACCTCAGTCCCCTTCAAAGTAGGCACCTTCGGACCTCACATGGTTCTCCCGATCACCATCAGTTGTCCCGTCATATTTTCCTGAATGTCAATCAATGGTCTGAAATCTCTTCCCTTTCAAAGGTCATTTTCATTTGGGGAAAAGCCAGAAGTCACAAGGCACCAAATCTGGGCTGTAGGGTGGTTGAGTTACCTGGGTCATTTGATGTTTAGCCAAACATTCTGCACCAGACATGACGCATGAGCAGGCACATTGTTGTGATGAAGTTGCCAATCACCAGTTGCCCATAGCTGTGGCCCTTTTCATCATATTGCACCTCTCAACCAACGAGGAACATTTAGGTAGTACTCCTTATTAACTGTTTAGCCCAGAGGGGCATACTCATGATGGACAACACCTTCCCAATCAAAAAACACAGTTAACATGGTCTTGATCTTGCTGTGACTTTGCCATGCCTTCTTCAGGCCTGGATAACCAGGTGACTTCCATTGGGATGACTGGGCCTTCATTTACAGATCTTAGTCATAGACCCATGATCCACCTCCAGTTATGACCTTCTTCAGGAAATGTGGTTCATTGGTAGTAGTTTGAATCAAGTTATTAGCAACTGCAGCACGATGTTCCTTCTGATCTGGTAGTAGAAGCTGTGGAACGAATTTTGGGATGACACATTTCATGCCAAGATCCTGCATCAAAATCTCAGACAAGTAGTTTTTGGAATCCCCAGTTTAGCTTCTAGATCTTACACTGTCAATTGCTGAACTCTGTTGATTGTAGCTTGTACACATTCTCAGGTGTTCTGCTTGTTGCAGGCCTTCCAGGATGTGGATCACTTTCAACAGATTCTTGACCATGTTTGAAGCATATGTGCCACATTTTTATTTGAGCTGCATTCATTGCATCATCCCCAAAAGCCTTCTGAATTACCTGAACAGTTTCTGTGGAGGAATGTTCAACCTTAACGCTAGATTTGATCCAGATTCGTTGGTCTACTCATTCAGTCATTTTGAGTGTGACAGCCACACAGTCCACATGCTCACTCAATGGTGTCTACCATCCCCAGTGACTAGCACAGTGAAGCTAACATTGTTCACACATGCACATTCCAGTCCACTCTCCTTGGCTGCCAGGGTACATTGATGTCATACAAACCATTCTTGTTATATTAACAATGGCTGGACTTTTTTTTGACAAACCTTGTATATTAAAAAAAAGATTTATTACTCATTTTTAGAGGGGGAGGGAGGGAAAAAATGGAGAGAAACATCAGTGTGTGGTTGCCTCTCATTCACCTCCTACTGCGGATCTGGCCTCAACCCAGGCATGTGCCCTGACTAGGAATCAAACCAGCAACCCCTTGCTTCACAGGCCAGTACTCAATCCACTGAGCCACACCAGCCAGAGCAAAAAAATGTTAATTTTAATAATTTAACTGAATTCTAGTAACCCAACTAGTTAAGGTCTTCAGAAGATGTTAGGTAAGTAAAAATATTTTCAATTAGTGCAAAATTACTTGCTACTACTACACAGTGTAAATATTAGCCCTGCAATTGTATTTGTTATTAAAGTCCTAGCAAAGTAAGGAAAATAATGGAGCCCAAAAGATGTTCACATGCTAATTCCAGGAACCTGTGAATATGTTACATTACTTGGCAAATATGAGAGAAAGGAAGGAAAGAAGGAAGGAAGGAAGGAAGGAAGGAAGGAAGGAAGGAAGGAAGGAAGGAAGGAAGAAAAAAAGAACTTTGCAGGTGAGATTAAGATTATGGGTCTTGAGATGGGGAGATTATCCTGGACTAGTTAAGTGGATGTAATTTAATTACACAAACCTTCAAAAACAGAATCAGAGAGAAGCCACCTGAGGGTTTTGAGAATAGAGCAGGCGGCCCTAAACCAAGGAATGCAGAGAGCCTCAGGAAGCTGGGAACGGTTCTCAGCTGACAGCTGGCAGGACAAGGGGGACCTCGGCCTCACAAGCTGAATTCTTCTGACAACCTGAATTTCGCAAGTTTCTAGAGGTTGGAAAAGAAAGGAAAATGGATTGTCCCCTGGAGCCTCCATCATGGAGGGCAGCCCGCCAACACCTTGATTTTAATCCAGTAAGACCCGTAGAGGACTTCCAATCTTCAGGACTGTAAGATGACAATTGTGTGTTGTTTTACACTGCTAAATCTGTGGTGATTCATTATGCTAATGATAGAAATCAAATCAGCTGTATTTCCTTTCTCACCCACCTCTTGAAATTACTTAGCTGGGAGAAAGAGATAGGCTGATACCACAGGACACTAGGTCCTTTAACCTTCTGTCAAGTGGTTTTTGATGGTTCATGAGAAAGAGGCCCTGTGAATGCTCGCTCTCTCCATAAGATCCTTCTGGTTCAGGTGAGGTCTTAGAAGTGGTCCTACAACATGCATGAATTTTTCTCTACACAAAATGGTAGAAATTCGCTGAGGGAGTCCCATGCAATTCAGAACCTTCTGGTTTTGGAGTTTACCTGTTGTTACTAACTTCCAAAGACTTCTATGTCTCCCAATGGTAAATGCTGTGAACATAGATAACAGAAAAACAAATTTCAATGTAGCCCTCAGAAAGGATCTAAATGACAAATGGCTTGGATGCAAACTGTAGAAACTGTAGAAATAGATAAGTTTACAGTGCAAAAGAAGCAGTGAAAAATCCACCATTGCCTTAGTACAATCACGCTTGAACTGAGGACTGTTTTCCACATTTGCAATTTGCTGGTATTTTTTGGGGACAGCAAGAGAGGCTGGATCAGAGACCAGATAAGCTGAGGGAAGTGAGTGGTGCAGATCTATCCCTTGTCCACACCTCCGCATGGAGCCAGCAACTGGACCAGCACCAATCCCAGCCTCTAGTTTGGGCTATGGGCATGGTCTCCTCTCCCCCAGGGAAGCAAGACGCACCACACCTGCAGATGCCTTACCAGCTGAGAAGACAGAGGTCCTTATGTCTCTTGGCAACTCTAAAGTACTGCTGACAAGCTACTGATGTTGAAGCTATACTTTTTATTTCTAATCATGGTGCTCCTATCCTGCCCTCCAACTGTATGTTTATAAACCACCAGCATTTTTTCAAGGAGGGGTGAAATGTAAACATTTCACTTTTTTAATTGAGACATTTGCAGCTTTCAGTAATTGAGTTTGTAAAACATCACTTTTGCACCTTTTCTAAATCTCAGAGAGGGAGGATCTATATGTTTATATCTTAGAAGTCACCGTACTGTGAAGGAAGTAGCTGCCACTTTTTAAATTTCATAACAGTTAATTATGTAAATCATCAAATCTCATTAGCAGGTTGGATAACTCTTCCTTCTTTCCTTCACTCTTCACTACACAAGGCAAGCAAATCATGTGTTTATAATTTTAATGCCATGTCAATAATTGCAACTTTAATGAAATTATGATGTCGATTGTGTTCTCAATTAAAGCAATCGGGTTCCATAGACAATTCTATGATGAGTGTGAGGATCCCAACATAACTCCTAAGTGTCCATATGGTAATTTGAGATTATTCTGGGATGAACTTTCACAAGTGCCCCAATTCTATCAGCTTTGTACCCTCCACTTCAGGATGGGGCTGAGGCAGCAAAATGATTACCTCAGTGATGTTCTCTGGAGTGCCCTGCTGCTGCCAAGTCATGTGAGAGTTTAAGAATTCCCTGAACAAATGGTTGAGGTGTGGAGAAACTGTGCTATTGCGGCTCATAATGCCAGTTTTCCACGTACAAATAGCTAAAACATCTTCTACTTAAAAGCACATTCAAGCCTGAATTGAGGAAGATGCTGTGGATACATTTTGTACCCTTTCTGTCATGCAGTGATGTATGCTAACTGGCCCAGAATCATAATCCCTCTCAAAGAGCCATAAATACGGGACCCCAAATTGTTGCAAAAATCTGTAGCTGTGAAGAACAGAGAGAAATGGACCAAAGTATCCAGAGTTTCTTTTTGAAATGAAAGTTAAAAATGTGTGCTTTACTTTAAGATGTTCCAAATTCACCAAGGTTATTAGTATTCATTAACAAATGGCATTATATTGAAATGTCTGAAGTCCATTTGTAATTTCACACCAGACTCAGGTTTCATAAATGACCATTTGACCTCTGTTTTGAAAGTATAGAAATTTATTTAGACTAATAGATGAGTGTCCATCTAAAAATACACTAAAAATTGATTCTAATTTCAAAACTTTTTTATTTTTTTAATTCAAACTGAGAAAAAGCCATTTTAACAACACACACACATTCATAGGACTTTAAACAAGATGTAGTATAAAATACTAAAAAAAAATAAGGAAAGGAAAACAACAACAACAAAAAGAAACCTGCGTCTACTTGTAAACTGCCTAAGAGCTGGTGGGTCAAAACTTTTTCTTATAATGGATGTTAGCAGTTCTTGCGTTTTGGTTAGATTTCATACATGGAATGTAATAAAAATTTCAGAAATTGCTCTTTTAAAAAAGTGACTCTTTGCAGTGCGGTCATTTTAGAAATCTTTTTTTGGTTGGAAAATATTCATGTTTTAAAAACTTTTCCAAAGCCTGCATTTCTGAATTTTACTTTGTAAAAAATGACTAAAGCTTAGGAACGTTCTCTGACAAATCTGTGATAGGTTTGCAAGATGTGCTTGGCCTTCTCCACCCGACCCAGGAAGGCCCAAGCATTCTGCTTCACAATAACGTTACATGGGATTGTGAAGCAGATTTTGTTCATTAGTGATCACACCTGAAAAGGGTTCCCAGAGTGCTTCTCTTTCAAATAGCCATCTTGAAGATGGAGGGATATGTTGGCCCTAATTGTGCAATACTCCTGTTTTCTCGGTCCAAATTAAGGCCTCATTGTGTACCTATGGCAAGTGGGAGAGACAGTGTGAGAAAATCCAGGAGTGATGAGCAGAGGTCCTCGGTGGTGAAGGTGAAGGACATATGGAAGAGAATTCACGGTCCAACAGAATTTGTTTGAGTCCTGAGGTGTGCTCACATCCTTCTTCTGCTCTTCTGTATTCCCTCTTGTTTGCAATCCTTATTCCCAATTTTTTCTTGGCCCTGAGTTTTTCCACATCATTTTAACTCATTTTCATTCTCCAGTCTACTCTGCCTGGTTTTCTTCTCATTCATCTGGTTTGCACTGGCTTATAATATTACACCTACATGAGTGCCTTTTGATGTCAGTGGGTTCTACCTGGGGCCTCTAGTACACACCCTGGGTAAAACAGCCACCTACTCTCAATTGCCTACTCTTACACACTGGGAGGTCACACATCTCTCCTCTGATCCCTGCTTGGTTCAGAATGAAGACTGTGACAGATTCTGCATATACAGTCAAAATATACCAACAGCACTGGTTTAGTAAAAATGAAACCAGAGCATTGGTTTACTGAAACATAATCCATTTTTACTGATATAGGAAGGAATATGGCTAGTCTTCCTGGAGTGATTCATTTGTACATTAACCTAATCAAAGTTTAATCCATTCAAAGTCTAATCATTCATTCTTTAATCTATTCATTCAACTGCTCTTTCAGTCTTGTGTTCATTCAACAATTCATTAAAAAATTCAATCATTTATTTTTCTACTCCGTACATATTTATTGAGCATCTACTGTGTGTGTGTGGCACTGCCTAGATGTTGAGGATACCTGCAGCAGCAAACAAAGCAGACTCATATTCTTACCATTATAGAGCTTACTCCATCAGAAGGTAATAAGTGCTATGGAAAATAACAAAGAGTGAGGAGAACAGAAATGGCTACAGAGGGGGTGTGTTCAGTTGTTGTGGGAAAGGCTTATAGAGAGAAGGTACACGTACCTACTGGTGAGAAAACCACCTAAGACCAGAAAAAAGAATGACCTTGAAGAATCAGAAGAGCACAGCTTGGAGCTTACACCGAGCTGGGAATGCTGCCAGTTTCTTCCAGCGAAACTCAATCACCTCACTGCCTATATGACTGGACTTCCACAAGATAGGAGGAAGGGTGGCCAGAAAGTGTATTTGAAAGAACAATGTCCAAAAGTTTTCAAAAGTTCATGAACACTATAAGCTGAGATTCAAGAAGCTCACTGAATCCCACGCACAAGAATCATGAAGTAAGTGACACAAAGATGCATCATAGCCTAATTGCTTGAAACCAGAGATCAATGGAACATCTTAGAGGCAACCAAAGGGGGAATGAAACACAATAAATAAAGAGGATGGTGCCTCAAAGTGACAGTAGATTTCTTATCAGAAACAACGCAAGCAAAAAGATAGTGGAGTATCCTTACGGGACTGACATTTTTAAGAAAGCTACCCACCTAGAATTCTTTACCTCACAAAGTGTATTTCATAAACAAAGGAGAACTTTTCAGTATATAAAAAAGCTGAGAGTTTATGATAAGTAAGCATGCACTACAAGAAATGTTCAATAAATTCCTTTTAGCAGATTATCAGACTGGATATTAAAAGCAATACTCAAACTGCAAGAAATGTTTTAAATAAAAAGACACAAGTGGGTTCAAAGTAAAAAAGTTAGAAAAATGTATACAACATTAACACCAATCTGAAGAAACCTGAAGTAGGTATGGTTATATCATTCAAAATAGATTTTTGAGTAAAGAATATTATTAGGTTAAAGACAGCCATTTCAGAAAGATAAAGGGGTTAGTTAATCAAGATGTGTCAATTCTAAATATTTATGCAAATAATAACAAGGCTTCAAAAGACATGAAAGAAAAACTGATAAACTATAAGAAAAAATGGAAAAGTCCACAATTATAGTCAGAGGTTTTAATAGTCTTCTCTCACTATTTGACACATAGACCGAAAATCAGTTAAGATATAGAAGATTTGAACAAAAATATCAAGCAATTTTACATAATTGACATTTATAGACCATTCCTTCCAACAACAGCAGAATATATATATATATATGAAAATATATGAAAATATACATATATATATATGTACATATATACATATGAAAAAAAATATATATATATAAATGCACAGAATGCATTTACCAAGATAGATCATATTCTGGGCCATAAAGCAAGTCTCATTAAAATAAAGAAAAATCCTCAAGTCCTACCCAGGATGTTCTGTAGCCACAAAGAAATTAAATAAGATGTCAGTCATGGAAAGACCAACAGGAGGTAAGAACACAAACTTCTTGGATATTCGATGAAGGGACATGCCAGGCAGAGGACCCAGGAGCAAAGGCTATGAGTGGGAGCATGACTGGCATGTGCATGCCAGAAGAAGAAAAATGTGCCCGGGGCATAGGGAATAAGGGAAGAAGAAGTAAAAATGATATCTGAGAAGCAATTAGAGTGAGGATAGGTTTGTATGCCTTCACGGAACTATGAAAGTGTGAAGATACTCTGCTTAAGATGGGAGCCATTAGAATGTTTATGTAGAAGAGTTACAGGATCCGACGTATGTTTGTAGACTACTGTGTTGATATTAGAGATAATAAAATACAGGGTGGATTAGAGAAGAAAAAGCAGGAAGGAAGTGAAGAAACTCACAACAACTCCGATGACAGGGACTAAGTCCAAAGTGTCAGTAAAAAATATTATGAAGGTAGAGTTCACGAGATTTTTCTAGACTAAATATAGGGAGTGAGAAAAGCTACATTCAACTTTAAAATACTTGAGTTAAGCAACTTCCACAGAGTTGCCATTTACTGAGGCAAGGACTAGAGTGGTGGGAGCTGGATGGAGGTGGGAAGCAATGAAGGTTGGGTGTTTGGCATTGCCTGTGCCAAATTGCCTATTGAAAACCCCCAAAGAATGGTCAAAAAGACAATTTTATATAGATTATAGGCACAGAAAAGTGTTTTCCAGGTTAGTGATAGATGTCATTGAGCTGTCTGTGCGTAGATGATAATTAAGTCCAGAAAACTGATGTGATAAACAAGAATAAAGAAGAGTACCAAGATGTGGGAAACTCAAACAAACACTTCAAGTTGGAGGGAACAAGGAAGAATGAGCAAAACACCTTGAGGAGAAAAGTAAGACCAGGAGAGAACAAAGTCCTGGGCACCAAGAGGAGACTATATTTAAGAAAGGAAGAGGTGACAACTGCGCCACATGCTGCTAGGTCAAGTTTGATGAGTGCTATTTATATGTGAGGTATAAGGAACAGGGTTCTGGGTCAGAAGGATGTGTTTTAGAAGCCTTGGAATACCTCACAATCTGTGCACTGTAGGAAAGGATACAGTTTACTAGAGATAATACATATCCTTGGGACCCCTTACCAACACTTCTCAAAATTTCCTTCTTCTCGCCAACAGAAAGAAAGAATGTGCAGGTATTTATTTTGGTTAATGCAATGTGTCATTTCGGGAAGCAACGAGAGACTATTTTGTGATTTGCCATGTCCTCTCCCCATTACAGTAGATGAAAGTACTGACACATTAGAACAGCTGTGGATGTCAGTCTCACACATGGAGAAAGCTGTGACAAGATGAATGGAACACCTGTGGATGCCTGACCAGGAGGAGCACGAGGTAAACTGAGGTTTGGTGTTGTCTGCCACCTTAGCATACTGCCTCATCCTGACTGGTACACTTTGTCACAGAATCACCGTGACAGTTAAATGAGGGAGGGCTTGGGAAATACCCAGCATGGAGCCATGGAAAATGATCTTGTCCCTCAGAATATTTAAGTCAAGACATTTGGTTTTATTTATTTATTTTAATAACTTCCAAAGCCTTTCCGAATTCCTTGATTCATTAAATCAATGAGTATTCCACCCCAAATGCAGTTCCCCTTTTTGCACACACATATGCACACATGCTCATAATCACACACATGCACACAATGAGTGATAACAGCGCCCTAGGACACAGACACATTAGCAAATTCTCAGCCCTTCTTTGTGGAGTTGACAAACCCTGCAGGGCAGAAGTGATTTAGAGGCCCACAGATTCACTCATCCCTGACATAGTGGCCTCAGAGGCTCCTGCCCTGGGGATCCAATGACTGAGGGTCAAGTTTGAAGGCTTCCTCTTTGTGGCTAGTGCCTGTGACCAAATCTCTGAGCTGCCCAACCTGATCTGCCAAACTGTTCACTCCCTACTAGCATAAAACAGAAACAAAGCACATTACTTCTTGACATCACTGGGTTCCAATGGTCCTTTCTTTGTGTTTTTCAGTTCATTTCCTTTATGTCTAAAGAATGATTAGAATGCACGTATATTTCTATCAAGTGAGTGCATAGAATGAAGGCACCTCCCAGTAACATCAAAGGTGAATCAACCTTTGCTCACACAGGGGCCTGGCTCTCAAGCCATGGCGACATGTGCTGGGTGGGAACACCTCAACACAATTACTCACACCAGGGCTGATCCATGGTCTGTGCTGCACACTTCCCAATTCAGAAACAAGAGGGGTCTAGGGTAGCCTTTGTGTATTTATCCAAGGCTGCTCATGCATAAGCCACAGAGTATTTAGCAGATGCCACATGTTCAATTTTTCTAACACATATGTAGTTCCAGGAGAGTTCAAGGCAGGGGGAGAGCACATATTGCACACACACAAATACTCAATACTCAAGGATCGGCTGCTAATGTGCATGAAAGCAAGTCTGAGTTGTTTGTTATCCCAAACTCGCTCAGATACGCTCAGGTAGTTATGGGCTTGATGGATCAAACAGGCTTCCCCAAAGCTCATTTCAGCCAGGACTCCCAGGCTGTGCCAGTGTTGCTGAGCAAGAGAGTGCCACTTGCTGATCTCCAGAACGACTGGCCGGCTGCTCAAATTCACATATAAAATGACTCTCCAAGTCCAGAATGGCTTATTTAGGTTTTGCTCAGAGCTGTGCCCAGGCTGGATATATTTGTATACATGCACCCTGGTTTATAAACCATTAAAAACACAGCTGTTAGAGTGAGTAAATGGTCTGTTAAACTGTGTCACTGAACACACACACACTCAAGCACCCTTTTTCTGCATGAAATGACTGGGAAGTTGCAGGAAACATATTCATAAGAGTATTTTGGCTCCTTAATCCCTCATTTACCAAATATTTATAAAGGATTACTGTTGTCTAATCCTATTCAGAGACAAGGGATATGCCAGTGAATGAGACCAAGCCACGTCCTAGTGGTTGGTCATAATTCTCTTCTGCTTCCACCCAATACCTTTAAGACTATGATTCTCCAGATGACACATGGCCTTTAACCAATGAAAGAATAAGGGCACGTGGTCAAGAAGCAGCTTCACTCTCCTTTAAACTAAAAGGAAACTGCTCAAAAGGGGGAGACATGCAATCATATACATATGCAATATGTTTTGAATATTTTTAAAACATTTTTTATTTGTCCTGTTTCTTCTTTATTCATTTCTCATTCCTAACATGGAGTCTACAAACATTTTTTATTTTTAAATGGAAGTGAAAAAATAATGACATGGGTCATTTTTAGGCTCTCAGGTAATGGAGGGGAGGAATATGTCCAGGTGACAAGACTTGAGAACTTGTTTTAGCCAAGTCTACAATCTGCAAAGTGAAGAGAAAGATGGTATGTTACCCAACGAATTCCAACCCTGTGTACAGTTAATCTGCATGGTAAATCATGGCTTCATTCACTCCCAATTTCCAGACACGCAAACAGTCATCTGGGGAAAGATCTTACAGGTCTCTATGCAACCTATCAAAAGTTACAACAGATTCAATGCACCTGCTTTACAAAAGAAAAATCTTTTTTCTTTTAAATTCAGGGGAATTTAATGGTGAGTGAAAAGAAGGAGCAAAAGTCAGAGGTCTAGAAGTGAACATAAAATGTTTTTGTGCTGATGAAGTAGTTATGACATATATTGAAACTTGGAAAAGATTCTAGGTATGTTATTCTGAAAAGCATTAAAAGTAATTAAGACAAAAGAGCTGTACAAAATGAGCATGGGGCCATGAATTGAGGAATTAAGTATGCACAGCAAAGAAAGTGGCATGGGGTTATGAATGAAGGCAGGAAAATTAACCAAATTACATGGTTATATCTTCTGGATGTTGTGAAACTGGCACTTCAATCCTACCTTTTTCTGACTTGTAGCATCTAAATTTACCACTGTTTGAATTCTCTTAAATAACACAGCCAATATTCCATGTCTCAGAGGGACTGTGGAGACCCTTGGGCTAATGTGTCTAAAGAGCTTACTATTCTGAGGACAGAAAAATTCATATGAAAATGAGATATTATCAATGTTAAACACAGTTTAAAGCTCCAGGACTCCAATTCAGTTTTCCTTTTTCAGAGGTCTGCTGAATAGTTAGTTTAAATGGCTCTACATGACTTTGAAGTTTTATTAAAATGACTCAAAGATCAAAAACACAAATGCCTAGTGAATACAGACATTGGAATGAAGGACAGGCTTCATCAAGCCATTCCTATGTGACCATGTTTTGATTATTATAGATCCTTTTATAAATTAAGTCTATTTTTAAATTAAAAATAAAGATAACTACCAAGATGCTCTCTTCCATTTATAATGAACAGTTGACATTTGTATCTATTGATTACAGTCTATTTAAAGTCATAAAATAATAAAGATACAGCTAAAATCCTAAGCCCCCACCAGCAGGAGTCCTGTGTACCCCAAATTGTGTGCTAAGAGTGGAGCCTCATTAGGAGGAAAATGTATACCAATGTGATTTTATATGGATAGATGATATATTGCTTTGCTAACATTACATAATCTTTGTGTTGACTATTAATATGTGGGGATGTGACACTGTACTTACTGAAGTCTGTTTTGCTTCATCAATCTCCATTTTATTTTTGAGATGTGGCTGCACTGATATGGAAAGACAAATGTGATGGTCAAGTTCGTGCATTACAACTGGTACATATTATTTATCCTATCTGGTGCTGATAGACATTTGATTGGTCTCCAGCCTTTCAGTGTTACAAACCCTCCTGCAATAAACACTCTTCTGCATATCTCCTGGGGTGCAAGGGCCATAATTCATCTAGGTCACATTTCTGGAAGTGAAATTACTGGCTTTCAGACATGTACATTTAAAAAAAAAATTTCCAGATGCTGACAAACTATCTCCGCAATAGTGGGATCAATTAGATGCCCATAGCACAGCAAAGAAACCCATTTCAGAGCCACGCTTTTTCTGTCAACACATTACTCCATCTACTTTTACTTCTTGACTATCTCTCTTTTATAGAAATAGAATTGCTTTGCTCTTTTAATGGCATTTCTTTGGTTATTAGTGAGGTTAAGCATCTTTTCACAGATGTGATGCATAGCCACATTTCTTCTGGAGTTGACTCTTATTTACTTACTTATTGATTTCTAAAAGTTCTTCCATTATTATGCCTATTTGTCCCTTACCTGTTATATTCAGTGAAATTATTCTCTCCCAGACTGTTACATGTATTTTAAATATTTACAATGTCTTTTGAGGTACCAGAGTTTTATAATTTGAAGTAATCGAATTTACTTATATTTTACATTGCTTCAGGTGTTTTTCGTGTTGTTTAAATAATTAGAACAAACTATAGAAGAATAACTAACAGCCAGTACAGAGGAGGGCCTTCTCAGAGTTCTTCACCATACCGTGTTTCTTAATCCAATCGGAATCACTTTTATGTAGTATGTAAATGTGGAATCTAATTTTATTTTTTAAATGAACTGTTAATGGTCTTTGTTTTTTACTGTTACTCTATTTATTTACTTATTTACTTATTTATCGTTGTTTAAGTACAGTTGTCTCCATTTTCTCCCCATGACTCCCCCCTACCCCGACATCCCTACCTACCACCCTTGATCCTCTTTGGCTTTGTACATGTGTCCTTTATACATATTCCTTGATGAACTTTCCCCTTTTTCCACCTGTTATCCTTTCCCACCTCCTCTCTGGTTACTGACAGTTTGTTCTTTATTTCCATTTTTCTGGTTATATTTTGCTTGCTTGTTTGTTTTATCAATTAGGTTCCACTTATAGGTGAGATCATATGGTATTTGTCTTGCACAGCCTGGCTTATTTCACTTAGCATAATGCTCTCCAGTTCCATACATGCTGTCACAAAGGGTATAAGCTTCTTCTTTCTCTCTGCTGTATAGTATTACATTGTGTAAATGTACCACAGTTTTTGATCCACTCATTTACTGATGGGCACTTAGGTTGCTTCCAACCCTTGACTATTGTAGATTGTGCTGCTATGAACACTGGGGTACATAGGTTCTTATGGATTGGTGTTTCAGGATTCTTGGGATGTAATCCCAGCAGTGGAATTTCCAAGTCAAAAGGCAGTTCCATTTTTAGTTTTCTGAGGAAATTCCATACTCTTTTCCACAGTGGCTGCACCAGTCTGTATTCCCATCAATGGTGTAGTAGGGTTCTCTTTTCTCCACAAACTCACCAGCACTTGTTTGTTGATTTGTTTACGATGGCCATTCTGACCAGTGTGAAGTGGTATCTCATTGTGGTTTTAATTTGCATGTCTCTGAGGGCTAGTGATACTGAGCATCTTTTCATATGTCTCTGGGCCCTCTGTATGCCCTCCTTGGAGAAGTGTCTGTTCAGGCCTTTTGCCTATTTTTTAATTGGGTTGTTTGTCTTTCTGGTGTGGAGTTGTGTAAGTTCTTTATATATTTTAAAGATGAAACTCTTGTCCAAGGTATCTTGGCAAATATACTTTCCCATATGGTTGGTTCCCTTTTCATTTTGCTGATGTTTTCTTTAACCATGCAGAAGCTTTTTATTTCAATGAAGTCCCACTTATTTATTTTTTCCTTTATGTCCCTTGCTCTAAGGAACATATCGGTGAAAATGTTGCTGCATGGAATATCTGAGATTTTCCTGCCTATGTTCTCCTCTAGGACTTTTATGGTGTTGCTACTTATATTTAAGTCTTTTATCCATCTCAAGTTTATTTTTGTGTATGGTATGAATTTGTGGTCGAGTTTCTTGTTTTTGCATGTAGGCATGCAAATCTCCCAACACTATTTGTTGAAGAGTCTATTTTTACTCCACTTTATGCTTCTGCCTGCTTTGTCAAATAGAAACCCATAGAAACTTGGGTTGAACTGTTAATGGTCTTAATTCTACTCATTGAGACAGTCTTTTTCTCACTGGTTGTGATGCCCATCCCCTCATATGCCACCTTCTGTTCTGCGTGTGGCTCTACCATGGGAGTACTCTACCAACACCACCTGGTTTATTACTGCCTTTTAAAACAGGTCTTCACACTGGCCCCTACAGCTCCTTTCCCAGTTCTGATTCTTCAAAAGCATCTTATTATTCATGTACCTTTACTATTCCACATACATTTCTGAGTTAATTTGTAAGATTTCACAAAAATATTACCACAGGGTTTTGCATTATAGTTGTTTTAAATTTGCAGGCAAGTTTGGGGGGAAGTGACATGCTTACTATAGTGCATCTTCTCATTCGTGACTCGGACAGCTCTGCATTTAGTTGCATTTCTTGTCCTTCAAGTTGTTCCGCTATAATTAATAGACTCGTACATTTTTGTTAGGTTTATTTTAATCCCAATATTATAGGAGACTGTTCCACGTGGTGTGGGCCCAGTTCTCACTCAGAAGGTCCAGTGGGGACCAAGGTCCAGCACACAGGACCCACACCCGTGGACAGGTTCTCCCATGGGGAATCAGGCCCTCATGGTACCTAGACCGCTTTGAGACTTGCTTTTGGCTAAAACTCCCTCACCCTGAATTGAGGCAGCAAATGTTTACTGCATATCTTTAAAGTAACTTCCTAAAATCTATGCTAAACCTTTCAAGAACTAGTGTAACCAGCTCAACCACTTTTCCCTTTACATTTACAAATATCCTTCCTTTTTGATGTAATTAGCAACACCCTCTCCTTTGTTTTCTGTACCCACCTAAAGGGAACCTGTGCATAGTAAATGAGGATCATCCTCAATGTAATGTGCCCAGAAAAGCAATAAAAGCCTGTCAAGGCACGGATCGGAGTGCTCTTCTCTTGAGAGAGAGGCTGTGCGGTATCTTTTGCTCCACAGGACTTGATAGTCCAGATAGTCCACGTTTATTTATCTATTGCCGCTACAACACATGATCCTGTTGGCCAGTATCTGCATCACAATATATAGTTTTGATTTGTATTGGTGTTTTTCCTGTCATGAAAAATACCTTTTTACATTGCATTTAAAATTATTTATTCCCAATATAAATGAAATATTAATTGATATCCATCATTCTTATGCAATTTTGCATTGATTCTAACAGTTTATCCATTGATTTTCTGGGTTTTCCTGTGTAAATAACCATATAATCTTCACCTAGTAAAAATATTGTCTCCTCCAATTTCATCCACCTTAAATATTTTTTTCCTTATTGTTTTCCATTAAAACATCTGGTGTTATCTTCAATACCAGCGTGAGACTGGCAACCTGGTGATATTTGTGATTTTAATTAGAATGCTACTGTATTCCACCACAAAGTACAATGTTTGCTTTAGGTTTTTAGTAGAGACTATACCATGCCATGGAAGAGTCCCTCCATCCCTGGTTCATTAAGTTTTGTTTAACAATAAATTGTTATTGACTATTATGAAATCTTTTCCCTCTGTCTATTAAAATGAAATAATGATTTATTTGTCCTTTAATCTATTAATGTATCAAGTTACATTGAAATCTTATTTTCTAAATTCATTTGAATTATTTTCCATTTTTTTGCTAAAATAATAAAATTGCATAGTTTTAAAAAAAGCTTATAGAAAAATATAACACCTTCCAATCACTCTCCTGCCATTCTGTCTTTTTTTTTTACACAAAACAATCACCTTTAAGTTTATTTAATGATAAGATACATATTTCTGTATTCCCTAAAAATGAGATTATTCCTCCTGTCTTGATCTGTGGCAGTACTCCAGCCCTGGGGCTTCTGTAGCATGCTCTTGTGGGTGGGGTGGTGAGGGGCTCATTCAAGAGTTGATTCAATGCCAACCCTGCACTTACATAACTGACAGCATCAGCACGCTGACCGTGCACCCAAGGCCCTCACTGGTTTCCCCGTAGTCGTGGTTCTCATTTATTTCCTCTTTCTCTTAATCTAAAAATTTGGTAGCTTTCTAAGGCTTATGTCTTTGCAATTTATTATTTGTTAGTATGAAAAGAATGCATCTGGCCTTCAAATTTAATCAGTCATTTGGCTGGGTATAAAACTCCAAGTTGAAAACCAGTTTTTATTGAATTTTAAAGGAACTGCTGAATTATCTTTAGCTTCCAATGTTAATGAAGAGAAATGTGAAGCTGGCTTTTTATTTATTTAAAAAATTTTAATTTTTATTGTTTATGCTGTTGCAGTTATTCCTGCTTTTTCTCCCTTTTCCCACCTCCATCCATCCCCACTCTCTCCCCTCCCTAAGTCAATCCCCATGTTGTTGTCTGTGTCCATGGGCTGTGGATAAATATTCTTTGGTTAGCCCCTCACCATCTTTCATCCCATCCCCCACCTCCTTCTAGCAGCTGTCAGTCTGTTTTGTGTATCTAAGTTTCTTTCTTTCTTTCTTTCTTTCTTTTTTCTTTCTTTCTTTCTTTCTTTCTTTCTTTCTTTCTTTCTTTCTTTCTTTCTTTCTCTCTTTCTTTCTTTCTCTCTTTCTTCTTTCTCTCTTTCTTTCTTTCTCTCTTTCTTCTTTCTTTTATTTCTATCTTTTAACTATGAGCTAATTTCCTTATAAGTTTTTGATTTATATGCTCTTCAGATCTTCCTCTTATTCCCTGAAGAAATGAGATTTTTCTACTTCATAGGTCTCTTCTTATTTAATTTGCTGGGCTCACAGAAAAATCTTTTAAAATTATGGGTATTTTCTACTTCTGGTAAATTTTTCTGGGATAATTTCTTTTAGGTTATGTTTGCTTTTTGTCTTGTTAAAATTTCCAGCAATCATATTTTGGACTCCTGTACCAACCTTCACTTTTCATTTACTCATCCAGTTTTCTATCCTTTTCTGCCATTTTTTCTCCTTAGAGCGTTGGTTATTCTATACTTTGGCTCATACCCTCCTACTGAAGCAATATTTCTACTATAAATATTTACTACCCAAGAGCCTCCTCCTGTTTTCTGGTTGTTCCTTTTTTCATGGCATCCAGTTCTTGTTTACTAATGAAGAAATACCGTTTTGTTTGTGAAAGTATTTATTATAGTCTTTTTTCACTTCTCTCATTTTAAAATTTATTTTGTTTCTTTCATTACATATGTTTCCTATGACTTTCCCCCTTTATTGTGGTTGATCTCTTTCATGTTAGAAGCTTTATCAAACAGCTGGTGGTTGCTGGGTATTGGCTCCTAATTACCAGTGAAACACTAACAGAGAGATTAGATTCCTTGCAGGCATGACAGTGTGGGTGATTTGTCTGTTCCCGTAATCTAAATACTGTTATTGGGAAAGTTTGTTTTCCCCTCTTGGGGTCCTTAAAATCTCTCTATAAAGGCTTGCTTACTCAGGAATACATCTATGGCTGCTCAGATTAGAAAGCTGAGAACAGGTAAATAAATGGGGCCTCATGGTTCAACATGGTGAGTTTGCCTTCCCTTTCTTTTTTCAGACCAGAGTCTCACCTCTGCCTTCTCCCAGGCATTTTCTGCTACAGGAATTTGTCTGTAGTTTGTGCATCTCTTCATCGGTTCAGTGACATCTACTTTTATTTCAAAATATTTATTCCTTTGATTTTTTTACCCATAGCTTTGTCCCTCAAAGAGAGATATGCTTTCCCTAATTTTACTTATACTTTTATGGTGGTGTGGAAGGGAGACAGGATAGTAACATGCACTTAAGCCACAAAGCTTACTAGAAGTATTAATAGATGTAAATTTTAGCCATTTTTTGATTTTTTGTGTAAGCTCTAGTCAGTGGTGATATATTGAGTTGGCCAAAAAGATTGTGTGTTTTTCTTCTGTAAAATAAAAGACACACCTTTCATTTTCACTAATAACTTCATTGATTTGTATACTTTGAGTATGTTAGCCATCTCCCACATGGTATAATGTTGATTATTCTCAATTGATGTCTCAATTTGAGAGCTATCAATGTCAGCTGGTCTGCCCACTCACGGAGCATTGTCCAGTGAGAAATCTCCAACACGAAACTTCATAAACCACTTTTGACACATTCAATCAGTCACAGCACCTTCTCCATATACTTCACAAATCTCTTTTTTTGATTTTCAGTTGCATTTTTACTTTTTTTGAAATAATAAAGTGTAATATGCCGAAAATGTTGCTAATTGTCTTCCACCTTTGATATTAAAATGGCTACACAAAAATTCACCAATTTTGATAAGTTTTTTTTAAATGCACACTGATATGACAGCCGTGACAATACAATCTAACAAAATTGTTTCAAATGCAGTTAAAGACAATTAAGTGCTCTTAGAGCCATTTTATGGAAAAAAAAAACCCAAACTTTTTGGCCAACCATATATATTTACTTGGTTGAATTTGATTTGCCAATATCTGATTAGGGTTTGTTGCATCTCTTTCAAAAGAGAATTTACATTTTTTTTTCTTCTTTATTTCTTTATGATTTGGGAATCACATTTACAATAGTTTCACAGGTTTCATTTTTTTCCATACCATATTTTTCACTACTTTCTCTGACAGTGGGAAACCTAGCTCCCATTATCATCAATATGGTTTCTTCCTTGCTTAGTTTTGCTGATATGAAACCAACACAGCAACCCCATGCAGGTGCCTTCCTCATTCCACCGGACTCCCAAACCCCACCTGGTGTCCTTCATGCCATGTTCTGCACTTGCACCAGCCCAGCCACACTGCTCCACAGGGAAGCCAACCTCACTTGGCTACACCATATGACATGTGGACTTAATTATTCACAAGAGTAGACAGGTTGCCTACATTTTTATTTAAGAGAAGGAAGCAGAATTAATGGACTCACTTGCCTCAAAGTTATAGAGGTATGGCAGATGAAAAGTTCCTCTAAAGTTTTATGTAAACATTTGATGTAATTATCTTCTAGTGGTAATGAACTTGCACAGGCTCTCTGCTTTCTCCATTCTAATCTTTATAGTGAGAATAGTCATAAAACCAAGGAGTAAGGTTAAGAGAGTCTTATTGGGAAAAATACATATGTGTGTGTATATAAATATAAAAATAAATTATATATATGAGTATGTATGAATGCCCTGAGCAAAAATAAAACATGATTTTACCCCATTTCCAGTGTGATTAATCTCATTATTCTGTTACCAGCAATCAATGACATAACCTCCATTTCCTTTCATTCCTGGGTATCCCTGAGAACTGATTCCATCATGGTTATAGCAAAAAGTAATAATTATATCTGTTTTCTCAATGTTCTCATTTTCAAAACTGGGAGTTGGCTGACAGCTGACTATTATTATGCAAATTTATATTTTAATTGCATATTATACTCTCACTGGACTATAGCCAATCTATTTTTTAGGGTGCTCAGCCACTGGAAATATGTCTTCCTAAGCAGTTTTATCATTTTGGATCAAATTACAATTTATCTTTTTATCCTTCTGTTTCTTTTGGAATAAGTCTATGTTTTGTTTTAATAATTCTGTAGTTGTTATACATAAATTGTAAGCACTATAAAAATGTAATTTAATTCACCCTCAGGAGACTTCTATAAATTGTTGGAAGGGTTTTTTGGATAATTTTTGTTTTCTAAATTTTATTAAAATTACAGAAAGTCTATTAAACTTTTGCATGTAAAAGATACAAAGAAAAAAATTAAATTTTTCCTTCTACCCAGAGATAATAAATTTTAATAAAGTGATGTATAACTTTACCTTATTTTTTCACACATGCATATAGCTTATGAAATTTAGATTATGCTATATTTTAAGCAATATCTTGATTTCTTCAGTATTATACAATTAACATTTGCTATGCCTATGAATATTATTTTAAAATTATATATTAGCAGAACTTTTTATCCCATGGATAGAATAAATTTTATTTTAACATTCTCCTATTCTTGGATATTTGCCTTGTATTTAACTGGTCAATATAATTGAGATAAAGTATATTTTGCATGTTTTTTATGTATTTATTATTTATAGCATTTAATTATGTCTTAGAAAAGATCTTTGAAAGGAAATTGCTGTAAGATATTGTGTATCTTGTCTATTTGTTTTCCTGAGGCTACTGGGTTTCCTGACACATAGCAAGCCCACAAAATATCTGTCTAATAAATCAGTGAGTAATGGGAATTAGTCAACCCAAATCTGGGGGGTTTTAAAACATCTTTATATATTGCTAACTTTTTAAAGAAAGATATCTCCAAATTAACCTCCCCTGGGTGGTTATACCAAAACAGGCTAGTTTACAATAACAACCTGCTGTTTTAGGAGCTTCGCACACAACATCTGTTCTTCTCTTGTTTGTGTACCATGACCACTGCAGGGTGGCGAGGTTCCCTCGAACATCACCATCCTCAAGGAACCCGGGATAAAGTACCTGCATTGCAAATGTGCTTCCCACCATGGCTGTGGAAACTGGTGTCGTCATACATTGATGAGATCCTGAAGTTCTGCCTATATGGGATGCTCATCCCTCTGTCTCTACCCCTAGACCAGAATAAGTCACTTGGCCAAACCCAACATCAGGAGAAAAACCAATGTCCAAAGATTAAAACAACTAAAAATTCTTAGTGAACAGTGTTAAATATTAGCACCGAGTGAATAGCCTTTACTAGTATTGATTTTGACTTTAAAATCTTTTAATGGACTGATAGACAAAAATTGTATCTGTTAAGAATGTAGAGTCCACTGACCATAAGTGAGGATAGGTGTTGCTTTTATGTGTTTCAACCTTATATTTATGACCTTTGGACCTATGTTTTCCCCATATAGTGACAGTGATATTAAAAATAACAACAGAAAAGCTATAAAGAGCTCATAGTATTGCAGAACACTTAAAATACTGAACACTTTGAGTTAGTGTCCATGGAGATGTTAGTGCATTGCTGATTGATGGAATTAAGTTTCTTGCATATATAAAGCATAAATTCATCATCAAACATATTGCCAATATTTACCTAAGATTCTTTTGTTCTTTAATTTTACCTATGATGCTGTTAATATAATAGAAAACTATAATCAAATCAATTAATTTTACACTGAAAAGTTCTTTCCCATCTTAGATCTTAGATATATGTAAATTTATTTTAAAAATTATTGAAATACTTCTTCATTTATCAATAAATTCACATATTATCTCAGAATTTACCTTTTTATCTGTTTGGGATTGTATTTAGTACATGGTATGAGATAATAATCTATGGAGATTTTTCTAAACAACTTAAAATTACAGACAAATAATACAAGACATATACAAAAATACACAAGTGATTAACATTGTCTCCATGATTGGCAATGAGCTCTTTCCAATGCATGAAAATCCCCTGGTATATTCGTCCGATGTCCTTGCACTGTCATCTGACTGATGGGTGTCACTTCTAGGGAGGTTGGAGATGTGGGAGGGACGGGTCATTGCAAGCCTTTGTCAGCTATGGGAACGTGATTTGTCCTCATCCCAAGGGCAGCATTTTATTACAGGGCCTTTAAGATAGCCGGACAGGGTTGCAGGGAGAAAACGGCAATAAATACATGTGAAGTAGAAAAGTGGATTGCATGGACAAATGAATAAGTAAATAAATTTGTTGTAGACATATGTAAAAATACTGTAATGACAGATCATGTGATCTTGAAAGATAGCACCTTCCAGGCAGTGAAAGGCTAGGGAAGACATTTTAAGCCAAGGATATATCTAGCATTGCGTGAATGAATAATGATCCTTAACACACACATACACAAAGGCAATTTTTACATCAGGATCATAATTTAGAGCCTTTAATGGACAAAGTTTTTATGTTTGAGACTATGGGTGTATGTGTATGTGTGTGTGTGTGTGTGTGTGTGTGAGGGAGAGAGAGAGGAGAGGGGGGGAAGAGAGAGAGACAGAGAGAGACAGAGAGAGAGAAGAGAGAATGTGTGCTGAGAGTGACTGATGGAGATTTATGGATAGAATTTTTTTACTCCTTTTTCACCTGGTCCAAATTTTTCTGCTTCAGGGCTATCCCTGCTTCATGAAGGTGTGAGGGCATTGTCATCTCCTGAGTATTACAGGTGATTCTATGGGATTTCACAGTGTCAGGGCTGAATTGATTTTCTAATGACTTGGGTCATTGCATTAGATTTTGAATGGGAAGCTAGGTCAAGTTAACATTCTAAAAACATCATTTATTCTGTTTGGAGGAAGATACAGTTAAGTAGTTTGGAAAGAGAGGCAAAGTTAAACAATAAATTGGTATAAGATTATTTTGTTTCTATCATGGGAGTCCCAAGACTTCAAGCAGTGGGGACAAAAGGTGGGAGATGGGATTGGCAATAACAGAACTGGCCAGATAAGCAGGGTCAGATGGTGATGTCATCCTATGCCTTGTGGGTTAATTGAAGTTCTGTTATTGAAGGGGAGGAAGGGGTTTCTACACCATGAGGTGTGTTTCAACAGGCTGAGTTTGCCGAAACACTGGACAGCCACAGGCTATTCACCTGTGGTCTGGAGAAAACCCAACCACTGACAAATACTACCTCTGCTGTGGATTGTTCTAGGATGTTTCTGAAACAGAAAGAATAAGTTGAGAAACCTATGTCTGATGATGTTGACAGCCCAAACAAAGTGACAAATTCTCATGCCAAAACATAAGAAACCCAGGATGGGGACTGAATTAAAGGACCCTTACCTTCCTGCAGGTCTCTAAGGGAGACTTGGCCCCTTCTTCCATAAAACCCAGTGATAATGCTGTCAGTCATTCTCAGCAAGCAAGAGAGCCTCACTCAAAGGGCTGGACCAACAAGTGTAATGAAGACACTACTTATGGACCTGTAAGTTGGTTAAAGTAACTGACTGGGGTTTCAAGGTGCCTGGTAATAGCAACTATAGGAGACTACTACCTGCCATAGCCCAGAAGAGGTGACAGGTGAAAGAGCTGGAGCCACAGGGGAGGGGTGACCCAGTAGGTGTTCAAACTTAAGGAATGAAGAGAGGCCACAGACACTGGGTCTGCAGCACAGCCAGTTGGGGAGAGAACACCCCACTTGTCTCTCTTAGAGAGCAATTCTTTGTCAATATTCCCATTGTCAGTACTGGACAGGAAGCCAGAGGGTAAGAGGGCTGGTGAGTCCAGGACTAAGTCCCTTGGAGCAAAGGCAAGATGGAGGCAGGAAGAAAGTAGACTGAGAGGGCAGATGGAGAATGACCAGCACAGGGCCACTCCCGGTAAAGTGTTGCTGGTCAGACCAAATGTGCTGCCTCAGAAATGAATAGGTTGAGGAATAATGCTATACTCATCATTCTGCCCTCTTCTGGATTCAGGCTTGTCTGCTGGCCCTTCTCTCCAAAGGAGAAGGGGGAAAGTAGAGAGAAGACAAAGACAAAGCATGAGGAGAGGACAGAGGCCATGGATGGAGTTGGGAAAGAGAAAAGTGACATGGAAAAGACGGTGAGAACCTGGGTACTCAATGCTTTTTGTACTAAACAACCACTTTTATTTCTCTGACAATGGAATTCTCCTAATGCTGTGCAGTTGGCATCAGAAGCACAGGCTTGTTCATGCTAAACCCACCCTAAGCCTCTGTAGTGCCAGAGAAGGAGCTGGCTGGCTTTAAGTCTTTAGTGGCCACTTTCAAAGGATTATCAGCCAGACATCTATATCAAAACTGGGTGTCATATTAATCCGTTGTCATAGGCAAGGGTAGCTGAATTCTCTTTAAAGAGAGTGAAACTACATTAATAGTTCAACATTCTAGTAAGATGGTGGAAAATGATTTCAAAGTCATTCCCAACCCTCATCTGGCCATACACTCCACTGAGCTCTCCACCAATGTCTCCATATGGCCATCATCACTGGGGAGACAACAGCAGACAGGCCACCTCTCCTGTTCCAGGCCTTTTAGTGACATTTTCTTTCCCTTAATACTAAGTATGTGTCAGGTGTTATGTTAGCTGAATGCCAGCTTACCTGACTGACCCCAGGCTGATCTGAGATTTTAAACACACCGTGAAACATACGCACCTACAAACACCTCCCCACACACTGGAAAATATCTAGAGATTACTTACTTGGTTATAGTCCTTCCAGGAGCTGTCTAGTGTGTTATTGTGGTTTGTAAACTGGAGAACTAATAAAATTTTCTATGTCATTCACAGACCCAATCAGGCAGGATGCTGACACTATTTGTCACATACATATAATTTCTTGTTCCTCATTAACCAGTCTGGTCTTTGTTGAAAAGATATCTCAAACTCAGTTTTTGGGTTAAGTTTAAGAACATCCTGGTGATTTTATATCTTTTATGGAAATGGTCTATGGTACTGAGCACTAAAATGTCACTGATTCAGAAGCAAACGGAAGCTGTTTGGTGGATTTGTGTAGGTGAGTCTGAGTCATAATTCACAGTGAGGGCAGAATGATGAAGGCATTTGTTTCTATAGTAAACACCTTCAAATAGCAGGAAAGAGGAGCTAACCCACACAGAGCTGTGAAAGAGGCTTCACCACTTTCTTAGTAATGACATGGCATGAGCTAATCAGAGAAATGTTATATGATTCCTTCTCTGTCTTCTTTCTTTTCCTTTTAAGGAGAATCACTTGAAGAAAAAGAGATGCTGAATACATCTATTTAAGTTGTCATTCCTTCCTAGTTAGAGTGTGCCAGCAGAGTGTGGCAGCTGAGTATGAAATCTTAGTATTTTAGGTAAATATTAAAATAAGACATGTTTTCCCCTTAAATAGAAAAGTAAGTTTGTATTTGTGTTGGAGTACTTGATCACCACACAAATGCACACACACCCACACATGCACACACAATCAATTCCCTCTTAACCCACATTACCCAGTAATCACCATAGTTTATATATTCTACATTTCCTTTTTTTCTTTATCTTGATAGGTAGATACATAGATAGGTAGATAGATGATGCATAGATATATAGGTGGAAAAATACAGAGGCCAATTAGCACACTTGTAAGAAAAAGAATAAAGTTGTACACAGAAATCAAGATGAAAATGATGAGTTCCTCTCTTTTGTAGTTAAGGTCCTTTGTTAGTTTGCTCTAGGAGCAAACCTTGAGACCAATATATGCATGAAAGAGGCTCATTTGGGAGCTGACCCCAGGAAGCCAGCAGAAAGAGTTGGGAAGTGAGAGAAGGAAGGGAGAGCCAATGCAGTGACTTCCTGAGCAGGTCACTGATGTGGAAATCTGAGACTCCATCCCACTGGGGCTAGGGGTCTGTGGGATGAGAGACATCACAAGGAGGCTATTCCCAGACAGGCTGATGTGCTGGCAGTTTCAGTCAGGCTCATATATACACCTGTGACTTGAGAAAACTGCCAGGGATGGAGTCACATGAGTGTTGAGAGGCAGTGGTGTTAATCAGAAGGGAGAAGTGCTGAGGGACCCCAGAAGGACTCCATCAGATTCTTGACAGGACCCCTGCTTTGCTTGGACCAGGTCCCCATGTCTGAATTCTCTCCATCCATGGTCTCATGAGGCATTCTTTTGTCCTGTTGGCTCCACCCCTGCAACAGGGCTCAGAGCTGCTCCCTCCTGTCTCCCCCTGCTAATCCTGAGTCCAGATTAGACTTTTACAATGTTTTTTTTTTTTTCAGCGTTCTTAAAATGTTGCCCACAAAACAATACTCCTACAAGATTCTTTGCAAAAAAGAAGTCTGGGAATCAAATAACTTTCCTAAATTCTGTCTTATATTTCTCCTTAGAAATTCACAGCCCCAGTTTTAAAAAAATGTTTATTTTGTTTATTCCTATTATTTATGATGTTGTTATTATAAGTAAGAGAACAATATATTACTAATAACCATAGATCTCAATTGAGGAAGTACTAGATTACTACTTAGTTTGCATGTCTGTTATCACCATAGTAAGCACTCAGGTTTCTCCAAACCAACTTTTCCATCTTAGAATTCCCTGATGTCCAGGAGTGTTGAATGGGGTGAAGGGTGGACAGGGAAGGGAAGGGAAGAGTAATGGGGGAAAAAGCAGGACAACAGTAATTGAACAACAATCAAAAACAATTTTTAAATGAATTCCCTGATGGCCCTTCAAATATCTTGCACTTTAGCTAAATTATATTCAGTTTAATTCCCATGTTTACCTATTCATTCATTCATGTTTTATTTTGTATTCATTTTGCATCAATAAATATTTTTGACATATAATTATTATTGAGTTTTAAAAAAATAAAATTAAAAAAATGGTAGACTCACCCTTTCCTAACTTTTTCTGTGTTCTGGCTAAAAGGACCTGGATGTCCTGCAGAGGTCTATCTGCCTGGTTGTCCCACTCCTCTTCATTCACTCAGGTGCCAGTAGAGCATGAAGGAATGAGCTGTTGTAGTTTTATTTGAAAATTTATATCTGGAGCCTTTATTCCTAGATTAGCATCCCTGAGGAAGTTGCATCTTTTGCCACATTTGTGGAGCCAGAGGGGTGCCCACATCAATGACACAGGGGCTCCTCCTCACAATGTCTTGACTTAAATAAACTGAGATCTTTAGACTGGAGGACTGGCCACTCAGCTCCCTATAGACATTGGGTCCAGTGTCACCAGGTGGAAGAAAAAATGTATAGTTACCACTTGTTGTAGAAGGTGCCTGCCTACATCATATTGCTAACTCTTGGTTGGCTTCCTATGAAATGTACAGCTTTTGAAATTGGGGGACCAAAATAAACTTTACAGGATCCATTAGTCTTGTGAAAGTGCCCAGGATCTGTCATGAGAAGGAATAGTGATAAGAGAGGAAAATTAGATAAAGGTCTCATTTCCATTTCTTATGCTCAGTTGGAAATGAAAAGAATAAAATATAATATACCCCAAGTTTCAAGAGAGAGAGAAAGATACTGACTCTCTGAGTCACTTAAAATGGCCAACAAATATGCATCATTTCTATGTGTGTGGTAATAAGGATAATTAACTGTTAGACACTTTCGTTTCCATGACAAAACAGCCACATTCTACCCATACATTTCTGATGTCACATTCAGCTCCAGCCACCTCTCTGTTTAATCTGAAGTTTATAATATGTACCAGCTGAGGAGCATCTGGAAGCAGATTGCAGGAGAAAGAAAAGAAATCCTGCAAATACACAAAGAGTACAAGCTGGACCAGGCTGAGCACAGGTGTGGGTGTTGCTGAGTGGTGCCTCGCCATGGTTCCTGTTTTGTCATCTCAGGAGGCCACTCATCCTTTGTTCAGTGTCTAGAGAAAAACATGCACTACGGGGATCTCCCTGGTAAGGTGGGCATGGATGACAGTCTGCTTACAAGGATGGTCTTGGGTGAATTCGATTTGGGGGAATTTGCCCATCATGATTTATTAGAGATGTTGCCAACTCAAATAATTTATACAAAATCCTACCCAGGGAATCACCATAACTAGCATTCCGTAGGAGACTCCACATGTAGTCACTGGCATATTCTGAGAATTCAGGCTTTGGAATACTCCCAAGGATAATTGAGAAGTTGCATTTATTCTCTCATGAGTTTCTGACAAATTACCAATCTGGCTACCATACTATTTATATGTCTCTCACATCCCTCTCCGGAGAGATAAGGAATCTGGCTCTTCTTAACAAATGGATGACGGCTACAGGCTCATAATGAGAAAGCTAATAAAGACGGAATTTTTAGCAGGATAAGTGGCTTTTTGAATAAAGGATTCTTTTATTACTTCATGAATCACACTTAAAAGCTAAGTCATGAGGCTGAGGAATTGTCTGCATTACAAGAAAAAAAAAGGGGGGGAAAAGGAGATAAAAGAAAAAGAAAAGAGAGAAAAACAGGACACTTCTCAAAATGCTGGCTTGTTGTTGCAGTTTGTCAGAACTGTACCAACATTATTGTCACATTATGATAAGGCAATAAGAAACCCAAATGTCCCCAAGGTGTCACTGACATTGATGCAGGGGCAATTTCCTAATGTCACAAGGTTAGCGTTTGTAGCATAGCTATTGCTAAGTATAGAAACCAAGTAATGCTTGGATAATTAATCACAATTCATCATTGTGATCCAATTCTAGGCACATAATGCACACAAGCGAGCAGTACCAGGATCTGGGTAAGGAGGATGTGTAAGTTGGGGCAGCAGTGAGTGGAGGTCATGGTCCAACCAAGGCTTCCATTTGGATGCTTGGCTTCCTGGAGTTCCCAAAGCCCAGCATGAGTCACCAGCAGGAATAAATTGCATGCTCTTTGAGAAGCCAGATCAACCAATGTGCCAGCCAGACTCAGTATCGGAGGCAGGTAGAGGGCTCAGGGCTGCAGCGAGCAACTATGGCACCACTTGGGAGCTCAGGAACTGTGGAGTGGTCAATGGGAGCCAGTTGTGCTGCTAAGCACAGTGATTAGTGGTTCTGCAGAGGAGAAGTGCATGGCCTGACTGTGGTTCATGGAGCACACCCAGGGCACTGAATTGATTAGCAGGAGCAAGGGCAGTTGTGATGCCAACCACTGGCAGATGCCATCACCAGGTGCCAGGACGTGCACCACAATGAGCCTCAGCCAAACTGCTACATGCACACTCTGCTGGAAGAAACAAGGCCACTTCCTTGGCTTCCAAGGGGCATGGCAGACAGAAGTGCTGGGTCTGCACAAGAGAGCAGAGCACAGACAAGCTGTCTGTGAGGATGGCATGGGCCTATGCACTTTGGCAGTCAGTGTAGCTGTGTGCATACTTTCTAACTTGTTTGTGTCTCTTCAGAGAGCAGCCTTGGAGGGGCCTCTGCAAATGCTGTTAACATTGACAACATCAGTGGGGAAGTGAAGACTGGTAAGATGAGAGGGAAGAGCCCTGGAACCCTCCACAGTCCCTGATATTTTGTGTGGATGAAAGTCTTGCCTTCTCCAGGAGAGTGTCAGCAGTAGGAAATCTAAGGCCATAAACTACTCTTAAAACCAAAGCTACCCATGCTACCTGGGACCCCTCTAAACATAATGATGTGCATCTGTCTTTGGAACACACTCCTGGGCAAAGAAGAGAAAAGGATCCCAAGCAGTATCTTCTCAGAAGAAATGCCTGTAACATATCTTTGCTTTGGCTTCCCTGCCTTTGCCACCCACATGTCCACTCCAGTAGATGGCCCCCACTTTCTTCCCCTGGACTGGTGACCCTTGAGTGCAGGACTTGGCCTTTCACTCCTGGAACCCAATGACCCATTGCAGCTGCTGTTTGGCCTGGGTGCTTGCCCAGTGTTTGGGGAGTAAATAAATAAAAGAACAAAGGAATGAGAGGGCATGTGAGAGAATAGGGCATCTCTCTCACACAAGTCTTGCTGGAAATTCTCCCAGGGTAGGCAAGTCTTGAGATGCAGCCTCACATCAGGGGTAGATGCTTTGCAAAAAGGAAGGAAGAGAGAAAGGAAAGCAGGGAGGGAGGGAAGAAGGAAGAGAGGAAAAGAGAGAGGAAGGGAGGGAGGAAATAAGGAAGGTTGCTTTGCTCAGAGAGCAACCTTCAACCTTCACCCTTCAACTCTGTTTTAGCCAGCTCCAGCATTAGTGAGTGGGGACAAAAACTGAGATCAGCAACCACTTAGAACATAGAGGCACAGACCAGATGTATGGTGGTCCCTCATTCAATTCTCACCCCTCTGCATCTTATCACAGCCTCAACCATCATCCCCAGGCCAGGAGCACTGAGCCACCCCATCTGATGAGGTTTGCTATGCTGATATCCTGCCTTTTAATGTGTCTCCCTCAGGAAGCACCCAGGCCCCTGCAGCTGCTGTTTGCATCTGAGCTTGGGTGGGAGGCTGACAGGGAGGAAGTTGAGAGGACAGTTGCACATATAACTGCATGGCTGAGGGATCTGCGTGATGTTAGCAGCACCCTGATATCTTCAGAAGCCCCTGCAATGGTTCCCAAGACTCTGGTCTCTCCTCCTCTGGTACCCTTGTTACCATTCCATGTAAGGGAAAGGCCATACACAACCCTGCTTCTTTTGCACCCTGGCTGAGGTCTCAAAACCATGACACTCCTCATTCCAGTCACCCCTCCTGGACAGCCAGACCCCTCCCTAGTTCTTGGGACACAGAGCACATATTACTAATCTTGAGATTCAAAGTCCCATCTTACTACCTACCTAGCACTCCTGTCCTGGGCTTGCAGCCAGCTCACTCTTCTCCAAGTAATTCCAGTATCCCAGCATCTCCCCCATGGCCTCGCTGCTGCTCAGATATCTTGTCTTTCTCTACAGATGGTAGAAGCCTTGAAAATAGGATCAACACCTAATTCTTTCTCCTTCGAATGAAGCTTGATATTTAAAATGAATAGAATGCAGTGATTTTTTTAATGAATAAATAATTAGAAAGTAAGTCAGTTCCGACAACTCTACTTGAGGGAGTTGGGATTTACTTTTCTGCCCACAGGATATTAAAATCAAAAACCTGTTTGTGGAGTAACAGTCTGGATTTGAGTGATTATGGGTTGGAGGGAGTGAGGTGAGGGAAGAGGGGAGAGAGGAAGAGAGAGGGACAAAGGGAAGACTGACTAACACATGCCTTTGAATTTATGAAATTTGGGAAAGAATGCCCAATGCTCTGTGAGAAAAATGAGGATACCATTGCCCACTGGATGCTCACTGTGTACAAAATGCTTCCTGAGATCTGGACAAAGACAGATGTCCCAGCAGATGCCTGAAAAGAACTCAGCAAACGATGCTTTGTTTTCCCTGCCAAACTTTCGTGCCTCACTTCAGCCTGCCAATGATGCAGCAGCATCAAGCTCCTCATCATTCCTGCTTCCTGGGCAACTTGCTGCCAGAGCAGTGTCAGAGCCCCAGAAGGATGACAGGTGCCTGACGAATTGTGACCCTGGCATTTGTAAAAGCACCTGGAAAACCCACATGACCGCTGGTCTCCTCCCCACTAGCTTGGGAGCATGAAGCTGCCCACTAAGCTAGCTCTGCCAGCCCCCTGTGGCATCAGGCTGTAGGAAACGCCAAGAGCCATGCCCTGAGCCAGCTGCAAGAATCTATGGCGGGGAGCTCATCCTCCATCTCTGAAGTTGCAGGTGGATCGGAAGGAAAGTGTTGTTTGTGTCAAGCTCTTAAAAATCATGTCTCTACAGCCTTTTCTGTGACACAAGAAGGCAAACTAGATTCTATGTTGGAGAGACTAAGAACACACTACTTAACTCAAATTAAAATTTTATTATACATCTAGAAACGTCATTGTATTATGATTAAGGTAGAAGAGTAGAGTCTGTATGATATGAAAATGAAGGCAGGATGTGGAGCTGATAGTCCCCCCATCTTGACTTAAGCCCTTTAGACGATCAAGTACCATTACAGACCACTAGGGGCCAACTTTCTTCACAGGGAATGTCCTAGCAGTTGGAGGTGGTTGGCCTGTGAGATAGATTAATATAAGGAAGCAGTTCCCTAGAAAGGAAGTCTCAAGTCGAGGTGTGCCTCCCAGCTCTCACTCCTACAATGAAAGCAAGGAGAGGCTTCACGTTTCTACCACCTTAGCTGCCCCATTGGGGACTTTTAAATTTTTTATTTATTTATTTTTATCTTTATCTGAGGCTATTTTTCATTGCTTTTAGAGATGGAAGAAGGGAAAGAGAGAAAGAGAGAGAGAAAAACAGCAACATGAGGGAGAAACATCAATTGGAAATTGGTTGCCATCTTGTACACACCCTGACCAGGGACTGAACCCACAACTTGGGTATGTGCTCTGACTGGGAATCGAACCTGTGAGCTTTTGGTCCACAGGCCAACACTCCAACCAACTAAGCCACAGTGGCCAGGGGCCAGTGGGACCTTTCCATTCAGCACCTACGTGGGTGATTAAAAACCTGTGTGGGAGCTCCTCTGTTGTTGCCCATCTTCTAGGCTGAGATTTAGCATCAATGGATGCAGGAGCAGGAGAGGTTTAACCCACAGGTCTCTGTGCTTTCTAATCAGCTGCTAAAAGACACACTTATATGTTCTTTACCAAAGAGCAGATGGGGGGGAGGTTAGTAGAGCATTAACAAATAATGAAAAACTTGATTTGAAAAGGGCACATAGTGATGTTCAGCCTCCAATATGTGCCAGAAATTTCCTTTCCACGTGATCCACGGTTGGAGCTCAGTGCCAACATCATAGCATTTGTTAGGCATCTGTGGGGTGTATGCTCTGGATTTTGTCAAACACCCAGGCCATTCAGCTGCCCAGAACACTTGCAAACCAGCTGAGTGTCACACATTGTCTGGGAAAGATTATTTTCCAAATGAAACCCTGGCACCCTGAACAATTTCATGCATAGGCTCAGGCCTATTGTGTATGTCCTCTAAAAATCATTTTCTATTTTTGATACTATTGTGGTAACTACCTGTCTTTATAAATCAAAAATAATGAATTCATATATTCAATGCAATTATTGCCTCAAAAATTCAACATTCAGGCTCTATTCCATCATTTTGGGTAAGAACTATAAAATTAAGTATTGCTTCTTAAGGCAACCAAAATTATAAGATTCATCTAGGCTAGATATCCCCATTATTCTCTTGATAATTTAAATCACTGCAGAGATGCTGGTTTGTCCAATGAATCAAGTCTGAACTCCCAACTGGCACACAGTACCTACTGCAATGTGGCCAAACCTGTCTTCATGGCTTCTGGCACCAGCCTCACCAGGCTGTTCTCCCTGTGTGCACACTCCTTGTTCCTTGGGGGCCTAGCTCTTCCCGTTCTGCCTCACTGTAGAGTACATTTAGAGCTGGAGGGATGAGAGCTGCTGGGGAGGATGTTACTGTACTTTTTGTCCCCTTCTGGGAAAAACACTTCGCAAGCACAAAGGGCATGTATTCATTCTCTAAAATGTATAGCACAGGGCCTTGCATTTAATAGGGCCTTGCACTAAATATCTGCTAACCGATTAATAGTGGTCTGACTAGATAAATGCATGACTGTCTCGATGACAGGAGGTCAAATGGATAAATAACATGTTAGGTTTACAATGATAAACATTTTGATTTATACTGTCCTTAGTCCCATTTGGGGAAAGGTCTAAAGCTCTATACTTTTATAAATTATTCTTTGTTTCTAAGGGAATTTATACTGCATGACTTTTACAATCATAATTTCTTTAATGGCAAATCCCATAAGATTTGGAATACATAGAACCTTTTTCCTTAAGAGGAAAACTACTAGATACACTCTTATTTTGCAAAATAATTTATCTCAATTTTTAAATTAACAGTTACCTTATATACTAAAAAATATGATCGATATTCAAGATAATTTGTACCTTTTCAATCAAACTGACTCTAAATGTAAAAATTGAGTTTTGTCTTTTAGTTTCTTATCACTTAAACATTATCTATTATGCTAAATGAAATGGGCCAGGCACAGAAAAGAAATACCATATGCTTTCACTTATATTTGGAATAAAAAAACAAAACAAACAAAACAAAACAAAAGCAGATCAAAGAAACAGAGACCAAAGGAAAGGTCGCCAGAGGGAGTGTGTTGGGGGAACACAGTCAATAACATTGTGATAAGATTTCATGGCGACCAGTGACTGCTGGAGTTGGTGGGGTGATCACCTTGTAGGGTGCGGAGGTGTGAGATCACTGCACTGTACACCTAAAGATAATATAAGCAACATAAGATTGTACACCAACTCTATCTGAATTATAAAATTTAGAATTTAAAAAATAATAAACAAAGACAAACATTATCTACACTTTCTAAGCGAAATACACATTTACTCACACACACTTTAGTCAATCCAATGCATTATTCATGAACAATTGTAATGCTTTTAGTTTTACTATTCATCTAGTATTTCTGTGTTTAGCCTGAATTTTGCCCCTCCTTAGTGGGGGAGGCTCCTGCTGGCTTAATTTGGATATTTAAGATGTTTTAATTGCTGCCCTTTCATATATTCAATCAATAGATACTAACCGTTGTGTGCCAGGTGTCATTCTAGGCGCTGGCAACACCTGCAAATTAAATAGACAAGGCACTCAATGTTGAAGAAACAAATGATAAATAAAGTAAACAAGCAAAACATATAGTAGTTTAGATGATAAGTATTTGAGGGACGAATAATCCCAGAGAAAGGGAAGGCAGTGCCAGGAAGAGTGGTTGCAAATTTAAACCAGTTGGTCATGGAAGGTGTCTCTGACAAGGAGACATTTGGGTAAAGACATGAAGGAGGTGAGCCAGAGAGGCATGTGGGTATTGGGAGAAACATTCCAGGACAAGGAGACAGTGAATAAACCAGGTAAACTTGACAAGACACACTCAGTGTTTTCTGGCAGACATCTCATTACCTTTCCCCACGTAGTCACCACCCATCAAAGCCATCACCCACAGGTATCATGTTACTTGCCCTGGAATGGCCCCATCATGCAGGACCTTGAAACCTGGAACCCCAGGACCATAACTGTGCTCTGAGACTTTGATTGTGGCTCCTTGAACCAGATCCAGGGTCAAAGTTGTCCATTCTGAGAGCACATGGGGGCAACTTCATAGGGAGTGTGTTGGGAGAACAGAGGTCCTCCTCTGAATGAGAGCTCTTCCCTTTTGTGGTGGCCAAACTGTAGATTTTACTTAATCTCTTCAATGATGTGGCTTTATTTTTCTTCTCTGTAATTCAATAATTAAATTACTATAGACATTCAGAATTATCCAGTTATGTTTACTCTGAGATATGAGTGGGAAGAACATTGAACACAGCTGCAATTACCACGTTTTTGTCTTGGAGTTTATTTCCACTTAGTGAAAACTAACTTTCACCCATGATTCCATTCTGATATCTTCCTTAAACAATAAAAAAGGTTGTCACCAATGAAAACAACTGAGGATGCCATCACCTACACTGGCCTCTGGCCTTAGCCTTTATAATCACCAGCATTGCTAAAGGCTTTAAATAATTATTGGACCTTTTACTCCTCTAATCTAAGGCAATTTCCTTATGTTCTTTTCTGAATGGGTGTATCTTCTCTATGAAATAATCTTCCATACAGTCATCTCTTATTTACATAAACCTAATTTGTGTAACAATGGCCATCTTCATCCAAAATTATCAAATAGATCTTTGTTCATTTCTGAGTCTCTTTATCTTATTTTCGTGTACCAGAATTTTCTGACAGAGAAGGTGCTGGGAGGGGAAAAATGCCTTTCAAAAGACTTAAGAATGTATAGAATATTTTAGTTAAAGAAGGACTGCTACTTGGGTATTTGATGCGGTCTGCTTAGTTGTTAGTATTACAATGTCAGAAACAAGTGGCATCCCTCTGAGCACACATCCTAGAGGTGACCTCCCTGCTCCCTTGCGGTCTTTACGACACTCCCGGTTGAAACTCTCATCTGCTGTCCAGGAGGCCACAGAACTGATCCAGCTGATAGCCTCCATATGGTGGATATTTTTCTCCAGGGATCTGAAAATCCTGTTTTTCTTCTCATCACTTCCTCAGATCTTGCTGAGGTTCCAAGGACGTGGGCTAACAAGAGTCTGATGACATGATGAGGATCCTTTTGCTCCCCTAAAACTTCAAGTTTCCAGTAGGGGTGGGATAGATACTGCACAAATTCACTGCTTCCTGCAAAATGCAAAGGGTTACCCGAGCAATGGGGTTTATTTGAGTACAAAGATAGCAGCTTCCCTTTAGTGGGCCCCAGATAAGTGAGTTGTGTATTATTTATGCCCCAGGTTAACTATTCTCTCTATCTACCTACCTATGTTGCCCATGAAAAAAACACATGCCAGGGCCACATTCAGGAGCTGGCTGAGAAGGATGGCGTAGAGCCGGGGGAACGTCATCCACACAAGGCTGCAAGTCTCCCAGCACTCCTAGCAGAGACACAGGGATCTGAGATGTGGAAAAGATCCTCAATGTCCTCTCTTCAAACCCACACAGTTCAGTTCTGTGAACTGCAGTGTAGACGAGTGAGGAACTTTGCCCAAAGCGGCAGAGTCAGAATTAAACTCCATGTGTGCTGAGCTGAACACCATTCTGAGTTTTTAATCTTGATATTCTCTTAAATATCTTGAAAAAACACATGGCCATGACACAGAAGCATGGCAAGAACAGAAGCATCTGTCAAGCAGTGCGAGATGTTGTGGGTAAGAGGGGCAGCAGGACAGGGGGAAAAGGGACAGGAACCAGAGGTAGCAGGTTTGCAGCAGGGCCGGGCTGGCCCTGGTCTGCCTGGGAGAATGAACTCAGGGCACCTACCAGTCCTGAGCCCAGGCATACGTCTGTAGGTTTCTTCTGGGAAAATGGGAGACCTCCAGGGAACTCTTGATTAATGGCACACCATCTACATCAGTCTGAAAAGTTAGCAGCAGGCTGCCTACATTAGTGTGCTGTCTCTAACCTTCCATGTTGTTGACAGATGATTAGCAAAGAAGTGCTTTGGGAATTATCCCCACTACTCATTATGAATTCACGAAAAGACATATTGAATTAAACATCTGTCAGCAACTAAATTAGAGCCACCCAAATCCAGCCTCCTGTGTCATCTGTATGTTTTTCTCTGAGATATAATGAAAATCCAGTGGTAAAATAAATGATAATATGCCTTATGCAGAGAGTTGTATAATTAGTTTAGGATTTTAGTTTTCAAAATCCATATAATATGAGCGGTGGTGTGGGTTTGTAACACAATACACATATACGTATCAGTGCTGACTTGCCACACTGAAGTCAGAGTAAAAATAAAGGATAGCATGTAAGCAGTTAGAGTACAATAGATGAACAGCTATAAATCCAACAAAACACCTAACATTAATGTTTAGATGTTAACATTGCATTAGAAAGGAAAATGAGGAGAAGGGTTTAAGAAAAGATTGCAAATATGGTAATGATCCTTCCTCTGTGAAAGCAAATCTTATCTTAGACACTTATTCTATTAATAACCAAATCACTGAGATAAATTTCTAGTTAAATATGCCAGTAAAAACTTTGTTTTAATGATAACAGACTGGATGCTCTCACTGAAGGTAATTAGAAAAGCTGGACAATATATTTTGCTGTAAGACACTAGAGCTCTAAAGTGTGTGCATGGGGAAAGGATTATTAAAGTGTTAAGGAACAAGATGAGAGAGAAAAAGAAAACTAGACAAATGAGCCCAGTATTTGGGACTTCTTTCCCATCTAGGAACATCTGCTGACTGTGCATAGCTGACAGACTAAGAAACTAAACAGAGTTTTGGCCTCATCCCTGTGGGTCCAGGGGAACAAAAATTGGAATCCAGGGTCTGCTATGGGGTGGGAAACGGAAACACTGCCAAGGCCTCCTGTATGGAATCAGATTCACTGACCCCCAACCTGGTTTCATAGACTCTCCTGCTCTCTGTTTCAGCAAAGTTGAGTTTCTAAACTTGGATCTGTGCTCTCTTCTGATTGCTAGTAATATTCTTGGAGTAAAATCACCTTCTGTTTGCTTACCTTGTCTGAATCTTCTCAGTGTGGAAGTAAGTCATGTTACTGAGCCTGCAGTGCTGAGGTCAGACCCTCATCTGAGGTATCATCACCAAGGTATTCCACACTGGAATTTGGGATACAACTCTGCCCATTTCTCTGCCTTTGGCCATGTTCTAACTTCTCAAATTTGAAACTTCAACAGTGGCTTGCACCGGAGCATGAGTGAGAGCCTTCACAGGATTAATTGATCCTTGGCAGGATCAATTCCAAGAGGCACTAAACACTAGGATGAAGGAAAGAAACATAAAATAAAGTATATTATTAATAAAGAATATTATTGACAAAATACCAAGCTAAGGATTTATTCATACCAGAAAGAACAAGTATTGTGAAAATTTTCTACGAAGAAAGAGATGATAAATACACAGTACTCATTAATATAAATTAGGCTACATACAATGTCATGAATAATATCTTTATTTGGTGTCAGTTATGTATAGTTTTATTTGAATAAAAATAAATATATTTAGAAAGGCTTTCAAAAGTTTATCTACTCAGCAACCCACCGCCACCCTGAGTTTTTCTATAAGGTCATGAATCCTTTAATTGTGAATTTTCTACTCCAGGACTTTTAGCCTAGAAGTTAGAAAAGGTACACTAAAGACATTATATCCTCACCAAATATAACTGTTTTGTTCAAACTAGAGGGTTCCTCCAAATTAATTCAACCCATACATTTTGAAAAAAAAAGTTTAAAAATGGAAGACTGAATGACAATTCAGTTAAATACGTGGGGAAACTTGATCTTTTTTATCCCAAGTAAATAATTACCTTTCTCATCTTATCAAATCAATGTGGTAGTGACTGGAAGCTTAACATTCTTGTCTCTGGAAAGGTTAAAAATACACAATAATTCAGTGGTACCAATTATTTAAGGAACAGGACACTACAATGAGGAGGTGTTTAGCTCTCATCTTTCTGGAACTCAGAGGATGCAAAGAAACAATACTGATGTTGTTGGGTCCCTTTGAAAGATCTTGCTTCCTGTAAGAGTGACATTCCGTGCTTTTCAAGCTGCTCCTCCCCCTGCTCCATCCTGCATATACACACACACAGAGTGGCTGCTAGTTTTTTTTTAAACCTTATTTTTAAATATAAACATTTGACCAAGGATAGGCAGTGCGAATGCTGAGAAAGAAGATTCCTATTAAGAAGGGCCCCTGATGGCTAACTGGGTTAAAATTAAAAGAAAAGAAAACAAAACAAACAAAAAACAGAGCCTAGCAGCCATTTCTGCACATGGGCCTCTCATGCTAGCTGCATTTCATGAAGAAACCTGCACTGAACTGCCTGCTTTTGTATTTAACTGCCTGCCTGCCCCATGTTTCTGCCATATGAGCCGGGCCTTATAAAGGAGCAAGCTCCTGGGATCCTATTTCAACAGACCTAAGGCTTTCCTCATCCAACTGGAACAGAGCATCTTTGACAAATTAAAGCTTCTCTATTCTGACCAGTCAGGATAGTCTCTTTTGAATCAATCAGACTGCAAGGATTTGGAGTCCTCATTTACATAAGGATGAACCCATCAGAGACCAGTGGCAGGGACTTAACCTCCATATAAGCTAACGCCCCTCTGGCTCCAAGAGCACTCATTCTCTTTCCACAGAATTATCTTCCTGGCTCAGCTGAAATACCTAAGACTTGCTAGAGCAGAACAGACCATCACAGTGTAAATCAGACCATGAGGAGCAAAGCAGAGCTGTGCAGACCTCTCTAGCTGGAGATGGCCTGGCCCCAGGGCTGCCCAGGCCTGCCGCACAGCCACGCTGTTTTCACAGGCTTGCAGCATCATAATTGAGCTGTTGTGCACTGAATACAGTTTCCTTCTTCACCCCACTCCAAATTGGGGATCTCTGTTGGCATTGAATTTGTGCCAATCATCACTGGTTGACAGCAGACATTTGAAGAGAACCACCATGAAATAGAAAAACTGAAACAAACAGAAAAATACAACCCGACATAAATAGAGGAAGTGTGGGAGAGTAGAAATAAACTCAGTGATGAACTTGTTTTCATATAACTAAAATGGAATACTGTGTACAAAGAATGTCAGAAAATAACAAAAATACTCTGGGAATTAAATAAGGTAGCTGAATATTAAAACAAATCAGTAGAATATAATAAGAAAAAATTGAAAAAAACTCTCAGAACAAACAAAAGATAAAGGATGGGGAGGAAAAATGATAAAACATATGGGAAATAGAGGAGTCAGACTATTGGTTGAACCTTAGCTTTTGACCAGGACAACAAGACTGATAGAATAGAAGTCCACTGAGGTAGACTGATACATTCACCCAAAGCTGTCTTTGGGTCTTAATTCCTGAAACAGATAAATGTTATGTTATTCAGATAAAGGGTCTTTGCAAATGTGGGTAAAGATCTTAATGTAAGGAGATTATCAGGGATCAACCAAGTGGGCCCTGAGTGCTGTCATAATTAGCCTTGTAAGGAGAGTGGCAGAGGGAGAGTGAAAACACACAAATGAGAAGACCATGTGAAGATGTAGACAGAGTTTAGGCCAATGTGGCTACAGTCCAAGTAACATCAGGTGCCAACTGAAACTTGGGGAGGCAAAGGATGAGTTATCCCCAGAGCCTCTGTAGTTGTCCAAACACCTTTATATCAGACTTCTGGGGTTTTAAACTGTAAGAGAATACATTCCTGTAGTTTAAAACCACCAAGTTGGTGGTAATTTGTTACATCAGTCACCAAAAATTAATACTGCAACTTTCAAAGAAATAAAATTTCCCAGAACTGAAGAATTGTCATCATAAAAGAGTCCACTGAAGTTTTTATCATAGTGAATAAAAAAAGTGTCTACATTGAAGTGCATCATCAAGTCATTTCAGAACATGAGAACAAAAGAGAATTCTAAAGTTGTCAGTGACAAACAGCTACAAAGAGACAGACAGACATTTCTAAAGCAACAGTGAAATCTAAAAGACAAAAAAGCAAATTTCAATATTCTAGGGGCAAATGATCAAACAAATGGATAGTTTCAGACATCAAGGGACTTAAGTAATTTGCTTTCTCAATTTCTTGGAAGCTTTGAAGAATCTGCTGTAGCAAGAAAAAAATTAAATGAAGGGGAGAAGCCATGGGCTCAGGAACAAGGCATTCAATTTTGGAGATGTAGAAAGGCATGGGCAAGAAGAAAGCTATGAAGCTGGCCAAGGAGCTACCTGATCAGCCTGAACTAGGGCAGTGGAGGGGCCATGAGGAAGGTCAAAGTAAAAACACAAAGGTGCTGTCCCTGTAAGCCAGCTCCCCTCTGGCTCAGAGAACGCACTTTCCCTTTCCACCAAATTGTCTCATGTTCTCATGTTCTAAGATGACCTGTTGATGCATTTCAATGATCACTTTATGTGTCTATTGCACAATTGCATAAATGAGTGTTTGACAAACCTGTTAGAGTGATAGGTAAAGCTTAGTCAGAAGACTGTTTTCTGTGGTGTCTACAGCCCTCAGTCTGATATAATGCCTGGTATAGAAGGACTTCTTCATCAAAGGCACCTGAATTCAAGCATAAAGTATGTGTATAAATCACCAAGGTGAGGTCACAGCTGGTGCTTCAGGTAGTGACCTGGTGCGAAAAAGGTAGAAAGTTGTTGACACATTCAGCAAATTCAAGGGGATCAGTCAATTTGGAGCACAAGTGGAGGATGGGGAGGTGGGGCAAAGACAGTGTTCAGCAGATTATGGACCACGACAATTCTTTAAACTTTATTCTTTAAACTATGAAGACACATTGAATATTTTTTCATTGGTATTTTTTAAGAAAAGAGGAGTGACAAGGTCTAACATGTATTTTGGAAAGTTCTCTCCAAGAATAGTAAAAAGGGTTTAGAGGCAGATAAAACTGGACACAGAGCTTCCTATTGAGAAATATCCTGACAAGGTCCAACATAGCCTGGTCTATAGCAATGAAAATGGAGAAAAAGGGAACATCAGAAATATTAGGGAGGGGAGGGGACAACTGCTTGGACATAGGTTTCTGGTGTAGGAACCAGATCAGTAGTGATGCTATTTACAGAGATCAGAGACACAGGAGGTAGGGTCATTTTACTCAGTGAGTTTTTGGAGCTCATGAGAAACTCAAGCTGTTTGGTAGGAAAAGGATGTGTGCAATGGGTATTCTGGGAGTCGTGAGCTTAGAGATGGCAGCCAAATCATAGATGGCAGCCAAGTCATAGATGGCAGCCAGGTCATAAAAGTGGAAGATCTCATCCTGCCCACAATGGGTGAAGTAGAAAAGGACGATGCAGAACTCTGGGGTTATGCAATATTTACAAATTGTGCCCCTAAAGGAGACTGCACTGAGAAATGGGAAAATATGATACAGGAGGCCGATGGGAGGAGGTGGGGCAAAGTGGAGGGTTAAGTTGCCTGAGTGAATTCCCATAAAGTGACTAGAGAGTGTTTATTAGATTTAGCCATAAAGAGGTGATTGATTACCCAAGAAAAAGAGGCTCCTAGGCTGCACTTGGAATAGAAGCTGCACTAGCATGAACAGAAGAGCAAATTCCTGGTCTGATAGAAGCCTGGTGGTCTAGGGAGATGGTTGTGGGGACATAGTGCCGCAGGGTGTGGAAGGCCAGAGCATCATTAAATGCTGAGGGACGTTTCCAGGAGCAAGGGGAGCACTGACCATGTAAGCAGAGGGGCTGACTGACAGAATAGAGTCCTTGAGGAGTGGGCAGGTCATGGGAGCCTATGTCACCCAACGGAAAGGATGAGTAGGCCTTCCATGGTCAGGGGAGTGAAAATGGCTCCCCGCCCCATAGTCTCAGAAGTTTTCAGAGTGCAAACTATGAACTAATTTTAAAACTAGATACTTATTAATAGCTTTTATTGTGTGTCTAGATTGATAAGTAATTTTATAGCACACAACAGATGTGACAAAAGGTTGGCAGAGATTAAAATCCATAAAACACATTTTTTATTGTCTTTGGTTTTGTTTTTACTATCCCCTAAAATACTAAAGGGTCTGTGTCAAACAGGCTCAGCCCATCTGTTCGCTCTCCTTCCCCATCTTCCCCACAAGTAATTGTTCTGCTCAGCCGTGGACCCAAGCAGAGACACACATTGGAAGGAGAGCATACAACAGAGGGAGGGAGAGGCAAGAAGAGGTACCTGAGATCAAGCTTCAACAGAAGTGGAGTCAGCTAATATTCCTCCCCCCAAACTCAAATCTTACTCCTTCTATCTGATTTCTGTTGCACTGATGTACATTGCACTCTTGACACCACCATCCTGAACACTTGGTACCAGGTTTTAGTTCTTTCACAACTTCTCACATTAGTCATTTTCCCAGCTCCCATCCTGCTGCGGGACCAATGGCTTTACTCCTGGGCCACTTTGGGGACCTCCAGACTTGCTCCTGATAATGGCCTTTCTCTCTCCTGGTCTACTCTGTGAATCTCTGTCAACAAATGTTTCCTGGATTGTAATGATGGTTACATGAATTTATACATGCACTGAAGTTTATAGAACTGAGCCCCAAAGAAAAAGTCATGTTTACTGTATGTTAATGTTGAGTAAAAACTTTTAAAGGTAAAAAAAAAAAATGTTCCCAGGTTTCCTGTACAGTTCAGTTGCGAGGTTTCCTGTACAGTTCAATTGGGAGACATACTGCCTGTGCTGTCAATGAGTTTTTCACGTGGTCAGTCTACATATCCCAAATGATTTTATATCCTAGAGGGCTTGACTATTGGTTCTAGATGTTTATTTCCCCACAACACTTTGCCAGTAACATCTTTAATAAAAATGGCTTGAATTATGGTGATAGAGTTGGTCAAGGAACAAGCTGAATAGAAGTGTTCATAAAAAAGACGTATTAGCCTGCTGGCTAAAGACAGATCCTGGAATCAGACCCTAGAGATGAGTTCTGAAAAAATTACCAGATTTTTTTCGTACTATAAGACACACTTCCCCCCAAATTTGGGAGGGAAATGGGGGTGCGTCTTATAGTCTGGAAGTAGCTTACCTGGCTCTCTGGGGCTGGGAGAGGGGCGCGGTGGTGGTGGAACAGGGTCATAGGAGGCAGGAGCAGGGTCGCTGCTGCAGGAAGCCGGTGGTGGCAGGAGTGGGGAGATGCTGCGGGCTCTGGGCTGGGAGGAGGGTGTGTCCCAGTGGTGTGAAGCCAGGGAGGCAAGAGCAGAGTCCCTGCTCCAGCATACTGTAGTGCTAGGGAGGGGGGTACAGGCAGTGCAGGCACGTTAGGAGAAGAAAGCCTGCAGTGCCCCAGGTGCCTCCATCACGTGACTGGTGTGTCCCCATTAACATTAACATAGGCAAATTCCACTGCAGGGTCACCCGTCAATGTGGCCCTGCAGCTGTTGCAAAACTACAACTCCCATCATGCTTGGACAGGTTGGGATGATGGGAGCTGTAATTTGGCAACAGCTGCAGAGCCACACATGTTGTGCAAAACTGCTGTCCCCATACGAGAGTGTTGCACAACCTGTGGCCCTCCAGCAGCAGATCTCCCCATAACAGCACGTCATCCACTGATGTTCTCAGCTACAGCGCCCCCACGACTATGAAGGACACAGTGCTGATAGTTCTGTCATTACTGTGTTTTGTTGTAGAAAGATACGATAGCGTACCGTAGTCTCCTGCTGAATCTACCGTAATTGTGGAAAGATGTCAAAACAGAAAAGGATTTCTGCTTTAAAGGATGTTATTAAATATTTTACCACATTTTTTGCTTCAAATTTTTTTTTCTTATTTTCCTACTCTAAAACCTAGGTGTGTCTTATGGTGTGGTACATCTTATAGTCCAAAAAATACGGTATCAACATTTGCAGTAATAAGGATCTGTGGCTTGAGTTGTTTTCATGGGATAATGTAACTCTACTGACTGGCAGAGTTGCTGAGTTGATTTGGGTTTCTTTTATGTGTATTAACAACCCCTATGTGGATCTCCCATATGGTGTGTTTTTCCACAAGTGGAGAACAAGGCTAAGAAATTTTTTTTCAGGAAAACCATTGTCAGATTATTCATTAGGTGAATCAATGGGTATTGATCTCTGAGCTTTAATTTCATACTTTGCATAGAATGAGCTTTGCCAAAACTAGAACCATTAAAATTCATTTAAATGGGCAATTTGAAGATATTTCATGCATTGAAAATGATTGTTGTTTTTATAGAATGTGAACTAACTAATCTAGGAATCGATATTCTATCAGTGAGAACGGGACTCCATCACCTAGTATAAGTAAATATCCAAAGTTATTCCACTTCTTAACTGCTGTGTAAAACTCTGAGAAGTGACACTGATACCCGAGATCTCTCATTCACGCGCTGGCTGACCTTGGTAGAGTGGGTTTCTGGAGAGCAGGTTTTATTCTCCTTGAAGCCCCAGCGTGCAACAGTGACTGACACTTAGGAAGCAAAAAAAGAAGTGCTCTGAGAATAATTGGTGTTTCCAAATTTATATTATTCTCCTAGTTTAAAATATAGAACAGCATGCAGTAGGCACTGAAATAGGTAAATATATGTATTTCAATATACTCATATATGTATTTTTGAATGAGCAGATAGGAAGATAGGTATGCCAGTCTAAACATCCCTCCTCACAAAGAAATGGTGGGGAACTTTGCTGGATAGCACATTTGGCCCAATAGTCAGATGACAGTTGGTGATGCAGATGTGTTAAATTGGACCGATTTTTCTGCTGGAAAATTTGACATGCAAATTATATTAACATATGCCCTAATTTTTAAATAATGTGAGCAGCATGAGTAATATATACTATGTGATGATAAATGTTTGAAATGGGACAGAACTCATATATACATACATTAGTTTCAGAAGAATGGTTCTGAGAAAAGAGATTTCCAGCTATTTAAAGATTGTAAAGTGAAATAGAGAAATGTCAAAAAAGTAGATGTCAGTGCTATCTATAAGGAATTCTTGCATATTTTAGATGATTGGGTTGCAGAGAACAATTTCAGAAGAAAGGCTTCAACCATTTCTTTGTAGTATCAGCTGCGGTTTCAGAGTGTATTACTGCCTATTCATGATGATTTCCATAACATTATTCATTCAAGCTGTTGCAGTGAGCCGTACATCCTGTTGAAGGAAGACAGTGTTAAGGAATATCCAGCCAACAATTTGGAGATTGTATCAGGCTGAAAGTTTAGAGGTCACCAGATCACCTGTTTCAGGGTTGGTTAGTTCATTGACACATTGATGCCTTCAATAATTGGTTGATTCTCATTTTACTGTTATCCACAGTTTATTGGGTTTTACCCTGATTACTGAATCTTTGGGATTGCAAGGGCAGCCAGTATTCCAGAATCATATTCTTCTTTAAATGAGGAAGGACAATTTCTTCCGAAGAATATCTTTCATTACAGTATTAGATTTCCCCAGTAGTCCACAGGAGACTCAGCCTTAAATTTAAAATTCAAAGACAAAGTCATATTTTGTGTTAATTATTGTCTATCAATTGTCTATCAACACTCAGCCAACATTCCTGACCCCTATGTACTTCTCTTCCATGTATTGAAGGGGCTGGACATGAAAAAGCTACTACATTTTCAAAACTTCCTGGCAGCTAGAATCTCGGATAATAACTAACTGTCAGGGAGATACACTTGTGAGAAATGTTGAAGTTAGAACTCAGACAGGATCCTGTCTTCTGATGCTGTGGCTGCCGGTGGATCCAGAGGCATGTATTCAGTGGCTGGAATCCACGTCTTGGGGTCCAGGCAGCAGCTTGGTGAAGTGAGGTGGCTGTGGTAGTGCCTGTCATGGCAGAAGCCTCAGCAGCAGCTCCCTGATGGCTGCTGATGGCTCCATCCTGTGCTGCTGAAATCCAGTGGTACCTCCTGACTTCTGCACTTTCAGCCCTTCTTTTTTTTCAATTTTTTATTTTATTTTATTTTAGGGAAAGGGGAATGGAGGGAGAAAGAGAGGGAGAGAAACATCAATTGGTCGCCTTCTGCCTTCTGCAAGCATCGGAAGAGGGCAGAGCACAGAACCCGCTACCCAGGCACGTGCCTGGACTGGGAAGGGAACACAACCTTTCAGTTTGCAGAAGGACACCCGAGGGGCTGACCCCAGCAGGCAGGGGCGCTCCAGACCTGCTGATGACGGTACAGCACTTAAGTCTTGTGTTAAATGATATTCTCCTTGAAATGCCCCATGTGAATTCTGTTTCTTGCCTTAGACCCTAAGTGACACACAGTTACTGATATTGTCATGACGAGTCATGTGCAGAGACTGGGCAAGCGGCCCATATTCCATGAATTCATTTCCACCCAATACCTAGAAATAAAAAGCTGATGTCTTTTGGAAAAAAGAAGAAGTGGGCGGGGATGCTTGTGGAGTGTGCAATCAACAACGACTGCCCCACATCCTAAGTCTGCAGTAGAATTACCTCCCAGAAAAGTCATTCCACTCTACAGTGACTAAATTATATGTTTAAAATGTCCATGATAATAGCTGGTACCTTTTTAGGAACAAGATACTTGAGCTCATTGTTCTCAACGTTTTTGTTGCCATACTGTTTTTCTGTGGAGAACATGCAGAATCTTTACCTTGAGTTTATTTTGTAACTTTGAAGTGATTACATTTACAGGTGTGACATTTTTAATTCATGCTTCTAATATATTTGCAACTTGTAACAGTTTTTATATTCTACACATCTTTTAAAATCATTTTCAGACCTGAAACATGTTTCTGCCAATTTAATTTGGGGTTATCTTTTTAAAGTTAACTCTGAACTTTTTTTTATTTTATAAAATATAAATTAGTTTGACAGTTTGTCATCTCCTCATATAAAATATAGTTCTGTAGGTTTTAAGAATGCATCCGAATATCTTTCATATTATGTAACATTTTATTAGGGGAAATCATAAATTCTGACTTGTTACTGTTTTCTAACTTGTCAAGACAATGGAGCCCTGTCTCCTTCCAGATTCAGCCCTAGAGATGTGGACTAAAAATCTCAGCCCTCTTCCTGGAAGATGATGGTGGTGGCAGGACCTCATAGGTGGTCTTGGACCTGTCAGCCAGCAGAGCCAATCCTCAGCATTCGTCTGCTCAAATCTACAGCACAGGCATAGTCACTCTACTGGCTGCACGTCCCAGGCCCCATGTCAGCTGATTCCAGCCACTTTGAACAATGGCTGGCACGGGGGGGGGGGGGGGGGAGATTGAAGGTAAAAGATGGAGAGAAGACAAGCTATTTCTACCTCCTCCCCTACTACCTTGTGCGAGTTTCTGTAATCTTATCTTGTTCTCACTAGCTCAGGCTCTAGCCAGAAAATTCTGCCATGGTTTTCTTTTCTGCATCATGATTTCAGCCCCGGACCCTGGTAGCACTGCTGGCTCCCAACAGTGAGCCTTGAGAAATTACATATTGATTCACCTCTGTTACATCACTGCTCTCGTTTAGCTTTTGGCTCTTGCATTGCTCTGTAAATAATCCCCTAGACTAATTTTCCTGTCTTTGGAACTGTAGAGTGGTTTCTCTTTATGTGGTCAGGCTCTGGCTGATGCCCGTCTCTTATCTGCAGACGTGGACAGATAAAATTGAAGGTGCTTAGAAGTTTATGGTTCTGCTGGTGGAGCTGAAGTCAATAAAATAGAGACACCTCAAATAGATTGCACAAGCAAGGAAAACTTGTAATAAATAGCACAACCTGAAGTTTGGAGCCAAGAGAGTTTTTTCACACACCAGGGAAGAGAAGAGCAAGACACATCAAGAAAAATAGGCAAATGAGAAATCATTTGTTTGCACACTGGGGCCTGGGATGCTTGCCAGCTGCTAGAACCTTGAACATTCCAACCAGACATCTTGCAATGATGTGCCCACATTTAGTGCTGTGGGCAGAATTGTCAAATACCTTCAGAAGAAGACAAGTGTGTATCGGTTCAGACAATGTTTCGCAATGGTCATCAGAAAGAAACTTACCCATTGTCTTGCCATTGTGCTTGAAATAGCACCCATTTGGAATCGCAAGACTACTCAACATATCCCAGAAATCATAGTGTCATAAAGTCATCTCTGTTAATATCTTGACAAGAATTATAAAGCCATTTTGTAAAAAAGAAAGAAAGAGAATAAAACTGAAAGTGAGGTTATCCTGACTGAGCAGCCAAGAGTCATATGGAGAAGATTATGTAAAGAGGCATGGTCCCGAGAAGAGAAATAGAGGAATTTACATGCAAAGACAGAAAAATAGATTCAGAACATGTCTTTTTCATGATGTTGCCATGGGTTATGATCCATAAAGGGACTACTACATATACTCCAACACTGAATTGCTATGGGAAAAAAAGCAATTTAGTGAAAAATTATATTAACTATTCTTTTTGGTATAGATCTTCTAAAGCTGCCAGGTTTGACATTCCTTTTTGAAATAGAAGAATTGTTTTGACATTAAGATGTCAATAATCGACATTTAATTCTCTAAAGAAGTGAGATAAAGATTTGGGTGACAAACTTGAGAGTTAATATGGCACTCAAAATCTTAGGCTAGTTTCTTAATTATTTAATCAAATTTATTCCCTTGAATATGTCATCATAATAACTCAATTGGTAATGATTGGATATATGTGTATGTATATTATATATATACATGTGTGTATACATACACACACATACACATACATATTATATTTTGTATTTCAAACTATACTAAATAACTTTTAAATAGGATAGAGAGGCAATGTGAAATTAAATTATATTTCCTGAACACCCTTCCTTCAGTGAAAATTCAATCAGACTCACTCTTTAGTGTTACTATGAGGGTTGTGACTTCCCTTATGTGACAGTTACACTATCCTTTTTTAATAGAAAACGTGTCTGGCATATAATTGTTATTCAGCTTTATTTGCTTACAATTTTTATTTTCAACTTCTGTACAAGCAAAAGAAAGCCTGATTTCACGGTAAACTCTCACCGTTGAAGTGCTGGAAATCTTAGGTCAGCACTCTGCATCCTGTGTCGTTATGCAGAACAGTTGTGGATCTTAAATGAAGATGTCAATTATTCATGAGTCTGAGGTCCTGAATGCCAATTATAAATTATTAATCAACACATGTAAATATTTAAAAACCCTGGTGAGAAACACATTCAGTGAAGGCATCTCTGCAGCAGAGCGGATAAACACCAATTTTTAAAGCAAAGGGTGGTGGGCACATAACAGCCTTTATTCAAAACTCTTCACCATAGGGTGAAGTGTTTGAGCCAGGAGCTCTTTTCATTCCATCCTTATAATAGGGGGCTGCAATTTCATTGTCACGGTCATTAACCCAGTGTGCTAACCTTTGCAATAACCAATTCCATATATGATCCTTTCATTCCTTCATCTTCTCTGTAATTTCTATCAATTTTATCTTGGATAAAAATTCTACCTGAAATTAAAATAATTGTGAGTTAGTGAGGTGTTCCCATTCTATTCAACATTTTATTATAGAAGGAAAATGTTTTTCCCCCTGTTTTTGCACCTTTCCAGTTTCTTTTCTTCTGACTGGGCTGCACTCTCCCCTTCTCTGCCCATTCAATCCTATTCCATTTTTAAGTTTCAACTTCTCGGCTTTGCCCTATGTGAACAATTCCCTGCACATCCAAGTGAGAAGGAACCAGTTCTCCAGGTTATTTCATTTCATTTTCCCCAAATAAAACGCTCACTCAGCGAGGACCCCGTCTTCACCACGGCAATCTCTAGCACACACTGCGCACACAAGCGGCTCAATAAATACTTGCCGACTTTCCTTAACTGATTGTTCCGGTAAGTGAACTAAGACATTCCTCACATTCCTCTTTTTATCTAGGGAGCCAGAAAAAAAAGTGATAAAGAGCCTCAGCCCTGAAGGCAGAATAGGTGTGGGTGACATTTGACTTTCTTTAATGGACTGTTGTGATATTTCAATGAAATAAAACAAGCAAAACCCCAATCAGACTCCTTAAGCTGCAACCTAAAGATTCTGCTGGCTAGCTCTGGCATTTCCATGACAATTTTCTCATTGTTCCTTATTGTTAGAAGATGTGCTATCTAGATGAGAAAAACACACGCTGGACTTAATAGCGTTTACTATTCTTTTATCAAAAATCAAAAGGTTAAGTACAAATTAAGTTTTAAAATATCAGTGGTTAAGCGGAGAGTGTGAGCCAGCAGTTGAGAATGCAGACCCTGGATTTGAATCCAAGCCTACCAGCCAGCAGCCAGGTGATCTCAGGTTACTAGATTGTTGGTGCCTCCACTTCAGCATTACAAAACAATGGAAACTAATATTAGTTTCTGGATTATGAGAATGCGTTGAGGACAAATCCAATGCAGCGATTAGAACAGATCCAGGTGAGTGGTGTGTGTTACATGTATATAAACTTATGTTATTTTTATTTTTTAATTTTTTTTACATGTCATTTTAAAAATACACGGATAGGAACTATGTGTGAACCAATTCAGATGATCCAGTACAGATCCAACGGCTTTTAAATTTCTTTGAATCTTTACCAGAATGTTACTGAGATATTTGAAAAAGTAGATGAAGCCTCTGATGAATCAAATTCCCAGTTTAAAAGGTTAAGTTTGGTTTTAGCAGAAAGCTCCCTCCTTGAAACCTGTATGTGAATGTTTTCATGCTCCCTCCACATGAGGTCCTTTCTCATGGGCCTCATGGAAATCTCTGCTGTCTCTCATCACATATTTGATCTAGTTTAGTGTAAAATAACACTTTCTAATATTTAATTCAGAACTTAAAATTTTGCCATAAAATTTCAAGTAAAATTAAAGATCCACAAAGCTACATAAAAAAATTGCACATTTTCCCCCAGTAGAACTATCTGAGCCACCTTCATCTTTAACTTGACTTTCATCAAAGGCCATATAAGAAGCAATTCTATGGGAGTGCCCTTTGCATCTTACATGAAACTGTTAATTACATGATCCTTTACATGATTTAGGAATCCACAAAGTATCCCTTTTCAAACTTTCTCAGAGGGTGAGGTCAGAAAACTTTTTTTTAATAGGCGGGTATGTATCCTGAAACCCATTAGTGCAGACCCTGGGAAAGCCAGAGGTTCATTTTGTATTCTTCTCACCATCTTTCAATATGTATTTGTTGACTTGTCAACTTTGGTATTATTATTTTTTCTTTTTGTTGAACTTGTTCTTCCTTCATTGTGTATTGATTAATTTTGATCTAATTCTCAAAGCAAGTGCCATTAGATCACTTTTTAAATGTTTAATCTTCTCAAATACTCAAAGTATTTTTGAAAATACATCCTCATGTAAGCTTGATCCCGACTCTATAATTGAGAGAGAATATAATTATGGGGACTAACACAGAGAAAATATTTAGGGCCACACAACATGAGGGTAGAGCCCCATGCCCGCTCTCATATGCTAATGACAAGAAAAGTCTAGAATTATAATTAACGTCCCTACTCTTGCTTAATATAGAGATTCTTGATTTAACAATATTGATTCTTGGTTACCACCTGAGACTACATTGCAAATAACATCTGATATATTAAGCTTCTGCCTCACAATGTGGCTAAGTAGCAGGTGGCAGCTTTGAATCAATAGTCTGTATTCACATTGGAAACTATAATAACGAACTCAGCTGGGATGTCTTATGAGAGAAAAAATAAATTTCTGTATTCCTGTTCCTCGCCCTCACCTCTGCTGCCATTTATGAATTTGGTCCCTAGAAATATGTCAGTATTTACAGCCAGGTTCATACAGGTTCTAAAAAATCAACAAAGCACACTGTCAGTTTCTTAGGGTGGTGGAGAACAGGGTTCCCATGAAGATAGGTCAAGTTAAGAACACTTTTTTAAAGAAAAAGAAAAACATCACAAAATATTTGTTGAGGGTTTGGCTGAAGATGCAGATGACAAAACATTTTTCTTAGGTGTGATGTTAATTTGGAAAATCATCAAAGCTATTGTTGACAGATGAGCAAGACCTAACTCCCCTGAGTTAGGTCAGGCATCCCACATATAGAAACTCACGGGATTTCTGAAAAGATAAAGGGAAGGAATGGTTAGCTCACCCCTCAGGCTTAAGTGGTTTAGTCTTGGAGATCCTTCAAGGATGCATCTTCTTTTAAACAGACTTTAAAACTTGTTTGAAAACTATCTAAGTTTATGTCTGCTCATGTCTTATATCTGCTTTTGTTAAGTACACTTGATTGCATGTCAGATACAAAGGACACCACAGATTCAGAATATTATCTTGTACCTGCCTTTTTGTTTTTGCCAAATGCTGTGTTCTTCCTTCTAAACGTCTTGCTATAAATTCAGACACGCCCAATGAAAACAACTACTTCTTCTTTGATGGCTTACCTATGACAAGTCCCCTTAACATCTAGGTTTTATTCATCCAACAATGTCAGTTAGCACAGGAGGAACATAACAGCTGAGATCCTCATTATTGACTAGAGGAATACAGGCTTAGAACAAACTGGTGAGTGATAAAAAAAACTCTAGGTGAAGAAGAAACATACTTCAGAAAAAAAGGGAACAGGAAGACTTTTTGAGTAAACTGCATTTAAGCTAGGACTTGAGGAATTGTAAAGAAGAAGCAATTCAAAACAAATGGGTTGTGTGGGATTCTTCAGGGAAAGGCAAAAATATGCCCTGAATCCAGAAAAGGCTTGGTAAGAACTCAAAACCAAAAGATTAATGTGATATGAAAACTATTGAGTGAGGAAGACAATGAAATAAAAAAGGTAGGCCAAGATCAATTCATCCAAATTCCTACAGGGAGGTTTGATTTTATTCTAAGCACAATGTGAAGCCTTGAAAAGTTTTAAGCCAGCAATTGAAATGATCTGATTTCAGGAAGATTGTCTGGTGTGAGGGGAATATATTAAAGGGAGTTAATCAAAATAGAGTGTTCAGAGCTGTTTTTAATAGGCCAAGGGGACGATGGGTGAGGTGGAAACAGGTGATTCAGGGAAGTGGGATGATTTAAGATGTAATTTGACAGGAAACCTGGCTGAATTTGGTGACCATTACATATGGAGAACTGAGGGGAAAAATCAGATGTAAACAATAGTTTAGTGGTTACACGATTCCCAGAAATGTGGAAGTTTGGAGAGGAGATGTGTGAAGGAAGAATCAAGAGCTCAGTTTTTTGCAGATTAAAATTAGATGACTGGGGGAAATTCTAATGAAGATGTCAAGAAGACATCTCAAGATCAAATGAAAAATCTAGGATGGAGAATTATCATCAAAAGTCATACACTTATAGGTAATATTTAAATCCACAGGGATAAACAATAAAATGTGAAGATAGAGCATGGGCAGGACAAAAGCTAGAAGAATAACAAAGGGCAAAGTCAAGGATGAACATGAGAGAAGAAGGCTAAGAAAGGGTGACCATTGAAACAGAAAAAATCCTGGGAGTGTTGTTACTGAGGTCAAGAGAGAGAGTTTCAATAATGCTGAGTTGTCAACCATTTCAAATAATGATGAGAGGTCATATAACATGAGGACAAGTTCATCTATGGGTTTGACAACAAAGCTGTTATTAATGACCTTGAAAACCTCAGTTTGGGTGGAGTGGGACAAGTGGAAGCCAGATTGGATTCAGAAAGAAAGAGACTTAAATACGAGAAATGGGACAAGACACCTCTTTTTAATAGTTTAAACATATAGGGAATCAGAAATATAGAACAGTTGTTGAAAACTAAGACAAGGTCAAGGGAGATGATAGAAGAGGCAAAAAGCATATTTATAATAGGGATAATTAAGGGAGGATTGATGATACAAGAAAGAGTGTCATTAATTGAAGGAGCAATGGCTCTGAGCAATTTAGATGAAGTGAGCTTTATTAACATTAATGAAGGGTCTAGTCTTTGAACGAGAAAATTAAGAAGATGGAGCAAATGCAGACAGTCAGTATGATAGAGAAATAAGTAAGTTTCAAAAAAGGGCATCTATTTTTCTGTGACATGTGCCCCCATAAATTCCCAACACGCTCATACTTGGCTCAGAGTCCACTTCCTGGGGAACCAAACTTACGAGAGCTGGCTTGAAATTCCATTCACCTCTCAAAAGTGAACCTTCAGCCTCCACTTCTCCCTTAAGCACTAAACTCTACAACTCTCATTTCAATTTACTTTCTAGGATATTATATCTCAAACTTAGCATTTCCAACATGGAACTCTTGATTCCACATCCATAAAACCCAGTCCTCCACCAGACTGCCTCATCTTAGTAAGGGGCATCACCATTTACCCAAATGGCAGTGTAGTTGAAAATTTTGGCTTGAGCCAACCTGATTCTAAGTCAACCTGAATTCTTCTCTTTCAATACCCACATCTCACCCATTGTCCTGTCCTGTCAACCTTACTTTCCTGATAGGCCTCAGGTAAGCTCTCTTTCACCTCTGCTTCTACTAGTTCTAGCCCCCATAACCCCTGCCTAGACTCCTTCATCAGCCCTACAACCATTCTCCTATTTCTGCACCTTCATCTCAGTCTCCACACAACATCTAGACTTGAGTTTTAAAATACAATTAAATAAAAATTAAGACATATTGTCCCTATGCTCTACCACACCCAATCATAGCCTGAAGGACCTAAGTGACCTGGGCTCCCACTGCCTGACTGGCTTCTCTCACCCTTTTTCACTCCTCCCCTCAGCTCCAGCCACACTGGCTTCTACCAGCTCTTGAACGTACTCTTCAAGCTTGCCACAACCTCAGGGACTTCTCAGGTGCCATTCCCTCTGTGTGGAAAGCTCTATCACAAGATCCCTGCATGATCTCTCCTTTTCTGGATGTCTGCACATCTGTCCTTCTGCACAAATGCTGCCCTAGAACACCCATCTGAAACAGCATCCATTATCGTCTACCCCCTTCCTTGCTTTGTTCTTCGTTATAGCATGTGGTCACTACCTCAAATTATGGTATTTTCTTGCTTATTACCTGCCTTTCTCACCTGACCCTAAGCTCTATGAGTCAGATGAGAACAAATGTGTTGTCTCTTGTGTTTATTGTTGTCCTCCACATCTAGAATAATTCCTGACACAGAAGAGAAATTAATTGGTATTTACCAAATAAATGCATGGATAAATAAGTGAATAGTCCCCATATTAAAATTCTGCTATAGTAGAAGTGAGAATTTGTTAAACCCAACCTAGAAATTATCCCAGGCTGTGCAGTAAAACTTTGAACAATAATTTGATTTCACATTGAAATGTTTGAACAGATTTGAACTTGCCTTTTAAAAAGAACTTATGGCCTTGCAAGTGGTGACCTTCTGAGCGAACTGGATACAGTCAAAAGGTTTAGGGTGGCTAGTTGAAAAAACACAATGTCCCCTTAAATTTGAATTACAGGTAAACCAATTTCTTTAGTATAAGTATGTTGTGTACAGTAATTTAGGCCTACTTATGCTTTAAAAAATTTATTGTTTACTTGAAATTTTAATTTACCTGAGAATCCTTTATTTTTATTTGCTAAATCCAGAAACCTAATGAAATCACCCTGCACCAAAGCAGAACACGTCATTCCTCACAGTGAACCAGGACCCTGGCCATTGGCAACCCTGGCATTGTTGTGTTGGAGCGTTTCTTCAGTCAGAAACATGGAATGTCTGCTCTTTAACTTCTTGCTGTAAACCTCAGTTGTGAAGGGTAACCAGGAAAATTCTACCAAAACCCCATTCAGATAACTCATATCATATCATGAAAAATAATTTAAAGGAATATTAATGATTTATTTTCCCAAGATTATTTTGGTTTTCTCACTGTATTACACACATCACTAGAACATGTTTCACTCAGATTCCTTTTACTTTGATTCCCAGTGTATTATTACTTTTAAAGGATGAATTATGTTTTCATCCAATACTGTTCTTGTCACTAATCCTGGGCACCTTCTGCCTTCCTCTCTAGACACACTCTTACTGCTGAACTTGGTTCCCCATTCCAGGGTTACACCATGGGTCCCCTTGTCCCCAGACTTCCTGTTGGGGACAACCCAGGAGGAGCCCAGCAGCAGATATGAGGGTGGGAGGTGGTGAAATCAGGGTTTTCATTCCCTCAGCATTCCCCCTATGGGGCTGGCTTGTGCCAAATTCACCCTTCAATGGAAGGGCATGGCACCTCTCAAGATGGCTCTTTCTATATGACTCTACTTCTGGCTTACAGTAACCATGACCTCCCTTTACCCCTTCCTGCTTACAGGTGGTAACAGACAGTTCCAACCACCCTGTTAGACCCGGGAGACTGCACCTTCCTGTGGCTTCCACTTATTCACTTTCTTTGTAAATAATACAATTCAAGGGAGATGGGCTCAATGCATCCATGGGCTGGGATGAGCCATCTGCTTCCTGCTAGGTCTCTCACTAATACACTCCCCACGTACCAGGCAAATGGGGGATATCTTTTTTATTTTATCAGGCAACTGACACTGAGGGCATCATTTACTACACTTTCTTATGCTCCTTTCAGAAAATGTTTCTCCCCCATAATGAAATGGAGCGACACCATTCCTATTTTTTTAATATTTACTTCCTTTCTCCTCTCTCCTAGTCCTTACCTTGTAGTATATTTGCCTGCGTGGTAAAGGATACAAGAGAAGAGAAACACAGCAAGAAATAGGTAATAGGTGAGGAACTATCTTATGTTTGTTTTGAATAATCAGTTATTGAATAGTTAGCTACAAATAGATGACAAAAATCTATGCAGTTAGGTGTAATTCCTTTTATGCCTTGACTATTAGGAAGTTAAGAAGTGACTTTTTCTTAGGCTAAATATTAAAATGTAATTTCTCTTCTCTCTTTTCCTTTTACTTACTGTAGTGTGTGTGTATGCGTGTTATAGTGTAGAATTTACTGTATTTTCATTTTCAGTGTCATCTATCTTGGTGTCTCTTTTGGAATTAAGACAGGGTCTACATTAATGCAGACACAAATTTGCTAAGTCATTGCCTTGCACCCATTAGGACTGCAGAGCTCCTGGGATGACACCACTTACTTATTACTGTCTTTTCCTTCTCTCCCTCATCTGCTCCACAGGTGATGTAATTTTGTTGTAAAGGTTCTTTCCCAACAAAAACACAGGTGGTTGAGGGGTTGCAGAGGGGGAGCTGGTGAGGATACATAAAGAGAACAGTTTCTCCCAGGAGCAAATATGGCTGGAGAAGACCCTGTGTCTTTTCTTTCTCTCTGGACTGACCATGGCAACACATTCAACCCTTCCTGGAAAGACACACTCCATCCCTACGTTTCCTCCAAACGCTCCTGTTATTCAAAGGAACTCCTCAGAGCCTTTCACTCTGGCTGGGTCATGGAAGTGATGACCTCATTGTTCAGGACCCCTCATCCTGCATCCCTTCTTTGAAATGCATACCAAGCTGGTGTTGCCACAGTTCTGTGTATGCTATTTCCCATTCCCACAATGTCATCACCATTGTCCTGGACTTGATGTTCATCTCTCATAGCCTTGGATCCTTGCTTTAATTCCTACATGCATGGCTCCCAGGTTTGTGTGAACCTGCTCAGGTTTATTTCTGCTTTGGCTTAATCCACCATTTATAAAGCTTATTTACATAGATTGTTTCTCTATGTTCTCATTTATAGACACCTTGAAAAGTGACATGCATAATCCAGTTTTAATACATTTTTCAGGAAGGTGAGAATGAGTTTTATACAGAAATAAGATTATTACTTTGACACCATTAAAAAGTAAAATAGTTCAATGTTTTTAAATAGTTTTAAAGTGTGTTAAGTACTAAGTGATAGTATTAATACTTTATATTATTTAAACATTTGGAATTATACATAATTACACATTTTGACAGCTTGCTTTTTTTTTTCTGAGACCTCCATTAACTATGTTTGTTTTACCTAAGTAGAAGAAATAAATTGGCTCAAATCTAGAGCTAATTTCTTTTTCCAGAATTCTTGGCTTTTACTTTCTTCTGTACTGTTGGGTGCCACATTTCTGCTGGGAGCTGTCGCCTCTGCAGCAGGGTCCTCAAGAGGTTGGCTTGCAAAGGGCTGTTAGGTGCTTGGAGACGGACATATGGCTTCTAGTACATTTAAAAAAAACACAAAGTTTAATAGTTTACATGTTTACTTCTGAACATGAAGTCTTGCCAAAGCCGAAGTTCTAAAAAAGTTTAAACTCTAGGTTTTTTTAAAGTTATGAGTTTTTTTGAAATATCTAATATTTTAGACAAAGCTCTAAATGCTAGCTAATCTTGCTATGGTGTTTAAAATTTCTGTGTGTATACATTAAATAACTTCTCTTAAAAAGCACCTTTGCACTTTATTTGGAAAGTAACTGCAGAAAGGTAAAATGGCCTTAACACTCTTTAGTATTTTAATATTTACAATTTGATTCTGGTTTTTACAGAGGGTTACTAAGTTTCCAACAATTTTATTTTGGTCTACCATTTACTTTTATTTTACAATTCATGCATTGTTATAAGACACAACAGGTATGACTTCCACTATTTTTAATGTTGATTTGCTTTGAGTATTTGAAGGAAAATGGGTTTATGCTTGTATAGTACTGTATTTGATGGTTTCTTGGAAGTGTAATAAAAAAAAACTCCTGTGGTGACTATGAATTTGTTCATTTCTCTTCATTTTCTCCCATCATATTGTGCTATATATATATATTCACTAGCTGAATACAATTCTGAGTTTTGTTATTGGCTAGGAATGATTGGCAAGGATGTCAATACAAATGCAGACATTGATCAAACCCTTACTCTGTGCAAACACTGTTCTAAGGGGTTACCTGTATTATCTATTTAAGCCTTACATAGCATCATGGGGAAGGTAATTTTATCATCTCTGCTTTTCATTTGAACCAATGAATGTGGCTTATTCTTGGTAACTTAGTGAAAACTGTGGACCATCATTTGTTATTAACTTTTAATCACTAATGCTCATCATTAATGACTGTATCCATATAGTTTTTATATGAAATATTATTCTTAAGCTCCATCATACATTTCTCTGATGCTACAGCCAGTCCAAGTGAGGAACACTCATTCATGTAAATGAATTCTGTGGTGCCATTCAACACACATACATACACACATTACTTAACCACAGCACCATTTTGTAAGTATTCTAATATATAAGAGGTCTGTCTAGAAAGTATCCAGCCAAGCAATATGAAAAGTAGAGACATTTATTGAAGAAGATACAAGATACAAGAAATGTTGTACCTAGGACAATGATGTTTTAGTCCCCTTCAAAGTAGGGACTCCACAAAGTCCTCTAATCTTTGTTGATTGAGGCCCATACATGTTCAACATTCTCAGGTATTCTGCTTGTTGCAGGCCTTCCAGAATGTGGGTCACCTTCTGTAGGTTGTTTGCCATCTTTGAAGAATTTGTGCCACACTTTTATTTGTGCTGCACTCATTACATTGTCCCAGAAAGCCTTCTGAATCATGTGAATAGTTTCCGCAGTAGGATGTTCAAGCTTAGCACAAAATTTGATGCAGATTCATTGTTCTACTCACTCAGCCATTTTGAATGCAATGGCCACAGAGCACACATGCTCACTCAATGGTGTCTACCACCCCCTACTGACTAGTACAGTGAAGCCATCATCGTTCACATATATGCATATTAAAGTATGTGTATGAGTGTATTATAAAAAGACACTGACCATGGTTCTTGGTAGGGAGCCTGTAGATATTCTGGAGACTGTCTGCCAGGACATATTACTTATCCTGGAGGAAGAAAGATCTGTATCCCCAAAACTGATAGAAACTGTAACAGCATAAGGCAATCTAAAAACATAAAAACATATCTCCATGACCATATCAGATCTTAATGTGTCCCATAATAAAAGAATACTTGCACATCTATTTGCTTACTTATTCACAAATTTGATTGGCAAGTTGTGTGCCAAGCCCTTTGACCTGGGAAGGCAAAGATGAATGTGCCAGACCCACAGGTTTTGGGGGATGGAGCCTTACATAGTAGTTGTGATGAAACCTGAGCTGTGCAGAGGTGATAAGGAAGAGAGGGAATCTAGCTTGGAGAAGAGAAGGATTCCCAAAGGAAAGGACTTCTGAGTGGAGTCCTGCAGAATGAAAAGAAATTCTTGGGGCAGGCCAGCAGGGAGATGCCACTCTGGGGGAAAAGAGCCACCAGAGCCACACATCCGGAAGCTGTGTATTTGAAATCTAAGCACTCTTGTGCTAAGTCCTTTTCAACTTTCATACTGCATTTTCCTCCAAGGAGGATGTTCTGAGAAGCAATTGTAACGCCCCTTAGAAAATGGCACAGTTAGAGGGTGGGCTGTGGGCTTTGAAAACTGCTGTTTATGCTATAATTTCCCAGACTCTGGTATAAAGACTGGAAATTACACCACATAAAAAGCTCTCGTGAGTAATGGATCTTTTAAAGTTTGGATAACTGCTGTAAAAAAGGACCTTTCAGCAAGTTTTATATCCACTTTAAAATAAATTTAATTGTATTTTTAAAAATAATCACTTTGGGTTCTACCCACCATAAAATCAGATATCACAGGAATAACTTTAGTTCTTTGACATATTTATTGACCAAGAAGAGGTTAACTGGGTCAAGCTCTGTTTGATGTTGCCAGAAACGTGTTCTATAACCGTGTGTTTGCATATATATGGCTCGTAGATGAGAAACACATTTTGCAAGTGAGTTTTACTAAAATATATGGCTGTTATTTTTGCCTTGAATGTTGACTGTTCGTTCTGAATTCCATTTTCATTACTGAAATGTTTAAATGCTGCATGCACAGCTGTAACGTGGCCCAAAATCTTCTCCCCCATGGATAGCGCCAGTTTTTATATCACCACTAATGACTTGAAGATACCAATGGAATGACATCTGCTTTCAGGCTTATACATATTTAGTAAAGAGAGAAACAAAATGGTTTTTTTTTTTGTTTTCTTTACAAAACAAATGATAAAAGTACTGCAGTGCTTTTGAAGTTGATCTATTTCTTGATCATTCAACCAGGGTCATTTCTGTCCTTGCATGATCTTCCCAACATCAAAGATGAAAAATATGATGTAATGTTGAGTATAAACTCTGCAGTAGACCTTTGCTTATTTATCATGCTAATTAAGTACTCAGTGCAATTTGACCAGAACTGAGTTATAACCTACTTTTTGTGATGAATGTTTCCAAAAATAAAAGCAGGTTTACACTGAATGACAAGGATAAGGTTTCTGTAGTTAACCATGTCCCATATTGAGCAAAAGCAATTGGTTTTCAATTTACAACTTTTTCATCTCTTTATTTATGTAAAGTCAGCAAAATCAGGACTTGGCAATTTTGTTTGTCAATTGTCAATTAACTTATTCTATACATTTAAAAGAAACCCATTATTCCTCTAAAACTCTATTTTATTAAGTAGACTTTTTTGTGGCAAAATACACACAACATAAAATTTATTATTTTGAAGTATACAATTTAGAGGTCTTGAATACTTTCACGATGTTGTACCATCATCACCACTATCTAGTTCCAGAACTGTTCATGACCCCAAACAGAAATGCTATACTCACTAACCAGTCACTCCCATGTCCCTCTCCCTAGCCCCGGAAAATATATATTTGCATTCTGTATTTATGCATTTGTCTAATCTAGATATCTCATATAAATGGCATTACACAATAGGTGGCTTTTTGTGTATGGCTTCTTTCACTTAGAATAATAATTCCACTTCTAGGTATATACCCAAAGAAATTGAAAACAGGTGTTAAACAAAATTTTGTGCACCAATGTTTATAGCAGAAGAAAGGTGAAAGGAATGCTGGTGCCAGTGGATAAATAGATAAACAAGATGTGGTACATTAAAAAAAACACCATGGAATATTGTCCAGCCATAGGAATGAAGTGCTGATAAATGTAACAGCATGATGAACCATAAATCATTATCTTAAATAGATTTTTATAGGTCAAACTTTTCACAAAGTTAGGCTTCTCTCTTTGTTGGCTGAAGGTCACTAATTGTGGCTGTCACTGAAAAAGTGCTGATTGGGTTTGAAATCTGTGACTTAGCCTGTTACATTGCCATTTTCTATCACCAGGTCATCCAGAGCCTCCCCAGGCACATTTTTGAAGCCACCCGGTCACTCTGAAACAACAAACTACCTGGTGGTGAAGAATTAGTAGAAGAAAATCAAGATGTTGTTCTCTACCTGTCTATAAAACTTAGGACAGGCAGTTAAAGGGCTCAACTTCATCTACAGAATGAGGAATTAGACCAGGTGACTGGGACTTCCTTATAGCTTTGAAACTCTGAGACAAAAAGAAAAAAAAATTAGCCAGCTCAGACCTCTATAAAGATATGTTAAGTAAGTGGAGGTGAGAAAGTGACTAACCAGGCTCCTGCAGAGACTGGTCTTGCTGAGTTGAAATCAAATATGTCTTAGGACCATGTTGGCATCTTGCAGGAGAGCAGGGTAGGAAGGTGCCGGGCATAGCCCTTCAGGTAGCATGCATGAACAAAGCATGAATGGGAAGTGTCAGCTGGGAAACAGAGCAGGCATGGGAAAGAGAGAGGATTTTAGCTGGTAGACCTAACAAGGAAGGTCCTGACCTTCAGAAAGCAAAGGTACTGATTGAGGGAGAAGAACGTGGTGGGCAAAAGGGACATTTCTTGGACCTCATGCATAATATAATTTGCCAATGGATGTGTTGGGAGCCCCTGAGGAAGGGAGCAAGGCAAAGATGAAGATGATAGGTGTCTCCTAATGGAGCTCCCCGTCTCAGTGAGCTGTAGCCAATGGTCACATGTGTTGTATCCCAGTGCACAGCAGAGATGTATACACACAGAGATGCACTCACACACAATGATACACACAAAACACAGACACACTCTCAGCCAATATTAGCACTCTCAATCTACACTCATCACAAACCTGAAACTATGGCTTCCTGATAACCACTTATAACCATAGATAATAACACTGATTTGAATATCAGAATCCAACAGAAATCTATATCTTAAGTATAAAGTTAATACTAGCTAAGAAATGGAAAAAGGCCCTGGCTGGTGTGGCTCAGTGGATTGAGAACCAGTCTGCGAAACAAAGGGATGCTGGTTTGATTCCCAGTCAAGGCACACGCCTGGGTTTCGTGCCAGGTCCCCAGTAAGGGGCGCACGGGAGGCAACCACACATTGATATTTCTCTTCCTCTCACTCTCCTTCCCTTCTGTCTAAAAATAAATAAATAAAATCTTTAAAAGAAATGGAAAAAGGAGGAAAACCTCAAATAATTTACATTCTAAAGTGGGCCAAGGTAATAAAGATACTAACACAATCTGGGGAAAGGAAGAAAAAGAATACACGTATTTTTCATTATCTTAGTTTCCTCAAGCCATCCAGAGAAGAAGTACTTGCCAACATGATCCCCTGAGCCAGGCCAGAGAGGGTGATGCCAGTGTGATTGCTTATGCCAGCTGTGAATGGGAAGGTCCAGGTTCTACCCAGATCAGCTGCTTAGATGGTTCAGCTCAGAGTTCTCCCTATGATAATTTTGGACCGTGAAAGACAGAACATTTGAGTTGGTGAGCTGAGCCCATGATGAGCTGGGCTATATGAACCTGGTTTGCTGGGCAGAGAGGCATTTCTAATACCAAGGGGAACTGGGCAAAGAAGCTGCCATCTCCTCCTGGCCCACTCTATGAAAAGTGCTTCCTGGGGCATACCCACTACCCTCCTGACCAGGACAAGTGGTGCTGTGGGTAGGTCTGCACATCCACATCAAAATCTGTTGCAGAATTCCCCATCTGCAATAGTAAGGTCTGTAACTAGTGACAGCTGGGTAGAAGTATTGTTAGAGACACACTGAAGCACAAAAAGGCCCACTTCTCTATTGGAATAACCACATAGCTCTAGAGCTCACCTTTCCAGCAACTTCCCTTAGAAGAGCAGTTCAGTCCCTCAGGGCTGGCTTTGCCAATGAACCCAAACATGTGATTCAGATTACCAGTCTACAAGTGGCTAATTCCATCCCAGGGCTCCCTTCTCAAATCTTAGATGTTGTTTCCAGCCCATCTGAGGAACTTCTTATGGTTTGCAATTAAGTAAACAGACTGTCATGATCCCTCCACCTTGTTCTTCTAATGTTTGGTTTCTCTCATTTCTATTCTGTCCACAAGGCATAGCTCAGAGTTTAGTAAGCTGAGAGTGTTCACCTTGGCAACTTGTAAAATGAAGAAAATTAATTCCATGGATGCAGCCTGAGCTTTTCACAAAACAAAAACCGCATGCCATATTGACAAAGAACCCCCTTTAAGGGCACCTGCAGCTGATTACATTGGCCCATCTCTGTTCCTCTTTGTACTGCACAGAGCTTGAAACAACCCTTCACACACGTCTACCAACATTCATCAGTAATGCTGATCTTCTGATAAAGGTCAGGTGCATCATAACTGAGAACAAAATGGGGCACATCCCTCCTCTTAAATGCTATTCTGTCTTCTCAAAGGCATGACAAATGCTATGTAAACAGGCATCATTGCTGTGGTGTGCTCATCATCTGGAAGACCCTGTCGATTTACCAGACCCTAAGGAAGAACTATTCTGTGGTCTCACTGAAATGCCAGAATTCACCAGGAGAGAACTTTCTTCATGGGCAGGTGTTTTCTCCAGTTTTACTACAGGAGGAGGGTGGCTTGCTGCTCATGAGGCTGAGAAAGAAAAGAGACTCTGAAGCAAGGGCTTTGATGCCAACAGGGTTACTACTTCCTTAACTTCAGTATTGCTTAAGAGCAAACATTTTCTGTGAGAAAGAAGTAAGCAAACAAAATAAACAACAAAAGAAGCCATAGACACAGACAATAGTGTGGTCATTAACAGGGGGAAGGGGGTGTGGAGGCAAGCGGAAGAGGGTAAACAGGGGACAGTGATGGAAAGAGACTAGATTTTGGATGATGAACACACAAGGCAATGAGCAGATGAGTACTGCAAAATGGTACACTTGAAATCTATATAATTTTATTGACCAATGTAACCCCAATAAATTCAATTTAAAAAAAAGAGAAAGCAGGCTAAGTAGCCTCTCCAAGATGCAGGATGCTCATGAGAACTAAGATGCACATGGATATAGCTCATCATTAAAACTTAACATTGATTTAAATTGCCATTGTATTTTTCTAATTATAAAAGTAAATATGATAATTGTAAAAGATTGAAAAACTCAGAAAAAGTATAGGGAAAGCAGAAATCACCTTACTCTCTTGTGTCAAATTCATTTAATAAAGCAGATGGCTCCCCTCAGATTAAGCTCACAGAAATACCCATTTTGATGTTTAAGAGAAGCCATATCAAAATTCTTAACCTCAAGGAGTCAGAAGGTAGCTCTTGCCCACTAAATACATTCTGTTCATGAACACAGAGAGATCTTCTGTACTGAAACAGTCTCACTGTTGTGTCTTTACTGCTTTTTGAGAGGACATTTACTCAAGAACACCATTTTGGCCTGTGTAGTCATCTTAGTCACCAGTGAACATTTGCATATTTACCAGTAAGTCTGGTAACTTCAGGTTCAAAGTCTGCTCCATCACTACTTCTTCCATGGTTTACTGACACCTACTTGGTCATATCTGTTTACTCCATTTGTTCTTTGGCTATTTCATTTATTTTCTCATTAATTCAGATATTTGCTCATTCAACTTTATTATGTAAACTGTGCTATGTAAACTAAGGTGACAGTGGACCTCCACCTGGTCCCCCAGGATGGTTCTGACTGACACTTTTGTCATTATTAATAGCATCACCTTTTACTTTTTAAAGGGTCCCAGTTTGGAAGATAAATTACTTAGTCACTAAAAATGAGTGCCATTTATATACTTTAAGAAATGACTTCATATATGTATAAATGACTTTATGAGGTGTACATTTTGAAAAATTCCACTTTGGCAAGGATATGAAAGAGAAATTGGAGAGGAATCAGACCTGAAGGAAAGAGGTCCATAGAGAAAATACTTCACCAGTCCCCCCAAAATATTGAGGGCTTGAAATAATGCATCAAAAGTAAAGCATAGATGCAATCCTTATTTACAAAATATGATCATTGAGCATGTGTCCATGGGAAAACATGATGCACAGAAAATATAAATGATGACTCAAAATTTGGGCTAAGCTGGAGGATTCAAAGGAGACATGGGTGTAAAGTATTGGCATAATGTGTTATGAAACTGGCCTGAGAAAGAGTGTATTGATAAATGGTAGGGCATATGAGAGTGTCATCGTGCAGCTGTCTTGAGGTTCAGATGGGACACCAGATGACTTTCCCAGAGCTAGTTAGAAATGCAAGGCTGGAGCTCATTAGAGATCTTGGGCCACGAACACACAGATTTGGGATCCAGGGGTGTGCAGTCCTCAGCAATGGGTGAGATTGCCACCAAGGCAGAGTCTGAAGGGCCTGGAAAATCCCAACCTGTAGAATTCTTGCAGGGCATGGAGTCAGTATTGCAAATTAAGGAGAGGCTAGAGAGACACAGCAGGAATATTCCAGAACACAGGGAGATGCTTAGGGTGGACAGAGTGGCCATCAGGGTTAATCGCACTGACAAAAATAAGATGGAAGATCCTTCTGGATCTTCCTGATCCAGAAGGATCAGGTTTCACTGGATGCTTGCCTGATCATGGAGAGTGTTCCCAACAGCAGTTTCGGTGGATGTGCTGGGGCCTGGAGTCAGAAGCCAGGTTAAAGTAAACCTGGATAAAGTAAAAAGGAACACAGAGAGTAGATACTTAATTACTTCTCCTGAAGGGTTGGCCTTGGCTAGAAGACGAAAAAAAACAGCAGTCAGAGCAAAAGTCAGGATCCACAGGAGACTTTTTTAATGGAAAGACAAGCCCATTTTTGAGGGTGTGAAGGAGAGATGTGGAAGTTGAGTATGTAAATTTGGAATACGGTCCAGAGAAGTTGTGATGTGGTGATGCTGAGTCCTGTGAGTCTGGAGAGGTTGGAGCCATCTCCTGAGACCAGATGTGCAGCTCTGGAAGGCAGGGGGTCATAAATAAAAGAAGAATATCCAGTGAGGGGAGAGAGGCACTACAAAAGATTGGCTTAATTTCTCTGAGAAATAACAGAGGAGTTGACCAGGGCTGAATAATACGAGGTCAGGAGCTGCCAAGAGCCTAACTTGGGATCCTGTACAGGAGGTGGCATCACTCCCTGTGTACCTTCCTTCCAAAGCTCATGATGCCCTGGGCTTCAGAACAGAGAAAATGAACATTGCCTATAGCCCAGATACGTGGATTAGTGGGGCATCCACAGACTCAGGTAAGAACAGGACTGTTCTGAACAGGTGCTGCAGACATCACAAACCATCACTATTAATGTGGGTTAGAACCATGGCAATGTGTGTTTCTGACAAGATGCTTTTACTTAGGACTTTAAAACATAAGGAAAATGTTGTTTGAGAACAAATAAATCTCCCCAGAGATTTTAGTGTGTGACATGTCACTAGTTAAACACTGCCTTTTTGTGCACATAACTGCTCTCAACAAGCTTTATTTACAAGAAAAAAATTTTGTATTCATATCAACAGAAAGATCATTTAATTAGTCCTGGCATGGTAGGTGGACTTTTAAAGGAGTTTCCTCTATCTGTTGATCTCTCCAATTGTATTGATTAAAAAACAGATAAAGATAAAAATACATAGATGGATGGGTGGATAAATCGATGACAGGAAAGAGGGAGGATGGATGGTGCACAGGTGAAATCTTACCATAAATAAGTCATTAGCAGAACTCTGGCAAACAAATCAATGATATTTGAGTCTGTGTCTATGGATTGCTTTTAGCAGTTGACTAGGATTGCTTATAGGAAACAGATCTAAAACCTGGGAATTTATGGGGCCCGGCTCCCTGGGAAATGTCACGGGCATTCTGTTACTATCTGAGGATAAAGTAGATATGTTCCATGAACACATGCACCCCTTCTAGTCAGGAGATAGAGTTCCGTATATTGTTAGGGGCTTCCTGTATAACAGTGAGACCTGGGGACCCAAACCTCTGCCTGCTCTGCCTGTGTCTCGTGATTCCTGATATCCTTGGTCGTGGTAACGAGGTAGCACTGGTAACGCATGGGAGTTTAATTTCAAAAAACAATACTTTGCATTATCTTACCGCAAGTACTTAGCTTATGTTAAATTGTCATAAATACATTTTATAAAATAGGTTAAGTCCCTAAATGATAACATGGTCCGCTATCATTTCATATAAAAAGCCATTTCAAATATTATGATCTGAACATTTTCTAATAACAGATGTGGTAAAGTTAAATGTTTCCATTGAGTATCTCACGCTATTTTCTCTGTAAAGTGTACATTTTACCAGTTCTATTTATAGTGGTGTCTAAAAGACTGACAAAATGTTGATTTCTTTATGCAATCCATTGAGATACATTTAATCACATTTGATTGATTGTTATAATGCTAGTTAAAGTTTTAATTGAAATATTATCTTCTTAATAAAAGAAAGTTTTTTTCTAATTCAGAATAATTAACACAAATTGAGCTAATAAAAGTGATACTGTGGGATCCTGATGTAAGCAAGGTGGTAATAAAGACACAATTAGCTAGTGTCTCCTGTGTGTAGGAGGTAGAAACAAAGAAGAGGTAGAAAATGTCACTCTCTGCTCCTTCTCTGGCTTCATCTCCCCAAAGCCTGGGCAGAGTTGTTACTCTGGAGATGACGTACCAGATGTTCATCCAAACAAGAGGCACAAAGAAGGTGGAGTGCAACTGGGAGAATAGGAAGTTCCAGGAAGGGAGCATGAAGGCCTTATTCCAGACGAGTGCATCAGAGTCAGTCCTGGATAGAAACAGTCACTCCGAAGGCTGTGGGCTGGCCTGTCTGTACCTGTGGGTTTGTGGCTGTGTGTGATTTCCAATGCCTGCTCTGGTCAAAAGAAGTTGTGATGAACTGAGAAAAAGCCAGCCCTTCAACCACATGTTCTACATTCCTCACAGCCGGGCACTCAGGGTGGCCTGAAACAGGATCTTCCTGTCATCAATGGACATTTCGAGCCCTAAGAAGGTGGCCTCAAGTTTTCAATCAGTGTGGGTACTGGCTCAGCAATTTTTCTCAAGTCCTCCCACAGGATATATCCTTGCTTTGTCCCTGTGCTGCCACACATCTGGGGGTCCCTGTGTGGTTCACACAGAGTTGCTTATGTAGGGTGGACTGTACCTCACCAGCAAATGATGAAGCCAAATCGTCTGAAAGCGGCCTAGGATAATTAGAATAAGCTATCGCCGAGATGTCTTCATGTTCTTGCTTCTATACAGAGCTCAGATTTTAAAACTTTAGGAGAGAAACAAGAGATAGTATATTTATAACAACCTAAAAATCTTATAACAAACAAAGCACAAAATGTGAAGGGCTTAATGTAGGCTGGGCATCAGTCCCTGCTCAACTGATTTCCATCACCAGCAAAAGCAGATTCAAGCAAATCCCACTTCAGTGTGTTAGCTGACAGTCCAAACCTCAGGACTTGTTAATTTTTGATGGGTCCTCAAGTCGTCAGTCTGAATTAACAAGCTCTACCATAAGTCTTGTACTAATTTAAGATTTTGGGGAAATGAAAAACAACCTGAGTTTGTTGACAAGTGTTAAAAACAGGAAGGAAGACGTTACCCAAGACTAGGGCAACAGGAAAAAGAGATTGGGGGCTCAAGTTCGGACATAATAAAGACTGCTGCAGACGTATAGCCTTTATAGTCAGCGACCAGACTGAGGGGTCAGTATAGACAGTTACTAAAAGGAGACATCAAGACTAGGGGATAATTGCTAAATCAGCTTAACAGGAATCTTGCTAAAGGGTGAGCAGGTATCAGGGTGACGATTCTCTCTATCCTTAGCAGAATTTTTGCTAAAATTGGGCTATGCAGGCCCATCAAGAATTGGGACCAATGTGAAAGCCTGGACAACCAGAGGGCTCGAAGGAATGTGAGTTAATTTAGTCAAGAAAAGAGTTTTTGTCACAAGTTAGAAATGCAGCAAAAAGTTCAAGGTCATAACGAATGGGGTCTGGCTTTGTTTCGGTCCCCTCTTGTTTCTCTCTCTCACACTCTACATCACAATTTCCAATCCCACCAGCATACTGCAAGGTCAGTCACTGTACCTCTATTGTAATTTCTCATTTCAGTGTGCTGAGGGCTGCGTCACGTCACATCACCACAAGACAGCATGGAGGCATAGCTGGGGCTTATGTATTTCTGTTGAATGGATGAACAAATGAAAGAACAAGTGTAACTGAAGAGCACAGTGGGTTTGGAGGGCATGGAGAATATTCCAAAACTCTCTACATTAACACTAGTTCTTAGCCTTCGCTATTAGGGTTTGGGGAAACTCAAATATATGACCATGACCCTGTGTGCACTGATACTTTGCAAAATGGCAAAAACCATAGCAACATAAAATTACCCTGAAGAGGTACATTATAATCCCTTTGAATGAAGCATGAGCTATAAAAAGTCACTCAAAAAGATGAAATTTCTAGATTAAAAGAGAATGCTCAAGTGACAACTGGTTCTATGGATGGGTTGATTACCCTGTGATTTTTTTATTACAATTTTCTTCTTATATTTTTCTCACTACCCCCAAACCAAAATAACTTCTCTCTACATGAAAAAGAATCCTGGAGGATGATGTTAGAACTTAAATGTCCACAGTGAAATTGATCTCAAGCATCTTACTGTTGAAAAGTTCTGCTTGTGGTTTATTCGTGTGGCTATGCAAAGTCCAATACCAAATATTTTGAGGCTATTGGTTTTTAATGCTTTACAATATTTTCAACAAATGACCTTACCCTTCACTGTAATTTGGTATATCTGCCTGGAAATACAGATTGTCAGAGCAGGAATTATTCACTTGTCCCCTCCTTACACTTTCTTGTTTGTTACCTGCTCAGAGCCCTTTAAATTACAGTCAGGCATGAACCCAGCCATCTTTTTGCTACTGCCCATTGTTCTAGCTAATTTTGGTTTATAACTGTGCTGGGATGTGTTAGAAGCCATTAAGAGAGCATTTTGGTTTTGGCTTCCCACAACAATTTCATTACAACACTCAGATTTTTCTTCATTTTGGTTATGAATCTTGTATTGCTAAGAAAGAAATCTAGAAATATATTGATTGAACTATTAGTATATTCCATTTGCTACAAAATATCCTACAGTTCACATAAAATTATTTTAAATATATAATTTATAATTTTCTTTGATCAAATACTTAAAGAAGCTGGAGTGTTGCTGCTTTACTACTTTAAAAAGATGCTATAGAAATGCTTACCTCGACATCCACTGGGAATACTTCCTAAAGCCCACACAGTAAAGACAGAAATACATTGACTTTCACCTGCACCCATTCCATAGCCAAGGAGGTCCACCTGACGTCCAAGACAGTGTGGCACCCAAGGAAACTGAAATGTCACATCGAACAGTGTCTAACCTCTGCTCTTGCTGCTTCCCACAAGAATCCACAGGAGACACTGTGAAAATGGAATCAGGTTCATGAATCCGAGAAATAACTATCCAGACAAGTTACATATGAATACACCTGACATATGAAATTACCTCCATAAAGTCAAGTGCCAAATAACAACAGTTGGGTCAACTACTGATCACGTGTATGAAGGTGGTCCCATTACCAGGGGTGTTAAACTCATTTTCACCCGGGGCCACATCAGCCTCGCAGTTGCCTTCAAAGGGCCAAAAGTAATTTTAGGACTGGATAAATGTAACTACTCCTTAACTAGGGGCAAGGAGCTCGGCACTGCTGCTGGGTGGAAACAAGGTGCCAGGCTGGATAAAACAAGGTGGAGGGCCGGATTCAGCCCACAGGCCTTGTGTTTGCCACCTGTGCATTAGACTATAATGGAGCCGAAACATTCCTAGTGATGTCCCAGCCATCATTATGTCGTAGTGCAATGCATTACTCACGTGTTTGTGGTGCGCTGGTGTAAACAAACCCACTGTGCTGCCGGTCCTGTAAGGGTAAGCACACACAATTACGCACAGTTATGCACTTGGTAATGATTTAACTATGTTTCTGGCTTATGTATTCGCTATACTGCATTTTTATCATTGTTTTAGAGTGCACTCTTCCTGCTCATAAGAGCAAAGCGTGCTGTAAAACAGTATGCTGTGTTATGTTATGAGCAGCCTCCTACATCTCATGTTTACCTTGTCTCTTGATTGCATCCTTCTTTCTTGTGCTTTATTTAATCTCCTGCTGTTTTAAAAATTTAGTGTAGCCTAAATGTACAGTGTTTACAAAGTCTGAAGTAGTGTAAAGTGATGTCCTTGCCCTTCACACTCACTCACCACTTTCTCTCTGACTCACACAGAGCAACTTCTAGTTCTGCAAGCCCCACTCATGGTAAGGGCCCTATACACGGGTACCATTTTTAATTTGTTACACTGTAGTTTTAATTGTACCATTTCTATGTTTACTTATATTTAGATACACATATATTTACCATTGTGTTACCACTGGCCACAGTATTCAGTACAGTAATATGCTGTATAGGTTTGTTGCCTAGAAGGAATAAGCTGTACCGTATCAATTTCATAGATCAATTCCATAGTTAATCTGATCATGGTGGATAAATACCAGTTTTCATCCAATTTCAACATTTTCATGGTTGTGATATATCTTAAGACATTGGTATTATAATAGCCAGTGATAAAATTGTTTTCACTAAGAAGACAGTAACTTACAGGAAAGCCTTAACGTGTTATTTGGGAGACTAGTGCTAGAACAACTAGTGACCTCAGTATTTTATTTTACCTCAGGGTACAAAATGTAATTGTCTCTGAATGTGGGATGTATTGTGAACACTTGGGGACAACAATGCAAGGCATGGAGCCACTCACGCTCCACAGTCTCACCTTATGGTCAACTGTCCGCCTCTTATTAATTAGCTATTGCTGGCTGCTAACCACCCCCAGAACCAGTGCTTTCGAACAAGGGTCGTTTATGTTTGTGCACTTGTCTAGGGGCTTCCAGGGTTCTCCAGATCCACCTGAGCTCGGTGGGGGAGGCTCTGCTTCACAGCAGCTCTGTGGTTCGGGTCTACCCACCCTGAACCAAAGCTGGAAGGCCAGCAGCGATCAACAGGAAGCTCTTCCTGTGCAATTACAAAGGCTAGAGGTGGTGAGTGCAAATGTGTGAGGCCATCTGTGGCTTGGAGGTGTGATACTGTCACTTCTGCTAATATGCCACAACACAAAGCAAAGCATGTGACCAAATCCACAGTGAAGGGGCAGAGAAATACACTCAGTCCACAGTGAGGTCATGGAGGTGCAGATGTACAGGGGAGTGATGAATGTGAGGCATCATGCAGTCTACTGTAGCCTTTATGGTGTGGCTTTGACCATGACATTTTTTGATTTTCTGATTGTCTATGGTTAGTTTTATGGTTTGATTTATTTACCACTGTTATTTTCTTGTTACAAAAGATGTTTATTAGTATATAAATACAACCATATTGTATTGTTTTAAAAGATCAAGACTGAATTCCTTTCATGAAGCTTTATAAACCCTGGAATTATAGTTATTTCTCAGAATTATTTTTATTATACCTATCAGTCTATCTACTGAGGTCACACATAAAAAAGCATCAAATTCACCACTACTATGTTTTTTCTTTAAGATCTCTAAGTTTAAAGGCACCTTCTTTCCCTGAGATTATAACATTTGTCAATGTTCTCGCCCCGCCAGGAAGTGATATTTGCTATCACAAAGCCAGGATTCCATGGGCCATATGGAGGCACCATCTTGCATTCCTGGGAAGTGTTCACTGACATTACTTCTACACCTGAAGTGGAGTTTTAGTGCTGTAATTGTAGGTTTGCCATAACTAATAAAATAAGACTACTGACATGTTCATGGTTAAAATTACATTCTGGTAAAAAGGATAAAAGTTTCTTATTGATTTTATGTAAATAACTACATGATCATAAAACATAAAAAAGATTTGGTAAAATTATTTGCATTATATTTAATAAAATGCAGATACAATTTATACATGCACATATATAATTATTTTTATTAGAATCATTATACTTAATTATGCTAGTAATTTATTAGCTTATAATCTATATAAGAACTTTCAAAAGATTTTTTTCATAATTCTGAGGGATTCGTTGGAACAAGGTATTTGTAGAGTGTTTCATTGCATTTCATACGACTAGTGTTAAATCGAGTGTTAGAGACAAATGAAGAAGAAACAAGAGGGCTTCTCGTTTGCTCATTAACAACAGAACTTTAATCACAGTTAAATCTATTCATTTAGGTCCATCTCATCCTCTGTAACTTTAATGGGTGTTAAAAAGGCATCTTTCACGAAGTCTCCTTTTCCTGGAAGGAGTCCTGGGAGTTCTCACTTAGTCCCTTGATAGCACATTCCTTGGGACAATGTCAGCTTCACTGGGAAGTCTGAGCTCTTGAGTGAGTCCCTATAGTGGGGAGAGTTGGTCGGGGCACCTCCTCAGTTACTTATGGCAGTTCCTTTGATGTTTGTTCAGAAGAATCAGTGTGCTGTGATGTATGGCCCTGGCCTTCCGGCAAGTGTGAGGGAAATGAGGAAACACCAGCTGGCAAGCCCCCACAGGGTGAACCTGCTCTTTTACACTGACTGTGACAAACTGCATCAAAATGGGGGAGGGCAGGGCCCTCTTTTGAAGGACATGGGTAATCAAGTGGTAAGGATGAAATCAAAAGCAAATCTATGATGGAGAATCTACAGAGGTCAGTGAGGACATTGGCAAACCTCCAGAATATTCTAATCCATCCCATCAAGGCAGTCTGATTGCTAACATGTGACAGTGTATGTGAACCTCCAAACTGCAAAATCACAAGGCTGAGTATCTTCATGTTGATGACTTTACTTATGTCTAATTAACCTAGACAGCAGGTCTTGCTTATGTTATGCCCTTTCCCTCAGTTGATTTATAGGCAGTAGAGCTGCAAGAATGAAGTGAGAGAATCCAAACTTTGGAGAGTAGAAACTCAACCCAATAATTGCCAGCATTCCTCCTGTTAGAAAGTAGAGGAGTCAGTCTTTACTGGGCCTCAATTACTGTCAGGAAAGTCCTTGAGATAGTTAAAGTAAGAAAGATGCCCTAAAAGTTTTATTATTCTGAGGTTGGGGCATGAATATACAGCAGAAGGTAATAAATAAACCTAAGTCATAAATATTTAAAGACAAGGAATAAGTCAAATCTCAGCCTAGAATGAAATAAAATGAAACACTTCAGAAGGTAAGTAACCATCACTAGTAAGGATTTTAGCTTTTATTAAAGTAAAAGAAAAGAAAGAAAAAAGTGTTTTGTTCAAATATAGTTCATGAGCATGTAAAAACCATAAAAGTTAACAAATAACTTGGTGATAAGGAACTCTGTTACTGAGATACAGAACAACATTTTATATTTCCAGTTAAGAGCAGAATGTATATTAACATATTCAAAGGTCAACTTGGAATTTCAGAGAGAGAAAATATAAATTTTAGGTTTTCTAAATGCCATTCATGCAATAATTTGGAGGCTTTTTACAAACCTTTTTCTCATTTTATAATTATTAATATTGAGGAAACTTTGTCAAAATTTTAACGTTTCACTGCTCCTTTCAAATTTATTAGTCACAAGTAATACAAACCAAAACTCACTTCCATTTATATTTTTCATACTTATTTAGACTTTTAAAAAATGTTGATTATGTTATTGTTCTGTCTGTAACATATTTTAAATTATGTCTTTTTTGATCTTCCTTCCTATTCTGGCATAACCAGACAAAATTACACTGATTTCACCTTGATGGAGAAACACAAACAAATATAAACATACCCAATGTGTTCCAAAAATATGTCCTAAGTCACTGTTCTATTATCTGTAACATTGTGTATAGTTCATAAAACAAACATTCTTTAAAATATATTATTTATAATGATTCAAATTATTTTACAAATTTCACATATAATTTAAAATGTCACAGAACAAAAAGATGATTGATATGTTTTAAAAATCTACAATTTTTAAGTACAGATTAATTGAGATTTTAATAAGAAATAATCTAAATTTTGCATAAAGTAGAATACTTTGGTGATATAATGTTTTATACTCTTATAAAATAGATGGGAAAGATAGAAAACAATTTTAAAACAAAACTTATCAAACTAGCCTAATTTACCCATGGATTCATTTTCATTAAAATTATTACCTAAATTTGTAATATTTTTTAACACTAAATGTAAAAACTGTTCAAATTTTGCTTAAATTGTACTGAAGTTTCTTCAACTACTTTTCTACTGTATCATTTTTTCTTCTTTTCCTTCTTTTAACCTTCTCATCTTGCAACTTACTCAGCAAGACCATTCTTAACCAATGTCTGAACGTAGCTTCCTTCTGATGTGAGCAAATATCTAGAACTTCAAAAGCTGGTAGTTTGAGACATTTGAAATTCAATGTTATTTTCTCTTTCATTTCTGGAAATTCTTGAGATCACTTAAATTTTTATAAATGCTCAAAAAAATCTTAAAACAAATCAGAACAGAAGCTCTGTTGAATTTAAGACATCTATAGTTAGGCCAATTTTTTATTTCTGAAGCCAGGAGGAGATATCAATGTGTTTGCTCAGAAATATATTTCATATGAATTCAGTCAAAGAACCCAAATCTTGGGCAAGCTCTGGAACTCAGAAGGTATTCATGGGTAAATGTATCATCACATGGTATTTTCACCGGTTGTCTAGTTAGCCTGTGGTTTAAGTTAATAGTGCAAATGTGAAGTTTGTCTGTGTGCTGTTGTTGGCCCTGTGGTTGGGTACTGGCTTGGACTTCTCTGTGATCGTGGATAGAGGTGAGATGTGAGAGACAGTCACTCTTCAGAAATCTCTGGGTTTCTTGGGGAGTCAGGAAGTTCCAGACACAGCAGCTGCTGCCTCCCCATTCCACCCACATCCTCAGCCAGTCACATGGTTGTTGACACCCTCAGGAAAACTCACTTCACTCTCTCCTCTTCTCTCTTTTAGCCACAAAACCAGATGAAAAACTTTTTCCTCCTATCTATACACCCTCTCCCTTCTATTGGTAAATATGCCTTCTTAGAGTGTGCCTAACATGTTTCACGTGTGTATGTGTGTGTGAGTGTGTGTAGCAGAGAGGCAGGGGAATACAAAGGCTAGCTGGCCAAAGAAACAAAGAAGGTTATAGCTATAAACATATGGTTTTAATAAAAGAGGGGAAAATGTTTTTTTAAGTCTTTTTTTCTACTGAGCCACAAGAAGAATCAGCAGCCTGGGTTTTATCCCTCTGAAGGAAAGGCAGGACTACAAATTCATTACTTCATTGCAGCTGCAGAACTCACGGAGCTGTCCCCCTTCCGGACGGAATAAGTTTCCTTTCTGGCTGACTTGAGATCTTGGTGGCATGCTGAAAAGACTAACACCATCGAAGATTTTATCAATTGTCAGAGGAGCACACAAATATGTGAAGTGGGGAATGACATAAATGGCATGGTGGGACTTCCATCACCCTTACAAAAACAATATCGTGTGACCCAGTGGCAAGCAGATGTCTGTCTCAAATGCCAGAAGATATCGCAGTCCCCAAGGCCAATTAGTTAATAGTCAAATGTACACATGCATGTACACACCAATACAAACACACACACAACCATTTATAGTATTTGCCATTCAACACAAAAAGTCAGAGGGTCAGACCATGAAGTTTTCAGGTGTGTCACCGACAGGGAATGTAAGGGGCTGGGTTTAGACCAGAATCGCAACCAGCTTGGCCAAGAATCTGACTTAATCCAAAAATAGAATAGAAATAAAGCTAAGAAAAGACAGTGACAGAGAGAGAGAAGGAGATTGCCAGCAGAAATAAAAGCTCCTGATGGCTATGTGGGATTTTCCTTGGTAACTGAAAATAAATAAAACACTTACCTGCATGCAAAAATCTGCTGAGTACACTTTTGAGTCAACATATGTTTAGTTTAGCGTACCCCTTTGGTGAGTCACCTCATAAACCTCAGTGGGAATGGAGGACGCAGAAGCATTTCAGAAAAACTGCAACAAAAACATTTACCTGTAAAGGGGTGCAGGAAGTTTGATCTTTAGAAGGCTTTGCTCAGATGATAATAATAATAATGATGATGATAATAATAATAAATACTTAACAGACATGGCATGGGATGGAAACACATACAAAATTACTAAGTCAGCAAGCCTACAGTTAGTTTTTCATGGTGGAAAAACAGCAATTTGTTCATCTGATCATCATATCCATAAAGGTTATGACACATCTCTGACATGGGTTTGCCAAGGTCAGGTTTAGAACGCTTATTATTGGAGTGTGTGCCACTTAAGGAAATACTCATTTTCACTTACTCTAGGGATGAGAACTAGACACAATGGTGTGTTTATTTTTAAATTTAATTGCCTAAATATGAGATGAGGTGTGTCTACTTATTTGCAATGGCCACAGGAAAATGGTCAGTTTTGCTTCCATAGTGGGAAACTGGAACCAGTGTGGGGTTTGCAGAAAAAGCTAGCAAGCTGGGATTTCACTGAGTGTGCAAGAGTGAGGTTTTGGAGCAGAATGAGAGCTGCTCTTGTTATAGGACCAATCAACTGGACCATGATAGGCTATGACTCCTCAGTTCACAGGCAAACACCGCTTGACATTGTGTGAATGCTGAGTTTTATCCATTGAGACGGAGAGCCATCAAGCTACTCTCTCTATCAGAAGTTTCAGCTGAGACGGGAATGATAATCTTCTTAGGTCAAAGCTAAGTTCAGCCAAGCTGAGAGTGCAGAAAAATAACCATAGAGGCCACCATTTCCTTCGGTCACAGACCCACCTGGCTTTGAAAAGAAGAGCAGCTTCCATCAGCAGAGAGAGTCCCCGTGGGATCTGCAAGGCCCTGTGAGAGAACTGCTGGTGAAGGCTAGACCCCCAGAGCTCACTGAGGCAGGGATCTGGTTTCCGACACACAGAATGCTAGGCAGCTGTACCTCTTCCTAAGTCTGTAATGATTTAAATCAATTGAGCCACCAGACAGAAGCTTACTGTTTACTACTGTTTTGCAAACTAACTAGGCATGCTGTTAAATGCACCCCTCATTCTAGATGTAGTTTTCTACATCGATATTCTATACACCTTCATATTTAAAGTGCAGATTAGAAAAAGCGAGTCTCTAACCTACACAAGAAGACAGATTATTCGGGACCTCAGTATATTTTTGTCTCTGGAGATATCAAGGTGTTTTTGAAGTTAATCAAATAATTTGAAATCCGTATGCAGTTTGTGCTGCACAGATAACTCTGAGGACAATTTATTTGGAAAACAGCGTGTGGTCAGAGCAAAGAGGAATGATGACGGCATTGAGTAAATCCATTAGTTTCATCAATATCTTTCTTCATTGAAAAGAAAGTATTCGGTGTTTAAATCTAACTTCCAATTCTTGATTTATGGTGCTCCTGGGCCCTAAAGAGAAGGAACTTATGCATTATAAGTGGCAGTCTCCATGACATAAATAATTGCTGTTCACACTATGAGGTGTCCAGGGATACCTGAAGACTGCTTTGTCATGCTATTTTATGCAGACTAATATAGAACAATATTAATTATGAACAAAAATTTTTGGTAGACATATTGCGAATCTACCAGCTCTTGGATAATGTTAGCTCCCATATTTGCATCTGCCTTGGTGGATCCCAGGAGATGCTGTCCAATTCCAAAACAATACTGTCATTATGACTTAGCAGAAAAACCATAGCAGACAAGGTGTTTCTCTACATTAAGTGGCTCAGCATATGAATACAGTATTATCTCCAAGAGTCACTAAGACCTCTGGGATACCCAATAATATTTTATTTATAAGCCTGTCACTTTCAATATCAAAGAAGCCTAAAGGAATGGACCACTTAAATACTCACTGTATTTGAGGTTTACAGAGACCTGGTGTTTACTCACACCACTCTCCATGTTAACATTAATACATTCTATTGAGCTTGCCATCAGGTCTGGGAGTGCGTGTGTGGGGGTCTACATACATATTAAAGAGGTTTTCCATCTTCTCTGATGGGAGTGTTGACATCTGTGTAGGTTACTCCATAAGCCTGCCTAGTTTTGTGTCCAGAGACTAGAAATCAAGGCATCATATCCATTCCCCCATCACACTTTTATGGTGTTAAAAATTCCATTTAAAACATTAAATTGCAAAAGTTTAAATGCAGGTTCTTCTTCATGGTTTCAAGTCCTTCGGGTTAGTGTCAATCTGCACACTGACTTTGTGAAATTGACATAAGCAATGCCTAAGAAAACACCTGTGGCCCATATCTCCATCACAGCTGTCACTGGAATGTTGCAAAGAGGTTAAAATCCACAATAGCATGATTGCCTCAGCTCAACAAGGCATGTGGGAAGAGCAGTGTGTGACTGTTTTTTCCAGGGCTCTGTCTGAAGCTGGGAGGAGAAGGAGACTATGTGGAAGTGGCAGCCCTGTGACTTTTGCCTACACTCAGAGCCCCTAGCACTGCATGAACCCTCCTCCTGCCATCCTCCTCTCCCTTTTGATCCCCCTCCCATGAAAGACTCTTCAGGGCACCTGCCACCAGGCTGCATGAGGGCAGGGTCTGTGTTTTCATCCCTAAACATTCCACACCCATCTCAGATCACACACAGAGGAGGCTCTGACACTGTTCATTGGATGGATAAAGCACCTTTCTTCTGAATGGTCCCTGAGGTAAAAACAGCTTAAATGCCCATCAGTAAATGAGTGGATCAAAAAACTGTGGTACATTTTCACAATGGAATACTACACAGCAGAAAGAAAGAAAGAAAGAACTCCTACCTTTTGTGACAGAATGGATGGAACTGGAGAATGTTATGCTAAGTGAAATAAGCCAGCCAGTGAAACACAAATACCATATGATCTTAGCTATAAGTGGAACCTAATCAACAAAACAAACAAATGAGCAAAATAGAACCAGAGAGATGAAACAAGGAACAGATGGAAAGTGACCAGAGAGGAGGGGAGAGGTGGAAAGAAGGGGAAGGGGCTAGTTGAAGAACATGTATGAATGACCCATGGCCATGGACAATGGTGTGGGAACTGACTGTAGGAGCGGGGGTTGGAATGAGGGGTGGGAAGAGGGGGGAAAGTTGGGACAACTGTAATAGAATAAAAATTAAAATTATTTAATAAAAAAAGAGAGAGGTAAGCGGGCAGGGACAGATTGAGAGAGAGAGAGACTGAAAGAAAAAATGAGGTGGGGGGAGAAAGGAGGGGAGGGACACAGAGAAAGAGAGAGAGACTGCATGGGGAAGAGGAAGTCTGAGGCTGACCCTGGCCTCACCATGGGAAACTGAGGAAATGAGGTACTTTTCTGACCCCTGGGTTTGTCCTGTTCTGTTGTCCCCTTAGATTTCTGAAACACTGTAGCACTTCTGTGTTCTTGCAGGAGACACTGAGTCAATGATGTGAATTCTGGTCACCATCTCATTAGGGAAGAAACATGATAGCTTTGCAGATACAGGTGGAAAGTTCTAGTGTCCATCTGTCTAATTCCAGTGAGGTCAGGAAAAATGTGAATAAGCTGAAATGTGCAGCCAGGACATTCCGCCTTCCAGTGCACGAAAGCCCATGTCACTGCGATTCAAAACAACAACAACCAAAACTTAGCCACTCCATCTATTTTAAAGCTTTCATAAATACAAGAGTTTATATAAATTTTACTACTGTAATACTAATTCCTAGAGTTTAGTTGGAGGCAGCCCTTCTCAACATCTAATACACGGGCAAGTGAGCCAGGCCCTTGGTACTGGGTGACCCAGAGTCTGGATTTACAATCAACTTTCACAGGGTGCTGAACCTGCTGCCCACTTTGAGTAGCTCCTTGACAGAGGTTCTGCAGGTTTCCTGGGGTTCCCACTGGACCTTGGTCCTGGTTTTGCCACTGACCAACCTGTGGCTCAGGCATGTCACATGACTCCTGTCTGGCCTGCTTTTTCTCCTTTGTGTGACCAATAGAGAAGTTCTGCCCTAGAGTTTGCACAAGGGTGGAATGAGGTCATACAAGCGGAGCGCTTTGTGCAGTCTTCAGACAAACAATGGGTTTCGGACATTGCCCATTCTCCTTGATCTCGCAGATATGCTTCTGGAACGCTTACACCAGTCAAGGCTTAGGGGCAGCTTCACTGCCAAGGACCCAGGGAAGGGCAGTGGAAGGCAGAACTCAGCCTTCCAGTGTGGCTCACCTTCCCTGGGCCCCTGGCAACAGGGTCCTCAAGACCCTGGGCTTTGTCCTCGGGCAAAAGCTACACACAGGGTCATGTTCCATCATGGCCGTCCTGTGTCTGAGCTTCAGATACATCATGACTATTTGCTATAAAATCACTTTGAAATGACACAAGTGACTCACTAAAGATAGAAATAAAGCTTCCTTCCAAATATTGACTTTCCTCCTGTGTCTCTGGAGGACAATTACCATTTTGACAAAAACACCCAAATCTCACCAAATGTTGAGAAGTACATGGATCTCAACAGAAAGGCATCTATCTATCAGTCTTTCATACTGGAGACTGAGTTTTCAGATGGCTAAATGCATTATTTTATAGTAATTTTTATCATAACTCTCAGAGAGTAATGACTACTGACTCTAAATTTTGGGGATATGTCTCTTTTTAAAAACAAATTCAATTTATGTCTCTTTTTGAAGCATATATGCCAACTGTCCTTAAATATAAGTAATAAAATATTGAATAGCTGTTATGTCTCTGGATATTACAATTATAACTATAAAGCTGTTTTGGTAAACTGAATAACAAGTTAAATCAATCACAATGCAACAGTTTCCAGGCATTGCAATTTTTAACATCATGAAGCTCCTCTCTTGAAACATGAAAACATGTAGTTGTTAATTTAAATGACTTGTTCAAGGTTTCCAGATTTGGGTCTCATTTTAATACATTTAAAAATGTTTATAGAAATATTTACCTGAACAGAAGTGGCAGTGAAGGAATCAAGATAAGCTAGTCAACTTTGAAGAAGTGATCTGGACAAAACCATCTAATTTTAACAATGTTACCAACTAGGGTAACAGAAGTCTGTTTTTTGTATCAAGATGATTCGTATGGTGTTCAGACCACATTGTTACCCTTTGTGGCATAGCTCAAGAGCTGCAGTTTCCTACTTTGCAGGCATTTGGTGGGAAATGAGGAATGGAATTGAACGGGAGAGTAGTTGGTACTGAGCAAAGCCCTCAAAAAGTCACACAGATATAAAGAAAATCTGCAAATTCTACCCTCTCCACAGGCGACCCCTTGTTTCATCAAAATGGCTCCTGGCCAACCCGGGAGGAAAAGTGCCTGACCTAAGGGCTGGGGCTTCCCAGTCAACCCAGGCCTGGATTTATGTCTTGCCTTCCAGGCATGGCGATTTAGCAAGCTAAGAATGGACTCGGTTTCCCAGCACCTGGCTTCTGAGCAGGATGATCTTCTGTCACTTTTCAAAAGAAAGAGTGGTGATTGGCAGAAAGCCTAGCAATCCCCAAAGAGACATGCACTATCCTGATGAAACTTCTTGCTCATCCAGGATAAAAAGAGCGACCAAAAGGCGATCTTTGCATTGCCCCTGGTCATCAAGGAGAGTGTCTTTTCCTGTAGAAGAACTAGCCAGTGAAAGAATCTGGCTCATTTCTTTTTATTAGAAACTGGGCAAAATGCCTGAGGGACTAACTCGCGAATGGGATAATTTCATTGATGACTAAACAAGAGCAAACCCTCCGCCAATTGTCATTCTTATCATTAGTCTAAATATTCAACCTATTTCAGGATTGGCTGAGAGGAATGAAAGGTTTTTACCAATGCCCAGGGTATTTTACAGTCCACACAAACGAGGGCTAGGTGTAATGTGTAGGTTCCGTAATGAGGAAAAGTTGCCAGGGAATAACCTTCCTAAGGCCAAGCTGAAGTGAGGTTAACACAATTAATATGCAGCAATAAAAGGAAAACAAACTTGGGGGTGGTAGGAAGCTCAGCTAAGTCTCTCAAGGAAAGTCGCCCAAACTAGAAGTGGGCAGACTTCAGGTTAATGCTAGTCAAACATTTAAAATTAATTCAAGAGAAAAGGCATGATCAGAGTTAGAGTTTTCAGAACAAATTATCATTGTTCCCAATGGAGATTGAATTGAACTGCACTCCCTCATTGCTGACTGGGACAGGGGTGGGGTGGGGAAGGGTCCTATTCACACCACAGGTGTATTAGGGTCCTGCAGCTGCCGGAACAGTTCCACAGTCTGCATAGCTTGAAATAAGGGAAATTTACTGTTCCACCAGGCTGGAGGCTATAAGTACAGAATCGAGGTGACAAGAGCGTCACATCCCTTCCTCACCTTGTCTTGGTTTCTGATCGTGGGCACCAATCCTCGGCATTCTTGGCATGCAGCTGGAGCACTCTGAATTCCCTGTGTGTGTCTGTGTGTACAAATGCTGGAGAGAGGTGAGCAGGATTTATGTGAATAAATGACTTGAAATTTGCAAGTGTATCTTAGCACACAGGGACATGTGAGTACTGCAGTCTCATGCTTGAAAATTAGTGAGCCAAGCTATAAGTGGGTCGGCAAACGTTTTTTTTTTATCTTTTTTTTTCTTTTATATACCCCAGCCATTTTACCCATCTAACTGCAACCTTTTCCTAAGCCCCAGTTTTGGAAACCTATGAAAGAACAGCAATGTGGCCTGAAGTAGACAGGGGAGGCCTTGCCTATCAGCTGCCTGTTGTGCCCCTTCCCACATGGCTCCTCTTCCAGCCCAACCCTGATTTCAGCTGCAGCTACAGTGCCCAGGTTAGTGTAAAATACAGATACATAGCATGTAGGTACAGTCTGACCATAATGACTAATTTTATGTGTCCACCTGGCTGTAGTGCCCACTTGTCTGTCAAACAGTACTTAATCGTTTCTATGAAGGTATTTTTAGATGTGATTAGCATTTAGATCAGTAGGCACTCCCACCCCTGGTCCTCAGGCACAGCCTTCCTCACGCCACTGGGTGCTTCTTGCTGCATGGAGGCTGCCTGGCTGCAAGGTCCAAGCCTGAGGAAGAGTTGTGAGTGGGGCAGGTACCACAAGACATCTGTCCTGGGCCCTCGACCAGCAGGAAGGGAAACATCTCCTAATCTGTCAACAGGGGAGGACAGGCTCGACATCCTGCTGCTCTGCCAGCTCCAGTGTCCTCTGTTCTTCCTTGTTATGACCCCGGAACCGGCCTTGACTGAGGTCTCCCTTGTCTTCCACAGCTGTTCTCCACACGGCACAGGGTCGTGTTGTCACCAGAGCTCACCTCTGATGTGCTCAGAGGATGAAAACCCCGGCTGTGTTCACAGCCATGTCTTTCAGTGATCTGTAAACACACTAAACCCAGAAATCTGGGACATTTCCTCCGGAGCTAAAGATGCTGCACCTCCTCTGAAATCTGGACTAGGCTGGGGCCAGAGCCTTGTCCCCTCTCTCCCCAGGAGCTGACTAAGCCATGGCATTGGGCTAGAACGGCAATGAGAGGAGTGCCCCCATGAGATGAGAATGAAAGGCTGGTTGAATGGGGTGGCAAGTGAAGGAATGTGACCCAGTCAGTTTCCTGGCGATGGAGTCCAGTGGCAAAGAGAATACCCTAAATGTCCTTCATGTTAGTGAAGCAGGGTGCAGCCAAGAGGAGGGCCCCAAGAAGGGATTTTAATGGGGTCCAGAACTCAAGGTGTCCAGGAAATATTAGAAGATACATATAGGGTGTCCTCACCCCCACAAGCCTGAGCCAGGGGGGATGGGACACATGGAACAGGGCCATTCAGAGCTGTTTTGGGTAGCAAGAGCTTTGCAGCTAACCCCAGGCACAGTCATTTAACATATCTATAACCTTTAACTGGTTTCATACATATGTTAAATAGCTGTGGCCCGGCTTTGAGCCAGGGGGATGGAAGCGAATTCTACCCAAGATGGGACTGGGAAGCAACTCCCCCTGGTTACAGGGCCTGCTTGAGAGCTTGGAGATGATTGGCTCCACGCCGTGGGGCCACACCTGCCCGGACTTACTATGGCAGCCCAGTAAAGCTGGAAGAATACGGGGATGCTGGCAGGTGTAACTGACTGTAGGAGGAGTCGGAAATGGGGCTGCAAAGGAAGATAGGTGCTGGGATTTAAACCCAGGCCCAGCAGCCATAGGAGAGGGAGACCACTTGCAGTTCTGAAGCAAGTAGATAGGTAGAGGTCCACACGGTTCTCATGAAGTGAATCGGGAGGACCACGAGGTTCTGAAGTAAAAGGAGGAGGACCATGCGGTTCTGAGGGAAAGAGAAGGACCATGTGGCTTAGGCAGCAGGGGAGACTTTGCTGGGAAGAAATGGGGAGAAAGGACTCTTGCTGGTGGGCCATGAGAAGGTGCCACATGGTTTTGGATTAACTGGAGATCGCAGCAGCCACACAGCTGATGGTGCTGGGAGCCTGAACCACGGACTTCTACTTCTTTTCCTGAGACACGGTACCCTGGACTGGGCACAGGGAGAGGGAAAGACTGTGCATCTGTGGGTATTCTAGAGGACTTTAGTATCTTATTGAAGACATGAAGTCATTACTCTAAGTCTGTGTAACTTTTAAATAAACAATTCCTTTCCTTTTCATCAGTCTCTGGCATTGAGAGACGTTTTTCCTCTGGTGGCAGGCATTTTGAACCTAGCAGGTGTGTGTGTGTGGGCGAACCTTCAGAGACGGAATGGGGGGAATACTTTCTGTAATAATTTATCATGAACCACCCCCCGCCTGCTCTGTAACATTAGGACATGGGAGAGAGACTCAGCCACCATGCCAGAGTGAAGAGACTTCTGCCTCCTCTGGTCTCGGGGACATTGCTGGGAGAGAAGACCCTGTGCTGCCAGCCTTGAGCAGGTGACACCCATGGGACTCACCTGGGATGCACAGTTGTTCCCCCTGAGACTCCCCCCACACTTTCCCTTCCACACACTCAACGCTGATGGCCCCGGAGGACAGGTCTGGCTGCGGTGGCTTTTTCTCCCAGGAGTGATAGATGCAACACCAAGATTCCTTTAGAAAGAAGCCTTTTAAATGCAGTGGTGATTGCCAGTGTGGAAAGTGACATCATGACCAGAGCACAAGGCATGTGTGGGCAGCTTGGGAAGTGCAGAATTTCACAGTGGGCAAAAGCACCTGGCCGAGAACCCAGGCCCATCTTTTTGAAAAAATTAATCTCTTGGTTCACTTTATATTTGTCTTGTTCTTATGTTCCTTCATATTTCCATTTGTTGAATTGTTCTAATTCTTTATAGCCATGAATACATAACTTTTTACATGCTTTTTTTTAAAACCAGGCTGCTGATCTCTGCCATCAAAAGAAAAGCCCCCTGGAGTGGTCACATCATGCCACAAGTTCAAGGACAGGGCTAGCATCCCGCTTGGAGCAGGTGTGGTACATTGCACTGACAGAAGGATAATTTCCACGTTCCAGAATTAGATTCCCAGACAATATCTCCCAGGGGGGTACGGAACCGTAGCCCAGGGGGTATTTTATTTCATTACATTAATTGTATTCCCTTCAAATTTACATAATAATTAGAAACACTTAAAACCCATTCAGGGTCAACAAACTTTGAAATTATTTCTTAATATTAATAAAAACCCTAAAGAAAATGGCACACAGATTGAAAGGAATTTATGGAAACTAAGCCTTAAGGAAGCATCTCTGGTTCCCACTTGGAGTGAACTTGGATCATCCATTTTATTCCATCAGGAAGAAATATAAGACTAATGACTCTGAATTACCTCTTGGGTAGATGTTTCTAGACTTAATTTCCAGAGGTTCCTAGTGAGGCCAGCTGTACTGGAAGGTCTCTGGGGTCAGGCTGCTTTAGGGAAAGAGCTTCAATTCAGAACAGTGGCACCCAGGAAAGTGAAGAGAGGGCAGGTGGGTGGCGTTTGGGCTCTATAATTGCCAAACCCCACATCTTCCTTCTTTCCAATTCCCTTTTAGACTTAAAGGGGTTCTCGGCTCAGTGGAAGATGTCCCACAAACCTTTCACAGCTACCTAAACAAATATGAAATCAAAGTTTTAAGCCTGTTTTAAAGGTAACCCTCTCTCATCCCTGTGCCAATTCCTTTTTAGTCAGCTCACAAACTAAAGACACAGAGGCCTTGGTGGTGTGTATTTTTTAAACCATGAGTGATACATAAGTTGTTATTTTATTGGTCTGTAAGCCAATTGTGTTTTAGACACAAGAAACACAATCCTAAGAGGAAAGAACTCTAGATTTGGTTTTGGGAACTATAGTCTGCCCTTGTTTGTGCTATTCAATAGTAAATAATTGAAAGGCTAAGAGAAAACCAACTCGATCAGCTATTTTCAGGCCTCCATGCTCCTGGTAAGCAAAGGAAATTAAACTTCACTCTCACTCTAAGGCCGAATGTAGTCTGAAAATCCCACCTCATTTTCTCTCTCTTCATTGATCTTCCATGCCTTAGTTCCCTTGCTCATTGCTCATTGGCTGTTTGGAATCTCATTTTTTTTCTCTTCCTTAAACCACACACATTATCCAAGATTTAGTTTCAATGTCTTCTTGGGGGGACCATTCACATTATGAGCTCCTCGTGTCCTGCTCCCCCACAGATTGGTGCTTGGATTGTCACAGAAGCCCAGGTGGCCCAGTGTCCTGTCCCATGGCTGGAATTCTATCTTGCAGACTCTCATCAAGAAGCCATATGAAATGTCAGTAGTTCTCCTGTGCTTTCTTGTGGAGTTAGAGTGAATGTCTTTGTTGCTATTATAAGACTTATCATATCTGTTTACTTCATTAGACTATGAATTTTTAAAGAAATTTTTTCCTTATTCATCTTTTATTTTTCTTCTCCTACCCAATGCTCATCCTTGAATATAAAGGGAATGCAAGAGTTGTTGACTATTTTGGGGTTTTTTTTTAGGTTTTCTTTTTCACATTGCTAGCTATTTTGTTTTTAACTCAGGGCATTCTCTTCTGGCAGCTCGTTTGTAGTAGGTAGAATAATACCCCCACATCCCAGCAAAGATGTCCATCCCTAAGCCTTGAGCCTGTGCCACCTTACCTGGAAACATCGGCATTGTACGTGTGACTGAGGTTACTGTCAGGGAAGAGAAAATTCCCCTCCTTTTGCTTTTTGAATTCTTGTGACTGGACTACTAATAAAATTGACACAAGACCATAAAAACAGGGAAAAATTAATTCATGCTCACACCAGATCATAAATAATGATCTGAGAAAGGATGAGCCAGCAAGTTTTTTATACTTTTCAGATAAAGAAACAATAAATGTGTGAGAAATTGACAGGACAAAAACACATGAATTTGGGTGCTCCTTGGTGAGGAAATAAAACAAAGTTTGAGCTTGGGTAGTAAATTATTGAAAGGACTACACGTGTGTTTGTGTAAGCTTTTTGGCCCTGGATTCCTTAACTTTAGGAACTAGTGATAAAGGGTGTCTCTCTCAGTCTTCCTGCAGCAAGGAGGGTGCCTTTCACAGGGCAGATTTATTTCCTTTGTATTCAAGGAGACAAGGGAGGGTCCACGTGCCCTTCTTACACTAGCTGCATGTCACATAATTTTAATTCAAAGTAATCAATAAGCCATTGTAGGATATGTTGGACAGGCCTTCCCTGGGCTTGAACATTACCAATCTGGAGATGGGGAAATTCCCTTTACTATCCGAATGGGCTCAACCTAAACATAGGAGCTCTTAAACATCAGACATAGATGTGGTGACAGATGAATGTCAGAGAAATGCAACATGAGAAGGACTCGATCCATTATTGCTGGTGTTGAAGATTGAGGAGGAGGCCAGAAACCAAGGAATGCAGACAGCATCTAGAAGCTGGAAATGACAAGGTACAGGTTCTCCCTGCATTAGTTCCCCAAGTCTGTCATCAGAAATAACCACAAACATGGGTGGTTTAAAGCAATAGAAATATTGTCTCCCTTTCTATAGTCTGGATGCCTGCATTAAAGGTGTCAGCAAAATCATGCTTTTTCCAAAGTCCCTAGGAGTGTATTCTTTTTTATCTCTTCCAATTTTGGTGACCCCTAGCAATCCTTGGCCTTTCTTCATGAGGAGACACATTACTCTCATCTCTGCCTCCTTTCTCTCGTGGCATTCTCCCCAAGTCAGTCTGTGTCTCTGTTTTATCCTCTTATAAAGACATCAAACATTATATTATGCCTCAACTTAATCCACTGCGACCTCATCTTAACCTCACTAGTCACATCTGCAAAGGCTGTATCTTCAGGAAAAGGGCACATTCTGAGATTCCAGATGGACATAAACTTCAGGGAGACACCATTCATCTTGGTACACTCCCTTACAACCTCCAGAAGAAGTATAGGCCCGCCCAATCCTTGATACTAGTCTGATAAGTCCTATTTTGTAATTCAACTTGCAGACTGTAACATAATAAATTTGTGTTAAGTCATTAAATTTATGGTAATTTGTTCCAGAGCCATAGGAAGCTATAGACCATTCTGGCTGGAGTCACCAATTTTGTCTTGTTATCAACCACACACATTACATTCATCCTGTGCTCTTTTCATTCACTAAAGATGACTTATTCCTAAATATGACAGAGTAACATAATTCACCACCAGTGATCTCTTCGGTAAATTCCAATAGAGGATAGTGCGAATTTCTGTAAAGTCCTCCAGTGCTTTCTATTGGTGTTAAAGTATAAAAGGCTGTGTTGTTACCATGAGGTGCCTTGTTTTGGGATTATAAAACTGGCTATAAACTCTTACCATTCTTGGAGCTTCTTGGGCTTGATATACTGAGCTATTTACCTCTGACTCCCACATATATGTTTTCTCAATGTCCTTCATTACAATCTGCCGAATCATGGTAAACAGTGGCAGCAAGCTGTCTTTATTCACAGCTAAATCTGAAAAGTTCAGACAACATGTATGGGCACCTTTCCAGTTTCACACCAAAAATGATATAAAATAGCAGAGTGATGTTGCAGAATAGAGTAGCTGCTGCTGAACGATTACTTGCTGCTCATTTTTAAACATTGCAATGAAGAAACCATAAAATCCTTCTCAGTCTTTCCATTCGGGCTGTTCCTTCATTTTAGTCCAACCAAGATATTAAAAAAGAGATAGCAAGTAAAGTGTGTAGCTGCCACCGGGGACTGCAGGGACCATGAGCCTGGGGAAGTCATAGTTTGAGAGACGTGGTCACACTGCCATGGTGTGTTATTCCAATGGCTGCACACCCAAAGCTGGGAAAATGTGGAACTGGATCTTTAGGAGATGGCCCGGTCCTGGTCTGCTTTCTGATATCAAAACCATCCATGCTGGGTCTTCACCATTCAATCCTCAATTTAGAACTTTCATCTCATGTTATTTTCTTGAAATTTAAGGATTATGATATATAGAATTATAATGGTGTATATTTCAGTGCAAAATGTTTACACTTTAAAACACAGTATCTCTATCAAAAATAAGGGGAATTAAATTACAAATTTTGAAAGTCATTATGTTGTTAGGAGCTAAATGCCCTTTTGTTTCAGAATTTTGACTGATATATATGTATATATAAAAATTATATACATGTGTGTATGTGGGGGGGAGAGAGAGAGAGAGATGACAGCATACCTGTATATCTTTTCTGACACATATCACAGAACATGGCATTAAAAACATTCCTTTTTGCTGTGTCTGTTCAGGTTCAATAAGATTTCTATATTAAGCCCTGAAAATAAGATCAGAACTCTTACCAAATTAACAAATGCAAAGCCGTGGATAAATGTGGTCTTTTACATGTTCTCTTGGGAGACTTCTAGGCATTTTAATATAAAATGAGGAGCAAGATAACCTCCATGGTGAATGTAATTTGCCTTTGTGTCCTGACCAAAGCATGTAATAATCACTTCCAGTAGATTAGAGGTTCAGTTTGTTTTATTGTGCAGGAAGAAATGAAACAAATAATAGGCAATATCTCAGGCTGCTGGGAGACAGCCCTGCTGGTGTCACAGTGGATGGTGCAGCCTGCTGTTCATTTCTCGAGCCCACAGGAGTCCCCACCCACTGAGACAATGAGCTGACTGCAACACCCAGAGCACCCCGGTCCTGGCAGTGCTGTTGAGCTGAGTTCTTTCTGAAGCAGAGTTGTTGTAAAACTAAACTCAGGTGCCAACTGCAATGCACATCAGCACCAGAGCCTTAAGGCTGTGAGTGGAGAATTAGGTGACAGAAATTAATGTCCCCATGCTTGCCTGTTTCAAAGCTGGTTAGCATGCTGAAAGATTGTCAGGTTTCCCCTTGGGCTAAGAATCATGTAGTGCTGGGGCTCTCTTAATTTCTAGAGTGACAGGGTTGACAGTGCTGCCACTTTATGGAGAACAATTCAGTGGAGGTGTTAGCCACACCCCTTTGTTGAATGGCTCCATGGCCCCAGACAGAGGGTCTGTGTGCCCAGGGCTTCACCAGGTGTGATAGAGTGACCAGAGTGAGGGCTGGGGGCTGAAGACCAGCTTCTAGTGCTTGCTCTGCCTTTTCTATGTGCTTTAACCAACACTGAGAATTTTTGTGTCTAATGTCTTCTCCTTAAAAGGGGGATGACATCACTTTGCCTAAATACTTCCTATTTTCTCATACTATTTATTTGTTTTTTATTCTCTTAAATAACAACCACATGAAAATATATTAACGACCATATATTTCTCTGCCAAAGTGAGATGAAGTATTCCTATCATAGACTTTCTATCTCAAAAACAAAAATAAAAATTTCCCTCTTTTTTATCAGTAAATCAGAAAGTATGACCCCACTTCTCAAATTCTCAGGAGAGCAAAGAGCAAATTCTCAGAGCAAAGAGAAGTGCATCCACTCTGCTCAGACCAGGGAGCACGAGGATTCAGAAGGAGGGAAGACACCTCTTGCCTGGTCTCTAATTGCAGGGGAGGCACGGGGGACAGGGGTCATGATCACAGTTGAAATTTGGGCATGTAAACTCCTGTCTTTTTGACACCCCAGGATACCTCCAATTACTTTCAATGATATACTAAATTGTCAGGTATATATATTTTAAACCAAAATTGATTTTAATCCACTTTTAGAGGGGGTTGGTCAGTCATGCTGAAAGTGTATCCATTAGCCCGGCTCATCAAAAAGGGTTGGGAGATGGGTCTTTAAAATAACAATCACTAACATTAATCCCAGACTTTGTCTCAAAAGACTCAAAGCACAATCCTGGTATTGATCTTATCGATCTTCATAAAAACCATGGGGAGAAAGGAGGGAAATAGACACAGACTGAATTTCTAAGAGAAGACACAATTGAAGCTGGGACCCAGCAGGGTGGGACAGGGCAAGGTGTCTCAGAGGGCCACTAGGGGTTCCCCTAAATTTATCTGGGTCATGTGAGCTCCCTTCCCTTCCAGAATTGCAGTGCAGCATGAATATTCATGAGATCCAGCCACTTACCCTTATCCCATTTATGCTGCCACCATCAACAGCTTTCAGGCTTCTAAATTCCACTCTAAAATTATTCAGTCCTTTGATTCTCTTTTTAAAGTAACACTGTTTATAAAAGAGCCCTCGTGCTTACATAATTTGTGGAGGCAAATGTGAAATTAGAAGACTCTGAATTTATGCTCCCAGAGTAGAAGACATCTGCTCTCAGGAAAACAAAGGGACATAAATTCAACGTGAGACAAGAATTCCAGCCTCTCCTCCCCCGACTAGGGCATTTCAGACTCAGGGATTTAATGACCAACAAGACCAAGTTCTGCTAATTAAGCGTCTGCACACAGACTATGGTGGATTTATTATTTCCAAGCCTTTAATGTCTAATTATTTACAGAACATTTAGCCGAGGGCAGAGAAACCATAAAAGAGTCTCCTGACCTTCAGGCTCTTTGTAAAGTGAATTCCCGGCAGGAGGAGCCTGGAACAGGCCTGCTCACAGGAAATCCCAGTGGTTTTTCTTGCAACTACTGCACCCCATCAACTTAATTATCTCTCAGCCACAGTGGAGGCCAGATGCTGGGATGCAAGTCCCATGGATTGTCAGTGTGCTACTCTGATTTTACATAATGACTTTTTCTCTGTGTTACCTTCATTGCTGCTGACAAGTGTCCATTAAAAGACACAAAGAAAACATATATATTGGGGTTTGAGAGCTAATGTTTGTCTTTCTTTACTCTTTTCAGCTAAGTAGATGTGCTCTCTCTGTGTTGCGGGAAATGGTACATGCAAACAGACAAACACGTAGTTTCTCTACATCTTCCAAGTTATTTCCAAATTAAATCCTGGAAGTGTGAGTGGTCAGAGCAAGGAAGGTTAATAGAGAAGTATATCTCTGGCTGTGAACATTTTTAACAACTTTATTGAGTTATAATTCACACACTATAGAATTCTGCTATGTTAAGTGTGCAATTCACTGGGTTTTGGCATATTCACAGATATGTGCAACTGTCATCACAACCAAATTTATCACCCATACCCTTTAGTTATCACTCCACATCTCCCCTCCCCACTTGCTATCCCTTGCCAACCACTAATCTACTTTCTTTCTCTACAGGTTTGCTTATTCTGGACATGTCATATAAATGGAATCATATGGTATATTTTTTTGTGACTGACCTTTTCCACTATGCATAAAATTTCCAAGGTATATTCATGGTGTAGAATGGTTTTCTGCTTAATATCTTTCTACGGTTGAATAATATTGCATTGTATGCGTATACCACATTTGTTTATCCACATGCTCATTGATGGACATTTGGGCTGTTTCCGCATTTGGGGCATTATGAGTAGTGCTGTTATAAACACTGATGGGCAAGTTTCTGTGTGGGTATGTGTTTTAATTTGTCTTGGGTATATACCTAGGAGTGGAATTGCTGGCTCATATGGTAACTGTGTGTTTAATTGTTTGAGGATCTGCCAGACCATTTTCCAGAGCATCTGCACATTGTACATTCCCACCAGCTGAGTATGGGAGCTCCAAAGGATCATTCAGATTTATATGTCCTCCAATGCCTTACACTCTACACCAACTGTGCCTGGCAATCTTGTTCTCTTTGAGTAGGAATAGGGCCACCCATTCTCCTTATTCTCATCATCAAACCTGCCTGTATAGACCTGGTATTTGAGTCCAATAAAGCAGACCAGAATTACTCAAGCAAACTCTAGCACTGGCCAGGAGTTTTCTCACTGACTCATGAGTGGGTAGACCAGGCAATTATTCCATTTCAAGTAAAGGGTTACCCTATGGTGGCCCCATGCATTACCTGACAGCCAGGGCTCCAACCATCTTTTCCTCTGAGTGGTGCTGTAGCTTCCTTCTAATCTCAGTTCAGCCAACTCTGTATGTGTGACAGAGGATCCTGAGTAATTCTCTCAGCTCTATTTACCTCATATATAAAACACACACATAATTTACCTCACATATAATAAACAAAGGTAATACACATGCTGGAACAAAAGTTAAACATCACAATGACCAATACAATGTAATTTCCATCTACATGAATTTCCTCCCTTCCTTCCTTCCTTCCTTCCCCCTTCCTTCTTTCCTCCCTCCCTTCCTTCCTTCCCCCCTTCCTTCCCCCCTCCCTCCCTTCCTTCCTTCCCCCCTTCCTTCCTTCCTTCCTTCCCCCCTTCCTTCCTTCCTCCATTCCCTCCTTCCTTCCTTCCTATAGGATGAATGTGAGGTCATAGCCCAATCTATTTATTGAGCTCACTTTATGAAAAGGACAAAAAATGGGACTCATCCTTTGTTGTTTTAATTAAAACTCTAACAACTTTTTTTGCCACACCAGGTTGGGCTTGAGCAACATTCTTATTGGCTGGAAATATTAAATATGAGAAAATTTAAAGATCTTGGGATTGCTAATTAAATTTATTCATTCAGTTCTTTCATTAAATATTCAGGTGACTTTCTCACCTTGTAGTGTTAAATTGTTCATGTGTTAGTTGTTTTCTAGTTATTATCATAGTCATATTTTCCAGTCTTAATTTGGTAACAGTTCTATGAAACACAAGTTTTCTGGTATCCACTGATCTGGTAGGTGTTGGTACATTTTCCTTGGAAAGGGGCACATAGTAAAAAAGTTTCATTTTGGCCAGTCATAGGGTTCTGTTGTAACTACTCGACTTTGCTGTTGTAGGAGAAAGTACATGAAGATGATGGTTAAGCAAAAGGCATGGTCAGATTTGACCTATAGGATCATCAGGATGCCACAGAAACCCCTGGACACATGGGAAGTGGCTGCTTGGAATAAGGACACTGTCCTCTCTGTAAAAGATGTGGGAAGGACAGTGGTTCTGGGGTACAGCTACTGTCCTCACATTCATTTACAGAGTCATTGCCAATAATTTTCTTTTTTATCATTGTTTATTTTTATTATTGCTTCTTATTTTTTGTGTTTCTTTTTTTATTTTCGTTCAAGTACAATTGTCTCCATTTCCCCCCACCACTCCCCCTTACCTCAGCCATCCCCACTTCCCACCCTTGATCCTAGCCCCCTTTGGTTTTGTCCATGTGTCCTTTATACATGTTCCTGAAAACCCTTCTCCCTTTTCCCCCCACCATTCCCTCCCACCTCCCCTCAGGTTACTGTCAGATTGTCCTTAATTTCAATGTCTCTGGTTATGTTTTGCTTGCTTGTTTGTTTTTTTGATATAGGTGAGATCATATGGTATTTATCTTTCACCACCTGGCTTATTTCACTCAGCACAATCCTCTCCAGTTCCATCCATGCTGTCATGGAGGGTAAGAGCTCCTTCTTTCTTTCTGCTGCATAGTATTCCATTGTGTAAATGCACCACAGTTTTTTGATCCATTAATTTACTGATGGGAACTTAGGTTGCTTCTAGCACTTGGCTATTGTAAATTGTGCTGCTATGAACATTGGGGTGCATATCAAGGTAATGGGTAGTATCACACTGTGACAATGGTGGTTAACTAAGTGAATTACTAAAATTAGTCCTAAAAAGGGACAAGAATATCCAGCATGTTGCAGCTGGTCATGTGGCTTCCTGCCAGGAAGAGCAATATCAAGTAACTTCAGTGGAACACTGAGTCCCCCAGATAAGGAATGAAGCCAACAATTTTAGGCCCACTCAAGTGGGTGAGCAAGAAACAGGAGAGGAAAATACTAGAGATAAGAGTGTAAGCAGACCTTTCTATGGGAAAGACCAAGTCAGAGGAGTGACTTCATGTGAAGGGTGCAGAATCATCAGAGGTGAGTCCGCGCCAACTAGGATAGAGCCAGACTCTCCATGAAGGACTAACACAGGAATGTGGGGAACCCAGGATGAAAAGGACTTTTGAAAACTGTATGGAATTTTGTGATTCTTACTGTGGAACATCCAGTGTTTGCTCATCATTCAACTTATGGCAGATTGAATGGTTTTTGAGGGGTCTAGTTAAAGTTTTGAACTTGTGAACATAATATCCATGTTCTTTGTATCATTAATTCAACAAAAACTTCTTTGGCACTTCCTGTTGCTATACATTGTTCTGTGTATTGAAATCTTGTGACACATGTATTATATACATAGTAATATATGAGTTAGGGCAACAAGATCCGGCCAGATTAGTCAATCTGGGCAATTGCATCTTGAAAGTAAATGGGACCTAAGAAACAAGGTTAGAGGCTTGGTACATTTCTTATCATTACTGTATAACACATTACTTACAAACTTTGAAGCTTAAACAGGTATTACCTGAGATTCTGTGGTTCAGGGATTGGAATTAACTTAGCTGGCTGGTTCTGACATGTTCTTTCATGTGGTTGCCTTCAATCTATTGACTGGGGCTCTAGCCATCTCAGGATTTGGTGGGGCTGCTTCCAAATTCACTCACATAATTATGGGAAGTCCTCAGCTCCCTGTTAACTATTGGTCAGAGACTCAGTTTCTCACCATGTGGGTCTTTCTTGAGGCCTGCTCACAACATGACAGTTGGCTTTTCCCAGAGCAAGCAATCTGAGATACAGGCAGAGATATAGATGATAGAGATAGAGATAGAGATAGAGATGAGAGAGATAATGAAAGCCAATGCTATTTTTATAACCTAACTTGGAAGGTGACATCATTACTTCACATGCTACTGATCACACAGAGCAACCCTGATACAACACGGGAGAGGCCTCCTAAGGGTGTAAATGAAAGGAGACAGGACTCAGTGCAGACTACCTTAGGGACTATCACACCCGCATCAGCTGTGGAATGAACACATCTCCAGACTGTTTCCAGACCCAGCAGTAGGGAGGTGTTCATATGCTTGAGAAAAAGTTGAGATGAGCACCGTGTCACTGGGGAGAGGGACAACCTACCAGCTGTGGGTGGTCCCAAAGCGTGCACCAAAAGACCACCCATTATCTCTCTTTCCCCCGCGGGAGATGGTGTTAAACACACCAACATCAATGTACAATAAGAATAATCACCCTTCTTGGCAGGTGGAAAACACCCACAGATGTGTGTGGACTGTGTGTGTGGTGAGGGGAAGAAACTGGTAAGAAAAACAGACATTGGAGAAGTGGAAAATAAGCTGTTAGGAAAGCTCTAAGGCATTGGTACAAAATGACATTCATAAGCAATGTAGAGAATGTAAAATGCCTCACATGAAGGAAAGAAATCATCCTTTGGGAAGTTGACCTAGATCACAAATGCTATTGTCTCCCTGTATCAGACAAGTTCACTGGCTTTTTGATAATGAACATCTGAACAATCACATTCCTTAAAACATTCATTGATGGCTCCTGGGGAACACATCAGAAAGGTCTTTTTAAATAGGGATGAGCTTCCCACACAGCCATAGAGTCATCTCCTGCTAAACAAAACAGCCACTCTGCTCAGCCTGGTTCCCGCGTTTCCCTGTGTACTTTCTGTGAGGACATGAAATGGAGAGATACACAGGCGATCCGGGAGAAACTGAGAAGTGCTTCTTCTATGGGCATGCTGTCCCGCTGTTGGGTGGAAGTTCCCAGAGCAGCATGAGGAAGCTCCATGAAATAGTTGGTCACTTTCACTAATGTGTCCCCACAGATGATGCTCAGCAGCAACGTTCAGAGTGAATGGCAGGCACGGGCCCAGGAGAAAGCCACTGGGATTATGGGAGGTTCAGGCACATCTCAGCAAATATCAGAGCCACTGTTACCTGATCTTTCTGTATGAAATAGCTACCTGTGAGTGAGGATGACAGAAGGCATTGTGTGTTGTGAACATAAGCACAAAGAAAGATGATCCAGGCTTTAGGCAAATAACTTTCTAACAGCATGCAATTCAAAGTTCTGAAAAATTTCTTGTTAGAAATTGGCTCAGCTGAAAGCAAAATCCATGTTCTTGCCTGTTTGGATCAGAGTAGCCATCCTCAGGTGACGCAGTAATCACATTGAATTGTTGTCAGTCATTAAAATCTGCCACCAGTTCCTGGAAGTGGACGCACAAAAATAGGATGTTCACTGGAGAGGTAAATGGGAAGGAAACTTTGGGGGTGTTCTGGGGAAAGCAGTGTTAAAAACTGTTGGACACTTCCATGGTTAAACACTTTTCTAAAAGAAAGGGTTTATTGAGCCACATGTTAGCCAGAAAGGACCAGGTCATGGGCTTGCAGCCTGACCACCAGCAGCGGGGTGGACAGGGAAGGGAATCACGTCCACTGACCAGGAGTTGATGAGCTCTTTTATACATTACATTTTGGGAAGTAAAGATGCAATTTGTTTTGAAAGAATTTACATTGTACAGATAAGGAGGGTGGGGAAATGTGAGGTGGGCACAGTTCTAGGATAGGTGCACAGTCCAAGGGAGAAATATTTACTATTTTTGATTGGTGTGGGGCAACAGTCCTACAAGTTCATGCTTAAGCAGGATGCTGTGGTGTCTAGTGGTCAGCTAATAGCCGTCTGGAAGCTGTTTCGAACTCCAACAGACAATCAGGAATGTGAGCAGTCTATTGTTAGTTGGCTCAAAGCTATTAAGGAGGTAATTACTCTTGTCTCTTTCTCTCACTCTCAAGTCTGCTGTTATTTAATTTAGGACAGCTCAGAATTTTTCTCTTGTCATTGTGTGAATGGAAAATAAAGAGGCTCTAGGGATCTGGGGCTAAGATGAGGACCCCAACAACAGGTGTAGAGGAAGTCTTCTATAAAAAGTTAGAGAGCCTGAAATTTAAATTTCAAATTCAATCTGGGTCTGGCCTTATCTAAAACTATCAGACACTCCATTTTCACTGTATCAAATAATGCAAAGTTCCCCAGTTTTGGTGCACCTTCAAATTACCTGGAAGGACTTTTTTAAAATTAGAAGATTTTACTCCTAGAGATTATCACATAATAGGTTTGGGAAAGGGATGAGGTATGTGCATTTTTGACATATCTTTGGTGTTCGAATCGTGGTATTCAAGGATCATATTTGGAGAAATACAATTTACAAAAAAAAATGTGAATGAGTTTGATGGCAAGTGGCCAAAGATTCTAGGCAGGAAGGTAAAGAGAAAGTACTGTAGTTATCCAGTGCATTACTGAATCTGGAAATGTTTCAAAGAGTCATTGCACCTTGAGTCAGGTCCAGAGAACATTATTAAAACACCAGGAGCGTGTCTGGATAATCCAGGCTGAGCCACATTCAGCCATTGTCTTCACCCTGTGCCGTGGTCGGCTATGGAAGCTTGGTCTCTGCGCATCTATGTGATGAACCAAATGCTCACACGCACAAGCTCAATTTCTTGGTAATCAGATATCTTTTTAATGCCAAGCATTTTACTAAAATCTTTTCCATGTGAAATTGTGGAAGAGGGTTTTGTATTTTCTCTGGACATATTTGCACTCGCTATCAATGATAACTAGTAATTATGCAAGGCAAGAAAATCCCAAAGGCTATTTGAGGAAGAATCCCATTGGATTAGTAATTTCAAGACGGGACTTTTTTCTATTATCATAATGATAAAAAATAGTATAAATCCCAGAGAGTGTAAAACAGACTTGCTGGCATAAAAGTGGAATCATACAATATTTTGTTTTTATTTTTGTGTGACTGGCTTATTTCATTTAGCCTAATGTCCTAAAGCTTTGTCCGCATTGTGTTCTGTCAGCTTCATTCCTTTTAAAGACTGAATGATGTTCCATTGTTCAGATAGACCATTTTGCTTGTCCACTCTCCCACCGCTGACACTTGGCAAGCTTCACCTTCTAGCTATTGTGAATAATGCTTTCATAAACTTAGGTGAACAAATATCTCTTAGAGACCCTGCCTTCAATTATTTGGCGTATATATTCAGAGGTAGAATAGCTGGCTCATTTCATGTATTTCAATAGTCTGTGGCCAGCCGCTACCTTAAAGAAGACAGAGTGGGCATAATGTGGTCATGAGAAGACCTGAGTGGTTCTAGGGGCACTGCAGTTCTGGGGTCCTCATGTGGCATCATGTCCCTGCAGAGATTTTAAGGACAACTGGTGGACAGTTATTATACTGGCTGGCAGAACTTCACTTTTTTTGCCTGTTTTGTATGTGGGTATGTTTATGTTTTATTTTATTTGGTATTGTTGATTTTTTGTTTGTTTATTTGTTTGTTTTCTGGAAAATCATTGTAACTTTTGTAGCTTGAGAGCAGGACAACTTGGGAATGTTGGTAGAGAATTCCTCTTGAGAAACCTTCAACCAGCAGGGAACAAGAGTCAGTGAATAACTGCTACAGTGTCCATTTTCCAGAGGGGCAATTCTGAGGCATGTCTGCATGACCCTTGGAGGGTCTCTGGCATGATGCGCTCACTTCCCACAGTAGAGAAAGCTGAACAATACAAGGATCATTTGTTCTTGGCCTTCAGCATCTCCTTCCCTCTACTCTCCCCTTGGCATTCTGAGATTTCCTCCCAAATAAAGCACTTGTGCTCAAACCTTAACATCAAGCACCGCTTCAAGATGAAAAACCACAAGAAGATAGTCAACATCTCTAACTGTTCATGTGGGTGGGCAAGAATTGCCAAAATATTCTATATACAAGGTCTGTTAGGAAAAAGTCCAACCATTGCTAATATAATGAGAATGGTTTGTGTGACATCGATGTAACCTGGCAGCCAAGTGGACTGGAATGTGCATGCATGAACGATGAATACTTCAGTGTACTAGTCAGTGGCGGACGTAGATGCCCTTGAGTGAGTGTGTGTACTGTGGCCTCACATTCAAAGTAACTGAGAAAGTAGAGCAATGAATCTGCCTCAAATTTTGCATTAAGCTTGAACATTCCTCCTCAGAAACCATTCATATATTTCAGAAGGCTGAGACTATGGGAAACTGGTGATTGGCAGCTTCATCACGACTATGCACCTGCTAATGCATCATGTCTTATGCAGAGTTGTTTTGGTGAAACTTCAAATTGCCCAGGTGACTACAGCCCAGGTTTGGCACCCTGTGACATCTGACTTTTCCCAAAACTAAAATCACCTTTGAAAGGGAAGAGATTTCAAACCATTGATGAGATTCAGGAAAATATGATAGGGTAGCTGATGGTGATTGGAAGAACTGTGTGAGGTCCCAAGGTGCCTACTTTGAAGGGGACTGAGGCATCATTGTCCTATGTACAATGTTTCTTGTATCTTGTATCTCCTTCAATAAATGTCTCTACTTTTCATATTACATGATTGGATACTTCAGGACAGATCTCAATAAAGGGCAAAATAGTCAACATGTGATTTCAACTCATGGATTTAATCACCTTCCAGAATTTAGAGCTTCTGTGTTTTTGGAGTAGAACTCTGCCAGCCATCATGCAGGAGAATCATGTTTTCCTTACTGAACATGGGAGGGGAGGTAACAGAAAAATTAGACAGAAATATGCAAAGAAATCTAACAAGAGAAAGATACTCCTCTTTGTTGCCAAGCAAGTAAAAGCAGATAGTAGGATAGTTAATGTTCATGTTGACCAAATTTTACTGCTGTTTCTGAATTCATGCCATAGACACGACTTTGAGATTTGCCTAATCATACATGTGTGGAGTGTAGAGTCCCTAGGGCATATTTTGGTCAGGCTGTAATTGCCCACCAGTTGCTATTTCATTTCTGATTAGTTTGGCTTCTTTCAGAGACTGTGGGAATCTCTGAGCAGTCACACATCTGGAAAACTTATTTATTATGCACATCTACTTTGTGAAATGAAAATGTCATATAATAAAAATGGCCAATCTTAGTAAACTCTGCCTAATTCATATTTGATTATGTTTTGAAATATCATCGTAGTGAACACCAAGGAAACTCTTAATGTTTATGAATATGATGATTTATGTTTTGAATTATAATGCTCTTCATTTTAGACAACTTATTTGACATATTCATAATAAGGACATTTTTTGACAATATTGGAAATTTTAGGTAAGCTAGGTACATTTCTGTCTATTCGTATGTTTTGTACTAAATCAGTAAAACAAAATAAAAGTTGATATTTTTTTGATTCCCATCTGTTACAGACTAATTGTATTCCTCCTAAATTCATAGAAAGCCTAACCCCCAGTGTGACCATATATGAAGACAAGGCCTTTAGGGAGATAATTAAGTTTAAATGAGGTCATTGGGGTAGGGTTTTAATCCAATAAGACTGGTGTCCTTTTAAGAAGAGAAACAGACACCGCAGATATCTCTCCCTAAGTGTGCAGAGAAGGCATGTGAAGATAGAGCAAGAAGAAGCCATCTGAAAGCTAGCAAGAGAGTTCTCATCAGGAACCAACTCTACCGGTACCTTGATCTTGGACTTTCAGCCTCCAGAACTGTGAGAAATAAATTCGGCTGCCCAGCCTGTGGTATTCTGTCATGGGAGCCTGAGCTGCCTGAGAAACCGTCGCTCCTGGAATGTGGACTTCTGGGCAGTGATACACATTAACTCTGTATACGGCAAAACATGAGGACAAGGTCTCAAATGTGGCTGATCAGTGGTAAATGCACATTTATTGCGTTCAGATTTAGTCAGGAAATGTCTGTGGAGTATGCAGAGGTGTGAGCTCCACATCTCAGAGATGAACAAGTCAGAGACCTCACTTTTAGAGCCTGTGCCCCTGACTCAATATTCATAATACAGACATCACAGGAGCCAGAGCAGGGCACCAGGGAATACGCAAAAGGAGTCACTAATTTTGTGTCAGGATTTTTCCTTGCGGTCCAAACATTTTAATAATATTTATTATATTCATGTTTTCATCAGACGAGCTATTACAAGTGAAAGTCAAGCTGTTCTAGTCAATCTGTGGTCACTTTTTCCTTCTCATTGTCCCCACAACATATTAATCTGTGATCCTCCTCATTCCTCAGACAACCCATGTGACATTTGTATTCAAATCCCATAAAAATCTTAAGCAAAAGGTTAAGGCTGATATATTCTTTCTCTGAGCCCCTCTCCAATGGAGGTGACCCAGGTGAGACTGGGCCACTTACCCTCTGCCCCAGCCCATACATTCCTCCCAGAGAAGGAGGGTGTGTCACAGGAAAAATCCCATGACACTGAATTGGCTGCCAAATATGAGCCTTAAGAAATGAAAGGATGGCCTTTTATGTGGCCATGTGTGCCCTGCCTTTGTCACTGGAAAGGTAGAACACACAAATTTGAACCTCTTCTGGTCCATCCCTGCCTTCCCCTCATGTCTCTGCTGTACCCTATCCAAATGTTATCTCTCCCAATTCTGAATGATGAAGAAATATGTTTCCCTGTGATCTGTGATGTCTTCAAGAAAACCAGGGAGCTGAAGTCTTTCAGCTCTCAAATGCTGTGTTCAACATTATCAAAAATCCATCTCCTAGGGAAATTTTGTGGGCAAGGCCACTTTAAATCGAATGACATCTGGAAATGATTTTACTAACACTTTAAATAAATTAATGGTGTCACAGATGGTTACAACAGAGATTCCTCCCTAAGAATGCTTGCCCTCCCCTGGGAACACCTTATAACTTCCTCAGGATCCAGGAAAGGAAAGAAAAAAACAAGCCAAAAAATAAAATAAAATAAGGTTTGGGGAAGGTGAGGTTCATTTTATAGCAGGAACAATGACATAAAAAATCTACATCAAGTAACAGTAAACTACAGACGCTTTTCCATGGCAGAACTCTATATCAGGTGAAAGAATGTATATTAATGGTCCCTCTGGGTTTCCATTTCAAAACTTAGAGCACGATGTGGAGGAAGGAAGTAATGAAGACCCAGGTTGCTCTGCATAATCACAAGGTGGAAGCAACTTGGAGTTTCCACAGGCAGTCCAGGATGAGTGAGGAGAGGGTTCGAAAATGAAGAGAAAGGATTCAGAAAGGCTTGACGGAGTGGGGCCCAGGAACAGAGTGGGGGCCTAACCTTCCCAAGAGACAAGACCAGGGAAAGAAATGGCTGTGGTCAGGAGAGCAAATGCATTTCCAAGGATGGAAATTTAGGTCCACGGTGGCTAAAAGTGTTTCTATTCTACATACAAATAAAATTGTTTTCTTCCCAGAATCGTCCTCTACTGCCCTGAAAACTTTTATAAAATCTTCTACATGTATTAAGCCTATATTCACAGTGCTTTATGGCAATAACAGAGGAGGGAACTAGCCCCATATAGGGCAAAGCCTTAGATCAAGAGAGAGCAGAAGCCTCAGGAGCATGCAGACAGGTGACACAGGTCATGGTGATGGCCCAGGGATGTGCTCTCCAAGAGAAGAGAGAAGTCAATGGGAACTCAGAAGGGGAGTGTATTCCTTTCTATGGCTTCTGTCACAAATTAACCACAAACCTAAACGCATTTATTATCTTACAGTTCTGCTGGTTGGTCTCACCGGGACAAAATCCAAGTGTTGGCCAGGCTGTTTTCCTTCTGGACTTGCTATGGGGAGAATCCATTTCCCGCCTCTCAGGCTTCTACAAAAACCCACATCTGTTGACTTTTGGCTGCATCCACCTACCTCTGCCTTCATCTTCAAACCTCCTTCTCTCACTCTGATTCTCTGCTTTCCTTTTATTATTACACTGGGCTCACTCAAATAATAATAGCTCCCCATCTCGTGATCCTCAATGTAATCCCACCTGCAAAGTCTCATTCCATATAAATTAACATAATCGCAGGTTCTGGGGATTAGAATGTGAGCATCTTTGGCAGCTATTGTTTGGCCAACCATAGGGACCTTCCCAAAGTGCACAAGGTGGCATTCAATGGGTGTGACAGGCATGCGATCTGATTAAAGACTGATTTAATTTATCTAAGTTGCAAAAAGATGGGCAGGATTAAATGGTGTTCTGGACATTTTTGAGGATTGAAGGAACATCTGATGTGAATGGGACATATTTTAAAACTCTGTTTGCCATCTTAGAGTTTAGCAGCCACACCCACACATCCTAGCATGACGTAATGTCCTAAGAATGCTTCAAGGTCAGCAGGCAAAGGTAGGATTCACCATCATTTCTCATGCAAACATGCCCACAGGTGGTAGGTTTTAAAAATATCTTATTAGAGATATTGTATAGAATTAAAAAGAATTTAGAAAAGAGCATATTAATGTTTTTGTTTTTACATATCACATATTCTTTATGTTCACATGCTAGTTTTATATATTCATGGTATCTTAAAGATAAGTTATGTACTACACTTCCCATTGATGCCTTATCTTATACACATATCTGTGGGATGCCCCTCTTCCCCGTTCCCATTAAACAATGTTGGTGGCAGGTTGCCTGTCTCTCCACATGCCTCCTCATTCACATTTTCATTTACAAACTCGTTCACTGCTCTGCTTCATGCTTTTCTCACATAATAGCAGCATTTTGTAAAAATTCTGTCAGGTCAATGAAGAACATTTTATGGACTACCTAATATTTCTTGTATACCTGTTTTAAAAAATATTTTCCATGTCTTTGCTAAGACTTTCTGTCTTTCCATTCATTTTAAAAGCATTTGCAATTCTACCTTGGGACATTTGATGATAGTTGCTTTAAGGTCTTTGGCAGGTATTTCCAACATCTGTGTTATTTTGGCCTTGACATCTATTGAATGCCTTTTTCCATGTGGTTGAGTGTTTCACAATTCTTCATATTCTGAGTGACTTTGGATTGTATTCTGGACAGTTTGAACACAATATTAATGAGGCTTTGGGTCTTATTTAAATCCTATGGAGAACGTTGAGATTTCCTGCTTTAGAAGGTGATCGTTGAATTCAGGTGGCAAATTAAATCCAGCCTTCCAGGCTGTGGAACGTCCATTCCATTTTTAAAGCATTTGCCACACTATTATGATCTAAAGCCATGTATGTGACACAGAGTCCAGAACCTGGGCACTGTTCTGCCCCTTCTTTCAGCTCTTAAATAATTTTGTATGTTTTCAGGATGAGCTCAGGAATTGGTGAACAATGTATGGGGTTGCTTTTACAAATTCTTCTCCACAAGCTCCCACTAGTTTTCAGTTTCCCAAGGTTCCCATTTTAATTTTCTACTCAAAAATTCATGGATTTCGTCATCCCACTGTAATGTGTACTTCATAAGGCCACGCCCAGAATTAAGACAAGTGATGGGAGAACACACAAAAAAGAAATAAAGATATTCGTCCACTTTCTTAAGGCCAAAGCTTTGAAAGGATGATACTCTCCTTCACAGATTAGGCACCTGTGGGTCCCCCATTGCCGTCACTCCATAAGATACCTCTGTTGCATATCACACCTGAACGACACAGTTTTTACTGGAGCTTCCTTTGTCCACTCCGATGCCTATGTCTGGGTTTCAGGCCAGAAGAAATGGTGAACCCACCATCAATTTGTTGGAATTCTGGGTTTCATCCCCAATCCACCTGATAATATTTACATTCCAGAGTCTTCAAATAGATGACCCCTGCATTTGTCCAAGGGTGACAGCTGCTTTTGTCCAGGACGGACGGAGTGTGCCTGCTCTATCTGACCTGGGAGTAGGTGCCTGACTAATGAGTTTATCTACTAATTTCACATTTTGTGACTCAAACAATCCCTGTCTTGTAAGTGAAAAAAAAAACCTGACAAAGTTTTTTTATAGACATTACTTAATTTGTTTATCATATGCTATTCATTATTCCACCACTTTTACAAAAAAAAAAGAAAGAAAAAGAAAAAGGAATTCAGAAAAACAACCAATAGCTACACAGCTGACATGTAGCAGAAGGGACTCAAACCTGTACCTTCAAATTCTAAGTCAAGCATTTTAAGTGTCACTTTTTGAATTCTTCATAAGCCATGGAATCGGCTGGGACACATAATCAATGTCACCAAGATTTTCCTCCTGGGATGAAAAGTCATAATCTTTGCATAAAACTGAATTTTCTTCAACTACACTTTGAATTAAGATGATGACAGTGATAATGATTTAAGAATCTGAACTAAGTAATGTCTAAAAGAGTAATTATTTGTAGAAAAAATATGTGTATATATCTTTCTACAAATCTGCTGTGTCACTATATCCATCAAGATAAAAATATAACCACTATCATACTCTACTTCTCAGATCTTGACATTTATGTTTTTATTCTTCATATAACCACTCTAGCTTTTCTTTAGGGAACTTACATTGAAGAGTATCAAGATCTCAGATTGGGTTTATCAAAATGTATTTCTCTAGCAATTTCATTTCCTTGGAGTCTGATGAATAAGAACTGAGCTCTTTTATTTTTTCATTTATAGAAAAATATATTACTGAGAATAGGTGGCTAATAGTAATTTTAAAACTTCTAAAACAGACTACTGAAATTAATGAATACATATTTTCCAGTTTCATAAATATCCTCTTTTCAGATTGAGAGTAGGGATTTTATATTTTTCCACTAAAATTGAAAATGGAAATTCCAATTGTTTAAAACTCTAAAAATGAAAAGCCTTTCAAGCAGAATTCCCCTGATGAAACTTTGCTAGAGGCATCTGGTGTTTCTGAATTTTAATAATCTTTTTTAAAAAACTTCTTTTTCTATCACCCACACTGAATGTGAGCATTTGTTTTCAAGTTCTCACCTTGCCTCAATGTAATCAGAATAATAAAAATGGCAGCCCTATCTTTCAGCCTGAGGCTTAAAGAAGTCCACCCTGAAACCTTCTACATCCTTTGCAAAACACTCCTAGAAGGCTGTCCACAGCTTTGGAAGCTTCCAGTAAGTCTTTGCATTTTTCTTTCTAAAAGGATAAAAGGGAACACTATTAGAAAAGGAACAGACACTTCTTTGGCACACTATCAAGTATTAGACTTGGCACAGGAAGGAAGAGAGCCATAAAGAGATTCAGGAGAAACTTTGTCTTAAATAAACCTTGTATTCTAAAAAAAAAAAGAGAGAGAGAGAGAGAGAGAGAGAGAGAAATGATCTCTCCCCTTTTCCTTTTGTCTGTCTTGGGAAAAACATCATTCCTCACAATGGCATCAGTGAAGAGCAGATGGTTTCTTGGGAGGATGGGAGGTGGCTCGCCCTCTCTACCTCCACAGAGTGACACCACATCTTCAAGGGCAAGTCCATGTACCCACCCCTTCCAAAAGCCCTCACTGTACCAGGTAGGAGAAAGTGCCAAGAACTGTAGAGCAAAGCTATTAATGTTGTTAACCTAAGAATAAAAAGCTAACATGAAAGACTATAAGTGTTTATTTGAGATCAAAAAGGATTGCAATCCAGGGGCATATACTCAAGCAGAAACCCAAATAATGTCCCAATTATGAATTGAAGGCAAGGGTTTTTTATAAGAGGAAGGGAAATAATTACATGAGTAGAAGTAGGAATTTCCATTGGTACTGATAAGCTAGGTTATTCTCTAGCTATACATGGCTGACTAGTGATTCTAAAGAATGTTCTAACATCAGCATTGTGGTCAGGAGGTCTGCTTTCCTGCTGGCTTTCCAAACAGCTGTTTGTGAGGCAGTGTTGGTTTACTCAGTCCCAAGGTTATTTTGTCCAGTTCAAACATTCCAAAAGTTCAAGGAGTGAAGAAGTGCAAGGCAGTTCCTCCAGAATGGCTGCTCTAGCTCCATTTCAAAATGGCTACACTCCTGCCAACTTTTCACAAAGTAAATACATTTCTCAATGGTTATGTTCTCTCTGATAAGTTCTGATTCTTGTTTACTAGAGAATACAGTCCCCATGACAAAATAAAATATGCATGATAATAGAGTTGCTAGCTATCCAGCAGATGCGAATGGCTGCCACTACATTTGAACCGCAATTTAAGTAAATCTACTAAAAAATTTAAAGTGTGTCTGACTGCCAAATTAGGTGATCTCCAAACCCCTTCTAATTTTACATTTTATGATTCCACAAAACAATTAAGGGTAACATCTAACCAAATTGTAATATATGTTAATAGTATATATATATAATATATATAGTATATTGACTATATATAATTATAACATATATTATATGTTCTATATAATAGTATACATAGATATCGACTATATGTAATTATAATACATAATCATACATGTAATATAGGTGTAACTCCAAACATTTATGTAGTATTAAATTATATACATATGCATATATGTATACATGTATATGTGGATATAAACTCCACGAGTACTTTTATAGTGTCTGACTACTTTGTAAAATTATTTTGAATTGTTTATTTTAAGTAACTAAAACATTGATTTTTAAAATTTCATTGAACTACTTACATTGATTTCACGGTGTCAATAAATAAGAATCTATTCAGCAAAGAAAAGCTTTAGCCTGGACAAATTACAACTTCTGAATCCACCTGAACTTTAATGCTTAAATTTAACTGAATTATTAAGCAACTTTATTTTAAAGTTGAGGAATACAACTCATGTGGAATTGAGGAAAACAACTCAGACTGCTATTTTAAAATTCAAAATACTACTTTTTACTGAGCCACTTTTATGATAATTTAGCTCCACTTAGAATTTATGAAGAAAGTAGATTATTGACACCATGACTATCACATTAGATGACATTACACTAATGCCCAGGGAGGCAAATATATTCATTTATCAAAAGAACTGCATGGCCCTGGCCAGTGTGGTTCAGTTGGTGGGAGTGTCGTCCCAAAGACTGAAAAGTTGTGGGTTCAATTCCCAGTCAGAGTACATACCCAGGCTGTGGGTTCAATCCCCAGTCGGAGCACATATGAAAAGGCAACCGATCCATGTTTCTCTCTCACATCAATGTTTCTCTCTCTCTCCCCAAAAAGCAATGAAAAAATGTCCTCGGGTGAAGATAAAAACATTAAAATGAACTGATTATGTCAAGATGCTAGGGAAGAAAATTCCGTGAAAGACTATAGGGCTAACAAGAACAAAGCTGGCAGCTTGTTCTATTTGGCATGAGTCAGTCCACATTTTTTGTTGTTCATCTGAACATTACAGGAAAATCTCATTTTCTCTTGGTTATTACAACGTTACTTACAGATTCATTATAGAAGATTTGGAAGTAAAATAAAAATATTAATTTACTGATATCTCACTAACCAGATATAGCCATTGGCAGTGATTTGATGATTTGGCACTTTTCTTGTAAGTACCTTTCCATACAAATATATATCTAAGTTTATCGAAGTTGGTTCTCTGTTTGTGTGTGTGTTTTTTACATTTGTAAACTAAGTGCTTCCTGTGTGAACAGCACCTGGATTTCCGGCTCTGAAATTCAGGGTGCAGCTGGAGGACAAGAGGTTGTGAGCCATTGGAATCATGGCTGTGGGCTCAACAGCTCAGAAAAAGAAAGTGTGTGCCCTCTGTGTGCTAGGCACCTATTGTATGCCCCCATAGGGACCTTTTATTTCTTTGTGTTCCTCCTTCACCGCCTCGTGTCTGGCTGAAAGCCAGGCTCAGCAGGGAGCATTAACCTACCACAGATGCCTGCAGACAGGCAATACGACTCCTACTGTAAATGTTTCAGTAAGCCCTTTCAAAAAGTACTGTCCTTATCAACATTAGGAGCATGTTTCACCAACCTCATTCTTCCATGTCCAACTGGAAACCATTGGCAGACCTAAAGACTGTCCTGCTGAAGACAGGAGCGTGTGAGATCCTGGATACAGAGATGAGCTATTCCACTGCCACTGTTTAACACGCTCAGGAATAAGAGCCTGAAAACATTAAAAAACAAAACCAAGAAAGAATGAGGGCAATTGCTTAAATAACTTTTTTATTTATGGGAAAAGGTTTTTGAGGGAAACCAAGATTATACAGAAAGAATAGGAAAAAATCGATTCTGTTAATGAGACATCAACAATTACTTTACTGTTAAAAAAAAAAAAAAAACAGAGCTTCAGAAATAGCAAAGGAAAAGCTGAGCCTCAGAAACTCTAGCATATTTATTCCTCCCAGCCCTCTGACTGCCCTGATTCACATGCTGAGTGTGGAGTAGATGATGGGGTCTCCTCTGTGGAGAGGAGCTTATCAAACATCCAGCATACTGAACAGACTTGCGGGGAAGCCCCAGGCACGTAAATACACAGCCATCTTTCGGGTGATGGCAGCCATTATCACTGTCCTCCATGACACTTGTCTGTGTACCCTCCCATCAACATCCATGGAGTCCCTGTCTTCCCACACCATAGCCCTATTATGATCAGTCTTTTTAAATTGCTATCAATTTGATAGATGGAAAACATGTCACTGTTGCTTTCTGCCCATTTCCTTTGCTGTCAGTGGACGGGACATCCTTCCACATGGGCAAGGCCCATCTGGATCTCTGCTGCTATTGCTCTCTACCTGCTCTGCTCTTCTACATGCGACCTGGTCTTCTGAGATCTTTTTTCTAAAAATGAGAGTAATAACTATCTTCTGGACACTTATGGCTCAGGCACAGTGATAAGGACTTCACAGATATTACAGGGTAGGCAAAAGTATGTTTAAACATATGGAAACATATGAACAACTCCTGTATAACACAAGAGTAAATAATAATACAAAAAAACCTCTATGATTCACATGCTCATAACAGTAAACCTACTTTTGTCCACTCCTGTATTTAATTGGATGCTTAAAACAACCCAATGAACTAGAATAATCACCATTGCCCCATTTTACAGATGCACAAACTAAGGTGCCAGGAGGTTAAGTAACTTGATCAAGATCACACAGGTAAAGATTGTACAGTGCTTGCCAAATAGGAGGTCCTCATTAAGTAGTAGCTAAAATTATAACTTGCATTACTTTATTATTGTCCTTCTCTCTCTTCCGTTCTCACCCTCCCTCTCCCTCTATACTTCTCTTTCTTTTACTGTTTCCTTTTTTCTTTCTTCCTATTTTAATAGAAATTTTAGAGCAGTTTAGGTTCACAAAGAAACTGAGCAAAGATACAGAATTTCCCATACTGCCCCTGCCCCTACATGTACAGCCTCCCCATTACCAACTCCCCCACCAGAGGTAGCGGGTGGGGTAGTATGGTGATGAACTTGCACTGCCTCATCATTATCACCCAAAGTCCAGAGTCAGCATTAGCATTCACTTGTGGTGGTGTACATTCTAAGGGTTGGGACAAATGTATAACAATGTATGTCCACCATTTTAGTATCATATGGACAATTCTTACTGCCTTAAAAATTCTCTGTGATCTGCCATTCATCCCCCTCTCCTCCCAATCCCTGGAAATCACTGATCTTTTACTGTCTCCATAGATTTGCCTTTTCCAGAGTGACATATAGCTGGAATCACATTGTAAATCCAACCTTTCAATTTTATTCTTTTCATTTAGTAGTACACATTTAATTTTTCTCCATGTCTTTTTGTGCCTTGATAGTTCACTTGTTTTTAGTGCTGAATAATATTTCCTTGTCTGAATATAACACAGTTTATGTGTTCATTCACCGAAGGTCATCTTCGTCACTTGCAAGTTTTGGCAGTTGTGAATAAGGCTGCTGTACTCATGGTTGTGCAGTTTTTTGTGGACATAATTTTTCAACTCATGTGTGTAAATACCAAAGATCATGATTGCTGGATCATATGGTAAGAGCATATTTAATTTTGTAGAAAAACTCCAAACTGTCTTCCAATGTGGCCATACTATTTTGCATTCCTGCCAGCAATAAACGAGCATTTCTGTTGCTCTACATCCTCACAAGCATTTTGTGTCGTCAGTGTTCTGGACTTTGGCCATTCGATTAAATACCATAGTGGCAACTCATGGCTTTTTAAAAATACATGTAATTTCTTAGTGGCATTAGATGTTAAGCATATTTTTATATGGTTATTACCATCTGTTTATATTCCTCAGTGAAGTAACTGTTCAGGACTTTTTCTTTAATCAGGCATTTTTTTTCTTACTGTTGAATTTACCCATTCTTTGTACATACTAGATAAAAGTCTTTTGTCAGATTTGTCTTTTGCAAATATTTTCCCCCCACTCTGTGTCTTGTTTTTAATTTTCATGACAGTGTCTCTCTCAGACACTGAAGTTTTTAATTTTAATGAAGTCAAGATTATCAATTATTTCTTTCATGGGACGTGTCTTTTATATTTTATCTAAAAAGGCATCTCTATACCCAAGATCATTTAGGTCTTTCCTATGTTATCTTCTAGGAATTTCCTGAAATTTTGATCTCTGATTCATTCTGATTTAATTTTTGAAAATGCTCTATGTCTAGATTTACTTTCTTTCCATGTGAATGTCCAGTTGTTCCAGCACCATTTGAGCAAAAGACTGTATTTTCTCTAGTATATGGTTTTTGCTATTTTGTTAAAGATAAATTGAGGATATGTATGTGGTCCATTATTTGCCTTTCAAAGGGACTTGAGGAGCATTTTATACATTATGAACATGAGTTTCTTATCAGTTGTACATGTTATAAACTTCTTCTAGACTGCTTTTTGTTTTAATTTTGTTAGTGGAGACTTAGACAGCAGATTTTAACTTGTAATAGTATAATTTGTTAATTATTTTGTTTAAGTTTGCATTTTCTACCTTGCATACAAAGGCATAGAGTATAAAAATATTATATTATGTTTTCTCTTGAGAATCTCACCATTTTCTTTTTACATTGTGCTAATCTACCCAGTAGTAATTTTTCCCAAATTGATAATCAGTTTTTCTAAAAGATATAAAATCTAGTTCATATCTTCCTTGCTCAATTACAATAAAACTCTTTCTGTATACTTATCTTCAAAAAGAGAAGTTCTTCACTGATGCTTCTCATGGGTTTTATAATGTTTCTACTTGCCATATAATTTTTATAGTGAGCTTATCTAGCTCCCAAAGAAGAATTTTTTTTCTCTCTTGATGAGCATTGCATTAATTTATAGATTGACTTAAGAGTGACTGCCAAGTTCAGAGGCCACGTGCTCCTCAGAGTGAGCCTCCCCAGGGATTCACATTTCTTTCATGTTCTCCAGAAATTATTACCAATTTCACATGCATTTCATGTGTTTGTAGAAGATACTTTCCTTTTATTTTGGTGGCATTGTAAAGTCCTTGTTATGAAATGTGCTAAGGACTTACCCCTACACAGAGACAAGCTATTGTTTACAGTTTGGATAACTGACCATTCTACTCAGCTTGCAAAGGGCTTTTCCATTCATCCTCCGGGCCTCCCTGGACACTGAATAGCTGGCAAATGCTACTTTCCTCTCATTTATTCATTTATTTTTTGCTGCAGTGGATAGAATGTCCAGGTCAATGGTGACCATTAGCAGGAAGAGCAGAAATCCTTGGCATACAACTGACTCTAATGGGCTGTATCTGTTTTTATGCATGTAGAACATTTAGTATAGGATTCAAGGAGACAGCCTGTGTCAGTTTAAAAAAAACACTCCTTGTGTCCTACTTTGCCAGGTCTTTTTAAAGGAATAGTGGTGAATTTTATCACACTCTATTTCAGCCTCTGAGATAATCACATGCACATACATTTCCATTTGAATATGCTAATGTAACGAATTACGTTAATAGATTGGCCAACATTTTATTAAGCCTGAAAGGGAAGTAGGGTTATACCCAGTCTTGCAGATCACCACATTGATGCCCAGAGAAGGTAATTAACTCGCCCATAACAACACCTATTCAGTGGCACAGTAAGGATCCGAGCCGGTGTGTTTGGCTTTAATGCCCATGAGCTACCCAAGCCCAAACCACACAGAACAGACTTCACCTTGTTTTTAATTGGGGCATGCCTAAAATAGCATAATAGCATTGTACTTCAGTCTGCATGAACTACCTAATATATATATAATCAGATGCAGGAGAAAACTACCTGAAAAAATACACACACACATACACACTGGCACGTGAGTAGTAAAGCACCAAGTTCCTATGAGTTTGGGTGGGCTGAGTGGCATCAGGTTCCCTTTATTCGTCAGATTAATTTCTGGGCTGTCTTGAGGCTGGTGGCTCTCACCTCTCACTTGATTTTTATTTATTGGTTTTTACTCAGTTGCTTTTTGCCAGAGGTGGTGCAACTGGGTTTAGATCCATGATCACATTCATTAGCATGCCAGCAGGGACAGCACATCCCTGTCCCATGATGCCAGGAGGCCAGGGAAATGCGGAGGGAGCAGGGACTTATTGACACAGTGTTAATTGTCTGGATGGCCTTTTGCAAAACGAGGAAGGAAGGCTTCCAGGCAGCCACCTTCAGGCAACATTTCCTAGTCACTATGTGTCTGGCTCTCACCTTCCTCTTTTTGATGTTTGTTCTCCTGGATTTTATCAGGAAAATGCAATTCCTCAGGATTATGGGTCTTGGATATGAATTGCTGCCTTCTGAACAGCAAGCAGCTGCCTGAGCCCTCCCCCAGATCCCAGGGCTCAACTCTGAAATGTACTAGAGCTCAGATCTCCTCCATAAATAAAGCACAATTGCCAATACCGTGCTGAATCTCAAGGTGTAGAGCAAAGATTCCTGCTTTTCCAACTTTAGCTTTACCAGCAAAATAATGCATTTGTCTGAACCCAGTCTTCTTTTCTTTGGATTCCTGGTATTCCGCATTTATGTCACTGACATTCTCAAAACATTAATTGAAGTGCAGAGCCAGAGCACAAGGAGGAAGACACTTGTTCTTTCTCTCTACAAGCCAGCAATGCCCTGGACCCCACGCTCAGCCTCACTGTCACTGCCTTCAATTGCCTCCCACTGCCAAACACAGGATGTGAGTTTTGTGTCGAAATCTGCCCTGGATCACCCTGACCAGATGCTATTGTTATTTTCACTCCCCCGCCCCACCGCGGCTGAGCACTGCTAGAGAGGCTCGGGGTCTCCTGGATGTGATTTCACTGTGACAGGTCATGATACCATAGTGGTGCAGAAATACCTCATTCACAGAGCAAACACAAAACTCCTTTCCTGCCTGCCTGTAGCTAAGCAGACATGGGGAGCAAAGCATCCCACTGGGACTCAGCACAGTAAAGGGATGGAAGGCTGGGATGAGCCTCTACTGGCTCATCCCTGCCTTCCACCCCTTGCCCCTGTGTGAGCCTCTATGGGAAGCCTGAACCACATACATTGCAAAGGGCTTGTAGCTCCATCTGAGAACGCCAGCCTCCATACTGCCTCTTATTTTCTCAGTTTTAGAGACAGGGGCTTCCAGCTGCAAAAGTAACAAAATATAAGTTGGTGTTCTTTGAATCAGGGCAGCTGGGAGAGAAATAGTCTATGTCAAGCCCCTTTTCTACAACATTCTGCCATTTGTTTGTGTAACCTCATCACACAAATTCCCCATGAGCAAAAACATCCCTTTTGATTTTTAGAAACTTCTCCACGAGAAGCACTGATACCATCAGTGGTGGGAGTTTGCCCTCCTGCTTCTCCATCTTGGTTGTCAGTGTGGAAACTCTGCCCCAGGTGAGAAACCACTACTACAACCCGCTGAGTCTCAGGAGGTATCATGGGACATGGGACCAAGGATGAATTACCCTCACCTTCCAGGGACCACCCCATCCTATACTAAGGAAGTTCAACTCCCATTTTCCGGGTGGTTCTCCCAACCTCATTCTCTGAGGATTTACGGCACTCTACTGCACAGTTCAAAAGTGCCTCTGCATTATTTTCCATATCCTCAATGTCTTCGCTTTTCTTTCTCTCAACATATTTAGAAAATGACAAGCCGTGTGAGCCCATCAACCTGGCCCATCTCTATTTTTAAATCTTGGAGGCTTTCTCTCCCTCTTCTTGCAAGGGTCCCTGTTTCCCATGTGCAGAGGAGAGAAGAGTGACCCTGCTCCCTTATCTCAGCTCAGGATCAGGTAGCTTTCCCTCCGGAGAGAGGCCTGGTCACTTTAAGAGGGTGGGGGGAGGCCCACTTTGGCTGTGGACAGTGATTGTAGAGCCAACTGCAGTATGTAATTTGGGAAAATGCCATAGCCATGTTTTTGCTTCATTCTGGAAGTTTGCCCACTAATAAAAATGCTGGCTAAGCAAGGAGCGTGGGGCTAAATATAAGTCAGAATTTATGCACTGGCGAAAAACCCAACCCAAGAGCCTTGGCTGCTTACTTCATTTTTCTTTTGAAACAGTGATGTCGTTTTGAACTATTTTCCTCATTAATTTACAGAAGAATTATGAAGAGAAAATTTATGACAGCAAAGACTGTCAGAGCTGGAAAAGAGCTTTAAAAAATCTCTATTTCTCTTTTAACTCACTTAAGAGAGATGGGGGTTAGGGGGTGCAAAGTTGAGGAGCAGAAGGTAACTGCATCTAGATCACAGGCAACCAGCAACAATTTTGCTCCAAAACCAGGACTGAACCCCAGCCTGGAGTCCATCCCTGGACACAGCTGCTCTCAGGGCCATCGGCTGTGGGAATGACCATTTCTTCTTGGGTGCTGGCTTTTCTGTAGTTTTTACCACCTGAAACTAAACCATGAAATGGAGGAGTACAGAGGACCTTTCTATTGCCTTTCTGCCTAGTTGAATTCAAATGTCTTCAAATATGTGAAAGGCAAAGCCCGAAATTTTAAGAGAAAAATAGTAAAAATTTAAAATAAGCTTAAAGTCATCATTGACTAAAATCTTCACTGTATCCCTTATTATATGTACTCAGGAGAACTTGGGAGAGTACCCTTGGTGGACAATAGTGCCCTTCCCCTGCCTCCCTACTAGGCCGTCACTGTGGGGGATGGGGTCCACCGCTACGCCTCTGAGGTGCCTGGCAAGTCTGAGAACCTGGGAGGCTGCATTGTCTTTGCTCAGATACATTTTGGGGAGTAATATGTGAGGGAGGAAATAAATCCTCATCATTTAGTACTTATTGCTCTCTGAAAAAAGTATTCTTGTAGTTCAAATTACTTCATTAATACAATTTAGCTATTAAAAACAATCTTTTGATAAAAAAGATTACTCTTTGTATGAAGCAATTTTTTTTTCATTAATTGCTACAAAGTCACCTTGGGAAAGAACGTAAATGTGTAGTTGTACTGTGGGGAGCCCAGAAACGCAAGGGACTGAATTCTCTCCATTGCTGGGCACGAGCAACACGCAAGGCTAAAGGTCACATGGTTTCTGAGGGGGACCATTCATAGAACACTAGATCTGGGAGGCATTTATAGCCCACGGTCAGTGGTGCTCACATGTCCCCCTTCTCCCAGCATACCTTTACTGAAACAGCCCTGCTGGTACCGAATGGACCCGTTGCGGGCCCAGATACCGTCACTGTGGGTTCTTTGCTCACTGCCAAGTGTCAGGAATTGTGTCTCTCAATGTCAGAGTTTGGTGAAAAGGAAAGGAACTATTTATTCAAAAGTTATATAGGTTCAAAGTAATGGCAGAATGCAGTGGTTAAAAATCCCAAAGTCCCTTAAAATACTCACAAAAACACACCGTCCTTCCTTCCCTCCTTTGCCCTGGCAGGTCAGTCTCAGAACATGCCAATCAGGAATACTGTCCTCCACAAGAAAAAGAACAGAAGTCCACAGCTCACTTTTCCTGGTTCCTCTCAGTCAGCCGAGGCCTCCAGCACCATCAGCTGTGCTGCCGCTGTGATCTCCAGTTCTTAATCCAAAACCACGTGGCACTTTCTCATGGCCCACCAGCGAGAGTCCTTTCACTCCTTTCTTTCCCACATGGTCTCACATTGTCCTCCCTCATTGTGCCCCTTTTTTCGTGGTGGCCCACCTTTAGTTTAAATCCCAGCCTGGAACCTCCTCCTAACCCCATTCTGACTCCTCCCACAATCAGCTACACCTGCTAGCACTCCGGTATTTTCAGCCTTTCTGGGGCTGCCATAGTTAGTCCGGGCAGGCGTGGCCCCGTGGCATGAGAACCATCTCCAAGCTCTCACAGAGGTGCTGTAACCAGGAGCCTCCCAGTTATATCATGGACACAAGTTATGCAAACTTTCTGGCTCCATTTAGGCTGGAAGATTAGTCTGCTGTTATTGGTATGCAAAACAACTCTAAATGGCCCTGCTCCATGTCTTCCTCCACCCAGCTAGGACTATTACCCTATATTACTGGAAACCCCAAGTTCTGGAACCCATTACCCTGCCACAGTCACAAAGAGCTGTATCCTAAACCTAAAGAGCTTGTTTTATTCCTGACCTTGCTTGACCTCCATGGCATGGTGTAAACCCAGGGTCCAAGCTGAAGAAAGTATAGCACTCTCAAAACAGCATAAATGAGGAGCATTTGATGGAGGGACTCTTGCACAGCGTCCAAAGAAAATGATAAGGGTAGCCAGGTACCTGGGCTCTGGACACTAGGGAACTATGCCACCACTAGACTTAAAGTGGAAAAGGATGGGCAATGACATCCCAGCCTCTACACTTCCCACCCTCCTATCTCCTGCCTGAGCCTCCTATTGGCTGACCTCCACCTAAAGCTAAAGGCACAGGAGCCCACTAATGTAGTCCATGCAGGTCAGTCTTGGACTTGGAGCTAGGTACAGGAAGGGGGAGGTGGATTTCAAGGCAAACTGCTTTCACTGCACCTTCACATTCTTCTGATCTCCTTCTTGGTATCTTCTTCCTCTGCTCATCGTAGATGGTGCCCTGCCACAAGGTCCTGCTCCCTCCAAGAAGAGTGCCCATGCCATGAGGTCGAAGTGCAGTCAACTAATCTCTCCTTGGCATGTCCCAGTCGAGCCCTGTTTATAGAACCACCACCTGATGTCTCCACCCTGAGGATCCCCCAACATGCCACAGCTAAGATTAGTGTCCCTGATCCTGCCTGTGGCATCTGCTATCACTAATCCTCACTGCCTGACCACCTTGGTCTTTAGGTGGGAGTTACCTTAACCTCTGCCTTCTCTCCCAGCCCCACCTCCAATGCACCATCACCTCCTGAGAACCCTCGCTACACGTCCACTGCCCAGTTCTGACTCGCTGGACCTTTTCTCCTCAATTCCCATTACTGCTCCCTGACTGGTCCTTCTCACTCCAGGCTTTCTCCAGGCAGTGCAGCCTGTCTCTGTGCACAACTCACATTTTTTTTTCTTTCTAAAGCACCTCTGAGCAGCTCATAATATGTATCACAATATACTTGTACACTGAGTAAGTGGGAATTGTGAAGAGTTCATACAATAGACAAAATGCTCTACTACTTGCAACTTAATTACAGTAGAGGGATTAGACTGAAAATAAAAGTTCTTGTCTTCACCAACTCTAAGATTCTATCAGATTAAAAAAAAAAACCTAAACACTAATGAGCTGCACATGAAGCTTCAGAAAGGTAAATAAGATCTGTGTGAGGCTATTAACCACACATCCCTTTAGTAGTGCTAAAGAACTGGCTTAGCACTACTGTTCACTTAATGCCACATTTGCAAGAGGAAGAACTTAAATGTTTAACAACAGCTATTAAGTGTGATGACACCCACATGTCCAAGCTCAGGGACAGGCAGATATAAGACTTGGGCCCAGGTCTCTGGGCTGCTAGTTTAATGAGCATTTACAAATCTCTCTTCCTGCTTTCTTCAGGAAGCAGAGGCAAAAACGAATTGTAGGATTCTTCATCTTGACCATTCAGAAAGCTTTCTCCTGATGAAGAGGCACCTAGCCCTGCATTCTTCTCCATACATTTATTGCTGATTCAAAAGGGAAAAGGCCAGAGAGTTGCCATGGAAACTAAAAGTAACAGAACAAACAACATTTCTATTTGAACCAGAGAAAATGCATCCTGGCCTTAAGCCCTGGTCATCCTCAGAAGTTCTGTCCAGGAACACCCTTGTGTTTCTTCCTCATGCATTGTCTCAGCTCAGCTGTGATCTCCTCTTGCCTGGGTCCCAATCTCACCCACAACCTGGTCTCCCAGCAACCTCTGTTGACATCCCTCACCATGTGATTCAGCAGTCTGCACAGTGATTAAAAATGCAAATTTTATCAAGTCACTCCACCCCCTATGATGGTTTGCAGAACCTTGCCCTGACTTTTTGAACATCACCTCGCACCTGCTTACTGCCCCAGCAGTGCAGGTCGTCTTTATGCAGCTCAACCCCAGTCCCCTGCCTCGGGCCATTCACACCCAGGACTCTTAGCACAGAATATTCTCAGTGGTGAGCCGTGATGTTTTGCCCATCCTTATATTCTTAATTCCTAGTAGAACTCCCAGCCACGCAGTGTTGGAAGGATGAAGGCAATAAGAACTCACAGGGCTGTGAGAAGCTTGTAACGGTCAGGCTGAAACCGAAGGTTGGAAGGGTTTGTTTCAATGAAGGTGATATGCCTGACACCCTGGGAGTCCTGAGACAGGTAAGGGAAGGTGATGCTTTTCTAAAAATATCAGTGTTATATGACAGTAATGAACATCGACTGAAATTTAGTTTACAACATAGGCCAATCTGCATAGAAGGGTTTTATTGTTTTATGACCAATTAGTGCCATGACCATCCAGCAGGTGTCCTTGTGTGCTCATCTCCCTCACTGGACTGGCCTAGAGAGAACAAAAGCCTCATTCCTTGTTAGGCTCACAAACAGGCTCTGGTGCACAGTAGATGGTCAACAATTGTTTAACGGATTTCTTCACTATGTGGTATCTTTATGATTTTATATAATAAATTCAACATCTATATTGTGTGCTATTAATTTAATTTGCAGCTTACTTGTGAAAACAAACTTTAAAAGGAGGTAACATCATTTCTATTTCCCAGAGCAGCTCATGTATGACAGGACTCAGATAGAGAAGCACCTGATCCAGGTATTCTACCTGTCACCAGGCACTGGGCTGGTAGATCCAGCCTGTATGGTGTTGTCCTGGAATTTTAAATCTCTGAATGGTGAAACTGTGATATATATATGAACTGCTTTGAGTCATTTAGTAGATATATTGTTACTGGAGCATATCTAACAGTAATGTGGCTGGGGTGTGCATGGCCAGCCTCATTGGCATACACTTTGATGCTAATCATGTCTAGAACAATTAATCACACAAGCTATAATCCAGACTTCCAATATCCATGGTGCTATGTATTAATTTTAAATTAATGTTCTTCCCTTCTGTCAGTGAGCTTGAGGTGCTTTATAATAAGAGAATAAACATTAAGTACATAATGTAAGAACATTCTTGGCATCCTTATTTTTTAATGAATGTGACACAAAGCCAGCTTCCAGCTCTGATGTAAATGTGGATGGAAGCTGAGCTCCACAGAGAGGGCTGTGCTAAGGAGAAAGGACCCTGGGGTGGGAAGGGACCCCTGTCACTAGCCACCTCCCTCAGTTCCTACCTCTGTGATCTTAGGTGAACTGGCCCAACCTTCTGTGCCTCAACTTCATCTTGTTAGTCAGAGAAAAGCACTGATGACTTTCCTCCATTGTGGGTTTTCTGTAAATATCATGTGAGATAACAGGTCATGCACCAGGCAGGGTCCTCCCACAAATATTTGCACACTCCACTGAGGTGATTTGAGAAGTGCTTAAAAGGACTATCTACAGAGGCATAGGCAGGGTGTAGGGATCTTCCAGTGGTGCCCACCTTGCTCTAAAGGGTGAGGGCACAGGGGAGTTGGAAACCCAGGGTCAGAGAGAGCCAGATGGAGAGAGATCACTGACAGAGCTGGGACCTTCAGTGGTGAGTCACAGAGTGTGGGGAGGGAGGGGTGCTCAGGAACAAACACCTTGACCCAACCTTGTTCCCTTCTCCTGGCATGACCCAATTGTCTTCAGCGGATGAAGACAAATGGAAGCCAGGCATCATGGAAGACTATTGGTAAAGCTCATAGAGGTCAGGCTCCTGGAGCAAATGGAAAACATCCAAAAAGATTATTAAAAAAAAAAAAAGAACATGAAACTTACCAGTTTGAAGTAAAAGCCAAAAACCAAACAGAGAAAGTCTGTTTTCTTTTGAGCACATGTGGATTCTTCAATCCACAGATCTTCTGAAGTTTGAAAATGTGTTATGATTAGAAGATATATGTTTGTTCTTCACACAGAAGGGGACCTCTCTTCCATTAAACCACACAGCACTTGGCTCTGGAAATGGGGAGGTGTCAGGTTTGTCCCTGGACAAGGAACATAGGATGGGAGCATTCCTTCTCAACAAGGTCCCTTCCAAGACAGATAAATCTCCCCCGGACTACTCCAACAGTCAATAGAACCGCAGGGCAGACCCGCCCTGTGGAAAGAGGTCATTGTCAGAAGGACCACCTGTGTTCTTGAATAGTGGAGACTCCTTGCTCCCGCTTTGGGCACTGATTTCACTTAAGTGATAATGAAATGCTCAGTGGATGTAGAAGTGTATCTCACTTTTGAACTTGTATTTTGAGAAGTTTATTATAAAATGAAATTTGGTAAAGAAAATAATATTTTTCTCATTTCTGCATACTGTTATAGCTGTTATGTCCTCAAAGAAGAAAACCAAATCTAACAATATAGAAGATGGGTTATAAAATAGTCCTTGATCTTTCATCTATAGGAAAAGCCCCAGACACTCCTCAGATGCTAAGAACGTAACCACCGAAGATGAGAGAAGTGGTCATTTATTGACCATTCTTAGTATCTTCCAACATTGGGGCAAAGTGTGTTATCACATGTAAAACATCAGATGACAGCCCCCTATTTTATCACATCTCTTTAAAGAGCCTGGGAAATCAGTGTGGAAAATGCAGTACCATGGCTAATAAGGAAATAATGAATATTTAGTTCTTGAATATGTATTTTGATGTCCCTGAAATCAGAAATATACTGACATTGCATTATAATAGAGACTATTTTTTCTAAATTATACTATAAAACTTTACAAACTATGAAATATATGAATTATAACTTTTTACAGAAAAATCCATATAAAACAATTCTTACCTCAGTAAGTACCTTGATTACTTTGATCTCTCACTTAAAGTTGTATATTAGAATCACAGTTAAATCCCAGCTAACTGTCCAGGACTGATGTGCCATATGTGGCCAGCCTTATGCTCCTGAAGTCTCTGTTATCTGCTCATATTCCTTTTCTCCTTTCCCCATGGTGGGACAATTAGGGCCCATAAATCATTTTCAAAAAGGTTTATTTTGACACATTTGAATAGGGCCCAACTCTTATTTTAAGTTAACCTCTACCAAACCATAATGAATATCCTTGAAAACCAACTAAATGCCCCCCACCACACCACAAAATTATGTGTAATACCTAACATCTATATCAATCCAGCACCTAGCACTTACTGCCTGATCAGAGGAAAGAAGTAGGACGGAAAGAAGAAGCTATTCAAGCAAAGACCTGTGGCCTCCAACTGTGTGCCTGAGTATCAGTTGTCTATTTCTGAGTAATTACTAACCACAGCCTCAGCAGCTTAACAACAATATTTTAGTTTTTATTTTTATATTTGCATAGCTTTATTGATGTTTAAGTGATGTTACAAAAAATACACACATTTAGTGTACACTCATCTTGATGAGTTTGGAGATACGCATACACATATGATATCATCACTGCAACCAAAATATTAAACTTATCCAACACTTTTGAAAAATGTTCTTGTGTTTTTTTTAAGTTTGGTAAGAACATTTAAAATAAGATTTATCCTGTATTAAGACAACAGCAATGCATTATACAACACCATCTCAGGCGTAAAGGATGGACTGGGTCTCACAGACTGAAACATGTGGGACAGGGCTGTGGTCTCATCCAAAAGCTCAACGGGGAATGATCCACCTCCAAGCTCCCCAGGTTGTCAGCAGAATTCATTCCTTGAGATTGCAGGACTCACAGCCCTGGCTTCTCCCTTCCCATTGTCAGCTGGAGGCTGCCCTCAGCTCTTTTCAACACAGCCACTTATATCTTCAAATAAAAAAACTAAAGTCTGAATGCTAGACTCAAGAGGCTCTTTTAAGCTTATTTTGAACTCCAAAGACACCTGGGTCACATTTTCTGGAGTAGGATAAGCCATAGTTTATGGAAAGAGGTTCTGAACCTAGATGCTGGTCTTCAACTTAAAGCTTTTGATTCTGGCTGAGGAATCTAATTTGAAAGACAAGAGCAGCAACTTCACTTGGGAAAGTCCATCCTCTCATAGAGAAAGTCTGCTCTCACATGGCTGAGGTATTCTCTTTGTTCCCCAAGTTTATCGAGATACAATTGACACATAACATTGTGTAAGTTTAAGATGTATGATATGATGGTCTGATGCATGTATATGTTGTGAAATGATTCCCAGAACAGGTTAGTTAACACATCCTAAACAAGGTAAAGTTAGTTATATCACTGAACATAATAATCTTTATTTTGTGTGTGTGTGGTAAGAAAATTTAACATGCCCCCTAGTCACCACACTATATATTAGATCCCTAGAAATCATATAATAAAGGTTTGTACCATTTTACCAACATTTTTTCATTTCCTCCCACCTTCCAACTCCTAGCCCCTGGCAACCACCAATATAGTCTCTCTTTCTATGCTTTCAGCTTTTTTAGACTCCACATGTAAGTGAAATCACACAATATTTGTCTTTCTCTGTCTGACTTATTTCACTTAACACAATGCCTTCAAGTTCCATTCATATTGCCACAAATGATAAAATGTCCTTTTTATAGCTGAATAATATTTCATTGTATGTACATAGTATATTTTCTTTCTTTATTTAGTCATTGATGACACTTAGGTTGTTTCTGTGTCTTCACTTTGGGAATACTGTGGCAGTGAACATGGGGGTGGGTACATCTTTTCAATATAGTGATTCCGTTGTTTTAATAAATACCCAGAATCAAGATTACAGGATCATGTAGTAGATCTGTTTTTAACTTTTTGAGGTACCTCCATACTGCTTTCCACAGTGGCTGCACCAGTCTGCATTCCCACCAACAGTGCACGAGGGTTCCCTTTTCTCCACATCCTCGCCAACACTTGATGTCTCATCTCATTTTTTTTGAACAAATAAATGTACAATTTTAATGTCAGATAGTAATAGGAACTTTTTTATTAAATTATTTTTATTGTTATTCTATTACAGTTGTCCCAATTTTCCCCCTTTGCCCTCCTCCACCCAACGCAGCTCCCTGCTCCCACAGTCAATTCCCACACTGTTTTCCATGTCTGTGGGTCATTCATACATGGTTTTTGTTTAGTCCCTTCCCCTTCTCTCCACCATTATCTGCCTCCCCACTTCCCTCTTTCAATAATAAACATCTTAACAGGTGTGAGGTGATAGCACATTGGGGTTTTGATTTGCATTTCCCTAATGATTAATGATGTTGACGCTTTCATATATCTGTTGGCTTTGTGTATGTTCTTAGTAAAAAAAACTCTATTCAGGTATTTTGTCTATTTTTTAAATGGATTATTTCCTTTTTTTGCTATTATGAGTTTCTTATGTATTTTAACCTCATTATATACGTAGCTTGCAAATACCTTCTATTATTTCTTACCTTTTCATTTTGTAAATTGTTTCTTTTGCTTTGCAAAAAGTTTTTAGTTCAATGTAGTGCCTCTTGCTTGTTTATTTTTCCTTTTGTTGTTGTGCTTTTGGAATCATATCCCCCCAAAAAAATCTCAGAGACCCATGCTCAGGGGCTTTTTCTTGATTTTTTTTTAATTGTTGTTCAAGTACTGTTGTCTCTATTTTCCTCCTACCAATTCCCCCCATCACAGCCATCCCCACCTCCCTCCCTTGATCTTACGCACCCTTGGTTTTGTCCATGTGTCCTTTATAGTTGTTCCTGAAAACCCTCCTCCCTTTTTTTCCCATTATCCCCTCCCACCTCCCCTCTGGTTACTGTCAGTTTGTTCTTTATTTCAATGTCTCTGGTTATATTTTGCTCATTTGTTTGTTTTGTTGGTTAGGTTCCACTTAAAGGTGAGATCATGTGGTATTTATCTTTCACTGCCTGGCTTATTTCACTTAGCATAATGCTCTCCAGTTCTATCCATGCTGTCACAAAGGGTAGGAGCTCCTTCTTCCTTTCTGCTGCATAGTATTCCATTGTGTAAATATACCATAGCTTTTTGATCCACTCATTTGCTGATGGGCACTTAGGTTGCTTCCAGAACTTGGCTATTGTAAATCGTGCTGCTATGAACATTGGGATGCATAGTTTCTTTTGGATTGGTGTTTCAGGGTTCTTGGGATGTAATCCCAGCATTGGAATTTCTGAATCAAAAGGCAGTTCCATTTTTAGTTTTCTGAGGGAATTTCATACTGTTTTCCACAGTGGCTGCACCAGTCTGCCTTCCCACCAACAGTGCACTAGGGTTCCCTTTTCTCCACATCCTCTCCAATACTTGTTTGTTGATTTGTTACGATGTCCGTTCTCACCAGTGGGAAGTGGTATCTCCTTGTGATTTGAATTTGCATCTCTCTGGTGGCTAGTGATGCTGAGCATCTTTTCATATGTCTCTGGGCCCTCTGTATGTCCTCCTTGGAGAAGTGTCTGTTCAGGTCTTTTGCCCATTTTTTAATTGGGTTTTTTTTTTCTTCCTGGAGTGGAGTCATGTTTTCATTTATAAATTTTAAGGTTTCAGATCTTATATTTGTATTTAATACATTCCAAGTACATTTTTGTGATGGGCATTACATTTTTTAATGCCAATATCCAGTTTTCTCAATACCATTTATTGAAGATACTGTTCTTTCCCCACTGAGCATTCTTGGCTCTCTTGTCAAATATTATCTGACTCCATATATGTAGGTTTATTTCTGGGTCTCAGTTCTGTTCCATTGATGTATTTGTCTTTTTATGCCAGTAAAGTACTGTTTTAATTACTATAGCTTTGTAGTGCGGTTTGAAGTCAGGAAGTGTGGTGCCTTCAGCTTTGTTCTTTTTTTTTTCAGAATTTCTTTGCTATTCAGAGTCTTTGTTCCATACAAATTGTTATATTATTTGTTCTTTTTCTGTGAAAAATTACATTGCAATTTGGTAGAGATTGCATTGCATCTGTAGAGTGCTTTGGGTAGTGCAAACATTTTATCAGTATTAATTCTTCCAATCTATAAACATGGGATATCTTTCCATTTATTTGTGTCTTCTTTCATCTTATAGTTTTCAGCATACAGATCTTTCACTTCTTTGGTAAAATTATTTCTATATATTGTATTGTTTTGTAACTATCATGCAAAGATGAGCTGTATTGATCCCTGTCCTCAAAGTCTCTGCCAACAAGGCCCATGGCTCATGAATATATTTTTGTCTTATTATAGGTTGAAATATATTGTCATCTTTAGAAATTATTTGCATATTACATATTCTTAATGTTATGTAAAGTAATCAATGAACATTTACTTTAAAATAGTTCTTATCTCAAATACTGCAACCACTATTCTTTCTAAAATGGTAAAGTGACCTGGCAATGTATGTGAATTTTGAATGCATTTTACCACACTATATGTCACAAACAATGCAGGATTTCTTAAGATTAAACTTGAAATATTTCAATTCTATGTTCACAGAAGTTCTAAAAGCAAGAGGAAGGTGGGCTAGCACAAAGCATGAAGCCACCAAAAAGCCAGAACATTTGTTTTTATTTCACCTCTAAACCTGATGACAAATGATGACACCCATGTAAGGAAAATCCAGGGTTCATGCACAACCTGTGCCACTTACCTTGAAAAAGGCTTGTTACCATTTGAGTAACAGAGATGAGCATTATAATAGCAGGGGAAATCTCAACAGGGAAATACTCCATTTCTAAACTAAGTGCAAAATACATCTATTTCATGCTTAATTTACTATCTCAGGTGAATGTTTGTTTCCATAAATACTTTGGAGTCCTTTTATTTTCTGTTTATCCATTCTGAAATGTGAGCAATCTTTTTATATAGATAGCAAGCTTTCACGATGCTCACTTCATGAGGAAATACACTTTTTATTCCTGCCATAATCTTCTTCAGTTTAACCTGCAAAGAGAGAAAATCCAGGTAAGAAAAAAGATCATTCTTTGATCTGCAAGGCTGTCCAGTTTCTGATGAGGCAGGCCACTAAATCAGACACACTCACCCAGTCTGCTTACTGCAAACCAAACTCCTGAGTCTGAGACAGAATCAGCCTTGTTCTCTTTAACATTTGAGTAAAGCAAACGGCCAAATTAACACTCTAATTATGATTAAAGTCCTACACTTGGCAGAGTCCTACAGGGCTATTCCAGTTGGGTTCAATTTCTAAAATCGGTCATCTGGCAGACACCAGAGAGTGCTGTCCCTGTTTGGTTTCAGGACAGTGACTTCTGAAATGTGAGGGGACTACCTGATTTCAAGCACTTCTTGCAAGCACAAAGAAAGGAGGTGTCTGGTCAGAACCTTTACGTCCTCAGGTATGTTCCTGACTGTACTGTCTCTCACCCTTCTGCTGCACATGACAAGCAGCAGAGGGTTACAAAGTGTGTTAACAGAGGGTACCCCCACTCAAAATGTGGTAAGAATACCTGTAGAGCAAAAATAGGATCAACAAGCAGGTGATCAAGGGCCACAATGCAGGCCTCAGCATCAAATGGGAGACCCTACTTGCAGGCAGCATGGTGAAGCACCCCTGTGAGCAAGGACAGAGTGGGGCTCACTTAGCTGGGATGAACCTGTGGTGCTGAAAAGACGCTAATGTGACTTAATTCAGAATCCGACATCTGGTGGACACAGAGGCAACAGCAATGTCTGTGTGCAAACAAAAGGAAGAAAATGCAGGACAACTACACAGACAAATGCAAACACACACAACACACACATGCTACATATACCACACACACAGCACACAACTCACCACACACACACACCATACACATGCCACACACCATATACCACACACCACACATACACCACACATACATAATACACACACACCATGCACAATACAGTTGCGTGCTTGTGTGCCCACAGCACACACACTAAATTACTTGAAGTGAGCTTAGAAATGAAAGTCCTGCATGAAGAAAAGCAATACCATGGAAGTCCAAGCTCCACAGACTGACTAAGGGAAGCAGTAGTTCCAAAGATAGTGCTATCAATGACATCCAAAAGCTATAATTAAAACAAGCCAAGCAGAAGCAGATTTTTGTAAAGATCTCTTAAAAAAGTATTAAAAATAAAATTTCAATAGGATAAATACTGAAAACTAGAAAAATAATCATTCAAGAATTAAAAGATAGCACCAAAGTACTGACCCTAAATACTAAGATATAACGAGATGGAAAATATAAAAATTACCCTAAAAGAGATTAAAGATAAACTGAGAATCTGTAAGGTTCACCTAGATTAGAATTGGGTGAAATGGTGAGCAGGCAACATTTGAGATGACACAGGCTTAGAATCTCCCTCAAGTAGAAAGACATACGTTCACATGTGTGTTTGAGTTAATGCCAAAAGTGCACATTCAGTGCTCAATAGGGTACATTAAAAAAAAAATCTGTACCTAGTTCCAGCTGAAGAATACCCAGGGTACAAATAAACTTGTATAAGCTTCCAGGAGAGAAGAAAAAATTAATCCACAAAATACTGATAAGCTCTTAACTAAATGTTAAAATTAACTACCACCTAGAAAAATGAATCAAAAGGTTCAGTTCATCCATTAGAGGATCAAGTTCATGTAGTTAACACGCACCTCGGTGATGACATTTCCAAACACACAATTCCAAGCACACTGTCATGTTTCTAAGAACCCCACGCCACACTAAAGAAACCCTTTACGCGGCAAGAGGGCTTTGTGTTCGTTGCTTTGCTTTGTCCTGTTCTTTTCTGCAGTGTCATTTGCATCCACCGCATGGCATTTACACGCTGTTTCATGATTTATGTGGCACAGCGCTGTGCTTCTTCAGTGTAGAGCAATGATGTGATTTGTATCTGATCATGTTTTTTCAAGTAAACCCTTTAATAGTTCATTAAATGTTAAATAAGTATGTAAATGGTTTTAAAATTATTTTACAATATTCACAAACTGTCACTGGATTTTTATTTATGTTTAAATTATTTTAGTGATATTTGGGGAAATTGGTAGCAGGCATTTTAATTGGGTTGGGAACAACAAAACACATTATATTTTTTTAAATATAAAATAATGGACCATAATTTCCCATTTTCAGAAAATGCAGGAATAGTTTAGATTTGGGTAATAAGAGGTCCCTGTATTTTCAAACTAACCATTCTTGCCTTCACAGTAGAGTTTTCACTTACTGATATCAGATTTCATTGCACAACAATACAAGAAATTCATCTATAGAGAGCTCTGTGATGGACCCAGCATTGTAAGCAAGCTTCAGGGCCCCTCACAGCATGACCCCACCATGCCCATGTCTTGTCCACTGCTCTAGGCCAAGCCCCACCTGGTTCTTGGTCAGCGCCATTCCTCTCCACCACTAGAACCAGTCCACTCCAACTTCAGTTTCCAAAATCAGCCATGACTTGAGTAGGAGAGTGGTGAGTCCTACACATCTGGATTCAGGAACCAGCTTACTGCAACGGCCTATTCATCTCCAGGTGAGTCAAGACTCTGGGACACCCTCTTAGTATATCTAAAGAAAGGCCCCATGTGAACTCCCCAATTCCCATATTTTGCCTCCAAAATATTTTCCTAAACTTGTTGTGTCCACTTATAAGTCTGGACAAAATATTTGACTTGTCCAAACAGCTTTCTGTCTCCCCAGCCTCTGAACTTCAACCCACTCTGAATGGGCCAGCAGACAAACCTCCGAAAATCAGTAATCTACAAGGAAAGACGTTCCCTGATAAACCACACCATGATGCACTCACTCTCCCACACCCTGTTCTTTGTAGCTGTGTCGACTCCTCTCTTAAAACAAACAAACAAAACAAAAACAAAAACCTCCTTCTGGCCTGACTTGGGAGACACTAACAGATTTTAGGATTAGAATCTTCTCCCCACTGCACAGATTCCTCCCTCATCCCTTTACTGAAATAGTCCCTTTGCACAAAGACCCCTGTTTTCTAGGTCCAAATTTATTTTTATCTAGCACCATGAACCCAAATCTTTATAATGAAGGTCCTGGGCCTAAGCTTTTATTTTTGAAATTCCCCCCAGAAATGAAAGTCTTGACCTGAAACTCCCAGCTCCTCATCCAGTACATCTTCTGTTGACACGCAGGAGCCTCAACCTGTGACAGTCAGTCTGGGGCTCAGAGCCCTGCGATGCTTCCACTTGGGTTGCTCCCACAGTCGCAGTATACTGTTCATGCATTCAGTAAATACTCTTAAATCATGTTCCGGTACACATAGCCAGACAGGGTTTCCTCCCAGCTGTGTCCAGCTGTGGACATTTTTTGTTGCTTAATTGAGGCTTTTTCTCAAGTTCAGGCTCCTAGGGTCTTCTCAATCTCACTCAACCTCAGAATATGGAAGCAGCATTCATTGCACTATTTCCATTAATAATAATGAGAAATTACTGAGTGAGGGATTTTCACAAAACCCATGGATACCCAGACATTTCATGAGGTTTATAACATTAAAACAGATAGTAAACAACATAATTGTCCTTCCATAGGGCTGAGCAATGGGGGGAAAAGGTAGAACAATTGTAACTGAGCAACAGTAAATTTTTAAAAAATGGATTTTAAAATATAGTCTCTTTCTATGATGAACAATTATACAAAATTCAAACAAGCAATCTAAATCTTAATGAATCAATACATTTAGATTTCAAAAGAAAACATGCTGAGTTTAAACATTTGGCTTAAGTTGCTTTAAGGATTACAAATATTAAATTTCTAATAGATTGGCCCATCTCCCAGATACCAAACTATGAAGCAAGTAGAATATATTGACAACAATTTTTTTCTAACATAAATATTTTGTGAATAGCTTGAATTAAACTGTGATTAGCTCTATATCAGGGTGTTCTCTACTTTCTGCCATAACAAACATCTCTTAAATAATTTCTTCATGCTTGGAATCCATGCATAAACTCTGCTGAAATAATTTAATTTGGAAGCCTAAGGTCATCTCACAAGTAATTTGTACTCATGAGAAACTGACCTTTTTACTTGGAATTTTTTTCTGATAACTAACATCAACATGAGCTTGTGTGGGTAAATGATACTTCAACTTATCCAGAAATATTTCACCCACAGGAGTGCAGATGCATAAATAGAAAGAGTAGGGCACTCAGAAATAGCCCAATACAATCAAAACAACCTCTTCCCTTAGCTGGAAAAGTCTCTATTCAAATATTCAAACCCAGGCACTTTAGAAATACAGCTGTTCTGTACTAAGAAACGTCAGGTGAAATATCGAAGAGCACTTTCTGTTCTTCCATTGTCACTGAGGTCAGTGACACACTGTTCTCTACAAAAAAGAAATGTGTGGAGTGGAGAGAGCATAGGTGCAGTGTGAGACTTGGCTGGGTCAAGGTCTAACTCTCTTACTTTTAAGGTTTGTGAACATGGCTGAATCAACTAAAAACTGGTTTTCTCTGGTTCTCCTCCACCTGCCAAATGGTCAAGGTACCCTCTTTCTAATATAAGTGAGATAACACGTGCTAGAACATGTGGAAAGCTGAAAGCATGGCTTCATGAAAGTCACCATAATCAAAACCGTAGGGAACCCCCATGCTGGTTTTGATTCCAAGCCTCACATTTGATGTAACCAGTGCCACCAGGCCAGGTGCAGTCTCAGTTCAGAATGCAGTACCACGCTGTGGCACTGCCTTGTGCAACATGCAGGAGGGGTTATTTTGTATACTCAGAGTATGGTGTCATTAAAGACATGAAATATGGAAACCCAAAGAAAATCACTAATTCTTGTAACTAATGGAGGGTAATTGGAGCCAACCTTTATCTATCATGCAGCCTGAGGAAAAAGCATCCCAGCAAATCTCAGACCCATGAATGAAAATCCAATGTTTTACTGACATTTGGGACAAGTTTGCTGTTCATAATTATCACAGAAAAGCTTTGCTAACACAGAAATTGTAATCATCAGTGGAGCAATTGGCTGGTGCCTTGACAAACTCAAAAAGTACATGACATTGGCTTTAGGGCTGGCTGGGAAGAAATGAGATAACTGATATAGGAAGCTGAAAAGGTGATTATCTTTGCTATGTGGTGACAAAAACTTGGTCAAACTATTATCTCTGACAACTTAAAGGCAAGAAATTACCTGATGAACTGAAAAGGGCAAAGCGATTGTGAGGTGAATATGGTAGTAGGAGTTCATTGCTATTATTCTATTCGACAAGGTCCTACAGGAAAGATCCCATCTCAGAAAAGAACTGAGTTTCGAGCAGAAATAGATAAAATAGGTAGAATCAGAAATTTTCAGAGTTGGAAGACTTGAAAAATTAAACTGTGCGGATGCCTGTTTGCACTCAGCATGAGGCACAGCGTGCCTCTCTCCACTTCCAAGGCAGCTAGAAACAATGCTGCAAGACAGATGTTAGGACATCCCAGGGTCCCGACGTGTTCATAGTGCATGCACCAGAGATTCTACCGGGTCCCTAGTTCCAAGGTTGCTAGAAATGTTATTTTTCTATCTCCACATTCAGAGGTTTCTGACTGCAAGAAGGGAGAACAAAGAGCTGCTTTGCAGGAATTTACCAAGAACTAGCTCCACCTTGGTTCAGGTAGCACAGGCAGGAATGGAGGTGCCAAGGCAGATGCTCTCAGCAGCCCAGCCACTCTCAGGCTACAGGTCACTAACTTCATTCTTTGTCTGCCTGACAAAGGCTCCAGACATTTTTCCAGTGTTGGTCTTTTGTGTAAACATATGTAGTGTTTTGCTTCTCAATTGAAACTTATGGAGTTAAGAATTATGAAAATATACAAAGTATATAATATATGGTCACTGATGAAAAATATCTGATATGGGGTATTGATGTAGATAATGATACTTGAAGAATTAATGGAAGAGTTTTGATGTTAAGAATTTACAAACTAGTCATGGGATGTAAAATACACCATAGAAAACATAGTCTATAATATTTTAACAACTATATGGTGCCCGGTGGGGGCTAGACTCATTGGGGTGATCACTTTATAAATTATATAAATGTCTAACCAGTATGCTGTACACTTAAACCTAGTGTAAAGTAATATCAAATGTCAATTCTAAATGACAAATTAAAAACTTCTCAGTCCATTTTGAAGAAAAACATGACATTTAAAAGCCCATGGAGCCACCACACACTCATCAAAATGGCTAAAATCCAAAAAGCTGACCACACAAAGGGCTGACAAGGATGTGGAGCAACAGAAACTCTCATTCGTTTCTGGAGAAGATGCAAAATGGTGCAGCCACTTTGAAAGATAGCTTGGCAGTTTGTTACAAACTAAACACAGTATTATCATATAAACCAACAATTATAAACCTAAGTATTTACTCAACTATTGTGAAAACTTATGTGCACACAAAGGCTGAACAAAAATGTTTATAGCAGTTTCACTCATAATTTTCAATAATAGGTAAATAAACTATTGTATATCCAGACAATGACATATTAAGTGACAAAGAGAAATGAACTATCAAGACAAGAAAAAATATAAATGTATAAAAGACATATGGACAAAGCCAAACAGGGTAGGCTCAAGGGTTGAGGTGGGGATGGCTGGGGTGGGGGGAAATGGTGGGGGAAAATAGAGACAACTGTACTTGAAAAAAATATTAAAAAATATATAAATGAATCTTAAATGCATATGGCTGAATGAAAGGGTCAGCTTGAAAAGTCTGTATGATTCCAGTTATGTGACATTTTGTAAAGGTAAAACTCTCACAATACTAAAAGATTTGTGGTCCTGGGAGTTTGAGGGGAGAGAGGAATGAATAGGTGATACAGGGCAGTAGCTGGAGAGGTGAAACTATTCTGTACAATGTTGTAATGCTGGGTTTATGACTATATGTTTGTCAAAACCCCATAGAAATGTACAGCGCAGAGAGTGAATCTTATGTGTGCAACTTTAAAAATTTTTTAGGAGTTGGGAGAATCTCAAGAAGGAATGCAGCTGTGGAAAGAGAGTATAACCATAACACAAATGCAGCAAACACCTTCACTAAAGAGGCTGAGGGCGATGGGTACAGACTGTAACTTTGAAGAGGAGTAGAATTTCTAAGATGGAAGGAAAAAAACACTGTCCTAAAGAACTGCACTCTAGTCGATAAAGTGGGTGCCACACGGGTATAGGTTAACAATTCTGATAACACTATACATATACACTACAGTGGGACAGGTAAGGAAAGGGGCTGTGGGTGGTGGAAACCAGACGTCCCACTGTTGGGATGAGAGTTTAAAGATAAGCAGAAGGAGTGATCATGTGGAAAGAGTTACGGTTGGAGCCATCAATATAAACTCATATTTAGCTTCATACAGCTACATGACTACATATAGAAATATTTGTAGATATGTGTGTATGCATGTTAGTATGCAAACTTATATGTCTGATCTGTCGTCTGAGAGGACGTAGAAACAAAGACACTCCAGTAACAACTCCAGTACCATCATGCACTTGCCTTTTGGTTTCTAACAGTATTCTCCGATGAAAGGAACAAGGGCTGCTCGGAGAAATGGCTGATTCTAAGGCTGAGAAGAAAATATACAAGATGCAGCTGGAGCTCCTGAGAGTGCCATATGCTCTCAGGACTTAAAGCATATCAGTGTGTGAGCATATGAAGTGTTCAAACACACGTGCATATGCTCTCTCACACACACATGAATGGGAGCTTGTCAAATACAGGTTTTAACTTAAAAAACTCCCAATGCCCAAAGCTACAAAAATTTGAGCAAAAAAAGTATATTAGTATTGGTTATAGAATAAATATCCATGAGTCCATAGTGACATAAAGAATTGAATAAATAAACTAAGGGAAAAGAAGATATAAATCTCCTATGCAAAATAATTCCAAATAATTAATATAGATACACTGCTCTCATGGAGGGAGAGCATAGGTCTCCACTCCTTAGGGATAAACTGTGTACAGTGACTTCCTTCCAAAGAGTAGAGTTATAGAAAGGAAAAAGAGGGCCTGCAAGGTAGAGAAACCTGAAAAACATACCTCAGCCTGGTGTCAAGGTCAACAACATCAATAGTGATAAGTCATGTGGATAGCGTGTAACCTTAACATGATGTGATGAGAATGGCGCTTTACCTCTGTGGTGTCTCTCCCAGGAAGACATAACCCATGCTAACCATGAGAGAACATCAGACAAGTCCCATTTATGGGACAAGCTGCAAATTACCTGAATAGTACTCTTCAAAACTCCCAAGGTCATCAAAAGCAAGAAAAGTCTGAAGCTGTCACAGCCAAGAAGAGCCTAAAGAGACATGACAAGTAAATGTGACATGATATTGTGGGTGTGATCCTGGGACAGAAAAAGAAGTTAGGAAACAGGAAAAAATATGGACTTTAGTTAATAATCGCACATCAATATTGGTTTATTAATTACAACAAAGGTATCATACTAATATAAGATGTGAATAATAAGAGAAACTGGATATAGGATATAGGGAACTCTGTTATTATATTCAGAATGTTTCTGTAAATCTAAGTCTTTCTAAAATAGAAAGTTAACTTAAAAATGAAGCATTCTTGAAATTAGCATCTTGTTTTGCTGACATATACAAGGTCATAGTAAAGTGATGGAAGCAAAGCAAATGTTTACGATTTTTCTAGGGAGGCTGAATTTAGTGAAATGCTTAGTAAAAAGGCTGTAGTACTGTTAGCATTTCACAGCAAAAGACTCACAATCAGGGAACTCAATGGACATCATGCCAATCTCTCCAGAGGAGGGAGGAAGAAGAGAAGCCCCAAATATGTCAGGGAAAATGATTACAAGAAATTTTAAGTAGAAAAATGATTGAGCCTGACTATGACTTGCACAGAAGCATCATGTTAAAGATACTATTCCAAACACAGACATGTTCTCAGGGGCTGTACAATCACAAGCAAAGGGCATGGAAACACATGTTGTTATGGGTTGAATTGTGTTCCCCATAAAGGTGTTGAAGTTCTAATCCCCAGAAACTGAGAATGATCTTACTTTGAAATAGAGTTTTTTTACTTGTGATTAAGTTGAGGCCATTATGGTGGGCCCTAATACAATATGGCTAATATCCATATAAAAGGGGGAAATGCGGACATAGAGACAGACACACAGACAGGGAGAGTGCCCTGTGAAAATTGGAGTGATGTTGCCCCAAGTCAAGGAGTAGTAAGTGTTTCTTGCAGACCCCAAAAGCTAGGATCAAGGCATGGATCAGATTCTCCCTCACAATCCTCAAAAGGAACTCCTAATTTCAGACTTCTGGGCTACAGAATGGTGAAACAATGAATTCGTGTTGATTAAGCCACTCAGCTTTTGGTACTTTATTACAGCTGCCCTAGCAACACCCCCTCCCCCCCCCACACACACCTTTCCCTCCTTCTCTCTCTCCCTCTTCCTTCCTTTCTTCCTCCCTTCCTCCCTTCCTTTCTTCCTCTTCCTCTTTCTTTCTTTCTTTCTTTCTTTCTTTCTTTCTTTCTTTCTTTCTTTCTTTCTTTCTTTCTTTCTTTCTTTTTTCCTTCTTTCTTCTTTCTTTCACATTTCTTTGCCTGTTCTTCAGCCCATGCTTCACAACCATTCACTTCTGGGGTCATGCATATGAAGAAGAGAGACCACCTACCATTTCTGTAAGTTCAGAGTTGGGCTTGCCACCCCTCACCTGCTTACACTTGTCCATGCCTGCCTTTCACCAAATAGCACTAGTGACTAGACATTCTGCTTTAACCCTTTCACCACTAAATCTTACTCAAGCAATGGTTTTATTCATTAAGAAACTTCATTTTAATATTGCCTTGTTTATAAATGGTATTTTGCAAACTCTTTTTGCATTAATTACATATGTTTGACATATATATTTATTAACATAATGATTTATTCATGTTACACTTGTGTTCATTTCAGTGTAGAACAAAAATATAATTTGCATCATCTAAGTCTGTACGGTATCATTGCATGCTATAAACAAATGCACACTCTGAATTCACTAAGTGCTAAAACACTAGGTAACTGTTATTTTAAATTATTTGTATTGTAGAGGTATTAGTGCAGAATTATTAAAAATGTGTTCAGCATGTTCACGTAGAGTGGTGATCATTTGGGTTACCCTGTGACACATTATTGTTGTCCCCTAAGGCTAAACTGCTCACCCACCCTGGAGCCAACAAGTCCACTATTACTCAAAGAATCTGTGCCAAGTAGGGATGTCAAATGCATGCTGAGATACACCCCAAGGAAACAGTCACAGAGCAGACCTTAGGTTTCTGGAACAAAACTTCAATTAAACATTCTGCTGTTCAGACATTTTCCAGCTTGCTAGTAAAACCTCACAGTCAAAAAGCCATAGGATTGGGTGTGAGCAGCCACTAGTCCACCATCAACTGGAAAAGGCATGTTAGACATGGGGCTTAATGGAACCCTGACAGCACAAGTAAATTGTATGATCCTTTGGCACAGAGACTCATGCAAGTTACTCCTTCTATTACCTTGTCTCCTGAGACCCCTCACAGTTTCCTATGATTGGCTGACTAAAGAACAAAAATAATAATCAAACCTGGTATATACATATTTTTTTTACAATATAATGGCCCTGATCAGTGGTTAACAGCTGCAACATTATAGCTTTACATAAAGATGTCCATAGAAGACCAGGGTTAAAGTAAATTCTCCCTGTGGCCAGAACATTAAGCAAAACAATGTACTGTGCACTTTTTCTAGACTGAAACACAGCACAACAGGGCTCCACACTGGCTTACAAGCTGCGGTCTTTGGGTTGGCTGGGTGTGTCACAGTCCCTGGGCGGTGGAGGAATGGTTGGGAAAAGAAAAACGACAAGGTTTGAGTCTGCAAAAAAGATTATTTACCTCCAAGATTATTTATCTCCAAGGGTGGTAACATAAAAAGAGACTTTTAGTCTGTTATGTTAGACTCTAAATTTCTAAAGAAAATAAAACTATTCCTGAAGAAAAGGGTCCCTAATGCAGCTAAATGGTCTCAAGCTTTCAGAAAGCCAAGTGGAAGCATTTTCCTAGGGTCCCCAAAGAACTGGATGCCAAGGTCAGGGCTCCGGGACCCAGTCTGCAAGGGCACCTCTCAGTCTACATTGTACCTCATGGTGCTGTTCTGTGAGTTAAATAAGACTTTGAGAGCTGAGAGTCTACTACCGAGTGATATATCATTGAAGGAAATGCAAGCCTGAGCAACCATCTTACAAGTATGTTCTGAAATGAGGACTGTTTTTTTAAAAAGTAGATTCATTCAAATACAGCCAGTCCCTTTCTCCTTTAATTGGTGAAATTGTTCCTGAAGATGGAATAGCATGTGACATACCCACTCCTGAAGACCGAACAGAAATCAAAGTTATGGGTAATGACAGAATTATACAGGTAAATTGCAGCAGCCAACCTCTGGAGGTCAAGTGCAATTTTGCTGTCTGTCTTCAAAATGATGGGTAGTTCTATCAGCAAAACCAAACACTGTTCCCCTCTCAGAAAAATACAATGTTCTGTAAACATTAATTCATATCAGTAATTCTTTTTTAAATAAATTTTTGTTTTCTTTTTTAATTAAATATCTTTTTATTGTTGTTCAATTATAGTTGTCTGCATTTTCTCTCCACCCTAGCCAAACCTACCTCCCTCCCCCGCCCCCACCCCCCCTCTAGGTTTCTTAAGGACGGGAAAAATAGAACACTGGGAGTTGCAGGTGTGGATTTCTCAGTGCCTGACATTCATAGCCTCGGACCCACAAGAATTGCATGAGTTATATGAGGAAGCTTACACAAGGCAACTAACTCAGGACACAAGCACGGTTTACGGCCAGTCTCAGCCACTTGTCTGGCTGGCCCTTGCTTTTGCAAGTCATGATTTAGGAGTGTTGGCAACCAGAGTTAGCTCGTATGACACACAAATTCCTATTCTTTATATTATTAGATCTCTGGAATAAACAAGGTGGGTAGATTTATAGTGATGGATGGCATGTTATCTCATAACTCAAATGCTATCCTCTGCTGGCAAATATGCCATCTTAATGATGCATGGTCATGTTTATTTTCTGCACACTTGATTATATTTAAAATGTACTCTCTTTTCAGTATTAGATAGAATCCTCAAACTAACAACATTTTAAAATGATTAGAGATATTTAACACATCACCCTGTTGCTCAGAATGGTGACATATTCTGTGAAGATCACAGAACTGGGGGCAATATCGACCTCCTAGTTTATGAAGATTCTAACAATTCAATTTTTTTTAACTGGGAAGCACCTACATTTAAGTTTTCATACACACACATTCCACAAATTAAAAATAATAACCTTTCCTCAACTACTGAGATTCAATGATTATTGTAGTCTATGTCCATTAAATTACTGAAAACAGAGATCGCCACTAAAATTGAACTAAAATAAAGATATAGAACACTTCATTATGGATAGGACCAAAGAACAATTAATTTTCTTCTTGGCTGAATACATGTCCATTTTCTCTCTCTCACACCAACCATTAAAAAATAGCTTATTTTATTCATAATTGGCAATACTAGGGAAAAAGCCAAGATATATTTTATTGGGTTAATGGATAAACAAACTGTGGTACACTCAGGCAATTGAATATTATTTGGCAATGAAAATAATGAACTATCAAGTCTATAAAAGACATGGAGAAAACTTAATGCATATTACTGAAAGAAGCCAATCTGTAAAAGTTAAATGCTATTTGATTCCAAGTATAGGACATCCTGGAAAATGCAAAAATATGGAGACACTAAAACATCAGTGGTTGCCAGAGTTTCAGGGTGAGGGGCCAAGGAGGGAGGGACGGAGCACAGAGGATTTTTAAGGTTGTGAAACTGTTCTGTGTGATACTTCAGTGGTGTATTTGCGTCATTATACATTTGTCAAAACCTATGGAATATACAACTTCAATAGTGGAGCCTGATGTTAACTGTGGACTTCAGTTACTCATAGTGTGTTAATATTGGCTCATCAGTTTTAACAAATATACTGCCACAAAACAAGATGTAATAGTAGGGGAAAATTGTGTGCTGGGGAGAAGAGTGTAGGGGAACTCTCTTTAATGTCTGCTCAATTGTTTTGTAAACATAAAATGGTTCTAAGTAGAAGTCTCCTACTTATTTTTAAAGAAAACTTACAAAATTGGAGCTATAGGATTGATGCACAAAGTGGGTCAGGGTGGCGATAAACTCTTCACAGTAACCACATGAGTGAAAGCCAAGACAAAGAATGAAATCAAACACCCATAACATGAGTATCAAAATTCTGTGGGCTCTGGGTGGAGACTACAGTGTTTGACTGTGAACAGTCACAGGAAACAAGTGTCTGCACCTGCAAAGATATTTGTGAAACATCTGAGGTATTTCAAGGGGATGCCCCAAACACTTGGAGAGAGAACTTTTCCTGGACCTGGAGACTCTTCATCATCAGGTTGGAGCAAAGCAGGTGAAATCCAATTGTCTAAGGCAAGGCCATAGGTCCCCGAGGCTGTCGAGATCATGGGAACACTGTTCATCCATTCATATGACAATCATAAGTATTTATTAGAACTTAAAGCCCATAGTTTTCAAATGCCATCTACATCCATAGTGACTATGTGGATGGGGTTCAGGTTGAAAGGTGCCAGGACATTTCCAGGGACACAGGAAGACCATGGGCAGCAAGAGGGAGTTGAATAAGGACACCCAAAATAAGGAGGGACCCCAAATGTGCAAAGAGGGGATGGTACCACGTTCCTATGGGGTTAAAATCTCTCCTGATGCATCTCCTTATAGTACTTTCTGAAGCTTTCCTTGGTTAACTCTGAGAATAATCGCTTTCTGTGCCCAAAATACACTAGGTTTCTGTGAAGTAAATTACCTTATTGTCACATGCCAGACAATGGATAAAGACAGTAGGAACATATGCACCAGCAGGGTGAATATGCAGGAAATGGGGAGCTCGTGGCAGACATTCAATAAGGTCTGAGTCCCACTGGGTCTTAAAATTTGTAACAATTTAGCAATTTGGAGAACTGTCACTGAAAAAGAGAGAAAAATGTTTTTGAGATTTCCAGCTACTGCCACAAAATACAAGACAGGACACTAACGATGTTATATTGTTATCCAATATCATGTCTTTGAAGAAAATATCAGTTAGTTTGGGAAATAATAAAAGAAGACAAGAAAATAGATAAGCTATTAATTCCTGACCCAAGTGGAATGATCAGTTGGGTGATCAGTTAGCTGTAGCCACACTCTGTTTACCCAAAAGCTCAATTTTCAGCAACTTCAATTTTGCATTAGCAAGTAACCGTGACTTTAAACTGTAAGAACCACCAGAGATTGGAAAATTGTGCATGAGATATATAGTCCTTCTCTATGTTTTTCTTTATTGTCTACATGCAGTCGTTATATATACATATATATCACATGTACAATGCTTTCCTGTGGCCTGCTGATGTGTGTGTGCTGTGTAACACATTAAACACAAACTTAGCAATTTAAGGACACAATTTTATCATATGGTTCTGGAGGTCAGAAGTCTACATGGGGCTCACTGAGCTTAGATCAAGGTGGCAGCAGGCTGTGTTGCTTCCTGCAGGATCTAAGGAGGAATCTGAGTCTTGCTTATCTGGGTAGTTAGCAGAATTCAATGCCTTGAAATAGGATTGAAGCCCTTTTTTCCTCTCTGGCTGTGAGCTGAAGGCTGTTTCCAGCCTCTAGGGGCCATCTGCCATCCTTGGCTCCTGGCCTCCTTCCTCCATCTTCACAGCCAGCAATGGTGGGCTGAGCCCCTCTAGTGCTTTAAGACTCTCCTATCTCTCCTCCTGCTGGTACTCCTGATGATTTTTGTGCCTCCCTCTTCCACTTCCAAGAACACACATAATTGTATTGAGCCCACCCAGACAACCCAGAATAATCTCCCTATTTTAAGATCTGCAAACTTAATTCTCTCTACAAAGTCTTTCTGTTACATAACATATTTGTAAATTCCAGCATTAGGGTGCACACATCCGGAGGCATTATTAATCCAGACACATCTTTCAAATGAAAGTAGCATTGCTGTGGTCCATTTATGTCAAAATTCACACACCTGTCCTTGCACAGTCTTTGGGTTCTAGCTCATCTTTCAGGCCTTTCTTTTCTGCTCACAAGAAGCACTTATTCCCAGGATAACAGCAAAGATGAAGTGCTCTAACTCTGGCTAATATCCCTGCCCTTAGTGATAGCTGCATAGAATCCAAATAGCCCCTTTCTCCTTTAGATTTTTCACAAGCTAAAGGCAACCCCAAGCCCAACCTGACATTCTCCTAACCTCCCTACCTATGGTCTCTTCATGGTTGGGGGCAGAAAATTGTTGACTTGTCAGAATCTTTGGCTTTCTGTGGAAGGGGCTTCTGCCTATGGACACAGAACATAGAAGGAAGCTTCATTGACCTGAAAGGATCACAAGTCTCCATTGCCCAATTGCTGATTACTTATTTATAAAATTCTTCATGGACATGTCAATGGAAAGAGCCATTTACACTATGAAGGAAGAGCCTTTGGTTTGTAAGGTCCTCAGTGCATTTTTCATAACCAGTTACAGTTGTTTAAGAGCAATTCCACTGACCCAAGGGCGTGGAGGAGAAGGTAAATTGCTCATGTTCTGAAATGAATTGCAAATATGGTACAAGGGAGAGAACAAGGATAAAATCTTAGATTGCTTATGTGCTTGGAGTTTACATGTTTATATAACCTAAACAAATCAAGGCCTTATCTTCTAACCTAAAAGGGAGATAGATAAAGTCTTCCCTACTTTACCCAGTAAACTGATTGGAATCAGGGGTTAAAAACAAGGCTGGAAAAATCTTGAGACCCATTAGAAAAGGAATGAGGAGTCTTTAATAAGGAGAAACACCAAAAACCAAAATCACGGGGTTCAGGAGACACCTGAAAATAGAAAGTTCTATTAAGGAAAGGGTATTTTAGATGTCACTCTTAAAAAGCTGCAAGTTCAAGATCCCTTTCTCCAAGGAAGAGCCCCCTGAACTGGGCAACTGGACAAAGTTTTGGAGCTGCAACCCAGCACCACGTCCCACATCACATTTCTCCCCACATGCCCATATCATAGTATGGGCATAAGCTTCTTATCTTGGGAAACACACTTTTCCCCATCACACACACTCCTGAGTCTCCCTGAGATGAAGAAGATCAAGGGGCATGTCAGTGGTGGTCTATTCTTGCCAAAAATGCAGAACCTCAATCTAACCATGAGGAAACATCAGGCAAATCCAAACTGAGGGAATTCTATGAAGTGCCTGACCAGCAAGGCCACACAAGATATGGAATGGTAGGTATTTCGTGCAAAGCAGCCTTGTGAATGCCTCACAGGGCAGGCATTTGGGATGCTGATGCCTCTGCTATTACTACTGTTGTTTTTATCACAAGGATCTTGCCTTACAGGAGCTGATGGGCCACTTTGGGAGAGTTATTGATATAAAAGCCTGTTAGATTGCATGTTGCAGATATAAGTACTATGTAGGTCAAAGATGAGGAAGGAGAAGTGGCATTCGGCTGTTAGATTAGAAATGTGGGTTTGACATTGTTGGATGTACAGAGGCTTTTTGAAGGAAGGGGTGGGCCAAATCTGAGCTTGGCCAGAAAATGAATAGTAATGAGTTTGATACTATTCATTTTCTGGAAAAAAATGAATTGTCACTTTTCTGGAAAAAAATGAATTGACAGTCAATACTGTCAGTATTGTCATTCTGTTAGGGAATGTTTGTCATACTTATCTAGCTTATAATTTTGTTTAATTTTTGAAAGAGTATAAAAGGACATACTACACTTAAAAATAAGAATGAGGGGATCTTTTATTGATCTGCATTTTTTTTATTTCCATCACATGGTAATAAACTTGGCCTATCCATCATGAAGATTCAATAAGGAAACATAGAGAATCATGCTTAGAAATGCTATACATACAAGTTAATTTAAATATAAAGTTGGATAAAGGGTAACGTTGAAACACTAGTCAAGATTAACACAGACCTTCCCTATGGCAAGCCCCCTGGCCCAGATGTCTGTGACATTGACTTACACATACTTTGATCATAAGGTTTCTTTCCATGAGAAAGCTTTGACAATAATTAGGTAAGTTGCAAATAAGTTAAAATTTCATAATAAAAAATTAAAATATTTTTTCTAAAGGCTATAAAACCAAGCAGAGTCTGCTGAAATGCAGCATCTATTTTGCACTGGCTGCAATATACTTATTTATCTTCTTATTGGGTAATACCCAAATCCAGAACAAGTTATCTGGAAATCTAGAACCTAACTCATTTTGGGATCATGTGGTAGGTATTCAAAACTGTCTGATTTCTTTGATTCTAATACTTTCAAATGTTATCACTTCCAGCAGGTACCTAAATCATCCTCTATTGCATGTTTAGATGAAAAGCCAACTGGCAAATGAAAATGTTCATATGAAAACCCAACAGGCAGAATTGCAGAAAATAATTCCTCTTCAGTCTTTGTGAAATAAGCATGCTAAATTCAACTGAGTTTCTCAGCAACACAATTACTTAGCCAGATTGTTCTTCCACTTATTATTTTCTTGGGAATATATATTTATGTTTATTATCTTTACTCTTGAATTTTCTTACTCTTTTAATCCTTTACAAAAATGTTCAAATATAAGTAAGCCTTCAAAAGTTATTAGTTGTGCCATTTTTGGGAATGTGTGTATAGAAATTCTGGTCCAAGTTGATGTGTTCTTCACTTTCAATCTAGATGGAATATTTGAGCTCAACCAGATAACTAACAAATTAAGACATAATCTCTTTTGACTTGAAGTGAGTAATACCCACTCATAATTGTCCTGTCTTTCTCGGCCTTCCCACTCTCAGCCCAACAGGGCCTCAAAGACGTCTTCATGTGACTACCTCCATAGACATCTGAGAAAAGGTGTTTGCATCAAGAGCCTCATTCTCTATATTCGTGACGAGAATCTTGGAGACCTACATCAATAAGAAATGTATTGTCTGGTGCCTTGACAACCTGAAACACTTCGAAAACGAATCCCATTGTTTTGTCTACTGTAGGTAGTCAACATGACTCAGAAAACCCAGGCAACTGGGAGAAACAGAGACTCTCAGAGTGAGTCCCATCTGAAACAAAATGAAAGGAACAAAAGTGAGAATAAAGTTCATTTCTCTAGAATAAAACTTACTCCGCTAAATCTCACTTAATACAAAGAGAGTGACATAAAAATAGAATCCATTCTAAGAGCAAGAGCCTACAGAAAGGAAACTCCCAAGTGTTCACCTGGTTCTTTCTTTGCATTTCCTTTCCATGCAAGAGTGTTTTTCAGAAATCAAAACAGCAAAAGCAAAACATTCCACCTAAACACAAAAAGAAACTATTTTTTAAAGTAGTCAGAAAAAGTTTTGTTTTCCTCTTTATTCCAAAGAATAAAAAGCCTTTTGGAGGCATTTCACTCCCAATTTTACATCACAGAGGAGCATGTGAGCTGCAGTGACAGTCCCTGAGTGGGTGGAGACTGAACTGGTCTGATGGAGTGGCCAGTGTGGGTGACACATGGTCCGGGCTGTGCATCCTCTATAACCTTCCCTCTGGAGTCAAGACAACTAAGAGCCAGGAATGGTCCAAGGAGCAAGACACAGAGGATGTAGCTCAGTCTGCAGAACAGCTTGGAGGAAAATCATGCCATCCACTTCTTGGGAGTCTAAAGCCCCTTAAGGCCCACCTCGAGGCATCATCCTGAAGGTGGTGGGGACACAGTTGGCTTCACAGATGTGGGACCCATGTGGTCACACAAACTTGTACTCAGAAGGGCCTTGCACCTGGTTTATGCTCTGCTGTGGTCATCTTGAAATTCATATTATGAACAAGGGCCACGCATTTTCATTAAAAAGTATTTAGAAGGCAGGAGAGCAAAAATGAAAAAGTGGGATTCAACTCCTGACTTCAACCAGCTCTCTCATCAGGAACAACTGGCATAATTTTCTAAGCCCTGTTTTGTGTTTTTAAGTCAGTGATCACAATATTACAACACAGCACATAGTGGGTACCTGATGGGAGCTGTCACACTGACGGGCCCAGTTATTCTCTGTTGACTTGAAATAAATACCATGAATGTGGAGGGGGGACGTTTGTACAGATCAGGAGTTTCACCATAGTCTTTATCTATCATCTCCACATGTCTGGACTCTGCCTCGAGACTGCTTTTCTTCTCTCTGAACATACATTCCACATCATTTAATCTAAAATATTCTAATTGATTTTTCACATTTAAATGATTCTTTGAAGAATAAAATAATTAAAAGCACTATACTTTTTTTAATTAAAAAAGAGGAATCAGTGGAAGCACTGAGTTGACGCGTTCTTTCAGTAGATGCCTATAATTTCTTTCCTATGCCTCAGCCTTGGGAACAGTGCTAAGAGCCACAAAGACACCTGATTTGTAATGCAGGACAGAGGCGCTGACTAGGGCCATGGCTTTTCACCTTTCACTGGCCATGAGTCCTATGTGAAGAATATTTGGTAGATTTCAATGTAGTGTACACATGGACACACACAACACTAAACAAAAGTGTTATGCATCATACAACAATTCACATGTTGAAGCCCTAATTCCCAGCTCCTCAAAATATGACTAAATTTTGATACAGGACATTTGAAAAGGTGGGTAAGTTCAAATGAAGATGCTAGTGCGGGGCCCTAAATCAACCTGACTGGCATCTTTACAAGAATAGATTAGAATACAGACATGTGCAGAAGGAAGACCATGTGAGGACACAGGGAGAAGATGGTCATCTACAGCCAAGGACAGAGGCCTCAGAAAAAACAATCCTGCTGGCACTTTGATCATGGACTTTCAGCTTCCAGAACTGTGAGAGGATAAGTCAATAAAAGTCTGTCGTTTAAGTCACCAGTCTGTGCTACTTTGTCATGGCAGCCCTAGCCAACTAAGACAAGGCCCTTCAGTAACAGATGGCTGATTGAACATGCAGCCATCTCCCTCCCTCCCAACATCGTCTTATATATTATAGGTTAAAATGCATAAACTATGGGAAAACAAGAGGGTGGGAAGAAAGAGCCACATTATTTCAGAAGCTGTAAGCAGATTAATGAATGAAACTGCCACAATAACCCAGAAAAAGTGAAACCTAAGCTGGTATTATTGGTCCATGAGCACTCTAACAAGTCTATGAGTGCTCTGTGCCAGAGATCCCAGATCAGCTCAGAAATTGAGGAACTATAGATGGTCATTCCCCTAAACATGGATGGAGGGCAGGGAGGAAAAAGGACATTTGTTAAATATGACGATGAAGCAGAGAGACTCCCGGATGCCCAACCTAGGCCATACCTGTGCACTCCTTTCTGCCTCTTCCCCCTTGGCACTCACTGGGACCTCTGTCCTGAGGGGCTGCAGGCACAGTGAGCAGAGAGGTGAAACAGGTGATCCAGTGTTGACCATCTACCGGATGGTGGGGGAGGAAGAAATGAGGAGGAAAAAAATACAATGCAGAAAGCAGGAAACTTTTTCAAAAATGCAAAATTAATATTCTCAGAAATAAAGAGAAAGTTGGTGTCAATTGAAACAAGTAGCAACATAACATCCCATAGTATAAAAGTTAAGATTATTAAGTAAATCCTAGCTATGAATGGATTTTCAGAATATTTTCCAGGTTTTGTGTTGATACTCTAAAAATGTTTCAAAAGTATTTTTGTACAAATATTCTGATGTCCCAGTGCCCTTTATTGTAATGGTAAGGGTTTTTGAATAATGGAGTTCCATGGTAGGTAACATTTGGGGATATACCAGTATTTCAAAATGCTATGGCAATTCTCATCTCCACCACCAGTAGCTGCTAACTGTTAGGGTGGGAGGGGGATATCCCCCTGGCAACCTAAGCCCGCCCCTTATCCTTTCAAAGATGTCAGAATATCAGGATGGGTGGGGATATCCGACTGACAGCTGGAGCCTGAGGAGAACCACCAATGATGGATCGCGGCTTTGTTCTAGGAGACCAATCCCTAGCCCTTCAGAGGAGCCAATCAGAATTTTGGTGTATAACCCCCCCTCCCCCCGCCCCCACCACCATATTCACTGCTTGTGGCAACTTCTCGGGCTGGCCCTGCGCCCCTGGCCACAGAATTTCATCCAGGAATGCAAACCCCAATAAAGCTCTGTACTGCCTATTTTTGTGGCTGATTGGCTTTATTCTCGGTGGAGCCTAAGAATACCTTTCACTAACCTTGCTCCTCTCTCTCCTCATTCAGACTGGAAGTAACGGCGTTTGTATGTTTTGTTAATCTGTTGCATGGGGAATATTAAGTTATTGTTAAACTTTCCTTTTCCTTGAATGACAATGATTTCTGCTTATTTGCATTTCCTCCTTTGTGAATTGCTTGTCCACATCCATTGTCCATTTCTCACTGATCTGGCATTCTTTTTCTTGTAGATTTATAAGACCACGTTTACTGGCTCCCATGAGTCTACGTCATCCAGACAGGATGATAGTCAAAGCGTCTGAGAGACTGAGGTTGTATGTGTGAGGGGTGGGTGATAGTAGAGCTCAGGGAGGTGATGGTCCAGCTTTGGAGCTGAGTGCTGTGTCATGTGGGGTTTCGAGCACCAGTAGTATTATCTATCTCACCTCTCAGAGAACCATTCTGGTGCAGTGTGGAGAGTGAACGGACGAGACAAAGGGAGAAACAGAGAAAGACCAGTGAGAACTCTGTTCAAATGTTCTCCTAAATCATCATGTTGATGTTGCTTTGTTTATATTTTCTTCACAAGCCCTGTGCAATTAAGTCCTTGTGTTTCTGTGCTTTGTGGAATAAATTATGCACAGGAGAGGTGACCTATCCACCCTCTACTGTGACTCCATCTCATCAAGATCTTCCAGGCCCCAAACAGATTAACCTTGTCAGGGCCATCGATGACCTCTGCTCTGCTAAGCCTGTCCACCAGTGTTTGCCTGGCCTTATGCCCTCTATCCTTGCTTCTCTCCCTTAAACGTATCCATTCCCACTTGCCTTGCCACCCATCCACCTGTCCATGCTGACCTTGCCTCACTTAAGCCTTAGCAGCATTTGATGTATAGGTTGTCCCTCTGCCTGCAAATACTTTAGTTTCTTGGATTCCAGGAGGTTACAGTCCCTGAATTATTTTACCACTATAGGAGGAAATTGATTTTGATGTTCTTTCTATTTGGCACCTGACTTTGGGCTTCTTGAGTGGAATTTAATGAAAGGTAGAAACAGAAATGGTCATAGAGTTAGGAAGATGTAGGCCTACATTCCCCTTGGATATCACAGTGGTTCATTTTCTTTGTGACCACCCGAACCCAAACCAAGGGGTCTCCTGAGAGAAGCAAGGACCAGTTTTGATGTGGCAACAAGTATCCTGGTTGTTCCCAGCCTTGGTGGAGATCAGTGTCTTCAATGGGGAGTGACAACAAAAGTGTTTCTGCTTTATTTTTTCAGAAGCATTTAGAGTAGAGTGATACTTCTGGGACCATGTAGAGCACATGGTTTTTTAGAACTAAAAACAAAGACTCTTAGAGTTATGGAAATTTTATATGCAAATATTAGCATAGGTAAGAACATGCCATCTTGGTTTTGATGAGTAAATCTTGTCCATTCAGTGCTACTGCTCTGGAAGTGTTATAAATGGACAGAGAAAAGAAAGCAGAGCAGACTGTGTGCTATGCACATGGTGTCATTCCCTAGCATTAGTTACCTTCTTATTATTGGTTAACTGGATATGCTCTGGTTCTTTATGATTGAGATATACCCATGTGTGGGTGTGTACTCTCGAAAGTCTATTTAACAGAGATCTATCTTCACTTTGGGAGCCATAACAGAGGACTGTTATTGGATCTTGGAAAAGCAAAGACAATTTTTTAAAGGGTCACTTAAAGCCATAAAGTGGCTTGCCAGAACAATATTGCTGGTGCTTTGTATGGATCGTTTGGCTCATCTTTATGAGCTGCAGGCCCTGGATCTCACTGAAAGACTCATGCGGATTTGAAACCCCAGGAAGGAGGGTACATAAAGCTTATCGCACTGAATCCACCTTGATACAACCCTGGTTCAGGTCCAGATCCTAATCTTGGCTCTCCAGACGTTTGGTCTCATTGTGCATCAATCTGATATTAAACAAGGATCACAAATTCCAATTTGCTGTGGCTATGTATTATTCATAATTTCTTTTGTCCAAATGATGTCGTTTGATTCTAAACTAAATTTTGGAAGAATGTAGAGTTGATCTTAAGGATAAATCAGTACCACAAATGTAAGACTGTGAACATTTAATTCTAAAATGTCACAGGACAATGTGCTATTCCATCACTGTACCTTAATGCCTACTAGTCCCTGGTAAACCAAGGCATGGTACCAACTAAATCTCAGAGAATCAGTGAACAGTGTGACTGTCATCTGGCCTGCCTTTGAATCTATATGCTTTTCCTCCTAAATTGCATTTTTTCTCCCCATCATTACATTCCTCCTTCCTGGAATCTTCTCTGACTTATACTTTATATAAGTGAATTAATGCTAACATATTGAATTCATTGAACTGGATATTGGTATTTCCTATTACTATTATGAAAACCAATAAATAGAATTATTTTATTTTTCTCTTAAACAGTAAACAGAACTAAATTATCTTTTTTATTTACATGATGGAGAAAGTGATTATGTGGTTGTATGGGTGTGAAAGACCCTCAACCAAAGAAAGCTTCCTGCTTAATATAGAATGTCTGCTTTGATTAAATACTCTCCAATAATATAAGAGGCCACAGTTCTGGCTGAAAAGTCTACTTGCCCTAAGAACTGATTAGCCTTATCCATGTTAATGTGCCCACGATCTGTGTGTTTTCTGGCCCATGGTAGGCAGATATTTAATATGTGGTGAACTGAATGTAAACTTTGTTGTTGTTGTTGTTGCCATTGTTATTTTTAAAATTTACCTTCACAGTGAACTAGAGTTAGAAACAAAAAAAAGGTTATTGACCTTTGTAGTATTTCTTCTTTCACACTATATAACTAGTGGAAGCCTGTCCATCTTCGCTGCAGTGCAGAGGTTAAGAATAAAAACTTTCCAGAAGAAGCAGTCACTGCATCTAGATGTGAAATACAAAGCAATTAGATACAAGTTATATTTCTAATGTGTTTTCTTAGAGGAGAATGATTAAAAATAAGAAATCAAAACAGACATTTTCCATATCTCTAAAAATGATAGGTGCTGGCAACAAAACACTAAAAAAAATTTCTAGTTGCCATTGCTTGATGTTTTCCATTGGCTGCACTGAAAAGAAACACTATGGGAGTTTCTATTTAGAGCTGATAAAGTCAATTTTTCCTGGATTTTACTTAGCTTTTGTTTGTAAGAAGAAACGGTTGTTGGTTAAAGGATCCCAGTGGTCACTGTGTGCTCTGTGTGGCTGCGTATATTCACCAGGAGTAGATTCTCCGTGCCCCTCCTGCTAGTGAAGCTGCACGAACCTCACAGAGGGCCAGAAACTGTCCTTGCATAACTTTAGGAGCAAAACAGAATCTAAGGACAATTTCATTTGAGTGAATAGAACATAATGAAGCTCAAACAACATAATTTATCCTTAAAACCAATAAAGTAATTTTAAGATTGGTGTTTTTGCAATCAGCCAAGCATCAAAGCTGCTGTTTTATGATTTTCAGTGTGGAAGCCCTGTGATTCCGATGCCCAGAAGCCAGGTGAAACTTTGGTTCTGCAGAGCTGAGTTTACCGAAAGCTGGCTGCTCTCTCTTGGTTGCCAGACTAAAAATATGTTTTCAAAGACAGATTTTCAGAAACACCCATTTATATCCATGCCTGTCACATTAATCACTGGAAGACTCTGCAACAGGGAGGCCTCCATGTTCTATTTCTCACGAGGCAGGAACAGTTCTGCTTGCTGGGCAGCTGCTGGGGCTTTTCTACTCAGAAACAGGAATCGGGCAGCAGCAATTATGAGCAATTCTGGGGCCTTCAGGGGATGCAATGCCTTGGGGCATCACTGGGGTTTAGTTTGCAGACCTGAATAGCCAGGGGCATCGTCAAGCTCTACAAGACATCACACAGAAGCACGAGGGAGGACTTCCTTACCAGTGTATACTGTCTAGTTCCTTCTCAGGGACAGCTACAAGTATATGGGCCTGCTAAATGATAAAAAAAAAAATTGTTCTCTTTCATTACCTGGCCTCTCTGATCAAATGGCAGGTCTGTGTCTTCAGGGCAAGCTACTCTATTTTTAAGTGGAGAAATTTCTAGAAGTTATTATGCATTCAAAATACTCTGAGGTTTATTTAATTGTGTGTCTTTTGAATAGCATTATGACAAGGAAAATTAAAGAAATATGTGAGGGTCAACAAAGAAATTAAGCTTTCTTTAAAATTTCACAAATGTGGGACATCAGAGTAGTCCCCTTCTAAGGCAACTAGATGGAAAGGGGTGGGTAGGAAGAGTATATTCTCTTGGCTCAGACACTACCTCCTGTGGTTGCCCTTGCACGGTCCCGGTGGCAGCCCAGCCTTGCCCGGGGAAGGCATGTCATGGCACTGAGTCCTAACTGCCCAATTTTCAAGTCCCCCCTAGTCTTTACATTTTAAAAAGGTGGGTAGTGTGTCTTATTCAGTGTTGTGTTTTGACTATAACAAGAACTACAGAATAGATAATCAACAAATATTGGTTGGAATGAATTTAATTAAGAAGGATGGGATGGATGGAGAAATTGAGAACCTCGTTCGGAAAATTGGAAAGGAAACATAATAGCTTTTTGTGTTCAGTACAGTAAATAATAAATGCAAATGAAATGAAAGCAATATTGGTTATAGTCCACTTTTAAAGAGTAAATACTCAGAAAGTTCTGTTTATTACTTTTATTTATTTTAATAAAATTTTCTGCAAATATCTGCTACTTGCTGCGTTCTTTCTCTTCAAATGTCAATACCAGTTCTGTTTCCCCACTTTTTCTCTCCTCCATGGACTGAATTGCAATTTGGAAATGTTAATATTTCAACATTTCATAAGAATTTGAAATGTGGAAAACAAAGAGGGAGGAATTTATGTATACTAGAATTTTTCAAGGAGACAGGAGCTTTTGTTTGGAGAGTGAGAGAGATGATAGACAACTATAGCTAGATATATGATATCTCTCCTAGAAACCTGTTTCACTTTAGTTTACGGCAATTAAGGAGGAAAAGGAGAGACCTGTAGACCCCACGATAATGTATTACTAAGGAAGTGAAATACAACAGGAGAGAGTGACATTTAAAGCATTACTGTAAAAAGTGTGCAATGAGGGGTGGGACTAAATTAGCAAAAGGTCAGTGGTCACAATCAGGTGAGAGAATATGCAGAGCTAACTGGAGTCAGGACAAGTGTTAGGTCAAAAAATTCAATGGAAAACAAGTTCTGGGAACCACGTAAGGTGGAAAAGCCTGCAACCAACCAAGACAGAGAATGTTCAGGAAAACATCAGCAATGAGTTAAACCCCTTCTCCACTATTCGCACTGCTGGAGAGTCTCCCATGAGGTAAAAATCAATGTTTGCAAGGTTAACCTTGGCTCTGATAAAAGTCAGTGGGCAGGTACCTGTGAATCGCTGGTGAGGTGACATGTTTGGGGGAAGACACAGGCGTTCCTGTGGAAGATCAGGCAGCAGTGGATGATGGGGATGGGAGAAGGAAGCCGCACAGAGAGTCTTGCAAAACCCATCTCAGATACCCGCTGAATCGAAGAGTCTATAGCACGTGTCGATATTTTTTAGAACAATAAATATCTCAATGACAACAAAAAGAAATTCAAGATAAGAAGAAATATTCCTGGAAATATTTTAATATAAGCAGCAAAAAGATATTTCACTAAGATAGAAAGCAAGAAGTAAGTAATAAAGTTCTTAGGCCAGACTTAGGTGGAATATTGTAAGATAGTATTTTGCAATAAAACATTTGGATGTTAAATTCCAACTAATGGAGCAGAAAGAATTAAATGAGTATGGTAAAATACAGCAAGTCTCAGGTACCTAAAAATATCTCTGAATACAGAAAGGCTGTGAAGTCAAAATCGGTGTCAGCACGATTTACGGGTTAGCACTTATGAGCCCTTCAATAGGGCCATTTCTGCGCTGGCTCAGCTTTCATTACCACATCTCCATCAAAGCAGACCCAGATAATTGCATCAGGAAACAGACCTGAAAATACTTAGCTTTCTTAGATGTCTACTCATTTTTAAATTAATGTGTGGTAAATGAAAGCAATTTGTATTAAAGCACATTTTGCCCATAACTTACTTTTGTCAGCTCTTTCAAGAATTAAACGTTCTTAGCTAATTTGCCATTTAGCACGAGCATTTGAATAGTCAATTCCAAACTGTAGTGATGGGAAATCACATCTATTTTAACAGTCAACTTTTCCCTGGCAAAATTTAGCCTGTATTTGCCCAGCTAAAATTAGGGACATGAAGCCCTGTCACCAGTCTCCTCCCTCTCTCTTCCCCTTTTTCTATATTGTGAAATACACTCAGGCACTGGGTTTCATTCTAGATGAGACAGCCCTTTGCATATTTGTATGAAAACATACAAAGCTGTATGTTTTCCACATGCAGTGTCTATTGACAACAGATGATTCTGCAGGCATGCTCTTGGTGGCTTGGCAAATTCGTCTCTGTGCATTCGTGATTTCTTCCACCGTAGGAATCTTGCTCTTATTTTGAACTTAATGGTCGAGTCAGAGACAGCACCTAGGTTTGATTTTGTACTTCATTTGAAAAACATTTATTAAACACATTTGTAGTAGAAGTAATATTTCAAGCAAATACTCAAAGTGCTTAGATTAAAAACAGTGTTTTCAAGCACCTTCAAGGGTCTAGAAGCATTTATTTGCTTGTAAACACTTGGCATACTAATTGAAAGTCACTTTTGTTTCTTTATTTAGAAGTTTCCTTATGAATCCCTTTCAGATAAATTGTTTCCAGTGTCATTTTGTTTAATATCTTCACATGTGAAAGTAACAGACAAGTTTCCTTGAGAATTTTGTATAACTTGATTTCTAACTAGATAAAACTTGGGCCATTTTACAAGCATGTATTAATTCACTATGTAAATGTGTGTTGAGGACCTGCTCTGTGCAGGGTGTAGTGCCAGACACTTGGGCACATGGGGAGGGATAACTTTTTCACTTCCACCTTCACCCAACTTCCAGTGATTCAAGTTGTAAGTGTATAAAGTCTCCGGTGCGGAAACAAAGATGAAGGTCTGTCACTTTGCTCAAGAAGGCCATAATGCACGAGGAGAGTGAAATGCGTATGTACACATAATTAGAATATGAGCTTTGCTTTATTTTTTGCAAATAGTTCTATTGCCGAGCACTTCTTACTTACCAGCTTTCCTGGTTCTTTTCCAATCCAGGTGCGGTGCATTCTGTTAATAGTCTCATTTTCAATGGAAGCCACCTGAGACCAGAGAGGTTAAGAACCGTGAGTGCTGAGAGGGAGCAGGGTCCGGCGCTGGTGCGCTGTCCTTCCAGGGAGGCTGCCTGCCTTCACGCTGTAAATGGCCATTGCAGAGATTTTCAGACGCGGAGCCCTGGGACCTCTTGTTGCCTGAATGTCCTGAGGACTCCCAACTTCATCTGTGCAAATAAAACTAATCTAGACTTTGCCAAAAGCACTCATGATTAAAATTGATCTAGATTTTAACCACTATCACTAAGAATTGCAACTTGTACTATTTGTTATTAAAACTGTAACTTTTTAAAATATTTATTTAAACATTTTAAATTGCATGGTAAAACCATTACATGTTAACTGACACACATAACATAATGCTGTCAAAAATAGCTGTTATTTTCCTAAACAAAACAAAAGAAATGGTCAGAGGATGAAATTGTTTCACATTTTTACAAATTTCTTTACTGCCTTGCTTCCTAGAAGACAGCTGGATTCTCAAGGTGCTTCTGCATTTAATCTGTTGAGATACCACAAATCATGTAGCCTCTAAACATTTCTACTGCACGCTTGTAAAAGAATGTTTTTTAAAAGCAAACAACATCTTAGTGTTATTGTGGAAATGGTTTTGACTTTGCAAATCCCTCAAAGTTCTCAGAGTGGACTCCCAGGCCACAGCTTGAGAAGCAATATTGCAGTGATTGCTAGCATAGCATAGGTACTCTGCATGGGGGAATTAAAGAGAATTAAAGAGAGACATCAAAAGTCTCAAAAGCAGTAAAAGAAAATTGGTATAAGATTTTTTTTTCCAACTTTTATTACAAAATTTTCAAATGGCAAGGTTGACTGGATTTTACATTAATGTCCACATAACCGCCACCTAGATTCTACCGTTAACATTTTACTACACCTACTTTTTCACATATACAGCCATCACTCATCCTCCCCCCATCCATCAAAATTTTATCTTTCGTGCACTTCAGAATATATTGCAGACATCAGCACACTTCCCACTAAAAACTGTAGCATCTATAGGACTAAATAGACTCAACATTTGTGCATGTTTCTTCTTCTGATGTAAATTTTACTCTTAGTGAAATGTTAAGTGTACATTCACTGTTTTGATAAATGCATTTGTACACTCTGTAACTCAAACACTTATCAAGATGCAGAACATCACTATCATCCCAGAAAGGCCCTGATGTCACTTCTAGTCAGCTCCCACCTTTATTCCCACAGGGGCAACCACGATTCTAATTTTTTCTAGCATCAATTAGTTTTGCCTGCTGTAGAACTTCATAGAGTATGTCCTCCTGCAGAAGACTTTTTTCACTCTATGTAATGTTATTTTCAATCAATCCAAGTTATTGCACGTATTAGTAGTTTGCTCCTTTTTGCTGAGTATAATTCCATTGTGTGACTGGACCATAATTTGTTTTTTTTCTTTTCTTCATAGTCACATCATGTCCAGCTTTTGACTGTTTCAAATAAAGCTGCTATGAACATTTTTATACAAGTGTTTTTATGAACACAAATCCTCATTTCCCTAGAGTAAATGGCAGTTATGGAATAAGGATCTTTACTGTTCTAAGTAAACCGTCAGCAGTTTTCTAAAGTTGTCACACCATTTTTCCCCCATCACTAATGTGTGAGAGTTTTGGTTGTTCCAGATCCTTACCAATATTTCCTGTTTGATTTGGGGGTGTGTGTTTATTTTTTCATTTGTTGTTTTCTTGTTCTAATGGGTGAGTAGTGGTCTCACTGCATTTTTTATTTGCAATTTTCCGATGGCTAATGATGTTGAAGACTTTTCATGTGCTTTTGACCATTTAGTTGTGGAGATTTCTGATTTGCTTCGCTGGAGGATCTGAGAGGCTTCATGGAAGAGATGGAAGAGGCATCCATAGGAGAAATCAACCCGAAGACATCATGACAGTTGGAGAAAAGGGCAGAAATGCTGAAGCAACGGCAGTTTCCAGCAAAGGGAGAGGAATTTGGAATCAGCCGGAGAGCCAGGCTGCATGTCCCTTGGAAGAGAGTCATGAGAAAGGCCCTCAGGGATATGTGGTGATTTTTATGAGGTTATAAAGTATATTAAATAAGAAAATTAAGAAGTTTAAGTTTACTTGGTAATTCAAAGTTAATTAAAATTCTGAGCAGAAGAATTAGATAATTGGGGTTTCCTGTGCACAACATCGCTGGAGGGGAGAGAGAATAATATGGGGAGGGCAGTTTGGAGGTTATGGAAAAAGTGAAGATGAGAGAGGGGAGTGAGAGTGTGAGTGAGATTTGATTCGGTGAGAGCATCAGAAAGAGGACACAAGAAACAGATACAAAGCATCAGAGGGAAAGTTCCTAACAGGGGTCAGTTCAGGATACGGAGATCCATGACACGGTTACTTGAATGTTTGGGACAAAGGAAAAGAAGCTCCAGAGATTAATTTAAGCCTTAGGTCACATGACAGGTATGATAGTGGTGTGGGTGTCAAAAATAAATGAGCATAATTATCAAAGCAGAGGCCTGTTTAAAATCCAACTCTCCTTTCTGGTTGGCTGACCATAGGAAAGTTATCCAACCTATCAGTGTCACAATTTATTCATTGTAAAATAATACAATTAGACTACCTAATTCACAATGTGACAGGGCTTAATTCACTTAATCATTTATTCCTTCAACAAATATCTATGTTCTTGAAGGGTAGAGAGGAAATTATAATACACTGTGGGCACTCAGAACATGTTAGGTCTCCTAATGACACACAGGAAATTGAGACATGTTGTTGAGAGGGGGAGTTCACTTTTACACATTTTTATTGCATTTGAATTGTATTTTGCCATTACAAGCACTTATTCATATATCATTCCACTTAATCCTCTTCCAAACCATGTGATCTTGGTATTCTGATCCCAGTTTAACTCACTTATGGTAGAGACTAGAAATGGAAAAATAAAAATCACCTGAAACCACGACCCAGAGGGAGTGCAGAATGGGGGGATGGAGTCATTGAGGCAAGATAAAGGAAACAACCTGCAGTGGGACTTGGGAAGTTCTCCGTTTCAGAGTACAGGAAGCCTGGATCTAGAGAGAGGTGTGGAGGACAGGAGGGGCACACATGTCTAGACTCAGAGACCTCTGGGCTCTTGCTACTTAGCATACCTATAGGGAACTGTTCTGCATGGCATGGGGAAAGTAGCCCAGTCCCTGACTCGGAAAATCCAGTGGGGAGTGAGTAAGCTCACAGGACCCATGCCCACGGATAGGTTTTCCTGTGGGGAATCAGGCCTGCATTGTACCTAGGCCACTATGAGGCTTGCTTTTGCTAAAACTCACTCACCCTGGATTGAGGCAGCAAATTTTTACTGCATATCTTTAAAGTAACTTCCTAAAATCTGTGCAAAACCTCCCAAGAATGGAGTGTAACCAGTTCAACCACTTTTCCCCCTGATCTGTAACACCCTTCTCTTTGAAGTAATTAGCAACATTCTTTCCTTTGTTATCTGTAAAAGGTCATCACCTACAGCAAACTTGTGCATAATAAAGGAGGACCATCCACAATGTAATGTACCCAAAAAAGCAATAAAAACCTGTTCAGGCAGGGGTTGGGGCCCTCTTTCTCACTCAGAGAGTGGCCACGCCATCCCTTTTTCTCCACAGGACTTCTGTAGTCTTTGTGAATTTCTTCCTTGCAGCCACAACAAACGAACCCTGTGGGTTGGGGTCCGCATCACATAACCATTTCAGTTCCCCATTCTTGATACCCTCAGTGGGATTCAGTTTCTCTCTCTTAGGCCCAAAGTTTCCTTCTTTCCCTCATTGATGGCTCTTCAGTTCTCCTTTCTCTTTCTCCCAGGGATACCTGTGAAATAGGACACATTGACACTCTTAGGAAGATCAGAGTTCCTGCTGGTAAGATCTTGGCTGTGTGGTACTAAGTAAACAATTTTGATGGACTCACATTATCCATATAGGCAATAGACTCAAAACTGCCAAGCAAAAATTATTTTATTCAATACAGGAGAACCTCTGCACGTAAAAGAAACTTAAATAATCCCTTTGCATTGCTTGAAGACTTGTACAAAAATAGATCTCAGAAAGGAAAAATCTTCAGAATCTTAGATTGGAGCACAGCGAAGAAAACTCTAAGAGTGTTAACTGCTGATGGTGCTCCTTTACATTCTTAATGGTTTCCCAGAGCAGAATGTTCTCCACTACTCAATGTCACATTTTGAAATGCAATTCTCTGAAAAACAGAAATCAGCTAGCATTTATCAGGAGCCATTGACTGAGTGTCAGAATTAGGCAAAATGTTATTTGTACAATATTTATCTGACAAACAAATTTCTAAACATCTGTCAAGGAGCTAGTGAAAGACTTGTTTATCTCTTCAGATAAAGATGGTTTTCAGTGGTGAGGGACAAATACCATATGATCTCACCTTTAACAGCAACTGAATTAACAAAAGAAAAAAAAGCAAACAAAATATAACCAGAGATATTGAAATTAAGAACAATCTGACAGTAACCAGAGGGGAGGTGGGAGGGGATAATGGGGGAAGGGTTTTCAGGAACAACTATAAAGGACACATGGACAAAACCCAGGGAGGGGGCAGTGGAAGCAAGGGAGGGAGATGGGTTTGGCTGGGGTGGGGGGAGTGGTGGTGGGGAGTAAATGCATACAACTGTAATTGCACAATAAAATAATTTTTAAAAATAAAAAAAGAAGAGTTTGTAAGTTTACTACTGCTACAAATATGGCTTTCTGGGATGATAATTTTGTTTATGTGAGGAAAAACTATGGTTCTCCAGGGGCTCTTTGCTTTTAAAAAGAACCAAATTCAAAGTATAAGAAGGGTAAAGGCCAAAAAAAAATGTGGTTTTAACTTCAATTCAGGAGTCTCCAGTGCTGTAGTTATTTTCTGAGTGGCAGCGAGGTTGCTTCACCCTCTGCCCCATGTGACAGGATCACTCATCAGGAGTCACGTGACCTCCCTTTCCATCATTCTGTGTTTGGGTTTTGCAAACAGCAGAATAATTATCCAGGAGTAGATTGTAGGATCTTCCATCTTCTGTTTAAACAAAAAAGATGTGTTGCCCCCAGTAAGCTTGACTTTACAAATAGAGCTGGCTTTGCTGCTTTAAGATTCTGTAAAAAGAGAAACTTGTCTCAAGTTCAAAGAGAAAGCATCTTTAATTTTGTCATCTTTGGATTGTAAACTTCAATATTTTGAGCCAGATAAAGGATCTTTAAAAAGTGAGGACTTAATCATGTGTTCAGGAAGTGTGAAGTGCCTGTCTACATCAGTGCAGTTTAGACCTCCTGAGACCCACAATTTGCAACTTGAAGCCATAAAAATTATTTTTATGTCACTTATGAAATATTTATCGAGGTCCAACCATATCAACCATGTGCTGGGAATTCCTCTAGACAATGGGGATACAGGATTAGAAAAGTCAGATTAGATCTTCATTCTCATAGAGCTTATTATGTTCTGTGGGCAAAAGCACACAATAAGCAGATATGTAATAAAAGTATCCTATGAGTGCTGTGCAGAAAATTAAAATATGGAAATATGATAGAGAGCTGCTAGGTGCAGTGGTGATGAAGTGGGCACAGTGTTTAGCCAACAACCACATGAACCATTTTCTTATGTGTGAGTGACTGGTTTATCAGCAACAGGATTCATATGAAATGGTTTAAATAGAGAATCTGATGATGAAACTATCTACAGATATATGAGCAGAGCTAAACAAACCACCAAGGGATGACTGCTGTGACACTCAGACTCTGGCACAAAGGAGAAGTCATTTCCACATCTACACATGAAGGGACGAGGGGGAGACATTTCATTGCTAGAGCTCATTCAAAGATAAAACCATGGAGCAGGGCCTCTGAGTAATCACAGAAGCTGTGCCTACTTTATGTGTCCTGGTGCCAAAGCCAAGAGGGAGCAAAAGGAAGACATACCTGAACTTTCTCTCCTTTCATCCTCTGATATGCGGGAGCATCTCATTGCCCACCTGGCTTCCAGACAAAAGAGAGAGGCAATGCAGTTCACAGGGGTATGAGATAATGAGAAAAGGGCAGAAAATGGACCTTGACAGAGTAAGAGGAAAGTTACTGTTGATGGGAGAGACCTGGTTCTTCTTACTGACACATGTAAGGAATTACAGCTCAGCAAATCTATTAGCGTGCAGTCAGAGTTTGTTAGTGATCCATTCTCATGGAAAAGAATGGGTCTAGGTGAGGATGGGGTGAAAAGCATAAGTTCAGGGAAAAGCAGGGTGGAAAAAGTAAGGGCGGCTGAAGGCCAGGGTGGCAAACCCCCAGGTGACCAAATGCTGGGTGGCCAGAGAGCCAAGAGAACGAGTCCTTTGTTCTGAGGACTTACATAGTTGGTGGGATGGGAGTAAAAAAGTTACTTATTGATTGACAGATAAATGTGTTGCCAGCTTTCCCAGGGGGAGGTGACCACCCAAACTTAAATATCTGTGGGGGTCTGTTAAACCAAATCCTTGTCTTGCTACAGACTCCATTTGTTCATCTTGTTCTAAAACAGATAAGTGACAGGAGACAGTTAATTAAAGTTGCGGTAGTTACCCAAAGTTATTTATGGGCTCTTTTTTGGGTACTGCAAACCCTCTCCCACATTTCAGGCCTAGTATAGTTTCAAGGTTTTCTTTCCCAGATGGTGGAAGTGCTACATAGAATTTCAAGGACTTCCCTTGTCACATGCTAACAGTGTTTCTTGTGATGTTGGAACACCTGGCAATATTATCGGACCAGACTCAGGACTGCTGAATTAGTGGATGAGACATGTCACCCTCCTTCTCCCTGCCTAGCTTGCTATTCATTCTACCCAAGTGATAAAAGGTGTTTCCTTGCAACCAGGATACTAGACACTGGCCAGTAACAGCAGTGCAGTGTCAGAGTTCTTCCTAGTACAAAGGAATTACCCACCTCAGGAGTCTTGATGGCTGGTGTAGATTCTGAAAACTCCAAATGCTTATTTATTCCCCTGTTCCTGGCGTGAAGACATGTGTCCTCCAGTAAGGGCTGCTTGCCCCAGAATTCAAACTGGGAACCAGCAACCTTTCTCTCTGTTATTTATTGACGCAATGATGCTTCATGGCAAACAACCGTGAAATCTCAATGGCATACCAGAGTAAGCATTTTTTAGCTCATGGGTTTGTGGGTTAGTGAGTTAGTACTTTAACTGGGAAGTTCTTCTAGTCTTAGCTTGAGTCACTCACAAGTGTAGGAAATAAATGGAAGTCAGGTGATATAGGAGGACCTTGGCTGGGACTGCTAGCCAACTCAACACTGGTCCACATGTTTCATCCACTGTTGGGCTAGCTCAGGCATGTTTGCCTGGAGCTAGCAGAGGAACAAGAGCCAAATGGAAATTCAAACACACTTTTTAGCTATCTGCACACTTCACATTCACTAACATCCCATCGGGCAAAGGAGTAAGAAAATAGTGAAATAATCTGTGCCTCCTTGGTGATAGAAAATGCCAAGTCATGGGGAAAGGGGCTTGGATGCAGGTAAGGGTGCAGAATGGGAGTGACTACTTTCTCGGTTTTTTTCTGTTCGCCCTCTGACCAAGGTTCCTGGAGAAAAGTGCAGATGTGAATCAATGCCTCACATTCAAGACAGCCTAGGGGTTTTCCTGTTACTGTTACTGGTAACAGCTTCTCCAGATTCTGGTTGGTTAGTTTCCAAGGGAAAGTTGAAAGCAGGATGTTAATGTGACAAACTAAAACCCCAATACTTCAGTGGGTTTAGGATCACAATTGATGCCTTCTATCCATTATAGGCTCAGTTATGTTACCCCCAAAATTCATGTGTTGAAGCCTTAGAACTCAGCATCATTACATGTGGAGATGAATTCTTTGGGAGGTAACTGGATTCAGATGAGATCATGAGGGTGGGGCCCCATGATAGGATCAGTGCCCTTAAAAAAGAGACAACAGAGTGCTTGCTTCTCCCTCTCTCTCTCTCTCTCTCTCTCTCCCTCTCTCCCTCTCTCTCCCCCTCCCTCCCTCCCTCCCTCCCTCTCTTCCTCCCTCCCTCTCCCTCCCTCTCCCTTCCATGTGAGGATACAGTGAGAAGGTGGCCATCTGCAAGCTAGAGACAGAGGCCTCACTGGGAGAACTGAATCTATTGGCATCTTGATCTTAAATTCCAAACCTCCAGAACTATGAGAAAGAAATTCCTGTTTAAACCACTGAGTTTATCCAAGTTTTGGTATTTTATTATGACAGCTCAGTGTAACATATAGTCTTTCTCTTCTATTATCCATTTTATATTCTTTTATGGACCTCTAGCAGTCTCAGTGGCTTCCTGGGAGTAATGCCTAGACCCCCATGTATGAGTCTGCAAAGTTTTGGCCACTTGGCCTTCTCATACTATGGCTGCTGTAGTTGTCCACTTACCATTAAAACTGTATAGGAGAGTTTGCCTCTAGAAATGGTGAAAAGTGAGGTGATCATGTAACTCTTCAGCAAATACCAATGATCAAAACAGGATAAAATAAATAAAAACATCCTTTAAGTACATGAGAACTCACCCAAAAGCAATTGGAAGTGGGAAAATTGTAAGTTTATAGCTTTTTTATCAGAGGTGCTGCTCTATCCATGCTGCCACAGCTGTAGAAAATAGGGGGAGGGGGCGGGAAGTGGTGAGGGGCAAAGCTGTAGTTTTATGAGCCAAAGAATACAACATAACACTCAGAGCTGGGAAAGGACCTGGAAATACAAAGGGGAAATCTTGGCATAGAATCCAGAGCCTATGCTGCCCAAATCTCTGGCTGACAGCTAAATGATGAATGCTGGGAAGACCCTCAGGGGGGATAACAGAAAGATAAAGCAGTAAAGAGAAATCTGCTCTTGCAACACAGAGTGACTCAGGGCCAGGCCGAGGGTCTGATGTCCTCCCCTACAAAGCTCATTCTCCAGCTCAGTGGGCAGGAAGCCCGAAGCATCACAGCACAGAACTCAAATTCAGTAGGCAGCAAAACCTCACAGAGAGGGTGAGACCCATTGCTGCTCCAAAACCCTTGACAGACAATGAAATTTTAAGTCAAAAAGGAAGCAAAAATGTTACTTAGGGTCAAGCCAAAAAGGCAGCACCAGGAAGGAAGACCTAACTCTATTCCATGCCATCTCATACACAGTCATTTGGATCCCAAAAATGTGTCCTCTGCTGGTTAAAATATTATCTTTTACCTTCAACTACTAAAATAACTTATCACATCTAAATCATGTATCGTATAGTCTGTATTACAAACTGCATATTTCAAATATTTTAAAAATAAAACATGTAGTCATTTTTCTGCTATCTGTTGAGTATCTAATCTATGCTAGATTAGGGTCTTCACTGGAAGTATTAACACCATGTTAACCACATATGTGGTTTCAAGTTTTCTAGTGACCACATTTAAGAAAATTAAAAAGAAGAAAGTAAAATTATTTTTAATAAGATTTCATTCCAAATATCTTCAAAATGTCATCATTTTAACATTCAATAAATATAGCCATGATTCATATTTATATCTTTCTGTTCTAGAGCACCATGATCCTCTGCATTTTGCACTTCAAGTCAAGCAAAAATTCAGTTCCTTGGTCACACCAGCCATATTTCAAGTGCTTGGTAGCCACACATGACTCGTGGCTGCTGTCCTGACAACACGGAGCTATGCTGTGACTACCTAGATATATCAGAAAACAAAGGAGAGCCGGTCATGCCCGCAGGACACATCAAATCATGGAACACATAGGGAAGAAAACAAAAGGTGATGAAATGAGCAGTGGGCTACACGGGGCACTGTAGGAACACGTGGGAAGGTGTCTTGCCCAGATTTAGGGACCAGCTGCCTAGGAGACATGACATTGAGGATAGACTGTTTATGACAGGCAGAGATGGGAGGCAAGCATTTTCCAGACAAAGATAACAGCATGTATGACTGCCAAAGGTGAGCAAGGGCATGGTGCATGGTTTCTTATATAAGCCCATGTCATGAGTGTAGGCTCATGATATAGTCTTTCCTATAAGTCAGCCAGGGAACTGCTTGGCTATCTGCCTGCTGAGCAGCCCAGCTTCAAGGAATAGACAAGAGTCACACAAGGTAACTATGCTATTCACTCAGCAGGTTCACTCAAAGTATAACATCAACATACATTAATATCCTACCCACACTCTAATAACCTAAGAGAAATATAACATACACACACACAGAGCAATCAATGGGGGATAATGAACTGGAGTCCCAGAGTCTCAGTTTGCAGATCTGGGAGACAGCATGGTGGGCAAGGGAATTGCCAGCACCTTGCTCCTTGCCAAATGTGTCTAGCATGACTTAAGTAGTTTTCCTCTTGAACCAAAGTGTCATGGCTGACTGGCAGCCATCTTGGTTGACATGAGTGACTCCACTTTGTTTTATACACTTTATGCTATCTTGACTGGACCAATGCCATTTTATTGGTCCTGCTCTCCACGGCCCATGACTGAGTTGGCCGAAGTTCTAGTTCAATGCCTCATTGTAGCACTAGTACTGAAGAGCATGAGGTCTTCATCAGTGTTGTCAGACTGCACATATTACAGGTGTCTCTAGAATCCTTGGGAAGAGGAGAGGTGATGTTGTTCCATCTAAGTCAGTTATGAAGATTCCTGGGGAGGGATATCATTGAGCTGGGTTTGAGAAGACATTTGGCCAAGGACAAAAACAATGGAGCTTTTAGCACATGTTTGCTCTATTACCTCTCCAAAATGGAAGATCACTAGGCATTTAAGACAATTATCTGCTTTCAGAATACTCTTTATAATGTCAGAAATCACTGAGTGAACAATGGCTACTTAAATTGCAATGTAATGTCATTTTCCATGACTTGTTTTATTTATCCCTTGTTAACAGCCTCCATTGGAGTGTCAGGTGTTCTAATTGGGCCAAATTGAGGAAAGTTCTTGTAAACTACTTCAAAAAGCATTCTAGTTCACTTATTTTAACATAATTTAAAATTATGCAGTAATTGAGAAAAATGGAAAGCATTTTGGAGAGCACTGTGGTATGAAAAGTGGGGGAGAAATAATCTACTATAAGTCTAAGGAGCTCTCAGCCTTGAAGGTGACTAAAATCATTTCACGTGTTAAACCCCTCAGCCATTTCCTTAAAGATCTTAATGCCATTTGACTTTAAAATCCTATTAAAAGTTCATTCCATCTACTTTTAAATCTGTCCTATATTCTTGATTTTCAGATATATGCTTTATCTGTTCAGTTATGCCAAGAAAGTATTATTTTTTTATAATAGTTGAATACCTAGTCATTCCATACTATTAAATAAAACTAAAACTGTCCTATACTTCTTGAATTATATGATATTCATTAAAGCCATCATTAATAAAATGTTTTGCTAAAGATTTGTTTTTAAAAGTCCACCTGAAAATAAGTGTTTAAGAGTAGTTAGCATTTTTATACTTTATTTTTTGCCTAAGGTAAACACTGAAGTCCTTGCCAGGGGCAAGGGCAGAAGAATAGTCCCAGCTAAGTAAGCTGGAGGGGAGTAGGAGGTCCTACTCTCCAGGCAGACATCGTGGGGATGCAAAGACATGAAGACAGAAGAGCCAGGGCAGCGGATGTCGTGAAGTGAACAGAAGAGTGATGAGCCCATGCTGTCCTTTCTAATAGGGGTCCTCATTCATTCCCCAATGTATGTTCTCTGAAATTCCATGTTGCTGCAAAACATGAAAACTGAGCAGTTAGGGGTTCCCAAAACAGTATTCGTTTATCATGAACATACTCACAAGGCATCCTGGATGATGTGGCTCTTACAACTGGAAATGAGACCCACAGCCAAGGTCATGAACAAAGGCAGATGCCACATAGAAAGTCCTTGCAGCATATTGAAATCTTGGGTCAGGGTCATCAGGGGAACATTTCAAAAAATATCAATCATTTATTTATTTTATTTTTTTGGAAATTTCAAGTGTGCTTTTAAAAACCTTTATTTTCTGTTGCTTAAGATGGAGCCCTCCTGGTAGCAGTTTGTCCTGGTAGAGTGAGTGAGGGTCTGGATTTCTCAGATGACAATGCCTGTGCTGTCATAACAATAGAAATTGTTTTTCTTCTTTTTTCTTAGATTTTTTTATTGTTATTATTTTACAGTTGGTCCCATTTGTCTCCCTTTGCCCTCCTCCCCCATCCCACCTCCCCACTACCGTGGTCAATTCCCACACTGTTGTCCATGTCCATGGGTCATTCATACATGTTCTTCAACTAGTCCCTTCCCCTTCCTTCCACCATTACCCCCCACCCACTCCCCTCTGGTCACGGTCAGTCTGTTCAATGTTTCCATGTCTATGGTTTTATTTTGTTTGTTAGTTCATTTTGTTCATTAGATTCCTCTTATAGGTGAGATTATATGGTATCTGTCTTTTTTTTGTTTTTTTCTTTTTTATTTAATAATTTTATTGTATTTTTCATTACCATTGAGTCCAATTATACACCCCCCCCCACAATCACCACTCTGTTGTCCATGTCCATTGGTACTTTTTCCTTTTTTCTCAATCCCTCTACACCCTTCCCTCCTCCCCCTAGCTGTCATCTTGTTATCTATGAGTCTATCTATATTTTGCTTGTTAGTTCAGTTTGTACATTAGATTCCACATATAAGTGAAATCATATGGTATTTGTGTTTCTCTGCCTGGCTTATTTCACTTTGCATAATGTTCTTCAAGTCCATTCAAACTGTCACAAAGTGTAAAACGTTCTTTTTTACAGCCAAGTAGTTTCCCATTGTGTAAATGTCCCATAGTTGTTTTATCCACTCATCTACTGATGGACACTTGGGCTGCTCCATGTCTTGGTGATTGTAAATAACACTGCAACAAACATAGGAGTGCTTATGTTCTTTTGCATTTGTGTTTTGGATATATTCCCAGAAGTGAGACCTCTGGGTCAGAAGGGAGATTCATTTTTAATTTTTTGAGGTATCGCCATACTGCTTTCCACAGTGGCTGCACCAGTCTGCATTGCCACCAACAGTGCAAAAAAGTTCCCCTTTCTCTACATCCTCACCAGCACTTGCTGTTTGTTGATTTATTGATGATAACCATTCTGACAAGTGTGAAATAGTATCTCATTGTGATTTTAATTTGCATTTCTCTGATGATTAGGACATTGAGCATCTTTTCATATGTCTATTGGCCATCTGTATGTCCTCTTTGAAGAAGTGTCTATTCAGGTCCTTTGCCCATTCTTTAATTGGGTTGTTTGGGGGGGGAGTTGGTATTGAGTTTTGTAAGCTCTTTATAAATTTTGGATATTAACTTTTTATTAGATGTATCAGCAAACATGTTCTCCCATTATGTGGATTATCTTTTTATTTTGTTGGTATTTTCTTTTGCTGTGCAAACCCTTTTTAGTTTGATGTAGTCCCATTTGTGTATTTTTTCTTTTGTTTCCCTTGCCTGGGGAGTTATATCTAATAAAATATTGCTACAAGCAATGTCCGAGATTTTGCTGCCTATGTTTTCTTCTATGAGTTTTGTCGTTTCAAATATAACATTTAAGCCTTTAATCCATGTTGAATTTATTCTTGTGTGTGGTGTAAGAAGGTGATCTAGTTTCATTTTTCTGCATGTATCTGTCCAATTTTTCTAGCACCATTTATTGAATAAAGTATCTTTAGCCCATTATATTTGCTTACTTCTTCTGTCAAATATAAATTAACTATAAATGTATAGGTTAATTTCTGGGCTTTCTATTCTGTTCCATTGACCTATGTGTCAGTTTTTAGGCCAGTACCATGCTCTTTTGATTACAGTGGCCTTGCAGTATAGTTTGATATTAAGTAGCCTGATTCCTCCAACTTTGTTCTTTCTCAGGATTGCTGTTGTTATGTGGGGCCTTTTGTAGCTCCATGTAAATATTTGAAATATTTGTTTGAGTTCTGTGAAGAACAACTGGAATCTTCATAGGAATTGCTTTGAATCTTGCTTTGAGTAGTATGGACATTTTAATGGTGACAATTCTTCCTATCCATGAACACAGTATGTGCTTCCACTTATTTGTTTCTTCTTCAATTCCTTATGAGTCCCTTATCAGATATGTGATTTGAGAATAATTTCTTTCAATCTGTGTTCTTTTTTATTTTATTCTTTTAAGAGTGCTTTTCAAAAATTGAGTCTTACATTTTATTATTTTTATTTTTTTATGCTATTACAGTTGTCCCAGTTTTCTCCCCTTCACCCACCTCCACCCTGAACACTCTCTCCACTTCTATGGGCATTTCGCACACTGTTGTTTATGTCTGTGGGTCCTAAATACATGTTCTTTAACTGATCCCTTCACCTTCTTTCAAACAGTCCCTACCTCCCCTCTCCCCTGTTACAGCTGTCAATCCATTCCATGACTTGCCTCTGGTTCTATTTTGCTCATTAGTTTATTTTGTTCATTAGATTCCTCTTATAAGTGAGGTCATAAGGTATTTGTCTTTCAATGACTGGCTTATTTCACTTAGCAAAACACTCTCCAGTTCCATCCATGCTGTTGCAAAAGGTAGCAATTCCTTCTTTCTTTGTGCTGTATAATCTTCCATTGTGTAAATGTACCATGGTTTTTTAACTCTCTCATCTTCTGGTGGGCACTTAGGCTGTTTCCAAATCTTGGCTATTGTAATTAGTGCTGCTACAAACATAGGGGTGTATGAATTCTTTTGAATTGGTATTTCAGCCTTCTTAATGTATATCCTAGGAATGGAATCTCTGGATTAAAAAGCAGGTCCATTTTTAATTTTTTGAGGAAATTCCATGCCATTTTCCACAGTAGCTGTACCAGTCTACATGTTACAGAACAGACCTGGGGGGGGAGTGAACGATATACTATTACCAACAGGACCCCCCCTTTTTCTCGGGGGGTTTCCCCCACCTACTAGGTTCACTTTGCCCGCCACCAGAGGAAAGACATCTCTCAATGTCAGAGATTGGTGAAAAGGAAAGGAATTATTTATTTAAAAGCTATACAGACTTAGAGTAATGGCTTAATGTCTTCATTAAAATACTAAGGTTCTTTAGAATACCCACAAGTGCACACAGTCCTTCCTTTTCCCCTTTGCCCAGTCTGGGGTACCATATCTCAGGAAAAGAAGTAGAAGTCTGGGGTTCAGGCAGCCCCTCAGTTCCAGCACCATCCACTGTGTTACTGCCGCAATCTCCAATTAATACAGACCCATGTGGCACCTTCTCATGGCCCACCAGCAAGTGTCCATTCTCCCTTTTTCTTCCAGGCAAAGTCTCTCCTGTTGCCTAAGCCAGGAGGCAAAAGGGAGCACCCCAAAGCTGCATGGTCCTAACTCTTGCCAAAGCCGCATGGTCCCAACCTCTGCCAGAGTTGTGTGGTCCCAACCTACTCCACCAAAGCCACATGGTCTCCTCCGTATGGCTTCCATGCCTGGGCTTAAATCCCCACGCCAATCTTCCTCTGCAGCCCCATTCCCGACTCCTCCTACAATCAGTTACAACTGCCAGCATTCCTGCATTCTTCCAGCTTTACTGGGCTGCCATAGTAAGTTTTCTCTTTTCCAAGCCAGATTTTCTGTAACAGGAAATAAACAAGGTGTGGTGAGGGCTTTGAGATCCAGGGAGGATTGGGTGAAAGAAGCTGCAACATTCCTATCCTGGGCAGTTAGTTGTTCCCAGGGGCAGGTGGTCATCTGTCTCTTCCTGGAACACAAAGTCCTGGATGCCTCCAGTTGTCCCCAGGCAGTAATCTTCAGCAGTGCCCCAGGAGGTCATTAATAACTTCTGACCCTGCTCTTGCTGGAGTAGCTCAGTGGATTGAGCATGGGCCTGTGAACCAAAAGGTTTCTGGTTCAATTCCCAGTCGGGGCAGATGCATGGGTTGCGGGCCAAGTTCTCCAGTAGGGTGCATGTGAGAGGCAACCACACATTGATGTTTTCCTCTCTCCTTCTTTTCCTCCCTCTCTAAAAATAAATAAATACAATTTTTTAAAAAATAATTTTGATCCAAGAATATAGTCTGTCTATCCATTTATTTAGGTCTTTTAAAATTTCTATAATGCTTTGTACTTTTCAGTGTATAAGTCTTTCTATATTTTGTAAGATTTTCCCTGTTTATTATTTTCAATACTATCATAAATTATTTTTTAATTTCAAAATCTGATTGTTTAATGCTAACATATAGAAATATAATGGATTTTTATATACCAATATTTTATCCTGCAAACTTATTAAACTAATTTTTTAGTTCTAGAAACTTTCTGGTGGAGTCTACTGGACTTTCTATATAAGCAAATATGGTCATTATAAATATGGACAGTTTAGCTTTTTCTTTCCAATTAGAATTCTTTTTACTTATTTTTCTCTTGCACAGTTGCTCTGGTAGCACCTCCAGTGCAATATTGAATAGAAGTGGCAGAAAAGGGACTCCAGTTTTGCTCCTCAGTTTAAGAGAAAAACATTCAGCCTTTCTTTGCTAAGTATGGTGATATCTATAGTTTTTTATAGGGACCTTTTATCAAGTTGAAGAACTTATCTCTATTTCTAATTTCCTAAAAGTTTTTTTTTTTAATTAGGAATAGATGTTAGATTTTGCTAAATTATTTTCCTTGTGTTTTGGAGTTATATAGACTTTCTTGGTTGCTTACATGACTTTGTTAAACAAACATTCCATGTAGGAACAGGTCCTACTTGGCCATGACGTATTATTCTTTTTATATACTTTTGGGTTACATTTGTAAAAATTTGTTTAGAGTGATTGCTATTAATACTGATTGATATTTATAGTGAGTAATATTTATCTGTAGTTTTCTTTTCTTGTCTCATTTCTGTCTTATTTTGGCATAGGGTAATATTGGCTTCATAAAATGATCTAAGAAATATTCTCTCCTTTAAATATTTTACAAATACTTCCCCAGGGGTAAATGAACATAAGAAAAGAGTCTTAACACCATTAGTCATTAGGATAATGCTAATAAATTAAAACACAATGAAGTACCACTACACTATTATATTAGAATGGTTAAAATTAAAAAGATTGGCCATCCCAGATGTTGGCAAGGATGTGAAGCAAGTGGAACTCTCATTTGCTGCTATTAGAAATGTAATATGTTACAACCACTTTGGAAACAAAAGTGGCAGTTTCTTGAAAGGTACAGTACAACTACCACATGATCCAGCCATTCTACTTCTTATATATTCACCCAAGAGAGTTGAAAGTATATATTCTTACAAAGACTTGTGCACAAATATTGATACTAGCTTCTTTTTAATTACCAAAAATTGGAAATAACTCAAGTGCCCATCAACAGGTGGATGTATGAACAAACTAGTACATCCATATAATGAAGAACTACAGAGAAATAAAGAGGAATGACCTATATATATTGATCCACGCCATGATTGGAATAATTTCAAAATACTTATGCTGAGAAGAAAAAAACAGTTATGCTTACTATATATAATTTCATTTATATAAAAATTACAGAAAAGACAAACTCATCTAAAGTGACAAAGTGACAGAAAACTGATAATTGGTTGCCTAGACATGGAGGTGGAGCAGAGGCTGGGAAAGAGGGAGAAATCACTAAGGGGCTAGGGGAAATTTAACAATGATGGCTGGTTCATTATCTTGATTGTGGCTGTAGCTTTACACATGTATTCATGTGTGAAAACTTTATCAAACTGTATATTTTAACTATATGCAATATAAGGAATGTTGATAATACCCTGTAAAGTTGTTAAACATAAACACTGTACAAAAAGAAAGAAATTTAATTTATATGATATATATTATTCATTGCTGATCAAATTTAATGTGTTCTTATTGTAGACTTGGGAAAAATTAAGAAAGTACAAGGAGGAAAATGAAAATATCGATCATTAAACTACTCTAAAATTAACACCTTTAAAATTTTATAGACTTTCTTTTCTTTGGTTGTAATACATTTTTCCTACAAATTTCATATTTTGAGATAAATACTATTGTGTATGTAATCTGCTCTTTTAACTTAATGAACTAAGCTAAGTTTTCGCTGCATCATTAAGTTTTCTTGTACAATGTGTGTTTTAATGAGTTTACAATATACTAATATTTATTAAACCAATGTTTTGTTAGACCTATGTTGTATCTAATCTCTGCTTTTAAAAACACTATAGTAAATGTACTTGTACACACAACTTGGACATTCCTCTTTATTTTCTAGCATAAATACTTAAAAAGTTATTTTACATTTAGAAAAAAATTTGCCTAGTCAAAATATGTATAAGGTTCTAAGTCTTCTTGTCCATGGTGCCAAATTTGAGGAGGGTTTATTTTTAACAAAACTACATTTTCTTTTATTAAAAAATCAATGTATGCCCATCATTTCTCTTCCTCTTTTTCTCTCTCTTTATATAAGTGTGTGGTCTCTCTCTCCATATGTGTGTGTGTGTACACACACATACAGGAAAAATACAAAAATTTATATTTTAGAAAAAGAAAGTAATGATGAATTCCTTTAGTTTTACCTTGCCTGGGAAGCACTTTTATCTCTCCTTCAATTCTAAATGATAGCTTTGCTGGATAGAGTGATCTAGATTGTAGGTCCTTGCTTTTCATCACTTTGAATATTCTTGCCAGTCCCTTCTGGTCTGCAAAGTTTCTTTTGAGAAATCAGCTGACAGTCTTATGGGAACTCCTTCGTAGGTAACTATCTACTTTTCTCTTGCTGAGTTTAAAAAATAAACTAAACAAGCAAGCAGAACAGGAACAGAATCATAGATACGGAGATCATTTGGAGGGTTATCAGCTGGGAGGGAGAAGGGGGAGAATAGGGGAAAGGTGCAGGGATTAAGATGTAAGAATTGGTTGGTACAAAATAGACAGGGGGATATTAAGAACAGTATAGGAAATGGAGAAGCCAAAGAAGTTATGTGCATGACCCTTGGACATGAACTAAGGCGGGGATTGCTGGAGGGAATGGGGCTACTGGGCAGAGTGGAGGAGGGGGCAAAGGGGGAAAACTGGGACAAATGCAATAACATAATCAATAAAATATATTTTAAAAGAAAGTAAAATAGGTTGACTTAGGTTCAGTTGAGGTCATTTAATTATTTAGTAAAAATCAAGAGAGTACGTTAGAAACATCAACTATTTTTTAAGAGCTGCTTAACATAAACCTAAATTCCAAGAACTGATTTCAATATCTAGTTGTTTTTGTTGCTTTTTTATTGCTTTAAAACACTCAGAAGGCTAACACTGTTCATATGACATTCATTAAAGGTGCCTACTGACCAGAGGACAGGGGCAGTAACTTTATTTGCTTTAGTCAGCTGTGATTTTCTTAGGACTGGGAGAAAGTGATAATTGATCCTTGTGGGGAGCACACAAGGAAACAGCCAGGGAGCACACAAATAAATTAGCGTCAAGGCCACGGGCTGAGTTGCTAATTGGCTCAGGGGCTATTTCTTCTAAACTTATTCCCTTAGACCTGACTTCACCTGCTGGAGACTCAGATTCCCTCAAGTGGAGCCCTGCCTCCAGGGTGAGGGACAAAGTGACATCAGTTCTCTCTTCTCATAGAAGAATCACGTTCATCTGTACTTTGGTTTCCTTATTTGATCTACCAAGAGGTAGAAAGAGGAAAGGGGGTGCAAGAGAGAGGCAGGGTGAGTCAGCATGGTTCTAATAGAGCCACCTGCTCCACCTGTTGCCAGTGCTCTGCCTGGCCTTCTAGAAGATGCCATGAGTACCCTTAGAGAAGCCTAAAGGGGGAGGACCCCAGGAGAGGACCTCATCCAGTGGCATACTGGACACAGCCCACACAGTGGGTCCTTTTAGAGACCTAGCCTCCTCAGCTGCCAGTTCCTGTCCCAATAAGGTTGCCCACCAGGGCCTCCCAGTGATCTAAGAGCCTTCACTAAGCTCCTAAACTCTCCTGTGACTTACTTGTCAGAGCCTGAACTGCACACAGGTTGGTCTGGTGTGCATGGGTGCATCTGAATTACCTGAGCAGTGACCAGAAATGATTTCCGTGTCCATTTGTGCATGCTACACGATGAGTTGCACCTGATCCCTGCAGATGATGGTCTATGACCGAAGGCAGGGAGCACGGAGCAGGGGAAGGTGAAGAAGGTCCTTTGTGAGGTAAAACGAAAGCAGTTGTCCAAAGCTAACCCAAAGGTGAGGAGGTGCTTGCTCTGCCCTGGAGTGGGGGACAAAGTTGAATGTCAATTCAGGGAGGGTTCTAAGTGGACGCCTTGGGGTGCTCCAGGTGGGTGCTCCCAGCCTTTGGTTCAGCAGAGGGCATTCTTGGAAGAGCAAACATACTGGACAGGAAGACTCTATCTCTGGTCCTGGGCAGGGAATACAGCACTAACCATCAAAGCTGAGTCTTAGTAATCAGATAGCGCCCATGTTGTTTTGCAACACACAGAAGAAAGAGAAAGCAGAACCCTGCACTTTCTCCTGGCAAGGCTCAGAGGTGCGTGGAGGACAGCCTCCAGAAACAGATGTTAAGCTTATGGCATATGCCCATTTCATCTCCCAGGAATGGTGACTGTACCAGTGTTGGTGCAGCGATGTGCGTTACATTCTCGTTCTTTGCAGCTCCACGTGGGTGCAGACACAGAATGCTGTGTGCAATCAGGGTAAAGAAAACAGAACACTTTCTCCCTGTCCCTGTCCTTCAAGCTGTGTGTTTAGCCTGTATATTGAGCCCTCAGAATGGGCTGTGTTTCCCCTCCCCCCCCACCTCATTTTGGGATCATTCTGCTCTGGTTGAGCTCATTTAACAACTTTATTTGAATCTAGTATTGAAGGTGAATTAGACCGGATACTTATGCAATGTAATAGCCTTGAATCAGATTTTTCTAAATTTACACTTGAAAAGATGTACAGAAATTCCTTGCAGCTCTCTGGAAGCTTCCCATTGTATGAGCTATGCTGTTAGGACATGAGATAGTTCCAGAGAAAACCCAAAGACAGCAGCACAGAAAGGCCTTATGTCTGAAAAGACAAAAAAAAATTAAAAAAAGAAGGATTGGGCAATTTAAACACAGCAAATTTTTACAATTCCTCACTTATCCTGTGGAATCAAAAGCTTAGACACATTTAAATGGAATAAAGTGGGCCAAATGCTGCCCTGAGGCATGCATGCTCTGCTCCCACCGACTTCTTAGAAACCCTGTTTATTTTGCTCAGGCACAGGCAAGTTGAACTGCTTGGGTCTGACCTGGAGCACAATGGCAGATGATCAATGCCCAAACCTCCAAGACTTGACCTAGATCGTTTCTCAGTTGTCATCATCCACAACACTCTCAGTCCAGGATGTTGTCACAGTGACCACAAAATCGAGCTGAAACAGACCCTACAGTTGATGGCATCATTATCATGATCTCAGGAATTTGTTATTGGCAGTCACTGCCTTGGTCCCTCACCTTCTGAAGCTCCTCCCACCTGGGTCCCAACTTCGGTTTTAACGTGTCTGCTTCTCTCCACTTCCTGGGTGCATCCTGCATGTGGGAGGAAGTCAACAGCCTTTGTCTCAGTATCAGTTCAAACCTTACAGGGCTTGGGTTGGGCGTCAGAAAGGGAAATTTATTTCAGGACTAGGATAGAGTGGCAACTTTCTCTTTCCTTAAGTGTGGCTCAGTTTGCCAGCCAGTGCTCTGGTTCTACAGATTTGCAAGTATAGATTTAATAGACCCTCCCGGACCCAGAACTCCTACTTGAGCCCTGGAGCTGCAGACTATCCCAGAGCCCCAACCACCCTTATAATCAGGAATTCTTGCCAGCCTGGCCTGATTTCCAGGTTGGATTCCTGCCAGTGGGATTCCCCATCTTTCATCTGGACTGGAGCTCCCAGAACTGGAAATGACCTCATCATCACTTCTGCTGCATCTGTGCCTTGCAGTTCCCTGACACCACCAGCCTCCAGGCCACAGGACCCAGCTCTTCCATCAACACTGCAGCTCTGCAGAGGGGTCCACAGAGATTAGGGAGGAACCCAGGGGACAGCAAAGGAGTGACAAAGCAGTTGCTCCTGAGGCCCACAAGAAGCAGGGAAGGAAGCACAGTGGACCTGCCACACTTCACTCCCAAGCAAGGAGGGGAGGAACATGAGAGGAGACTCCACAGTAGAGGAATTTTCACTGAGTGGCAGTAAATGGAGAGACTTACACAAACTGACACTTTCTGGGGCCACGCTGAGAGACTTGTGGGGTGAGACTTCTCTAACCTCAGGCCCTTACAAAAAAAAATCAGCAAAGTTCTCAGTTGCAAAGGCATTAGGAATAGGATGACTTCAGGTGACCAATTGATTTGTCTTCTCTTCCAGTGAAAGGTTGATTGAGTAGCTATTACCTGCAGTTCCTCATACATCCAAACACATTTCACCAACTCTAATAAGGTTTTATTTCATTCATCAGTGGGGCAAAAAGACAGGTGAGATATTTGCCGATAAATCTGAACAAATCCATTATTTCCACTGGAAAAGTATATCTCAGATCAATGCATAGGTACATCTCAGTGAATGTCACTGTGGGGGCTGCCAGAATTTATGCTCCAAGAATGGGGGCACCCTCTTCTCAATGGGCCTAGGCAGGTGTCATCAACCTGGCAGCCATTTCATTCACCTAGCAGCCCTGTCACCTGGGTTGGGAATGTGCCCCTGGCTCTGGGCTGTGAGACACTCCTTGCCCTCCCCACACAGCTTGGACTTGACACTGGCTTGATTTATTTTTTTCTGTGCTGTGTCTGTCAGATGACTCTGCCTCATCATGAAAATAAGTACAGTCTCTCCTGTGCAAAGCAGAAGTGGGTCTTGGTGGGAAGACCCAGGATCCTCTCTCCCAGAAGAAAAGGAGCAACTGCCAACTTGGTGATGTTGTGGCCTGGGGAAGAGGGCAAAATGGCAGCATCAGCCCTGGACCACGTGAGAAGCCAGAAGGGCCAGTGGGGGAGACACCTACATCACAAAGAAGACAGACCCCAGGATCTCTTAGGCAGAGTCTCCATGGCCTCATAACACCGGCTGCATCTCCTGTTGGGCTGGGAGCCCCTGTTTGGAGCCCTCAAAGAGACTGCAGCCAAGGCTGGGGCCAGGCCTTGCCCTGGGCCTAGAGGGGAGACCCATCTGGTAGGGAGGTGCTGCTCAGCTGTTCACCATAGTGACAAATTTTGACCGAATTTTACATAGGCTCCTCTGAGCCTTCTTTTCAAGGAGGCTTCATCAAGGACCCCAGCCTTGTCCTGTCTATCCCAGTTTTAGTATGAATCTTGTCAAATCAGTTGAGCAAGAATCCTTCACCTCTGATGTCTAAGTCCTTGGCCTGTCCTTGACAAAAATCTTCATTGGTTAGTTTAGCAAGAATCCCCCTACTCTTGATGTCCCATTCTAGTACGTTTCCATCCTTGACCCCCTCACTGTGCTCCTTGGCTATAAGCCAGCTGTCTCTGCTATATTTGGAGTTGAGCTCATTCTTACTGAAGCCCCTCTCCCCTATTGCAATAGCACTGCATAAACTCTGCCTTTTCTGCCTTTAACTAGTGTTGTCTCCATTCCTCTTCACAGCAGGCATCTCACCTTTTCTTTCAGCGTCTCCATCTGCTTGGACAGAGGCAGTGTGGGGAGCAGGCAGGGGAAGGGGAAGAGGCAGCAGATATTCCAGCATCAGCTCCTTCCTCCAGGAGGCTGACCGAGCTCAGTGTTTCTAGTCCTATTCTCCTGTGCATTACTACCTCACCCACGTCTATAAATAGCCTTCTGTTTTCTGCCCTTTACTGATATCCTATGAAAATGAATCTCAATTTGTAATTATTCATTGCTCCTTATTTAATAACGTTTTGCTTTCCTTATTCTTAATGAGATTGTTGTTTACACTTGTATAGGTCTAGCTCTCAGGGAAGAAGTCTCAAATAACAATATTAAATAACTCTCAACTTACACCTGTTAAGCCGACAGTCAACAGTCAACAGTCAACATGTGTGGGTATCAGATCACAGAGTCTGGAGTTGTATGCTTAGGCTTTAACTAAATGTTTTCAATTGCTTTGGTTGTCATGTAGATTATAGTAAAAGATTTTAAAGTATGTTAGCCATGTCCTGAAGGCCTGCCTGTAAAGCAACTTCAAGGAGAAAAGTTTAAAAGTATACTTTGCTTGAGATAATAGAAAAATGTAGCTAGTTAAGCATAAAGCAATGATAACTTAAACAATAACAGTGATCACAAGATGTTTAGTTTCTGTCTTTGGCTTTAAAGTTAGCATCGCTGATGCACAATTATGAACTATTTTGCAGAATCTTGGTTCTAAACCCAATTATATCACTCAGCCACAATAAGGAAGGCCCCAGATAAGACGACATCAGGAACTGTATTAATCAGATGGAGGAAAACCACTGAAGCTTACCCGAGAACTAACCAATCGGCATCACCCATGACCCCCCAGCCCCTAACCCTCAATCTTTGCCTTTAAAAACCCTCGAGTGAAATATCATCAAGAAGTTCAGGTTTTGAGCACTAGCTCCCCATTCTCTTGGCTTGGTGCCCTGTCAATAAACCACTTCAATTTCTCCACAGCAAAACAAGACATTCGGTGTTTGGCTCTGCTGCACATAGGGTAGAGAGACCCTCTTTGCTTCAATAACGTTTGGTCTCCAGCTGATTTTTTTAATGTAGATCAAGATACCTATATTAAAAAAAAAGAAGTCCTGAGAAAGATGACAAATGAAGTTGTGTTATAAACTACAAAAAGAAAGTCACCTGATTCTTGATCTTTGCAAGCATATTAGCTAAGTCGGCCATTAAATTTAAAAGTAGTACTCTGTTTTACAGTTGTTTGTAATCCTAATGCTTAAAACATATAGCATATTCATGGGGAGAACAAGTGTTTCCCCTTCAGCAAATATGACAATAAACCCTATCTCACGTTAGAAGCAGGTTGTCACTGGAGCGCAGACAACCATCAAAAACATTTAAAAGGTGCAAATGAAAAAGGGAGACTAAAAGACTGCACACACCATGAATATTCCCAAAGTGGCTGACACACCTCAGGACAGTTCATATCATTAGGAATAATTAACAGGCTGTGTTACAGGTAGAAAATTAAAATGTGCCAAATAACAGGAAAGAGAATTCAAGAATTCAGACACCACATAAAGAGATAAAAATAAAAAGAAAAGAAATATGGCCCTGGCCAGTTTGGCTCAGTTGATTGGAATGTCATCCTTTAATTGAAAATGTGTGGGTTCAATTCCCTGTCAGGGCACATACTTAGGTTTCAGGTTTGATCCTGGTCTGGGTGTACATGATCCCCAGACCAGACGCATATAGGAGGCAACCAATTGAAGCTTCTCTCTCACATCAATGTTTCTCTCTCTCTCCTTTCTTCTCCCTTTAAAAGCAATGAAAAAATGTCCTTAGGTGAGGATTAAATAAAATATAAATGATAAAACACCAGGTATTAATGTGTTACTGATACTGGTAGACAGTCTGTCCAGACAACTGGGAGTGGGCTAAGATTGGGGAAATAGGAGTAGCAACTGGAGGAGTTGGAGCTAAGCCATGAGGATGGAATCTGGGAGCTGCTTCTACACTCATCAGTGCTCCTCGGGGCACTGATGGAATGGTGTGCACCAGACAATACCTTCACAAACTTCCCAGGGCCATGTCAAGGACACTGAGTTTTGCAGCACTTCTGCATTGACCTGAGCACAGGTTCCTCAGGCAAGATGGTGGCAGGAGGAAGTTCTTCACTGAGCATGCTCCAGGCTGGCAAGGTAATTTGATAAGAAGGAAAACACTCTCTCACCCCCCTCCAGTACCACATTGGGGGGTGAGACCAGAGGGAGGCAGGCACATGCACAATAGAAGTTAAAATGGTTGCAGGGGAGGTGTTGGACCAAAGAGGTCTGTCAGTCTAGCCAGGGGAAAGAAGGGATTGGTTGGGAGGTGGGCCCACCCAAAGTGTGTGATAGTTTAGGGAGCTAATTCCTCATTCTGAGAAAGCACCTGGTCCATCCCACACCCAAAACTAATGTAAACCCAGAAGAACAAAGAAATCTCTCTCTTGCTCATTGTTAGCTGCTCAGGACCTGCACTCAGCTTGTGTACTTGCCTGTCCACTCCATGGGCCACATGACCTTGCAATTACATGTCCCATGGCTTCTGGGATGGTGTCTCTCTCTCTTGCTGACCTGGTGGAGCATTTGCTGGTACCTTTGTATGCTCTCTGGCCTGGAAGCATGGGACCTTCTGGCCCTAGAAGCTGCATGGTCAATGGCAGCACCAGCCTCCAAGGGGAATCCTGAAGTGGGACAGCAGCTAGGAATAAGCTAAGCTACCTGGATGACCACTTAGCAGCTCCATGGGTTCCAAAGGATGATACTTTATAGTTGGAGCAGGAATTCTGGACACTGCCTTTGGTATTAGTCTTGCTGAAAACAGCTGGATTTTGTTTGGGTGTTTTGGAGGGGGTGAGCTTTAAGACAAGGAGTTCTCCATTCTCCCAGATCACTCAGCAACCAATAAAAACCTCTTTCCTTTCTCACCAGCCTCTGCCTCTAGAGTTTGCCTTTTGGTGGCAGTAGACAGCCAAACCCCACTTTGGTTTGGTAACATTACCAGGAGAAGATTTTTTTTAGAGAGAAATTCAAGAGCTTTCAACAGCAAGTTATTAAATTCATAAAAAGAAGGGTATTAGCACATTACATTAAAACTACTTTGGACAACAGGTAAAGTACTATTCACAAGAAAGAAGTAGCCTAGACATATTATAGTAACCAATCAATTTTATTTATACACATATTGAATAAAAATTAACAATGTACATTATAATACAACAGATTACAAGAGTCTGTCATAGTATTAGCTATACTTTAATACTATGCTGAGCTAATATGAGCTTAGCTTATAATTATGCAGAGCTCACTGCTCCTTTACACAGCTGAGACAGTGCCAGCCTGTTTAAGTTTTTCTAGTTGGAGGTTCTGAGTAGTTGAGATTTACTTACATAAACATTTACTAAGCACCAGTAGCATACCAGTTTCTACAGTGACTCCAAAGGACTTGAAAGCACAGTTTCTAGTTTATAAACTCATAGTTACCAGCACAGAAAGCCATTGGAAGTGAAATAAACACATGGTTCATGCAAGGCCATATGGGAGCAGGGTGTAGTGGTTTTATTGCACTGGATAGGTGCTGCAGGACAGGTCAGTGGGAATACCTGTTGGAGCTTCAGTGGAAAATGAGTCTTGAGCAGTAGTGCATGTAGGTTATGGACTGAAGGAAGAAATGGATCGTATGCAGTGTGTGTCTGTGTGTGCACATACTATTGCCTCTCTTCATGGGGGTTGTGTTACTGGGTGAAGGAAAAGGAGTGAGGATGCCATAACAATACTTGAGCTGACTCCACATTCAGAGAGTGCAATAGAATGTGATAAGTACAGTTCTCTGTGAAATTTTTAAAAAGACCCGTGGAGCCCAGTGTTTGAAATAAGTCAAAGTGAGGAATATTGTATGTATCCAGGCAAGAACTGGGGGAAGCAGCTCATTGTAAAAGTATAAAACAGAGGGAGAGAATCAATAGCAAGAATACTCTTGAAAATAAACCAGTGTTCTCCAGAGTAGCAGCTCCTTCAGTATGGGCAAGAATTTATGGGTCAAAACAAAATGCATTGGCCTTGGTCTATAGGTTAATGCAGTTAAACAAGCCTGAATGGAATAAGGAATTTGGGGTGGAGCCAGGAAAGTGCATCTTCACAGAGGATAGCGAGCAAACCCCCAAGAAACTACAGTGTTTTAGTAAATAGAATCTCCAGGCTCTGACAATGCACATGGAAACAAGCAGCACCAGGCACACAGTCATATGTGGCTCCAGGAATTTTTATGGTGAAGCAGCTCAAGTCCGTCCTGGTCAACACAGTGACTGAATCCATTGGCTTTGGGTGTCATCAGGCATAGGGACTTTTCGAGAAATATTTACAGCAAACAGGGAGCCAAGGGGAGATGGGATTTATCAAAAAACCTATCCTGAAATAAGCATTTAGCTAAACTCAAGTCCATTATAAGTATAGGGTAGTGTCACAGCCTGCGGTTGGATCTGGGCCCTGCCATTTATGGGTGTTGAATTTCTTTGGGTTACTTAAATTCTCAACCTCCATTTGTTGGGAATAATGGCAATACGGCTCATTGTGTTATTGTGAGTTTAAATGCACAATGCCTGGCCCATAGTAAACATTCAAATAAATTCAGCTCATAAGGAAAATATAGCATAGGAAGAGTGTTAGATTGTGGGCATGACAGAGGGTGCTCAGGCGTCCACATAAGAAAAAGCAAGTTCAACCCTGCCGCCTCACCCTCTGCCTCCAGGGCTTGTGTCAGCCTTTCACAGCCAGACCAGCTTTTGTCTGCTACAGAAGTGACTGCAGCACATGGGGGGTCACTGCAAAATGAAAAACCCACTGCTCAAAATTATTGAGAATTTCAAGGTGGCAGGGAGACAAGTTCAAATACATAAATAAACAGAGTAGGTAGACCAACTCAACAGCAAAATTAGAGATTAGCAAATTGGATTTTTAGATCCAAGGATATGCTTACACATGAGACACACCTGACCTTAAACACACACAAAGTATGAAAATAAAAAGATAGAAAAGTGTAAGTAGTTAAGTGCTAATCAAAAGAAAGCTGGGGTCCCTGTATTAAATAGCAATTAAAATAAATTTGAAGGCAAAAAGCATTTAGTCACAGAGGAGTCATTATAAAATAATTTTAAAAATTAGTTCAACAAGAGAATTCAACAATTTTAGACCTCTGTAAAATGTTCCTAAATATGAACTCTGCCATCAGAATGTGACCTTCCAACAGACTTTCTCTGCTATTTTCAGGTCAAAGAGGAAAAATGATCAAAGATATAGAAGGTTTGAACAACACGTTTGAGATGGCTAATTTTATGTGTCAAATTGACTGGGCTGAGGGATGCCCAGGGTGTGAGGGCGTTTCTGGAAGAGATTTGTATTTGATTCTGTAGGCTGATTAAAGCAGATTGCCCTCAGCAGTGTGGGTAGGCATCATCCAAACTACTGGGAGACTGAAGAGAACTGAAAGGTGGAAGAAGGGCGGATCCTCAGTCTTCTTGTGCTGGACATTCATCTTTTCCTTCCTGGACATTGGAGCTCCTGGTTCTGAGGCCCTCAGACTCAGGGAATCACACCACTGACTTCCTTGGTTCTCCAGCTTGTGAACAGCAGACCATGCATGGGACTTCTCAGTCTGCATAAGAGTGTGAGACAGGCCCTATAATAAACTCTTCTTACATATCAATAGATATTATATTGGTTCTGTTTCTCTGCAGCACTCGGACTAATAAAACAATTAACCAGCATGTATTAATGGACTTTGTCGAATTCTGCACCCAAGCAATTAAAGAATGACGTTGATCTCAAACACATGGGACATTTTGAAAAATGGACATGCACAAGGACATGAAACAAGTCTCAACAGCATTCAAATAATTTGTAAAGTACAGATTATGAAGTGTGACCACGATGCAATTCAGCTGGAGTCTAATGAGAAAAAGGAAGTCCTCTATGTACTTCAAAAATAAAAGAGGCAATGCAAAAGTCAAAAAAGATATAATAGGAATTTAGAAATATTTAGAAATGAATAATGAAAATCCTACATTAAAAAAACTTGTGAGTTTTTGTCTGGGGTGGGGGGAGTGGTGAGGGGGAAATGGAGACAACTGTACTTGAACAACAATAAAAAGACGTGGAAAAAAAACTTGTGAGATACACATAAAGTAACAGTCGAAATGAATAATTTAGCCTTACACTCTTTTATTAAAAGGAAGAAACTCTGAATTTTAATCAGTCAAACACCCAGCTTAAAAAGTTAGAAAGTGAATCACTGAATAGATCCCCCCCAAAAGGAAAGAATTAAAATAAAGAGGGGAGCATAAATTGATTAAATAAATGTTTAATAGAGAAGATAGAGCAAAAAGTTGAATTTTAAAAAATTGATAAAATAAGCAAACATCTAATAAAACTGAGAAACAAAAAAAGAGAGAGGGCAAAGGAAGCAATATCAGGAGTGAAAGTGAACATACCTCAGCTACAACACAGATTAAAATGTAAATCAACTTTACACCAATAAATTTGAAAACAAACAAAATGAAAAAATTCTAGAAAAATATATCTTGGCAAAACTGAATCCAGAGAAAAGTCTGAACAGCATTAGAACAACCGAATAAATTGAAGTAGTAGTTAAAAATCTTTCTACAGAGAAAATATCAGGTTACCATGGTGTTACAAGAAAGTTCTACCAAACTTTTAATCTTATAAGAATTCTGCCAGAGCATAAGAAGAAAAAATATTCTGTGAGATCAGTACCTCCTGACGCTGAAGCCAAAACTGGAACTCCGCCCTTAAAAGCAAACACAAGAGGAAAAAAATTTTCCTCAAGTGAGGCTAAACTCACTGCTAAACACTATTTTAATATGTTTTAAATAAAATATTAGCAAACTGAATCCAGCAGTGTATTAAAAAATGATGGTTGGGCACTTACTGCAGGAATTGAAGTCAGGTTTAATATTAGAAAGTTTATAAATGTTACTCATAGCATCAATAGATTAAAGGGAAAAATGATTTTCTCAATAATTTCCTACGCTGTATTTTATATTCCTGTGGATATTTTGTGACTACCAATTGGTATTTTTAAAATCCCTTTACTTTTTCCACCTAGTCTCCCAATCTCCCTGCCCTCTGGCAATAAGTCCAAAATATTACAAACAGTAACATCTGAAAAAATAACTCACACATACTATATACATTGGGTATAATTTAAATAAATACTATTTATCATATTAAAACTGAATCTCTTTATCTTTTTCTCTGTCAGTATCAAATGGGGAGCCGACACTGGAAATGATGCCCCCTCTGGGGTGCGATGCCCTGCTGACCTCTCCTGTGTTCCAGGAACCTGTGTGGGGTTCGTTCGTCTCACACCCAGCCTGGACCATCGTTCTTGACGGCAGCATCCATCGCTTATTCACTTCAAAATTTTCAGGACTAGCCCAGTGTCTTACACATGTCATATGCTAAGCAGTATAAAAATAAGTTATTGAACATACGTAGGAGTGAATAACACTATTAAAATGTCTACAGTACCCTATGAGAGTTTACCAGGTGTGGCATTCTACTTTAATACATTTAAGATACACTGTAGCAATTGCTACCAAACTGAATACATTTCTATGTTGAATGATTTTCTGAGATTCACAGCTACCATCCCAAAGCTGGAGCCCATAAATGTTGTTCATACGTCTTCACAGCAAAACGTGGAAACGTGATCATTTCTTCAGGACAGGCTGTTAAATTTAAAATCAGTAGAGTCTTGAGGTGACACCCCATGTTGTTTAAAGATGCATTTTATGCTTGATTTGGTAAGCAAATGAACAATACATAAACACCTGAAAATTAGAAATTAGCATTTATCACTTGTCAAGGCACTGTTAAATCTTGCCTGGGCAGAAGTCAAGTCATCATCGATGCTTCAGCTTCTTTGTTACACTTTGTCACACAGGAAAGCTCTGCAGCTCTGGCTGTGAACAGCTCCAGGCCCCTCCTTCAAGAGGGGTGAGCAGCTGGGAAGAATTTTAATTCTTCCTGGTGGTCATTCCACAGTCTTTGAATTGCTGGGAGCCACACTTCAACACTCGCTGAAGAGCCATAATCAATAGATTCCATTTCCCAACCTCATTGTCCGATCTAAATAAGACTCTTCATCTCTAACAAAAGGTGTAATGCCCTGAGGCAGCTTTTAGGAGCCAGCCAAACTCAGCAGGAGTGACTGGCCAATGACAGCAAGGGCTCTGCTGACATCCGATGAGCCATCCTCTGAAGCAGGCAATCCACACAGTGCTGGAGTCTCACCCTGATGTCTCACCATGGCATCCTAAGCGAGTGGTAGGTTCATCCTACCCATTTCAAATGAGGAGGCTGAGACTAGGCAAGTCATGGATCTCATTAAGCAGTATTTAGAGCCAGAACTCCAACTGTGGATCTCTGATTATAATTCTCTTTTCTATTACACAACATGGAGCCCTATAGGATGCAAGATACCTGTTAATGAACTTGAGTTTGTTGAATCTTCTTGGCTCTTTTGAAAACTTTTTGGCCTGCCATAATTGCTTTCAGTTTAAATAATAATAACTAATCATCACTTATTGATTCCTCTTTATGTACCTCACCTACTGCAGTGACGTGGGAAGCATTGGTCAGTGGGGTAATCTACAAAGAGGAGGGAAATGATATCAAGGTTAGCAAGCAAAAATGAAAGAAAATAATGAACTAGGAGCAAACTGTTTAAGTCAACTAGATCTTGAGCAGAGAAACCAGAAGGGGAGAAGACATTCATTTAAGCATAAGATTGACTGTAGCAGGGAATTTACAAACATAACTTAATGGACATAAAAGTATGAGGCAGAGCTGACCTTTGTGTTTTCCACACCCCAAAGTCCTGTTAACAGGACTTATGGCCAGGTTGCTCCTGTGAGATACCGCCCACTTATACCAAGTAATGAGTGATGTCATAGGAGACATGTGAAGCTCCTGTGTGCAGAAGAAGCACCTGAGCCCCTGGGCCTCCTGCTTCTGCTGCTGCTGATGCTCTATGTCTGCATGATTCGGCCGTGCCTTGTAACATCTGCCTTGCTTCCCCATCTACGCTGGTCTCACAGGTCTGGTGCTCTGGACTTGAAAAGTGGCTACTGATGTTTTGTATACTGTGCAAGAGAGAAAGTCCTAAACAGAGGCAGCTGGCATGTTTACTCTGCCTGTCATCTCAGCTCAGGGGGCAGGCAGGGGAAGCAAGCCATCCAAAATCATATTATCTCAGATTAGGCATCATGGTGCCATTTACACATGACAATGCACAAAGGGGTTTCCTTGACCAAGGTCACACAGGCAGCGCTAGCAAAGCTGGAACTGCAGGGTGTATACTCATAATAACCAGGTAATAATTGTAATAACAATTATAACAGCAAAGAGCTTCACAGTGCTTATTGTAAGCCAGGCCGTGTTCTTAGCACGTTCACACATTGTTGCACTTTCCAACAAGCTATGAGGTCAGTGTCATTATTATACTTGGAACCATTTCATAGATGGGAAACCTGACTCACAAAGGATTTAAATCACCTGCCCACGGTCACCAGGCTCCATAGAAAAGAACTTGGCTGGGAGGCAAAAACCTCCAGCCAAACAGTGAAGGTCAGTGTTTCTATCTTTATGAGTCACTCCCTGGACCACATGGTCTACCCAAGAGAGTCTCCTAGATTCTGTGTTGTGATCAGCCCTGCCATGGGCTTCCTGATCCCTCCATTTACGATAATCTTGGGGTTCACCACCCACTCTTAGCACAAGGAATCCCCAAAGAGCACTTGCAAATCTTGCTTTGTATCTTCTTGTCAGAACACTGATCACAACAGCTGTTGTGCAAAATGCAGTGGGTCAGGATGGAGCTCATGTGCATGTGACGTCCCTGTCTTCCTGCCCCCCACCTCAGCCATCAGCAGCACTCCTGGCACTAGTCAAGGGATCCAGAAAGAGCCTGCTGTCTTCTGCTGATGGGCCTCTCTCCTCTCCACACACCTTCTATTCAGGCAAAACGTCTGTGGGAGTTTCACTGAGGAAAGCCCCATGTTCCTTCTTTCAGTTCCCTTTCCCATAACTTGTCCCAACACCCGCAGTGTGGCCATCTGGCCTATCATTCCTGATGATCGCTCCTTTTCATGGGACTTAGAAAAGTGATCACTGGGGCCAAGCAGAGGACCCACCAACCGAGGGGCTCCTCCTTTCTTTGTTCTCCTGCCCACGGCAGTTTGCACCCTCTCTTCTCTCATCACTGTGTTCAAGACAGAAAAGACGTTATCACTGGGGGGCCCCCACCTCACCCCAGCCTGGGAAGCTCCCGCCAGGGCTTGTAGGTCATAACTAGCACTTGTTTGGCAGCCTTGTGCATCCTGAATCAGAGGATCTTCATGTGGAGAGCTCATGGGTAAGACTTTTCCATTATCTCCTTACGTTGTAGAGTCAGTGAAGTACATACAATCTCATCATCTCTGAACCTTGTTTTACTTCTTGCCTGAAATAATCTTACAGTCAATGAATCATCGCCTGCTATAATCTATTTATCAAATAAAGAAAATAAATTATCACATGAAGAATATATAAAAAATGTCTCTTATTCGTCCTCTAATTGTTTGTCAGCCCTGTCGTTTCTGGCTTTTAAAGAAGGTTTCCTCATCTGATAAAGGCATTGCTATAATCTCATTACATGTATTGCTACCAAGGATAACAGACAAACAAAGAAAACTTTGCAGCAGATACCCAGTAGAAGTCACTGCCAAGAGAAGAAACAAAATGCTTTCATCACGGTTCCAAGGGCAAGAGCAGTTCTGAAGGTGAGTAGCTGCTCTCCCAAAAGTTAAGTATTGAAAGGGTTTGTGGTAGCTAGTTATCGGGCATGTTTTACATTGATCTCTCTATCTCTATAGATTCCCTTCACAGTGTCTTTGGAAAATCAATCCCTGTGTGACTGAGAATATGCTTTCTGTTGTTGGGGAGGGGCAGCCTCTTACTTTGCACTGATTTTAAAAGGATAGGCTGTAAATTTCTCAGTCGTGGTTCCAAAGGACAAGTGACAGCAGAGTGAGAGATCCGCTGCATGGCATGGTAGAGGCATGGGCGTGTCCCGGGTGCCCTCCCCAGAGGTAGCCCTGAAGAGCACTGTGACCCTGACACATGAAAGATGTCAAGTGAGTGCCGTCATGTCTCCCATCTGGAGCAATGGGGTAACAGCATTTGCCACCCACACTCCTCCTGGGGATACTGAGAGGAATGAATGAGTGGGTATGTGATACAGTTCCCTCCACGGCTCAGGATGGTGCTGCTGAGAAGCAAAAAGCTGACCACAGCTGCCAAGTATTCCCGAGCGCTCACTCCTGCTCCATGTGCCCTGTGTTACAGCCTGCAGAGATGCGTCCCTGTGCCAATCTCTCAGAACATAAGGGGGCCGAGCCCAGCCTTCCACCATGAGGGGACAGTTCCACAAGATCAATGAGTTTTGCTGAACAGAAACAGTACCAAGATGCACAAAATAACTATCCTTTGGAGGGTCCTTAAACAGCCTACGTTTGTGTTCTGAAGCACTGATCTGCTTTGCTCCTTTGTGACATGTGCACGTCACCTCCTATGCACCAAACTGAGGGATAATAGCAAAGAGAGTTAGAGAGGACTTTAGCCACACATGATCTGGTCAGTGCATGCAGGCAATCATGATAAACATACAATACGGGTAAAAACACTGTACTCACAACCTGAAAGAGTCCCTGTTCCCTCCCCTACCCCATCCATCAGGACAAGTCTCTATCACATATAATCAGGAGCAACCACTGGGGAAAGAATTAATTGAGTATTGATTTATTGATAGTCAATTATTGATTTACTAGACTATCCAGATTTGAGGGGTAAGGAGAAGAATAAATGTGTGAGAAACTACCAAGAAACCCCTTCAACATGAATAGAAAGGATGGTTAAGTGGGCCAGGAGCAGCGGGGAAGACAGAGTGGAAATTAGGGAATCCTCTTTGAATGCAAAATCCAGAAACTAGCTGAGCCATGCTCCAAGGTGTGGTAGAAATCCGGGAGGGAAGGGGTCATATGTCATGCAGATTCTGTCGTCTGATGCCAGAAGTTCTGACATTTTTGAGGGAAAGCAAATCAGAAGCTCTGGGAAAGGTAATATAGATTCCATGCCCTAATTTTTCCAACTGGAACACACGCTTGCACCATCACCCCCAGAAATTATAATTTGCAGGTCAGCAGTCCTGCTGACAAAAACCATGTGAAACGTGGGCCCCATGAGTCTGCTGATGCCTGATCACTCCCTCTGGTCTTACACCATCTCTAGTGGTGTTTGAGTACTGAGGACTTTCTCCAGGACAGGTGCCATGCCAAGTGCCCGATACATATTGTCCTGCATATTGTCATATTGTCATACTGATACATATTGTCATGCACACATCTGGAGACCCAAACCCAGAGACACATGGCTTACGGGGCTATGATAAGGGAGGGTTTTGAATTGGACCCACATGAGTCTAAAATCCAAATAAATTCTGCCAGTTTGCTGTCGGACTGATGGGAGGCAGGCACTCTCATTAGGCTGTTTGCTTCCTCTGAGATGTCTTCCTCCATCACAAGCTTTGTCCTCTCTCCAGGTTTCTGCACCAGCTTTGATCATTTGCACCTCACATCCTGATTCCTGACAACTCCCCGTTTTTATAATTAGGTCTCAAGACTACACCATCACTCTCCAAGGTCACATTTCCACTAAGTAATGAAGTTTAGGTCTCCTTATGAGTTCCGTGTTCTGTGTTTACCAACAGTATTTCTCCCTGAGGAAGGACTTCATGGTTATCTTTGACTAGAAGTACATGCTCATTATAAAAACATTAAAAAAATATAGACAGAGCATAAAGGAAATAAAACTCACACACACTGACCTACATACACTTTCCCATTCATATACACAAACAGTTTTCAACCTTTTTCATCTCATGGCACACATAAACTAATCACTAAAATTCTGTGGCACACCAAAAAATATACAGGAGTCTGGCACAAACAGCATCCATTTTTTATTACAAAATCATAAGCATGCAATTCTGTAACATAACAATATCACACCAAAGCCCATGATATGATGTTCTAGGAGAAATGTTCAAATTAAAACTATAAATTATTACACCCATATTATTACCCTACCAACCACATTCAAACAGGCATTACTTCTGCTGGACCCTGTATATTTTGCTGATCTGACAAAAATAGGTATAATTTTGATTGATTTACTACTACTACTACTAATAATAATAAGCTAGTTTTCTTCCAAAATGACTTTTTAAAACAATTAGGTGCCTATACTTGTATATAAGGATATCTGGTACCAATAATTAACCAGTCAGATGCAACCTTATTATACCACATGATCAATAAGATGCAACTCTATTTTATGACCTATATATGTGTGGTTCGAGACAGGACACTCACACCAGATGACTGTTGTGTTGGCTGTTGTCATTTTTTTATTTGGTAATCTAAGGGAAAGACGTCAGTGCCCCTAACTAAATAATCAGGTATCACATGACAATTTCCTGTGGCACACTGGTTGAAAATCACTGACATACACAACAGACATGCAATAAATTCCCACCTGCACACACATGCACACAGACATACCCACTTAGATACACATATGTATTCACACATATGTGCACAATATACTCAAATACACTTTCATCCACAGTGACACAGAGTGACGCACACACATTCAAACATACTTATAAATGGGATCACTCCATAATCTTGTTTGCCTGTTGTTTTCTTACCCATTACTATCTAGCAAAATAGTCCCATCTCAGAAATATATGTAAATAGACATCATTATTTTTTTTCAAAAAACCAAAAAACCCAATTAAAAAATGGGCAAAGGACCTGAATAGACACTTCTCCAAGGAGGATAGACATATGAAAAGATGCTCAATGTCACTAATCATCAGAGAAATGCAAATTCAAACCACAATGGGGTACCATCTCATACTGTCGGAACGGCTGTCATCGACAAACAGCACGTGCTGATGAGGGTGCAGAGAGAGGGGAGCCCTTTTGCACTGTTGTTGGGAGTGCAGACTGGTGCAGCCACTGTGGAAAGCAGTATGGAGATACCCCCCAAATTAAAAATGGAACTGGCTTTTGATCCAGCAATCCCACTTCTGGGAACATATTTGAAGGAACCCAAAACACTAATTTGAAAGAACATGAGCACCCTTTGCAATGTTATTTACAATTGCCTAGATATGGAACAGCTCAAGTGTCCATTTATCCAATAGATGAATGGATAAAACAACTATGGGACCCTTACACAATGGAATATTACTGGGTCACAAAAAATAGCAAGAAAATTTTACCCTTTGTGACAGTGTGGATGGGCCTGGAGAAAATTATGCTAAGTGAAATAAGCCAGTCAGAGAAGGACAAATACCATATGATCTCACTCATATGTGGAATCTAATAAATAAACTGAACTAACAAGAAAAAATAGAGACAGTATCTTTATTTTTAATAGTGTCACAGTATCTCATTTTATAGATATACCACAGCTTATTTATTGAATGTGCTACTTTTGAACAAGATATGTTCATTTAATAATTACTTTTATAAACAGATTTTTAATCTGCATCTTTGTAATGTGAACCTATATTTTTATTAGGAAAATTCTAGTGAGAATAATTAGACCAATGGAAAATAACATTTTGAGGTCTCTCCAGAAAAAGTCCAGCAATTGTAATATAATGAGAATGGTTTGCACAACAATTATATAACCTGGTAGCCAAGAAGAGTGGACTAGTATGCACATCTGTGAACAATGATGACTTCACTGTACTAGTCAGTGGTTGCAGTAGATGTTGTTGAGTGAGCATGTGTACTGTGTGACCATAGCTTTCAAACTGACTGAACAAACAGAGCAACAAGTTTGCATCAAATTTTGCATTAAGCTTAAACTTTCCTCCATAGAAACTGTTCAGATGACTCAGAAGGCTGCAGCTATGGGCACCCGGTGTTTGGAAGCGTCATCACAACAACACACCCACTCATGCATCACGTCTCATGCAGAGTTTTCTGATGAAACATCAAACCACCCAGGTGACTCAGCCCCCTTACAGCCCAGATCTGGCACCTTTCGACTTCCGGCCTTCCCAAAAACTAAAATCACTTTTGAAAGGGAAGAGATTTCAGACCATTGATGAGATTCAGAAAAACATAATGGGGCAGCTGATGGTGATCAGGAGAACTCTGTGAGGTCCCAAGGGGCCTACTTTGAAGGGGACTAAGGCATCATTGTCCTATGTACAATGTTTCTTGTATCTTGTATCTTCTTCAGTAAATGTCTCAATTTTTCATAGTACATGGTTGGATACTTTACAGACAGACTTCTTACACATACACCTTCTAAATGGGACAAGTTTGACTTCCCTGAGCACTGTAGAGGATCGCCTCTTTTTTCATGTGTTATCAGTAATGGGCATCACCATTCCCATTGCCAAGCTAGAGCGAGACAGACTACAATGGGAATTCATTGATGTTTAAATTTTATTTACTTCACAGACATTGAGGTGAAGCATTTTTCTCTTTGCCCTTTGGCCATTCAGACTTCAACTTCTCCAAAGAGACCATTTATAAGCATTGCATCTTTTTGTACCTAAACATGTATTCATGAGTTCTAAAATGCTTTCAATAAGAATAATACTAACCCTATTCCCCTGATACAGTGATATATTGCAAACACTTCCCCTGGCTTTTTATTTATCTTCAGTTTGTTCATGGAGAGGTTTCTGCTTCCAGTCTAGATGGAGTAAGAGGGACTGGACTCACTCTCTAGCCTGAGGAGAAAAAAGATTGAAACAATATATTAAACAACAGTTTTGAAAACACTGGACATAAGGCAACAAAGGGGAGAGATACCTAAGAGACGGAAAGCAAGTGTGGTGAGCCTATGATGGCTCAGCTTAATGTCTGGATGAGGCACAGATGCTGCAGCACAAGGAGAGGGCACAGGCGAGCCTGAGCTGAAGAGAGACTTTTGAGCTCAAGGACTTTGGGAGTTCACAGGGCAGAGTTCACAGGGCAGAGTTCATACCAAAGAGGAGAGAAAGCAGAGATCTTGCAGAGCATCTGGTAAATCATCTGAATAGTGATTGCACATGTCCAGAGAGAAGTGGTAAACTATCCAATAGAATTGGGGGTAACAGCACCCAGGTCTCCCACAGGCCAGACACAGCACCTATTCCCACCAACCACAGTGGAAAATCTCATCACTCACAGAACATCCATTAGAGCACTAAGAAGGGTCATGGCCGAGACCTGGGGTAAATTAACCTTAGACCAGTGCTATTCTGGTCACACCTAGGTAGGCTTAAAGGCAAGTTACAAAAGGACCTCACTCTCTAGCTACCTGTACTGCCTCTAAGAACAAAACTCAAGAGTAATTACAGAGATACAAAAGTATCCAGCACCTAATGTAAATTTCCCATCAAAAACCACCACCGCAAAGAAATGAGAAAATACAAATCGAAATGAAAAGGCAGTCTGTGAAAAATGGCTCAGATAATAGAATTAGCAGACACAGCTATAGTCAAAATAGTTGTGTGACTTGAGACCACATATTTAAGGAGCTGCAGGACTGTTGAGCCTGTGGAGTGGAGACATGGAAGTTATACAAAAACACCAAATCAAGCTTCTAAGATGAGAAGACAGTACATTATATTTAAAAATGTGTGGGTAGCATTAATAAAAGATTAGACATTGCAGAAGGAAAAAATAACGAATCTAAAGATATAAAAAACAATGTAAAAAGTAAAAACCAAAGAGAAATGGAGAATTTTTAAAATATGAATAGTGGGGCAACTTTAAAAAGCCAAATATCTACCCAGTTTCCAAATAAGAGGGGAGGTGGGGAGGTTGGAGGTGAGGGGCAGGGGAACTACTTCAAAGTACTAATGGCCAAAATCTTTCCAAATCTGATGAACACTGCAAACCCAAAGACTCAAAATTAAAATCTTAAAAGTAGACAGGAAGAAAAGGCGCTTTATGCCCAGACAGGGAACAACAACAAAATAAAAAAGGTGGCAGATTTCCTATCAGAAACAATGTAATCTAAAAACACAGGACAGAAACGTCTTTAAAGTACTTAAAACAATCGACAACTTAGAATATTTTGCTCTCTACAAATACCTTTCATTAAGGATTTTTTTAGATAATCAAAAACTGAAAGAATTGATCATCAGAAAACTCACACTGCAAGAAAAGTTGCAGATGTTCTTTGAGCAAAGGAAAAATGATGCAGACGGAAACCTAGACCCACACAAAGGCATGAAGGTGGCAAGAATGGCAATTCCATTGGTAAATATAAAGGATTTTTTTCTTACTTATTAGATGCATCTCTCAAAAAGGTAACTGATTATTTAAACTAAGAAACAACTATATTGTGCTGCGGGTTTACCCCATCTGTAGAAGCACGGTGCATGCACATCAGCCCCGACTGCAGGAGCACAGGACATCGCTGTTGGCAGGAAGCGTGGCGTTACTAGAAGGTAAATTGTAGGTAAGTTATTTCCCTTTTCTTTCTAGCCTTATTTTGAATAATCTAATATTTTATTATGTTTTCCTCCATTTTTGTCTTTCCATATTTTTAAATTATCCTTTTAGTATTAAGCCAAAGGTTAAAATATGCATGCCTGGCATACAATTTAACTCAGATTATTATTTTTACTACTTCTTGACAGTGCTAAGTATGTAGAGCACCACTCACTCTCCCAACATTGAGTTATGGTTGTCATGTATCAATATTTCAATCACACACACATTTAAAATCTACTGGATATTACTGTTAGGGCTCTATACCATCATATTAATTTATATCTACTCATCTGGATCACCCTTTCCTTTCTCCTGCATTTCTTTCCTCCAAGCTTCCATCTCTGATGAGTATCCTTGCCTGTGAAGAACTCACCCTTTAGAATCACTTTTAGTGAAGATCTTCTGGTAATTATTTCTCTTCGTTTTGTTTATCTGAACATATGGGTTTTTTTTGCCACATTTTGGAAGGGTGTGATCACTTGGTAGATAATTCTAGGTTAGCCATTTTTTCTCTTTAAGCACTTTAAAGAGACAGATGTGATTCCATTCCTTTGTCTTCTGGTTTAAACTGTTCCTGCTAGAAGTTGTTTTCAGTTTCACTGTGGCTCCTTTGAAGCTAACAGTATCCTTTATTGTTCCCCTCTGGCTGCTTCGTGGATCCTGTCTGTTTTATTTTTTATTTTTGGCTGTGATATATCTAGATGTTTGTTTATTTTATTTGTTTTGCTTTGTGTTTTACTTTGTTGGTTTTGTACAAATTCTTAAATCTGTGGGTTGATGCATGTTTTTCAGTCTGAGAACAGATGTTCCCAGGGATCTGAAGTGTATATTTGACATTTTTGGGTTTTTTTAGTTCTCACATGTTTTTTTCTCAACTTTCTAAAGTTTTCTTCCTTTCTCTCAATTATTATAAAATATAGGTTGTTGTTTCCAGACCAGCAAGAACAGAGCAGTTGAATGTAGCACTTCTGGTGGGCTTTCCTCTCCATTTTTCTACACACTCTTACCTGATTGCTTCAGGAGGGGCTCAAGAGTTGATCTCCTAAATCTGGCTATTTATTTGAAGTTTATAGAATTCCTATCTTCTAATTACACTACAGGTATGAGCTATAAGTAGTATCGTTTGCTCTCTTGTGGAATTGTGCTTTTTATTTGAAAGTGTGTGAAGAGATGTGAAGTTCAATGGCACCGACATTCTGAGGACTGTCTTCAAACAGACACGCAATGTGGCTATGGGAATTATCTCCAACAGAAGTATGTGTACTTATTCCTGTGCAAATACTTTGTTTACAATGTATTGCTATTTTCAATATTCTGATTATTATTATGTCTTTAATCTCAAGAGAACATTTATTTTATTCCCTTGAGACTCTCTGGTCAAGGGCAAGTCAATGTCCACAGTAGCTCTTTCTTGTGGGTCCTATTCTCAGATGTAACTTTCTATATGTAATCCATGGCGTCTGCTCTGGTATGCATTCTAATCTCAATGTGCTGAACAGCTTGTTTAAATACTAAATTTTGGACTGCATCTCCAGAGATTCTGATTCAGGGAAGCCACTGGAGAGCCAAGAATATCTAAATTTTGCATAGCTATCCCACACAATTCTGATTCAGGCAGTGCTGGGACCACCCTTGTAAAAGCACCGGCATCGACCTACCTCATGGGTCCCCCATCAGTGAAGGAAGATGCCAGTGGTATGAGATTTGTGCCAGGATTGCCCAGATAATCTCATGGCATCAGAAAGTACACAGGAAGGCTGAGAGCATCCAACAGGATCTAGTGCTCAGTAGCAGAACTTTGCAGACCCCCAAGTTCTTGAAGAGCATTTTCAAAGATCAGAATCCATGGTTCAGAGACACTAAACCAGAACCCAGGTATAATGATAACAACAGGGGAAGACATAGAAGTCAAGTTTCCAGATCCGAGATTGGGGATCGGAACAGAATCAGTATCAAGTCTAGTTAAACTCCCCCAATTAGAAAGATTGGTCCTGAAGTCAAGGTTGTCCCTGAGCCCCAGGTTAGAAGAGATCTGCTCTCTAGCTACAAAAAAGAAGACATGATTATTTTCTCTTCATTTAACCTATTTTCTTTACAAAAGGTAGACCCCTTTCATAACTACCTCAGATTGCTATTAAGTTTCAAAAAAAAAAAAGACTAAAATTGTTCACATGGATGTGGAAAGTGCCAGAAAAAAAGAAAATAGACCTGTGGGTCTGAGAGGGAAACACCTTGTGAGTAACAAGCACTCTTCTTTGGAGACTGTGCCTCCCTTTCTCATTTCACAAAAATACAACCTGTGGTAGTTAAGCAGGCATTTCAGCTTCCCAAGCTGCTTGATCTTGAACACGAACCCATGACTACCAGGGCCGTATACTCCTCACAATCCTACTAGAGAGCACGTTAATTTAACTCATCCATGGGAGATCGCACAGCTCTGTATGAGAGCAGGGTCTTTTCCTCCTGGCATGGGACAGACCAGCTTAGAAATTCTGAGATGGTTAATAAACCAGGAACCTATACAAGGCAAAGCTACTATCAGGGAAAACATTATACACGGTATCTTCAGTAGCAACTGATGGAAATCTCTTAAATATTTTCCATTAATATTTAATGTGGTGTGCTCATCAAACCAACCAGGGTCTTTTAAAGAGAGATGGAGGAATTATACTTACATTATTTGAACAAACAGCTCATGGAAGTGTGTTTACTCATTCATTTCACCAAGAAAGTAAATTTTACATACCTCTTAGATTATAGGAACAGTTTTCATGTTAGAAATGAAGTTTCCTAAGTTCCAGGGGCAACTCTGATTTGGTTCTAATAGCTTTTACTACAGTACAGTGTCATCTTTGGTGTTTCCTTTGTCTCTGACAAGATATCATTATTTTTCTCCAGGATCAAATTTACTTTCTTCACAAAGGAACTTTTCTTGAGAAAAACATGGCCAAAAGCCTTGATCACTGGAAAAATCTAAACTTCACTTAATTGCACCATAGCTATTGTTACAACTTAATTCTACAGATAGAATCTACAGACAGAATCAAGAAGCAGCAGCTGGTTATTAATAGTATAAAATACACAACGCACTCTGAGTATTTTAACACACTACTCCTCCTAAGTGGCACTCTAAAACTGTCTTTTGTTTTTGATCCTCCACGTGCAGATAAGGACAATGTATTCAAGGAGAACAAAAGCCTGGCCTCCCATCCAAGGACCTGCATTTATGGTCCTGGCTCTTTGTGTCTTTTTATTAACTTGCATTTCTGGTTCTTGGGGGATATAGCTGCTCTGAGTACTGTCACTGTTCAACACAAATTGGGCCCAACCTAGTCCCAATTTCAGCTATAAAAAGCTGACATCAAGCACTATTTGTATGTGGTTAACTAGTAATTTTTGTGATGCAGCTTTTGTTACTATTCAGGGTTCTGTAATTAATACCATTCTGGTATATCAGTTTTAACGCATATTTCACTCCAAGCAAAAAGTTGGCAGCCCTGTTAGGGGTATAAAAATAAGCAAAGGGATAGACTATTTTTAGAATGTGAAGAAGTTTTTAATTAAACTCTAGGATGATTATGTAAAATGCACGGTGGCAGTTGGGACCACGAGATCATATATGCTCAGGGAGACATATCCCATGTACTTGAACCCACTGGGAGGCCAAAACAAGTGAACAGAGCCCAGGACAACAGCCCATAGAGTGGACTCATCTATCAAGGACACACTTTCACAGACCCTCAGGTTAAGCCTGGTGGAGGTCCCTGCAACACCACTTTTACCAAAGACACAGGGTACACAGTGAGTGGGAGCATGCACATTAATTCATGAGTACTTTCCCATGTTATTTGTGTCTTTTTAGGTGAGGGAGATTAGAACATGGGAGGGTTAAATGAATTATCTAGGCCACATAAATAAGGATGTAGTAGTTTAGGGTGGAGAACCTAAAGCAACACCTGACACAGGGTAGGCACACCATAAATACTGATGGAATGATTGAATAATAAATGGATCTAGAAAGGTCTAGAAAGAATGACTGGGACTTTGATATTCTCTGGAATAAAGAAAAGGTCAGTTTCTCGTGGATTAGTCTGAGATTAAGGTAAATTCTAAGGACAGCCCAGGGTCCACATTAGTCCAGATGCTCTGTGCGAGGGATGCCAAATGCGAATCCAAACTTGGTATCTGCCTTCTTGGATGTTAGCCTATATCTATTCCTATTTCCACAAATGTGACAAAACTAAATCCAAGTGAGGAGAGAGAAAAAAAGAAAGACAGAGAGAGAGAGAGAGGGAAAGGGAGGGAGGGAGGGAGAGAGAGGGGGGGAGAGAGAGAGAGACAGACAGACAGACAGACATTCATCTCGCCACTAACATTGCTCTGACTGGCTGCCTGTGTGCAGGGCTGGTTGCTGGTATGGCTGTCTGCTGTTCTTAGCGGACCTCTCTGTCATAAACATGGGATAAGCTAAAATTCAGTAAAAATGAGGGACCAGGGCATTTTCCCTTGTTAAACCTAGGCATTCTTAAGAAGGTATTAATTTGTATCCACAGAAAAAGTGTCTAACCTAAACAATGACTAAGATTCATATTTCTCCAGGTCAGATGGTTTTCATGCAACACCTGTGGGTAATTCTGCCAACAGATATACACCCTTTCATCTCAATAAAACTTAATTTTTCACCATATCTGGTTACACAATGATATAAAGACAAGGAGGAGAGAAGGGAGAGAGGGAATACATTATACCAAATATTTATTAATTTCATTTTTTATGGTTAAGTGGGCAAATAAATCTAGATTAAAGCCAGATGGGTTAAGTGGAAAAGATTCTTAAAACTAAATACAAAATTACAAAACTATTTCTTCTTTTGAAGAACAATATGCTATTGTTGAAGCAGATAATACATTTGATAAAAACGTTAACATCTTCCCTGTATGTTCAGATTTTATAAAGCTCTTTCCTTAAAAGCATACTAAAAGATATTTATTTAAAATACATACAAAAGTATTATCTTCTTGATATTTTTCCCCTAAGTCAAGAATAATTTCCAAAACTTCTGAGACATGCCTATCCTTGGAATAAGTTTTCTTCTCTCTCTCTCTCTCTCACCATTTCCTACACCTAATAAGCCTTAGTAGTATTGCAATTTTGGGTTGGATGATTCTTTGTTATGGGGGCTTTTCTGTGCCTTCAAGGATGTTTATCAGCACCTCTGGTCTATACCCACTAGATGACAGAAGCATCTTCCAGCTGTGACAACCAAAAGTGTCTTCAGATGTTGCTAAATGCCTCTGGTGGTGAGATCAACCTTGGCTGAGATCACTCGCTCTAAGTCAATGTCCATTCTACCACACTGTCTAGATCAGGGGTGTCAAATTCATTTTCCCGGGGGCCACATCTGCCTCGCAGTTGCCTTAAAAGGGTCAAAATAATTTTAGGACTGTATAAATGTAAGTACTCCTTAACTGTTAAGGAGTTGAAATTACATCCAGCCCTTTGAAGGCAATCTTGAGGCTGATGTGACCCCTGGTGAAAATGAGTTTGACACCCCTGGTCCAGATCAAAGCTCTTACTCCGCTCCTGGGAAAACTGAAGGCCCCAGGAGGCCCTGCTGTGTCCCATGTCCCCATCCAGTGGCAGAGGGAGGTCTTCCTTAGCCTTCTGGCCCACAGTGTCTATGTTATTATGTTATTATACTATATCACATGTAATTTATATAAGATATATAAATATTATACTACATTATTATTATTTCAGTGGTTTGGACTGTAGTTTGTCACCTGTTTCTCTTCTTTCCAGTCTCAAAAATCAAGTTCCAAAAATCAACATTTTGGGGGAAAAAATGCAAAAAGCTGAAATAGCCATATTTGAATTAATAGGATGTGCACCAACATTTACAAAGTGTCCACTACCACGACTCAGGCACCAGCACTAGGGCTGAAAATTCATTTATAAGTGTTGCTATTTATTCTCACAGCAATGTTTGCCTTGTTATCCCCGACGGCAAACAAAGTGAGGATCAGAAAGGAGCCACTCGCCCGAGAACGTGATCCCGGTAGTCGGAGCCGGAGTCAGAGACCCTTCTCTGACTTTGCAGCCCCTGCGTTTCCCTGGGCACCCTGACATTAAGTTCCATTAGCTGTTCCAAGCCCTTCAGACACGGCCATGGCTGGTGAACCTGAAACGGGGGCACTTCAAGAGCCCTCAATTTCAGAGCCCAGTTGAGAGCTTAAATTGATCCTATTTCCTGTGCATTAGTCTCCATGCCCTCAAAGTTCAGACTTCTATTGTCTTTAAAAAGGTTTGATTTGATTTAGGATGTGCCCTTTCCTCAGTAATCGCTCCTCCTCGGAGGGCTTTTAAATGATCACTGAATAACTGACAGGTGGGATTCCTCAGAGGCCTTGGACAGGCTTGCCCAGAAAACCCAGTGGCCAGAGCCATACTAGCAGAACCGCCCACTCCCTTCCCCATGGCTGTGGAGAGATACTGGGGACAGAGGAGTCATGAGCTCAGGTGCCCCTGCCCAGGTTTGCAGTTGAGAATCAGGGTCCTCAGGAAGACTCTGGGAGGGGCTGGAGGCGAGCTGTCCTGCTCTCAGTCTGTGGCAATGCACTCTCTCTCTCCCTCCATTTTGTCAGCAGCTTTAAACAGTAAGAAAAAAAAATACCGGTAGTGGTTGTTTTCTACTTGCCTCCCAAGAGGCACTGAGCCAGTACCTTCAAGGTGGAAGATAAACTCCAACATAAAAGCATAGCCTGTATTCTAGGGTGGGTGCATGGCTTGCTTTGACGGCATGGGCATGCTGCAGGAAGAGTAAGGACAAAGGAGCAGGGCTCCTCGAGGAAGGCCTCAAAGAGCCTGCCTTTCACCTCCCTGGAGCATGGGGGTGCCCCTGGTGTGGTGTTGGAAGGGGAGTGTGCACCCCTGACCACTGCAGTACTTTCAAGGTCTGCTTCCAAGTGCGCTCTCTCTCTCTCTCTCTCTCTCATACACACACACACACTCCTAGATACTGTATTAAATTATATCATACACGCTCTTTCTCTCGCCTTTCTATATGGAACTTTGAATGGAATGGCTAATGAGCAAAGAATATAAAATACAGTCAGGGTTATACCAAGTCACATGGGACTAGTAATAATGGAGCCAAGACTCAGTGTGAGTGGCAGGTTTGTGGGTCTTCAGAAATAGCCTCTGTTGTCCTGGGGACCAGGAAGGGATTGGTGACAAACCTGTCATAACCAGAGCTGCCCCTGACTTCCTCCCTGCAGGATACTGGACACATGCTGAAGCTCTGGGTCCCCAAAGATGGGGTGAACCAGATGACAGGAACTGCTAACTGGGAATTTATCTCCAGTGGATGCTTCTAATCATGTCATTACCAGTTTTAATTCCTGTGATGAAGAGTAAACGTTTCTTGTTAGATACCTGCACGAACCAGGAGAGGTCAGGTCCAGGACCAAGGGCCCTGAGTGTCTGAACATCTGTCAATGTTCTAAATACTCCAGAGGGAACCTAAATTTAAAGTTCAAGTGAGAAAGTTGGTGTGACTTCTTTATATTTCTTCTGACCCATCTGCTGACATAGTCAAGGTGACCTCCCTTCTTACATTTATGGGTTTTACTTAGGCGAAATGACAAAGGTGGGGTGGCAGAGGTGGGCAGAAGGACAACAGGATGAGAGTTTTAAAATACAGCATGGCACAATTATAAGTCAGAAAAGTATCTGTATTTAATTTCAGAAAAGAGTCTACTTATACACACATTTCCAAACTACCTTTATTTTTAGACCTTTCTTCACTGTGAAGTGAAGCAACCTGTGTCCCCTGAGCCTCATTAAATACATCCTGAGAAACTGAGGAAGTCATTGTGAACTGAACTTGGCCGAGGAAGGATATTACCCTGGAAATGCCCCTCAAGACTTGCTCACCACTCAACAGAACTTGCTGAGATGACAGAGAAACTCAAAACGACAATAACTTAGATGGCTGTGAGAAAGGGCAGGAGACCTTTGATGTGAAACAGGTTTAAAAAATATGTGTGACATCCCTGCCCTCCCTTGGTGTCGTCCTTGTCATCCATACCTGACAAATGCTACTTGGAGCTCCAAAGCTTTTCTGTCACTCTCATTTGCTCCACTGCACATCACGCCATCTGAAGCCCCTGCCCTCAGTGCTGCTCAGCAGCCTTTCATCTACCAGATCCTGAGTTTCTAGAACATTTCCCCTATCAGCTGCCATGTACCTTACTTTCTTTATTAACCCGACCCCATCCAAAGGCCTCATTCTCAAACAGCCTTAATTCCTATATCTCAAGAACATGGGTAGGAATTATCTTGCCTCTCACTTGCAAACACATTTTCTTTCCCTTCTTCCTTTGTTTTCCCTTTTTTCTAAGTCAAGTTCGTGCTTCTGGGACTCGACGTGACCAATTATTCTTTCTCAGTATTTTCATCTCCTCCCTCCTAGTACAGAATTGACTTTCTCACTTTGTAAATATGCTCAAGTCTTCACATCTTTTAAATCAAAACACCTGCTCTCATCTTTGCCATAGTTCTTGAGTTTTGTCCTCAGCAATATTATCACCAATTGAAAAACCTTCTCTCAACTGTATTCCCCAGTTGAGTCTCATCTTTATTCTTACATTTATTTTCAGGAATACAGGATCAGTCAGGATGCAGTAAAGAAAACAGAAAGTATGCCAATCATTGTAATAGTGATAACAGAATGCCGGGAGTTGATTAGGTTTTGGAGGGCTGAGAAGGCAGAAGAGGACACCGAGATGGCACAGGGGTGGTAACTGAAGGATCAGCCAACATTCCCAGGGCTGGAAACAAAAGGTTTTATTAGATCATACTCTTTCTGGTGCTGCAGAACCTTGGAAGGTGCCCAACAGAGCTTAGGTTGTGGAAAAAACTGGAGACTGGGACCAGCGGTATGCCAGAGTGCAAGCCCTTTGGGCAGAGCCCGAGAAGGAGCACGTAACACAGGAGAAATGTGGTTTGTAGATACTAAGGGGGGTTGAAACTGAGGAAAATGGCTTAATCACAGTCCAGTCATTGGCTACCACTCAGCATCTATGCCTGCCCTTCTTCATATGTGTGAATGCGCCTATGCAACATGGATGAAGACCCCTTTCCCCCCAAAACAAAGATATGGAGTCCCAGGAACTACTATGGAGGACACATGGACAAAACCAAGGGGGAGGGTGGAGGTGGGGGAGGGAGGTGGGTTCAGTTGGGGTGGGGTGGAGGGATGGGGAGAAAAGGCACACAACTGTACTTGAATAACAATAAAAATTTTAAAAAAATACAAAAAAAAAGATATGGAGTCCCAAAGGTAGTGTGTTCTTGCCTGGATGACAACCCTGCAAAACATCTCCAGGAAATGGGAATTATTCCTCAAATTCCACCCCCGTCCCCGTAAACTAGTGTTGAGGGTGAAATGAGGCTGTAAGTGGTCGCAGTCTAAGGGAGTCAGCAAGGGCCAGGAGATAAATACATAACATAGACAAACTATACGTGAGTATGTATGTATCTTTCTGTAATTAAATTTTCATTTGCTAGCACATTTCATCATATCTAAGGTGTAACTTGTAAGCCTTATCTCAGTTTCAAAGTCTTTCCTTTTATCTAACACTGCATAACAAACAACAGACACGCACCGGTATAAAGTGTTCTCCATTTTTCACGCTCCTGAACTCTGGGTCAGAAACCTGCACAGGACACAGCAGTGATGGTATGTCTCTGCACAACGTCTGGGGCCTCGGCGGGGGAGACGTGAGCTTCTAGAAGTGCCTCCAAATGCTGGGGGCTAGAATAATTCCTCTGATTTGTTTAACAGACACGTTCTAGCACCATCCATATGTCAGGGACAGGGAAAATGGTGAATCAAATCCATCCCAATCATTGTGCCTATAGGGATGAAATGTAGGAATGTAGTCAGGCATGGATCAAATGCATATTAAGGTCCTGGTACATTGCTGACAAGTGCTTCTATCATGAAGTGGAAGAGGTCAATACGGGCCAGAGTCTGCAAGATCTGATAGGTAATGTGACCATATGTCCCAGTTGCAAAGGGAAGGTCCTGACTGTGGGCATTTGATTTAGTATTTTTTTCTATTATTTTCAATTTTTGGCAAAGTATCTTTATTGCTAGTTGCACCAAAATAAGGTGAAGTGGTTGGGCAGAGCTCTTCTCCATGGTTCCAGCTATAAGCATGCTTGCTCCAGTCTAGCGTGCATGGCCTTCTTTTCAAGGGCGGCGTGCAGGGCACTTGTTGATACAAATGCTCAGACATAGCAGCCAGGAGTGGCTAAGTCCTTCTTCTCTCAAGTCATCATAGGAACATTATTTAAACCTGCTTCTCCTATCACCTATCACCTGTTGATTTACTCTCCAGTTTTGCCACTTGTTTGCTGAAGCCTGCAGGATGCCATCAGCTGCCATCAGCTACCATCAGCCAGGTTCATGCTGAACATGGGAATATCAGAGCGGGTGCAGGAATTAGAGACAGCACTGTCTGACCCAGAGCATCCGAATGTTCATCTACGGCTTCCCAGTAGATTGCAATTATTGTAAAATTATGCAATTATTTTTTTATTTTACTTTTTCATTAAACACATTCAACAGGAAAGAGCTAAAAATGAACATGCAATTTTGATGAAAATTTTCCATTTTTCAAGAATTTTGGTGGTCAATATGCAATATACACAAAATATGTGCCAATATTGACCATCCACCATGCCCCTGAGGAACAAGTTCACATCACAGCCCACAGAAAAATCAAAGACACGAGCCTGTGAGGGGCTGTCAGCCATTTTAATGAGATGGTGCGTGAAGGTGCCAATTTAACACAAGCAGCTGCAGAAGGTGAAGTGACTTTTCACTCTGAGTGCCTTGAGTTTAAATCATACAGCTCTTTTCTAAATTAATTTTTGCCCATTTTCAATTTCAAGTGTTCTCGTGCATAGACAAATAAGTGAAGAAATCTCTACTAATAGGTTGGCTCCCTAACAGAAAAAAACTTTGCAAACAGTTCAATGATGTAGTTTTATATCAATGTTGTCAAATGCTTCAAATAGAATACCAGATAATTATAATAAATGTTAAATGTTTTATGCAATTCATGAAGTCAAAGAAAAGCTTTTAGAAGTTCATTCTGATGAAGGTGAAACCTTATTGTTTATGTTCTTGTATATGCACTTAAAAATTCAACGCTGAACTTCAACTTATTTGTTTTGTGTAATGATGTGAACAATTTTGAGGGAGCAAAATATCATGGTAAAAGCAAACGTCTACCGAAGTAAAAACCTACGAATCAGAATTTCACTCTGAATTGATTATGATGCATAATTCATAAACACACTCAAAACAGCTGAGAGAATGTTACAGCTAATTTTTGAAAATATTACAAAAAATAAAACTATATTAAAAAACATTACTCAGAAAAATATCGGTGACCTAATATTGGAGATAAATATGTTAAATCTCTGATAAACTTTGTTAATATTTACCACAAAAATTATTCTGAAGATATTGCTTTAATGTTAAGATTATCAATATGAAGATTAATTTTTCCTTAATGAAAATTATTTTAATATTTATATAATTTTAATAGAATTGTGTTAGAGGCCCACCATTGTAATAAAATCAACTGTCATTCAGCACATACACATGTTTAAAATTACAAAAGTTAAAATATTCTTTGTACTCCCTTGTACTGCCCAAACTATTCCAGTTTGCAGGGCAGATTTTATGCTCAGCCTACTTAGGGACCACAGGAAGAAGGCTGTTGTGTGTTCCTAAGAACAAAGACAAACCCATTAAAGATTCTAAAAAGGGATGACAGGATCAGACCAGCATTTTGCAAATATCATAGGCTACATTTTTTTTATTAAAGATTTCTATTTACTCATATGTGGAGAGAGGAATAGGGAAGGAGAAAGAGAGGGAGAGAAACATCAGTATATGGTTGCCTCTCACCCTCCCCCGACTGGGGAACCAGCCCACAACCCAGGCAAGTGCCCTGACTGGGAATCAAACCGGCAGCTGTTTGGTTCACAGCCCTCGCCCAATCCACTGAGCTACACCAGTCAGGTCATCATAGGCTATGTTTAGAAAATAAATTAAGACCACATTTTCTGAGATGCAGACTCCAAGCTAGGAGCTGGGGAAATGCTCTGAAGTAAGTTCATTTTTGCCAGCTGGGTTCCCAAGAAGCTAGGTAAAGATTAGCACGCAAAAGGCTTATTAGCAAGCCGTCCTACAGTCATGACCTGCTGGAAGGATTGGGCTGAGGAAGAAACTGGGATGAGATACAGTCTCTCCTGGAAGCTCCAGACCACCTGTGTTGAGCCCTGAGGCTGAGAACAGCTTTCAGAGTTACCCAAAGTTGAAACACCCCTTAGCCTTGAAATCCACATCATCACAAGAATGGGTGTGACCTTGAGCAAGGCAGCTCTCTCTGATGAGCTCTGGGGGCTGCCTTTGAACAGCACACTCAGCACCTGAGAAGGAAGTTGTTTCATTGCAGAAGGTGGCTATGGGCACTGTCATGGCAGTCACCAGACTCATCAAGGCTGTTGCCTACACCTGCTCAGGTTGTGTGCCCAGCACAGGACACAGTTCTGGTGCCAGGGAAGATTGTTTTTTCTCATTCACACACAGGCATCTCCAACTAACTAGTGGCAGTCCTATTTCCATGTAAGGAGGAGGTAGTAGAAGCAACTGATTGTGCTGTTTCCCCAGGAGTGGCCGTGCTTCTTCCTACCTTGAGCCTCTCTAGGAGGGATGAACACACCCTAGGATTTCTATGTGTCCTGACAAATTGACAAAGAGCTGTAGGTAGCATGGTCAAGAATCTGGCCCCATCAAAAAGATGGAAAGGCTTCAGTTTGCTTGTGTCTCTCTAGGCTCTGCCTTCCTCAGCACTGGGGTCCTTGCAGAGATAGTGGGTGAAATTGGGAAGCCCATACAGATGCACAAGACACCCACCTGCCTGGTAGAGATGGTCTCAGAGCCAAGGCAGGACTATAAATTGATGTAGGCCACAGTTACTGGTCACAATAATTTCAGTTTCTTCATCATTCACCTGCTTCTTGCACAATAATGGAATTTGGCTGGTTATAATTCAGTTCCATCACTTTATAATCACATTTAAAGCCAGTAATTTACCAAAATGCCATTTAATAAAATGCTGTGTACAAAAAAAAATGATGAACTATCCTCACAAAGGAAAACAACCAAATTCCCAGAATAGCCTTTGCTATAAAAGCTTCTTTCTGCTGTAAGTGCTTCATCTGCTGAATCATTCTCCTTTCAAAACCTGTTCTTTTGTAACATTTTCATGTAAAATAAAAAGAAAGACTAGATTTCCAAAGCAAAGATGGTAATTTTGTAAATATTGTTTTCCAAAACTCAGCACTACAAATCCCATTTATCGATCACAGGCAATAAAAATGTATCACCTTTTTAAGGGTTTTGCGCCCAATCCTAAAGCTCTGTCTAGCTTTTACTTATAGATCCTTTTTTTAGGCCAAAATTGCGAATCATCATGGAGGAATATTTGGATCAATAAGAGTTTTACACCAGAGAGAGCAATCAGGAAAGCATTGGGTAGACTGAAAGCTGTTTGTATACAGGGCATTGGTGTTACTCTCTTATTAGCAGTAATAATGATGGTGAGGCCACCACCAAAAGGATGGAAGGGCAGAGAACAATGGTAAGAAAGTCTACAAGCATGGTAGCACACCTGGCATAACCACAGCACTCAATAAATGCTAAACTGTGACCATTTAAGTGCATTCAAAGGAAATGAAGAGAAAAGGTTCAACACAAGAGGTCCCCACACAAGATGCTCTGGACCAGTCAGGAGAGAGGAAAGAAGCCTGGGATGTTCTCTTTTGCCCATGAAAGCCAATCCAAGAGGCTCTCCGGCTTCCAGGAACTGGAATTTCAGGACTGAGACCCCTGATTTAAAGTGAGAAGAACCTCCCTACTCCTGGGCACAAAACAAGACTGACTCTTCTGCCATGCTAGCCTAAATGAAGACAATCCTGACACTCCAGGCATGTCTCACTGTGGTTGCAGCCCCTGGGATGTGATCTCTGAACGAATAGCAAATGGGCCCAGAGTTGCCCAAAGCTCGACCATACACCTATTTCCTGAATGACCCCAGACCCCTGACTAGAGTCTCCTGAACCTCAGATGTAAAGCTCCTCCCACCTACCTCCTGGTGGGCATTGAGATGGCTAAAAGACACACTTGATAAAAAGCATCCATCCACTCTGAGCAATCAGAAATCTCAATAACCCTTTTGTAATTGAATTTTGGGGGTAACATTGGCGAATATAACTTTACAGGTTTCAAGTGTACAATTGTACAATACATCATCTGTGTATCATATTGTGTGTTCACCACCCCAAGTCAAGTCTCCCTCCATCACCATTTATCCCCCCTTTACCCTCTTCTACCTCTTTCCACTTCCCTTTCCCTCTGGTAATCACCACACTCTCGGGCCCTCTTTGGCACGTGAAAAAGGTTGAGAGAAAGACCATGCTCTATGCCACCAGCTAATGCCATCAGATCCCCCACATAGTCAGGGCTACCCAGGCACAGCCTGGAGCATGGGAGACTTAGCCACTGTGGTGCTCCAGAGGGAGAGGACTTGAGTTGACCACAAGGCCATGGGGCCCAGAAATGAGCTCCCATTTGTTTTAAATGAGGGCCACAGATTGAATGCCTTGTCTTCACCCTTCAGGCTAAAGGCAAGTAATTACTCTCTATAAAGCACTGCCAAACCCCTTACACATCGATTATACGATGCACAGGCTTGGCTAGACAACTAGTAGTCACCTCACACTCTGAAATGCCACAATCCTGTGTAGCAGCACATCTCACACACCCAGAGAGACCTCTTCATGCCTCTGATATGGATGCCTGCTGGGAAGGCTTGCCGGTCTGCCTGTGCCTTTAACTGGACAGTCGGAAGTTTCTCTCACCCTCAAAGGCTGACGACTGTTGCAAAGGTCTCAGGCTAATGGAACACCCCACTTGGGGACAGGGTGGAATCTGAGTCCTCAGGGGCACAGAATCCACTAGATGCCTGTCCTCACAGATTCTGCTTGTGTCCACGGCAGCACAAAGACACTTAAGACTGTAAACTTCACAAAACGCCTGCCCTCCATGTGCCACACAGGATGCCAAGTCAAAAATACCCATGCTGCTGCAGCACTGTATGGGTGGGAGTTGTGGGAAGGAAAGGACTGCCCCTGTAGAATAGAAGCTTCCAGAAAACCTGCAAGGTGGTTTCCCAACATTAACTAGACACATAACAACTTACCAATGAAACCATATGCATTCGGTACCACACATAAATACAATTCATTGCTCAAGGTTCCATTATCATTATTTATCACTTGATGTGGGGAACTGTTCCAAGCATGGGAAATGTGGCTCAGCCCCCACTCGGAAAAGCCAGTGGGGTGCGAGGTTGGCGGGCAGGACCCACAACCATGGATAAGTTCTCCAGTGGGAAATCAGGCCTGCATTGTACCTAGACTGCTATGAGACTTGCTCTTGTTAAAACTCCCTCACCCTGAGGCAAGCAAATGTTTACTGAGTATCTTTATCTTCCTAAAATCTGGGCTAGACCTTCTAGGTATGGAACCTAGCAGTTTCAATCGCTTCTCTCTTTACATTGCAAATATCCTCCTTTGATGTATTCAGCAACACCTTCTCCTTTGTCTGCAAAAGATAACCACCCAAAACAAACCTTTGCATAGTAAAGGAGGACCTTCTTTGATGTAAGGGGCCTAGAAAAACAATAAAAGCCTGTCCAGGCAAGGGTCGGGATGCTCTCCTCCTGAGGGAGTGGCCGTGCCATCCCTTTTCCTCCGCAGGATTTCTGTAGTCCGTGTGTATTTGAATGCTGCTACCACAATGGATCCTGCGGGCCGGGATCCACGCCAACTTGAGGTTCCTGAAACTAATACAAACAAAGCCTGGAAGCTTTTCTAAGGTAATAAGGAAATAGAAATGGTTATGCTAGGAAGTGCATCTAACAACTCAGTGGGCCGTTGAGAAGAGTCGGGGACTTGTGGAGATAGGTGATGAAACGTGCCTTTGCTTTTCATTTAGTTCAAGGTTAGCCAAGGATGGGAAACTGACAGATCTCAACTGTAATGCTCCCAATAGACATTAGTTTATACTCAGTTTTCAGACAAGCTACCAGCACCTCTTTCTCAAGGAAGAAATGCACCTTAAGAAATAATGCACATTTCAAGGACCACTGAATGCATTGCCGCACCAGCTGCTGCAGTGAGTCACACGTATGCCTGGGGCACCGTCATTAACCTTCCTAGGTCTGAGAGACAAGCCAAGATGCTGACGGCAGCTGTAAAAAAGGAGTCTTACGATTTCGGTAATAGGCCCGGGTAAATGTCAAGGGAAACATTTGGCAACATCATGAATAGATCTGTGAGGAGAATCACTGTGGTAGCTGAGAGAGTTGAGCATAACATGGATTAATAGCTTTTTGTGATAAATCCCACACATTCTTTTTGAAATCAATACCACTGATGCCCACAAAAGTTGCTTGCTTGTAGCAAAGGCAAAGAAAGACATTCCTGGTTCATCTCTTTACGTATCCAGCTCCTCTGTTTAAAACACTTGCAATGTGGGCTTTGACGTTTATCTCATAGTGAGTTCTCATAAAAACTCAATATTAATTAGCGAATTCTCACAGAATTATATGTATACATGACTATTAAGTATGAATGATTACAATTTTAATCGTAAAAATTGGAAGAACAGACCAATTGGTAGTGACAGGAAGCTTCTTTCCAAAAATAGAACTGGCCATGAATACTTTTTCTCCTTGTTTCTTATTTTAAAAATAAGTTGATTTTTATTACACAGTAGTACATGCACATGGTGTACATACAGATGATAAAATGGAAGAAAATTAAGTTAAGCTGTAGATAAAACTGAGAGATGCTTACTACTATAATATCATCTTTCTAATCTTTATTCCATTCATTTTTTGTGCAAATATTCAATTGTATTTTACCTACTGTTTGGTAAACTTTATTACTTAATATGAAAAAAAGCATATTTTTCATATAATTAAGTAGTCTAGTAGAAACATCTAACTGAAATTATTTTATTAAAACATATTCAGAATCAGCCTACAAAACAGCTCTGAAAATGGTATCTGGAATAATGAGTATCACTGCACGTAGGGTAATCTGGACATGTAAAACATTGTGTTTTTTGAATATACAACTTTATTATCTGTGCAACTAGGAAGCCCCACACCTTACTAATCTTTGTCCCACCAACCCTTAGCACAAAGCAAAATGTCTTGTATTTGGAAGCAGTCCAATAAATACAACATTGCATATGTCAATGAATGACTCAATGAGGAATAATTATTTAAACAATAAAAACTTTTAATGATTTGGGTTTCATCTGCCAGCTCGTTTCACAAACAATATGTGTGAGAAGGCTGGAGACAAGCCAGGCAGCTTGCACAGCAGAATATGTGTCAGGAAAACCGCCGTCATTGTGTCACTCTTCCGTAGGTCATTTTCAAAGAGCCAGGGAGAGCCTTTGGGGAGTTTTTCGGGTGGCGTGGTTTGTTCTTGTGGTGACTCCCAGTGATGGGCAGTGCCTGAAGCTGCAGCCAACCACGGCCAGTGGCTTGTTGCTGTCTCCAATGTGATTTGGTGCCAGTGAGAAAAAGTGGCCGAGGCAGATGATGTGAGGTTGATTTGGTCAAGCTGACTGTTCTCAAATGTACCTTTGGTTTTCCAGAAGTCCTGAAAGCTGAAAATTGGAGGGCAGCCTGATTGCAGAAGGTCTGGATGCAAGACTGAAGAGGCTGTCTTCCGCTCCAAGGGCGTAGATCAGGTCGCTGCCTCCCTCATGTACTGGGACCTTTGGGAAAAGAAGCTCCTAATCTAATTCTTAGACAAGACAAAGAGTCAGCAGGGAGGAATTTTTTAAATTAACAAGACTGCTTTATCTTATCTAGATTATTCATCCCAGTGCTAAGGGCTCAGAATGATGAAACAAAATGTAAGCCTTAAACTTAGAGTGAAAAATAACTCTCCTAATGCAGAAACTCCTTAAAAGAACAGCTATAGTCCCACTGAATGTGTTATAAGCAAACATTCCTAGATACCAATTATTTTCACTGTGACTCGTGGAACACAAGTGAAAATGTCAGTGTTCACATCTTCCTGCAGCGATCTGACACTTAAGACTGTTTAATTGGCTACTGCGTTCCGGAAATAAGATGTAAGTTACATAAATACTTATAATCCTCTAAATATATGAAACACACTTTAAATGAATTGCTCACAATTAGAAGGTTCTGTTCCTCAGTGAAGTCACACTGCAGCCCCAGACCTTCCCGGCTGCAGCCCATGGAGCCAGGGAACAAAGCATCCTGGGACAGCCGTGTCTGCACACAGGCCTGGCTCAGTCCTCATTCCCCTCTGCTGTGCACAGAATTGTTCATTGCCAGACCCCAAGTCCAAATAATTCCTACTGTTTTCAAGTATTTTTTGTCAATAATGGGATAGATTGTAAAACCCACTTGACAACAGCGGATGTGTGGGGGGACCGCTGGACCTACATGTGGAGCCTTGGCAGGTGGCCTTTGGCTTTCCCCATGGTGGTGACAGGAAAACAGAGGCTTGGCCAACTCAGCAGCACTCCAGCCCCTACCAGAGAAGGGCCTTGGAGAATGAATGGGCTGCTGGGATCTTTGTGCTTTCTCATTTTTCATTCCTTGTCTCCTCATCACCACACCCACTTGCCCCTTCTAATCTGTTAGCAGTGAGTGGTGGATTTTGTTCCAGGACAAGGTGAGAGCTACAGAAATAAGGCCATAGGTAAAACTACTCTCAGTTACATAGGACAGTGTGTGTGAGGTCCACAAAAGAGAATGATAGGCAGAGAGATTAAAAGACATGAGCTAGACAAGTGTCCCAGGGAACCTAGAGGACAAATGATGTGCTGATTACATGACTACACATGCTCCCATTCAACCTGAAAGCAAAGAGCAAGATGGGGCAGGATTAGGACTGGAAGCCAAGACTTCATCCCTTCTCTAGGATGGAGCTAATCCCCTTGGTAGGTAGTCCCAATCCACTACAGCTACCACCCCCTCACCCCCAGAACTTGAGCTGTGGAAACAGAACTGTCCTCAGCCTCTTCCCATCCCCATAACACTGTTACCTGCTAAAACATGCCTCATATTGCTCTGGGATGGCTTCTTTGTGAACTTTTGGGCTATAATAAGCCCCAGGCTAATGCTGGAAGAACCAGTTCTTGTGTGCAAGACAGGAAAGCCTTGGGCAAACCAAGAATGAAACATGGGCCTAGATGAGACATGGGACATTGTCTCAGTGTATGCTTGTAGTTGGCAAGGACTCCGGATAGCCAGAAGGCAAGCTTCCCAGGTGCCCAGAAGAAAGCCTTGCTCATACAGGCTGGCGTGATGGCAATCTACTACATAGCTTGGGGATGGGTCATTTCCCCCAGCACTGGTAAACCTTAGAAGAGCTGTGTTAGAGAGGGCTCTCTCTTTTTTAGACCCTTCAAGACATCAGGTAAAGTTATTATCCCATCTCTGCCTTATCAACCACAAAGCTAAGAAATTAACCTAGTCTCTCTCAGCTTCCCCAAATATAGGTTCATTGCACCTACCCAGAAAGATTACTAAACACAAAGCAGATAGCACAATGACTAGCTCAAGGCACACTCTCAAAGCAGAACTGTTAATCAGCTTTATTTGCATTGCTTAACTTTCCATTCTAGTTCACATCCCATTCACAGCTTGGAGCTGGGCAGCCAGGCTCTAGCACAGGGGCTATCCTCCAGCTACAGCTGATTGGACCTTGTCAGCTGTCAATCATATTCTGTTTCATGAGGATTTTAATTAAGAAACACAGAGACTGAGAGTTAGAATATGAATTATTGTAAAGAACTACCACAACATTCCTGATGGTAAAATCCAGGATTTGATGAACTCAATGAAATTAAAATAATCTTTCCTTTTCTTGAGCTAGTTTTATTAGGTTTCTGTTTGTTATAGCCAACAAGTCCCAGGTCGAGCTAACATTCAGAGAAAGCAGTTTTCTCCCTGTCCCCATTTAACAAGCAAGCCACAGGGGAAGGGGGATGGCTTTCATTTTGTCAAGGTCTTACAGTGAGTCAAGAATGGATGGGCATGGGACCAAACCCTTCTGACCTATAAACCAGACCTTTTGCTATATCTCATATTCATTTCCTATGTTTTGATAATGAGAAATTTCATTCAACAGACTATTAATTATTTTACTCAGCATGACTATTGAGTAATTGTGTCATCTTATAAGAATAACTGAATATAGGAAATTTTAGAACTGACCTTGCAGCCATTAATCATGCCTTTAAATATTCAACCACACATAGTAAAATTCATCCATATTTTATTCTGAAATTTTAATTTTTTAGTCATCAGTGAGCCAAAGGATTGGTTCATACTCAGCATTTGAAAAAAATTCATTAAAGGATAATGAACAGCAATAACATCAATAAATAGCAGTAATAAAAGCTAGCATTATTGAGACCTTATTGTGTGGCATGTTAAAGAATAGGCACAGAGATTAATTAACACAACACACAGCCAGTAGTGATGGAGTAAAATCTGAACCCACAGAACTCAGATATAGTAAGCACTATAGCACCTCAGCCAGGTCCTCTTTACCAGGCTGGTACCCACCAACAACTGCACCTTAGCTAGGAAATTAAGTCCTCCAACCCCTTGGCCCACAGCCAGTGGCTTACTGATAAGGGATACAAAAGACTGTCCCCTTCCTCAAAGGGCTAACAACTTGGTGTGATTTAGATTTCACAGCTCCCATGCCCCAACCTGGTCTTTCCCTGAGACCACACCTGCTCAGCTTTCTCCTTCCCTGTTCTGAATTGCCTTCTCTTTTACAGTATTTTACTGAGGAGCACTGCTTCTGTGCAATCTCTGTCTCAGACTCTGCTTCTGGGAGCCTTACCTAAGATAGTTGGTGCCATGTCCTCAAAGGTAAAACTGTTGCACCTGGAAAACAAGGGAAAGAAATAAGGTGCCCCACCCACCACCACTCCCAATGACCCACTTGGGGGAACTGTATTTCCCATCTCAACGATTTTGTCTCAGTCTTTACTCCCAAGTCTAGACATCACTTTATCAAAGGAGGTGATGCTGACAATGGGACACAGGATGAGTCCTTCTAAGTGTGAAGGAAAGGCCATTGCCTGATCTGATTATTTGGGTTCCATATAAGAAAGCATCTACCTCAGTTCCAGGAGTGATTTAGTTTGGGCACCGTGAGATCAATATAGATCTTAGGCGATACACAAAGGTGTTTCTTCGTGTCCCACGCACAGTTTAAAAAGTAATAGGTAAATATAGTAAATAGCCTCATAAAGGTTTGGTCACTGGAGTCTCAGACCCATCAAAGATGTGGGTTGGATCAACCTACCAGGCAGTTCACCTAGATATCCCAAAGCACCAGTTAAGAGGGAGAAAAATTCAGGGCTAGTAGTAGAAGGGGAAACATTTTAAGATGGCCTGAAGATGGCCTCAGGGCCATCTGTGAAAGTGGTGGGTGTGATTTCTCCATCCACCCCTTTTTGTAAGTTTCCCCAGACTTGTGACCACGGTATCATCAGTTTGGTCATTGCATGGGATGGACTGCCAATGTCCCATGCGGATCCCCTTTACCGGGCAGGCACCCCTACCCCACCCACCCTGACAGCTGTTGTGTGTGTTGACTGGTAGTTTCACAGCTACCACCTTTCCGGAAGAATTGTCCTTGGCTGGCTGGAACTGCTTCCTTTGGGAAGTTACCCAAGCCCCTCTGGGTGTGGCCCATAACTAGTGAGTAATTGACATGACTTGAAAAGTACAACTCAGCAGTCGGTTTATGCTCCAGAGCACGCCCTGGGGTCATACCACAGCTTGACTTTGCCTGTGAGCACAACTTGGTGGGGTCTCCCTCCTTTCCTAACCTAACCTGCTTACACCCCCTGCCTTCCAGATTCCCCTGTAGAGCTGTCCTCAATAAATCATGAGCGAATCTCTGTTTTGAACTCTGCTTTTATGGAACCCACCGAAGCTACTGGATGCTAGGTTAATCCACACTTAGTTATCATCATTTCCACATGAAAAAAATGTAACTTGATATTTTGCAGTTGGTTTTTAAGACTCGTCTTAAAGTTTTACTGGGTCTAATACATTTATGAACTATAGCCACTTATGACACACAAGAGTAAAAGACACAATGTTCTGAACAATTGAGATGTCAAAATTAAAGTTACTAGCATGGCATAATTGCTCTATAAAAAAACACATCAATATCTGCCTACACAGAGCACTGAGTCATCAATAAGTGGTTTCCTAATTACCCAAGAGTACAAATGGATTGTTTTAATTTGTTCCTGTTGTCACTTGTTAAAATTCTGTCCTAGGTGAAGTGTGGGATGGACTTTGGTCCATCTTCTCAAAAGAAAAGTGACTCTTATTTTGAACTGACAAAATTATTTTCTTCACGGTTTCTGGGAACTTGTCAAAACTTGAAAAACATTTTAATTCTATTTTTAAAAAATAATCTCTCTCTTATCAGTTATAATTGCAACAACTTGTCAAATATATAGTTTTGCTCATGTTTTAGGAATATGGAAATCTTTGCAGAAAATCTCCCAGTTAGCCAGGACATGGATGTGTTTGTATATGTGTATATATGTTTTCAAATAATGCAAATCAAATACCAGAGGGCTGTGTTGGGGTATCCAGGTAATTATCAATAAAGTGGAAAAAATAAATCGCAACACAAAGTTGTGATATAAGAGAAGGGCTCTTAAAAAGAACTCTGCAGAAAGAAAGAAGGAGTTCCTACCCTTCATGACAGCATGGATGGAACTGGAGAGCATTATGCTAAGTGAAATAAGCCAGGAGGTGAAAGACAAATAACATATGGTCTCACCTATAAGTGGAACCTAAAGAACAAAACAAACAGGCAAGCAAAATAGAACCAGAGACAATGAAATAAAGAACAAACTGACAGTAACTAATGAACAAAACAAACAGGCAAGCAAAATAGAACCAGAGACAATGAAATAAAGAACAAACTGACAGTAACCAGACGGGGGAAGGGGATAACGGGGGAAAGAAAGGAAAGGGTCCTCAAGGAAGATGTATAAAGAATCCATGGGCAAAGCCAGAGCAGGGAAGGATTCTCAGTGGGAGGTGGGAAGTGGGGGTGGGTGGGGCTGGGGAAAGTGGTGGCGGGAAAATGGTGACAACTGTACTTGAACGACAATAAAAAATATTAGAAGTAAAAAAAAAAAAAGAACTCTGCAGCCTGACACCTCCAAGCCCCATCCTTATTCCTTTCCAGTTTCAAATATCCTTGAGGTTTTTTTATTTCTGATTTTATTATAATGTGGTAAGACCACTTAATGTGAGATTTATACTCTAAAATATTTAGGTATACAATATAATAATGTGGACAATAGGTACAAGGCCATACAGCAGATTTCTAGAACATAGTTATCTTGCTTATCTGAAACTTTATGTCCTTTGGTTACTAACTACTCAAAAGGAATTTGGATGTGTTCCTGGTCTCTTAGTTTTCTAAAACCTGATAGTGCCCAGAGGGGAGAGGGGAGGGAATTTCAGGGAAAAAGGGTGAAGGGTTTGCAGGAACAATTATAGAGGACACATGGACAATAACAGGAGGAGGGGTGGAAATGGGACAGAGGTGGGAAGGGCTGGGGTGTGGGGCTGGGGTGGGGTGAAAAGGCAGAAAAGTGTAATTGAAGAACAATAAAAAATAAATAAATAATTTTTAAAAAACCCTGAACAGTTTGTACATGACAGGAGTCTAATTAGATGACAGACATCTAATGTATGAAGTTTTGGTAAAACTGCCAGTAAAGTTATCTGTCCCTAGTACATTTTACAAGGGTAGTGTTGACAATGAATTCAGGGCTTACATACGTTATTATTTTCTTCATGTGTCAGTTTTGGTAATTGTTTTTCAAAAATTGTCACCGACATTAACTTTTCTCTTGATATTGTCTTATAATTTAAGCTCTATTTCATCTTTAGCTATATCCCCAGTTTTACTCTCAATATTTATTTATGTCTGTGTTGTCTTAATTGCTTTTGGCCAAGATTAGTTAGTGTTCAAATATTCTTTGCAAAGCAATAGCTTTCTATGGTGGTGTTGACCTTCTCTAAGGGTCAACATTTATATATTTCATTATTTTCTTGTTTTTTATTACTTCTTCCCTTCAGTTTGTTTCACTATTTTTATTCCCTAATTTGTGTTTAAAACTTGGCTCATTAATTTTCTATGTTTCTTCTTTTATGATATGTGAACTTGAGAAAATCAAGTTCCCTATAGCAGTTTCTTATGCTGTGTCTTAAACGTTATATAGCATTTCCATTATAGTTTGCTTCCAAGTTCTGGAGTTTCAGTATGATTCATCTTCTGACCAATAAGCTATGTGAGAATGACTTTAATAGTATTTCTAAAACATGGTTATTTTTATGAGTATTATTTATTGATTTTGAATTTTTATGTTAGAGTTAGAGAATGTGTTTTCTATAATATCAAAAAGGCTTTTTTATTCAGAAAATGGCAGAGTTATTGATCATCACAGCACTAATCTTTAAAGACCTTGAAAAATACAGAATAATATCAGAATTTATAAAAGGTCAATGGAACTCTGATAGAACAAGTCATATCAGATGGCCCCCAGAGCCCGCGACAGCACAAAAGCAGGGGATGTAAATCATCACTGGGTGCACTAGGGGGATGCCATAGTATATGCAAAACACTTCAAAGAATTATTCTCAATGTAGTCTTTTTAAACAGTTCTAAGACCAGCTGAGATATTGTGGAATAAAATACTTCATTGTAATGTGGCTCCAATCAAGATAACATTTATCTTGAAGTTAAAAATGTTTAGACTCTGTTTAGAATAAAATACTCACCAGTGAATTAGGGAAGCACCTTACTGATCACAGAACCATCCGGTGTGTGTGTTGGGCTGTGGAGTTTCTGAGCTTCCTGAGTCCTCAGACCATTATCATTTTTTGTCGTACAGAGCACTGCTGTGCACCTGTGGACAAACCAGCTGCTCCTGAGCCGGAAGTGCACACCCAGCTGGGTGGCATTCTCAGGCAAAGCGAGGAGGAATCTGTGCCATCGGTCATTCCAGGCCAACCAGTGTAAGGACGACCTGTGACAACAGGGCCTGTCCTCCCAGGAACTTTGAGGTCATCCTCTCCCATTTTCAGCACAAATCATATGCCTTCTGGACAGGAAGGAACTTTCCCAGACTCTCCCCCAAGACAAATATGAGAGACATAATTGAAATTATCATAGGAAAAGAAGTGAGACCTAAAAATATGTGAGCGGCAGAACCAGCTATTCCATGGAAGGAAAGAGTAAGGCATAGGTACACAAGAAATGGTGAGGACTTCCTTACTCCACAAGCACAGGCATTCCCGTGTGTCTGCGTCTTCTGGGCACAGTGGTGTGTGTCCTGTGTACCCGGGGGTGCTGAGCCAGCTGTTGTAACTCTTTCTCTTGTTGTTCATTACATATTGGCTCTGAAATTAGTTCATGGCATGAGGTTAAGAATCATAACATTTGGTTTCACAGGGCAGGTTTGTCTGGGAGGAAACATTCTTCTGGAAATATCTACATTTCAACTTGTAATTTAAATTATAATTTAATATAAGAGGCTGCTTAAGAATAGGCACATGACTGTGGGCAAGGGAAGAGGAGGAAATCACGTGAAATGAGCTACTGTCCAGCAGCGACCCTTGGTTTGTTAGGCCACGCAGGTTCCAACAAACCTCAATGTCCATACAAGGGTCTTGTTTATGCAGAAGGATTTCACTGCAATTCAGAAAGATCACCAGACATACCCAGAAACAGCCTCAATATGAACTTGTTTCCCTGCCTCTAAAAGTCATCATTCCAGAATTGATTTCCAAAATTTAGAAAAGTGTATCTATCATCAAGATATGAAAAATAAGACCTTCCAAGTTTCCTCCAGTGCTAAGATTCCCCAAAGTGTGTTAGAGAAAGAAGCTGTTTTACCAGAACTGTGCTTCCTTCCCTTTCTTCTCTCCTGGCTCCTGCTATGTGCCTTGCTCACAGAACATGTCTCATCCCAGTCTCCAAACTCCAACCACCTCAGGGCTTCCACCTCAGCTGAGATGCTGCCTCTCTGAGAAACCAGCACTTCATTAGTGCTTTCAGGGCCCCTGAGTAGAGTGGGCTGAATGGCGTCCCCCAGAAGATAGGTCCTATTGGAGCCTCAGAATGTGGCCCTAATTAAAGACCTGTGCAGGTATCATTATAGTAAGGATGCCAAGATGAGATCATCCTGGACTATGGTGGACAGATGTTCCAGTACAAAGAAGAAGATACAAAAGAAAGGCCCTGTGGAAATTGAGACAGAGATTGGACTGATGCATCTAGAAGCCACGGGACACCAAAAGTCGTAAGACAACCACCAGAAGTCAGGGACGAGACCTGGAAGAGATTCGCCCTCATAGCCCTCAGAAGGAAGTCCAACATCTTGGGCTTCCGGCCTCCAGAACTACATAAGAACAAGTTTCGATTGTTCTAACCTACTTAGTGTGTGGTTCTGGGTTATGGCAGCCCTAGGATATGGTGTGCCATGCTTCCCCCTCAGGCCCATCTTACTGTCTGGTTACCTGTGACTCCCTCCCATTAGACAGTACCTCTGCCTTTTTCGAGTTTATCTCCCCAGACTTTGGCACAGTTCATGGCACATCCTGGATGCTTAGAAAGTGCCCATAAATGATCACATTTACAGCCCTGGGGTCCTCTCTTTTAGCCTGGAATCTATAAGAGCAGCCTTTCTCACATATTGCATTTTGCAGGCAGGTCAGCATCCTACCCCATCCCTCTCATCAATCTGGACAGTTATTTCTGTCTCCACTTCACAGATGGAAAAACAGAGAAGCAGTGAGGCCAGATACCTGAGCCAAGTCTCCTAGTGCTCTGCCTATGGTAGGCTGGAGTCACATTAATCTGGTTTTTGACTATGTGGCTCCCCAACTCTAGCTAGGACTGGTGACAGAGTAAATGAGTTGTGCTTGATACCTCGTGCCAAATGCACCATCTTATGTGGACTTAGCTGGAGCTGGCCTAGTCGGAAGAGAGACACAAGGTCTGTGCACTACATCAGCAGGAGCCAAGGGGAGAGGACCAGAATGAGAATGAGAGATGCTGCCATCTCTTGACATCAGATAGCTGATGTCATTATAACCACATCAATTTTGGAAAAGCTTCAGGGACCAGGACTGATCTGCCCCATGTACAAGCACACCTGGGAGGCTACTATCCAGCTTCCTGTGCAGGTCTTCCTGTGGAATTCCATATTCCTTAATGGTTTCTTCCTTATTGTGAAAGTGTCAGACTCTGTCTCGTGTGTACTAATCTCAAGACAAATAATGGAATCCATTACAGTTAAATCAATACCTTATTCATTATTTTCACATTGTTTGGAGGGAGGCAGGCACTGAAACAAAGCATTAGCCAGTATTTTTATTGGACAATAGCCAGAGTGATGGGAAGGCATGTTTTAATTTCCCTTTCTTAAGAGTTTCCAAGGAGACCGGTCAGAAAATGAAGGGCGGTCTGTCAAACATCTGCCTCTGCACCTGTCTGACTCGATTTACTAGTAAATCACTGCTCACACGTTGCTGTCCATGTTTGTTGTAAACGTGTCCTCCATAATGCAGTTTTGACTGCCATGCTATCTGGACACCCTGGACTTCCAACAGTAGCTCTGGTGGCAATAGCCACACTGTTCACCAAATCAAAGCAAAGGAGCCAAAAATAAGAGGATAAGATGAGAGCTGTCTTAGAGAGTTTGAGTTCCAGGTGGTCATTATTTTCTCTATTCATTATTGAAGCAATGGTAAACGCCACTGATCTTTGTTAACTTTTCCATGCCAAGTCCCATTTCAAGCCTAACTACAGACTACAAAGCCTCTTCGCATCTCAAATGCATCAGCAAGGGTGGGTGTTGGCCTTGCTCAGCAGGAACTGGCAAACAGCTCTGGTGCCAGATTGACATAACAGATAAATCACCTCCCAAAGGGAGCTGACACTTTGGGAAGCTGCCTGGGCTAACAGATCAAGCTGCCCCTAAATTATCTCCATATCTGAACACCTGTTCTGAGTTCCAAACACTCAGGGCTCCTTTGCAACTGATCATGGTCCCTTCCAGTCCACTCTCCCTAGTGCACCTTTCTGTGCATGGCCTCTAAGTGTTTTTCAAAACTTGTAGGGGCTATTCAGGCATGAATACTGGACTATGTCTCCATTATCAGAATGAGGGGATTCGAATAAATTAGCTTCCCCACTCACACTACTCATGAGGGCTGTCATCTAAACTACCCAAGCAAAGATCTTCTCTGATTTTTAGTTCAAATTATGCTATCCATTGTTCAGCTCTTCACTTTGCTTAAAACAGTCTTTAATTACCAACAATTTGCCCAGAACAAGCTATGGCACATTAAAGATATGATTGATCTTTGGGCACTAGATATCTTTGTTCTAACAGTCATAGATACAGGCCAACCTGATGTGAATACAGATTATTGGATTAGGATTATAAACCAGCAGAGAATGGAATGTTTCTCCTTGACCTTCTCTTTCCCCAACCTGTGAATTTTTTACACCCTTTCCTTTCATCCACTTTTTTGTTTTAAATCTTTCCTCTTCCCATTTTCTACTTAATCTGCTCTAAATAAAATAATCAAATTCTTTTAAAAAAGATAATGAAGACTAACTTTTCAGCTTGAACAGCTGGATGTTTAAGATGCCTGAGGGATGGCCAAACCAACGGCCACCTGCACACAAGTCGCCTTCCTCAACTACCCCACCTCTAACTTCATCCTATTTCCTCCAGTGCCTGATGACACTTCAGGGCCCTCACCCCACTTTGGTCCTTGGATATTGGCCTTAGAGTTCTTCCACACTTCTCATGAAAATCACTCTCCTGAGCTCTGTTGCTATTCTTGGCCTATCACCCGCAGTCATGATGAAGCCAACACGCAGCTTTGCCCCTGCCCTAACCTGACCCTCTTTTTTCCTGGGATCCATTAATATCCTCAATCATTGGCATTCTCAGAGTTCAGGCTAGAGACCCCTCAGGATAATCCAAGGGAAGTGACTCTTGGTTGAAGACCTTGAAACGCCAGCTGACCATGGCTCTCCAGGCCTCCTCTTGCCTTGCACTCCCACCATAAGTCACAGACTGCAAGCCCGACTCTCATGGTCCACATGGGCATCAGCCTTTCCTGTGATTAAAAGCCACAGAACTCCAAGGTTTCTTAGTGTGTGGTTGTTCTGGGGGAGTGCAGCAAGATAAGGAAGGTCACAGTAGGATTTAGGTATTGAGATTTTTATTTTTTTCCTCCAAATTAAGGTAGCTACTGGCAAGAATGACTAGAAATAGCAAGGTAAAGCAAGTACATAGTGGATCTTTTTTATATAGATTTTTTACAGATCCATTGGACAGTGACAATGGGACAGTGACTGACAGATGAAGAAGAGAGAACAAACACAACATTTAGTTGATGTTAAATGATGGATGAACTTTTCTCTGTGGATTATCTCATTTATCCCTACCGCACTACCAAGATAAGGGGTACTAGAAATATTCCCAAATGCCAGGTAAGGAAACAGAAACTTTGAGAGATTAAATAATTTGCTCAGGGTGACATAGGCAGGAAGGGAAAGAACTGAAACTGACCCTTTCAAAATTTTGGCTTTGGACAATTGTGTTCCCCCATCTGCCCAGGAGCATGAGGGGAGGGCTGGACAGAAGTCTGTGTGCCCAAATTGTCACCCAGCTGGCATTGCTCAGCTCCACCTGCTAGCCAGAGCAGTCACCAGAAATAAGTAGGCAATAATGGAGACCATGGAACAAGAGAAGGGCAGAGGGGGCCCACAGGGAGAAAAGTCAGCTATGTTCACAAGACCTATTTAACTATTTACCATGTAAATATTTGCTTATTTACAGTTTTATCAACCACAATATCCATCCTCCTGCACTTAGCAAAATGAGACCTTTGTGAATAAGGCACCATGACCACACTTAGCTGCCACTGTCTTTCAGGCTGCTGAAAGTAGAATTCACACAGATGGCTTTGCCTGTCTGCTCTCAGCATTGCTCTGTGCTTAGCACCAAAAGTCTGAGAGGCAGCCAATGGTGATGACCTACCACCTGGACAACCCCTGGTTGGTCCTGAAATCCCAGCCATCTGCATGCCTCCTCATACATCCAAAAGCACCCTGGAGTGAGCAAGGTGTGGGGACATGGTGGACTTCCTCCTATCTCTCCCACAGAGAGAAGCAGCTATTCAACCATTGTGTCTTCAGAGACAAAGTGAGGTATGTGACACTGGGTAATGTCATTTTTTTATAGAAGGTGTTGCTTCTTAGCATATGGCTGGCAAATACTACACAAGGAATTTTAGAGGGCACGGTAAGCTGCCCGCAGACACTGTCTGGTCTTTGTGCAGTAATCACATTAGAAGAATATAAGAAATACACAGTGAAAACATAATAAATGTAGTCACAGCTTGCTGACCTATTTATCTCTTGGGGTGGCAATTCAATAAAACAGACGGGAAATTTCCATCTAGCTAGTAGGAGTAAACTCTGTCCTTGTTAGGGAGCCTCAAGCTTTTGGATGCTTTAAACCCAGATCGCCCCTGGAAAACCAGTAGCAGATGGAGGGAAAAGTCAACAGAGCCCAGAGTGTTCACCACTGGCCTTCCCCGCTGTTTTCGCATAAATGGTTTCTGCGATTTGACCATCACAGCTTGTCATCGGGCTACCTTCAGTTCCTCCTTCTCTCTTATCTGGATAACTTAGATCAAGTAGAGAATTGTTACTCATCCCCTAGTGTGTGAACAAGACCCCACAAAACCAGGTTTGTTTGGGTTTTGTTTTTTTTCAATAACCCTTCCAGGAATTCAGCAAGCAAGATGCACCACTTCCCCTGGCAGATCGTGTGGGAAGTTCAGGGCCCTGCTGCAAACAATGATCTCCTTGCATAACACTACACTCTGCCGGACCAGCTCCACACTGCCACTCCCAGAACATCAGCTTTCTTAATTGCCCCCAAACCTACTCAACTTTTTAGGGTATGAATAAGCAGCCATACTATGTAATCAACCATTAAATTGTACTCGGTCCCAGTTCTATTGAAGGGAAGATAATCATGGATTTTGCTCTCCATTCTGGCATTTATGCTGTTTTAGCTTCCTCATATATAGGAGTGCTACAAGACTATTATTGTAAAGTATCAAGGCAATGTAGCTTCCCCCACTGCCCGTTTGCTTATGACTCCAGATTGTATCTGACTAGTTTTCACAGACAGAAGCACTTTGTACTTCAGATAAAGCACAGAGTCTGAGAAGCCTGCAGAAACCCGACCTGCTGCAAAGGCCTTGCGGGGTTTCCCAGATTTGGGAAAGAAGAATGCCGTCTCTCGGGACAGATATGCTCAACATTCAGAGAAAGAGAAAGATTAAGTCCCGATATAGCATGCTAGTCAATTCTTAACTGAAACTAAACTCTGAAAAGCTGTTGGCTCTTGTGGGATTACTGTTTTCTCACACACACATACACAGAAACCACAGCAACATCTTGCACTGTCATTTTCAAAGTTCAATGATAAAGCGTTATCTAAGTACGGCACGGGTGGGACGCGTAGCTCCAAGAACTTCATCAGAGCTGTTTTCCCAAATGGGTAATGGACGGCAACCAATCTTCTTTCTTAGAAAATTAGCAGAATGTTGGGGATCTTCCCGCAGGTGCTTTTATACAAGTTTATAACTTGGATATCTCATTCAAAGTCACAAATCTCAAGCTTAGGGGAGAAGAAAGCCCCACCATAACCACAACAAAAGGCATTCTAATACCCATAAACATCTGGCATTTACACACCAGCGCAGCACTGAGGAAAGCTCTTCGCCTCTCATTCTCTTTCCTCGGCAAGCCACTATGTGACTTTCCATCTTCTCGTTCAGCAGGACTGCACTGAGAATGTCTCTGCAGCTCTCAGTCCCTCCTTTGACCAACCCAGAGGCCTCCACTGAGTCTTCACTTCTCAGCTTTAACATTACTTGGCAATACCTCCCTTCTTGCTATTCTCTCCCACTGGGTCCCCCTTGTACTACACTATTGTCATGAAATTCTTAGCTTCTGCTCCCCTTTACTCATCTGTCTTACCATTCGCATTCTTTCATGTGGTTTCTGCTATTGAGTCAAACATTGGATCTAAATATCCTGCCTTGAACTCTCTCCTAATTATTAGTCCCAACACCCAGCTTTCTACTGTTCATCTGCATTGATGTTGCACAATTATGTCTAACTCAATAGGCTGAGTGCTAAACTTAGCATTTCCCCAATTAACTCTACCTCCAAATACTTTTATTTTTCACTCTTCTATTTGAAAGAAGTTCCTTAATAATATTCTCTCATGTTTTTACCAGTTGATTTTTGAAGCTCTTCTTTTAAAGTCTCTTCGGTCTGCGTTTTGTTTCTATTTGCACTTCCATATCATTACTCATGCATGGATTCTGCTATTAGATCCTGTCTCTATTTTTTTCCCCTCCAGGCGACTTGTTTATGCTTTTGCAAAACTAATTACCATGAAATGCTGCTTTGAGCAAATCACCCTCTGCAGACAACTATAAATGGCTGCTCATGCCTGGTGGATAATGTTAAACTCTTTGGCCTGAGCTCGCATGATATCACCTATGACTCGTCCAACTGTTATATTATTTTTATTATTTCCACATTTATTAATTTAGTGCCTACTATGGGCCAGACATAGGGCTACATACTGGCCATTTACTATTTCACGGACTTATCACAACAGCCTGCCATTTGATGCCAATGTTACATTGTGAAGAGGAAGGGAATGAGATGTAGCAAAGTAAGGAACCTGGGTGGCCTCATGCCTCAGACTCCACAACTGTGGTCTTAACCACAACACATGTCCTCATCTATGTCATTGAAAGCTTTTTTTCTCATGACTAAATGTGTAGCTTAGCTTAGTCTGTCTCTGTGGTCAATAAGAGTTTAGTGAATTAAATATATATATATATAGGCTGAAAATTTCTACTTCAGCTCATATCATCTTTGTGACAATGCTTAGAGCAATAGATTCACTAGGCTCATTAAATCACAATGTCAAGATTTAATTCTTTTAAATGCTAATTAAGTCCCCTCAAGTCTCTCACTTCCTATCATTAAAGGGACTATCTGGTAACAGAAAATTATGATAACTTCAGTTTTATGCTTTCTTTATTAAATCAGGTACCAGCCAAGAGACAACCCTAGGCCTTGGCTGCAATCAACACTGAGCATTGTCAGATAATGTCAGGGTCAGAGACAGAGATTGGCCTCAGAATTCTAAAACAGGAGGCAAAGGTCATTGAGGGAATGCTGACTCTCAGACAGAAAACACCAATACCAATCGTTTTCCAAGTTTTCTCCTATTTTAAATACTAGAGAGGAATGGTAGAAAGATTTAAGTGAACTTCATATCTTAACCAAAAGTACTTTCTCAGAATAGAATATATACCATCAAGCTGTTCGTTGTAATTTTACATTTCTTTATAAATCAGTGTCTGACCTTGAGAAACTACAGATACTTAACTACCAGGCCTTCTGACCTAAGTACAGTAATGACCTAATCATTGCTAGCATTGCTACTCACCAAGTAAATCCTTGAATGAAGTGATGCCTTATTCCAATAATGTGAACGTGTGTTAGTCCCAGACTCTACCTTTGAGAACTTACTTCTATGTACGCAAGAGAATCTCCCTGACACCAAGGAGATGCTAGCCAGTAATATGAGAGAGGTCCTGACACTTCCAAGGATATGGCATGGAAGAGCGCATGAGATATAGTTGGAAAGATCAAAGAGTAGCTTCTGGAAATGTGTGTTACTCCAACTAGTAGCACACTGGAGGATCAAAGAACAATCGCATTGGCAAACAGGTAAGAAATAAGGAAGAGTGGGGATGAAAAGAATGACGATAGTTCCATTTTGGTTGATGAGATTGAATATACTGGTGGGAACCAGATGGAGGTGTTCCCTAGATTAAGTAAACACAGACATTGAGTTGGGGAGGAAGACCGAAGCCAGAAATCCAGAACAGACATATTCACACAGGTGAGAGCCAATTGCATTAGATGAAATGAGATGTCAAAGAGACAAGAGGTTCAGGCATAGAGTCCTGGAAAAAACCTCACCTCAGGGAAATAAGCCTGAGAAAGACCAGTCAACACAAAAAGAAAAATTCAAAGAGTCCATGACATGGAAACCAAGGGTGAGACAGATGTATCAGGAAGGCAAGTTTGACTTCTCAAATGCCACACACAAATTGAAGCCAATGAGAGCTGAGAGAAGGCCAATGGCTGCCATTTATGTTAAGCCAGACTGAGCCCAAACAGAATTTTGAAACATCCATTTCTTCTATAAAGCATATAATAATAAAAAATGTATGAGAACAGTAAATAAATTTAAATATTTATTTTTTTTAGATTTTATGTATTTATTTTTAGAGAGAGGGGAAGGGAAGGAGAAAGAGAGGGGTTGAAACATTAATGTATGGTTGCCTCTTGTGCACCCCCTACTGGGGACCTGGCTATAGGAGACCGTTCTGCATGGCATGGGCCCAGCTCCCACTCAGAAAGGTTAGTGGGGAGCAAGGTCCAGCACACAGGACCCACAGGCCACGGATAGGTTCTCCCGTGGGGAATCAGGCCCTCATTGTACCTAGGCTACTTTGAGACTTGCTTTTTGGTAAAACTCCCTCACCCTGAATTGAGGAAACAAACGTTTACTGCATATCTTTAAAGTAACTTCCTAAAATCTATGCTAACCCTTCCAAGGACCAGTGTAACCAGCTTAACCACTTTTCCCTTTACATTTGCAAATATCCTTCCTCTTTTATGTAATTAGCAACACCCTGTCCTTTGTTTTCTGTAACAGCAACGTGTGAATAGTAAATAAGGATCATCCTCAAAGTAATGTACCCAGAAAAGCAATAAAAGCCTGTCAAGGCAAGGGTTTGGGCGCTCTCCTTTTGAGAGAGTGGCCACTCTGTCCCCTTTCCTCCACAGGCCTCAGTAGTCTGTGTGTATTTGTCTATTGCTGCCACAACACAGGATCCTGCTGGCCAGGATCCGCATCACCTGGCCTGCAACCCAGGCATGTACACTGACTGGGAATCCAACCAGCAACCCTTTGATTCATAGGCCTGTGCTCAATCCACTGAGCTACAGCAGCCACGGGTAAATACTTAAACTAATGGACTCTCTCTCCTAATTTTAAGAGGCTAGAAAAATGAAAGTATGATACATTTGTAATTCCTATGCCAAGGAACAGCTTTGGCCAGACTAGTAGTGTTCTCAATTAAACAAAAGGGATATGTTTGTTAAAAAAAAAAAAAAAAGATGATGCTTTTGGGATCTACACATGTCAATTCTTCTGTTTTTCCTCCTCCTGCTTCTTTCTGCTTTATAAGCAGAATTTGCTGGAGGATCCTAAAGGTGATGGGATTTTTTCAAAGAATATTTTATAAAATGATTCTTACACATGCATTGATTCTCTCTCTTCCCTTTGCCAATGCTATGCATATTGTTAATATAACCAGAAATTACAGATGGGACTTTTTTTAACCTTAACTGGAAAGGAGGAAAATTTTATTCTTACTTTACTATCTTCATTTAAGAGCTATATCTAATGATGATTAAACCAACAAGGGGGCTAATTTTGCTAAATTCTTATTTGTTTTTTTGGGGGGGGTATTTTTATTGTTCAAGTACAGTTGTCTCCAATGTCCTGTCTGTTATTCTACCAGCTGCCACCCTCCATCCACTACACTATATTAGGGCTGTCTTCTGTCGTCAGCTCAGAGAAAAATCATAGTATTTCCCAACTTTAAATTCAGTTCAGATGTTGTTTTTGCTTTGGTTTTTAAATAAAGGAATAGCCTTGAGCATCTTGAACCCTGCAGCCTGAATTTTGTGTTAAGAAAAAAATGTTAATAGGATAATTTATTAACACTTCATGAAGTGGTGCTTTATGAATAATTTGAAAAGTGTTGCAAGTATACTTTTCTTCATTCACATATTTCTGTACTGTTTGACCTCTCTCAGTCAGGAAGAAAGCACAGTCAGAGAGGCAAAGATATCTGTTACGTGGACCAGGCGACATCAGGCTCCTTCTCACCTAGATGGCCAGCATCGTCCTGCAGAAGACCACACTGCCCCTGGGACTGCAGCATGGCCGCCTGGCTCCGTGACCCGGCGGTGCCCGGTGATGCCACATGGACACACGCACTCACAACATTTAGCACGTCAGGAACACAGAGACCAGCTCGTGTCCCAGTTCTCTCAGCCACTGGTGCCCGTTTTGTCTAAGTCACTCATTGTCCTGTCCTCCATCTGATGACATCGCTGGACACAAATAACATTAAAACTCAGGCTATACGTTTATATATAGATATGTGAATAGTGTTCTTTCACAATAAGTGGGTTTCTTTGTTTTAAGCCTCAATTCTTAATTTTAAAATCTGATTTGAGTTAAATTAAATAGATATTATTTTAAAAAACTTATTCTAATTGAAAATTAATATGCATTTTCACATAGAAAATTTGCAAACTGACAAAAAATTTAAAATTATTTTTATTTCCCACTTTCAAAGAGAACCACTGCTAACAGTATATTGGTTTTAATCTTGTAGTGTATATATATGTACATATGTACATGTATATACATATACACCTAAATAAATGCATATATGGTACATAAAATGCATTAAATATGTAAATATATAATACATGTGTATATATAAGATGAAACAATAAAATGAAAATAGAATCATGTTTTATTTACCAAATTATACATTCTTTCCACTTAAACTGTGAGCAATTTCGCATTCAGCAAAGGATCAGCATCACTTTAGTAACTTAATCCTCAATCACTGTGCCACCCTGTCTCTAAACAATAACATCAACAGCAATAATAATAGCTAACTGTGGCGAAGGTTTTTTGTGGGACAGGCATTTGCTCAGTCCTTCCCATACATTGTTCCATTTGAAGCTCAAAGAAACACTATGCATTTGCAAATGAGGATGCGAAGGCGCGGAGCAGCAAGTTGCCCGATATGCCACAGGTAACGTGTGCTAGGACTGTTGTGATACTGTGACATAGCATGTGGCCTTTGTCTTCAGTTCCTGGCACTGACCTCCTAACCCTTTCCATTTCACAGACATCTTCTTTTCCAATGAGGTGACTCCTGCAGGGTCCCTACATAGGTTCAGGATGGGGGCTACTCACCAGAAACACCAACCTTTGATAAGAAGTTTGGAACTTTTAGCCTCGCCTGGGGAGAGAGAGGGACTGCAGGTGGAGTTAATAATCGATTGTGCCTATGTGATAAAACCTCCATTAAAAAATTCTTAAATGGCAGGACCCAGAGTTCTGGAATGCATCTGCATGCTGGAGCGTGTCTCCCCAAAGCCACAGAAACAGAAGCTCCTGGGCACAGATGCCTGGGAACCTCACCAGTGGACCTCCTTATCTGGCTGTTCACTTGTATCCTTAATTATATTCTTTATAATAAGCTGATGAATGAAAATAAAGTGTTTTCCTGAGTTCTAGGAGACTTTATAGCAAATTATCAAAACTGAGGACAGGGTTGGGGGAACTTGAATTTGTGCCGCCTGGGTTGGTCAGAACACAGGTGGCACCCTGGGACCTGTGACGGGTTATTGAAGTGGGGGCAGTCTTGAGGGACTGCGCCCTTAACTTGCGGGATTTGCAAATATCCATACCTATCTGTGATTACCTCTCCAGGATAACATTTTTATAAGCGCAATTGCTGAGCTTAAGTATGTTTATGTTAAAGGCTTTTGCTGTTCATTTTCTTAAATTATGCTCCATCCTGGTTTTTTAATTTTGTGGGCTGGTGGGAGATACTGTTACTTCTGTTTTTTACTAATTGTTTTATACACCATAGTAAACTCATCTCCAGTCCAAAGGGAGCTCTTCCCCGGAGACACATGGCTCTTTCTCTGCTCGTGTTGCGTATCTCGGGTGGCCCAGGCTGACTAAAGCACTGTCACTGGTAAACCAGCAGCACAGGGCACTTTTATGGAGCTGGGGCACTGCACCCTCTGAAATCCGAAACTGGCCCTTCACCAATACCATGCCCAAATGCACTGATTAGGAAGCTCCACTGGCTCATTGAAAGGACTCACCATCAAGGTCTATCGATGGCTGTCTTTGAAAAGAACTCCTTGCCCCAGCACGGCTGTAGATGACAGATATGAATCCAAATCAATATGCGAGTGGACAGTAAGTCCATTTTCAGTGAAGCTCCAGAATAGAGGCACCTTTTCAATTTATGGTCCTGCTTATCAACTCTTTTCTTTCATTTTACTTTTACTAGAAACTTCCAAGCATAATGTGCTCAGCATTGAATTAAATCAATACTCACATTAATATTCTTTCAAAGGCAACAGCCATCAGCCAAAGTTCTCACTTCCTGTGACCTTGCTCTACATGCAATGTTAACGCCCGCTTAGCACCATCCTTGTGATCCCCGGACCAGCAGTGGGCAAGCGTCATCTCCCAGATAATATCCAGGTTAATTAACCTTTAGGTGAAAATACCAGCATCCCCATGACACTCACTTCCTTCTTATTCATTATGTTCAGCTTGAAAAGCAGCAAGGAGCTGCAATAAATGCATTAATTAGGAAAATGATTAAATGCAGTTGCCTTTATTACCTTGGTAGTTAATCTTCTCTGCAAGGTGCCTGAAAAGTCAACTCATCGGGGGGCAGTAGCAGCTGCTCAAGCCTTGGGTCCCTCACTCTCACGTTAGAAGATGAACCCAAGCTTCCACAAAGTAACCACCACAAAGTAAGGCAGATGCCTGAAGAGAGTGTGGTCCCCTCTCTTCTCCCAACCCACCCTGCCCAGAAGGCATGGACATCGGCGTCTTTGCCAACATCAGAAAGTACAAACTCCACTACCCACAGGTGGGGATGCTGGATGACTGTCTAGTAGTAGATCATAAAAGTTCTCTGGGTGGTTGAATGGAAATTAATAACAATATTCAGGAATTGCAGGAAGGGGCAAAATTTCCAAAGAGAAAATTTTTAAAAAGTGGTTAGTTGACATATCCCTTTATCAAGGAGATGTGATCAAAGCAAAACAACACTCTGTACCCTGTTTCTCTCCCCAGAGGGGTGTGCTGATGATGTTCCTTGTACGACTAGCGACATTCACTGGGTTTGAGTTAAACTGCAGCCACTGGCTAAGTGTCTGGATCACTCGCTCCCTCTTCTGGGCTGTGGGTGATACTAGTGAGACCCCAGGGTGCTCTTCCTTCTTTATTCCCCTCCATGATCCAGCTTGTAAATCATTCAGCCTCTTGACACCTCTGAGAGCTAGTCCCGTCCCCACGGGCATTATTGACCTCTCACCTATCTCCTAGTGACCCTCGTATAAGGGTCACTCTTATACGTTACACTCTTATACACAGTTCCACTCTTCCCAAAAGTTGCAATTCATTTGCTTACATAACATTCATGCCCATGACCTCAGCACCCAGAAGATGCTCAAAAAGTGTTCAGAGAATCTGATTTAGAAGCATAAGTATCTTCTATAAAGATTCAAGGAAAGAAAACCAGTTACCCTACAGACTGGATGTGAAGGTAATGTTAACTGAGTGTGTAAGGCTCTGACCACGACCTGAGGTTGGACAGAGGAGAGAGAGGAGGCAGGACCCCATAGCCGTGCTCATCAAAGGTGCAGGATGCTCCTTGGGAGAGCTGTGAGCTTCAGGTCAGGGCCAGCAGCTCCGGCACCTCCTTACCAACCAGACCTCTGCCCCACTCCCTGCAAGGCTGCCAACGTTCTGACTCCCCATTCTGTCTTCTATAGGCCTTACTGAGAAACATAACCAAATCTCATAAAAGGTGAAGTCCCAGTCAGGGTTTTTGACATTTTCCACTTTCTCTAAGAAAAAATGATCAAATTATTAGAATTATTACCAAAAGTGATTGAAACCCCCCTTTCCCCAGTCAACTCTAAGCATTTGTCATCAGCAGAACCCTTACAAGCCCTGGTTCCTGCCTGCTGGCTCCAAAGCCTCCCCTGCACCCAGGGCCTCTGTCACATGGCACTGCGTCCAGGTTGAAAAATTACAGCTACATTTTCTATTAAACCAAACAAAAAAAAATCATAACAAAAGTCCAGCTTCTTAAGACTTGTCTCTCCTCTAATTAACCTGAATGAAGAAGGGACTGACTCACTTAATTATTTTCAGGGGAAGTTGCTACACTACTTGGAGAACAACCTGAAGATCCCAGAATCCCTCAATCGGCTCCTTAAAACCTGAAGACCAGTCATGGAGCTGCAGCTGGATTCCAGGCCTTGAGGCCAGTTCTCTCCCTCGAGGCAGCAGCCCGTTGTCCAGCCTCAAAGAGGTTGGGACACTTAGGACTGTGTCCTCTGTAAATTCCAGGTTGAGAAAGCAAGTATGGGGCTGAAGCAGCATGAGACAGAGAGCGAGCATTGCACAGGGGTGCGGGAGAAGTCAGAAAAAGAGCTGACAGAGAATTTCTCAGCAGGGACGTGTCCCCAGATGGACCTGGACAGCCACCACCCCTGGAGTTGCCATGCATGGGGGGATTGCTCCTTGCCGGCTCCCTGCTGGCTCCCTGTGGCTCCCTTGTAGCTGCCCAGCCATGGCTCAGAGCCATCAAGATGACGTGCTTCTGCATTTGACCTTCAATTGCCTGATCCCTAACTCTCACTGCTCAGATGTCCTCTTAGGAAATTTTTCTCCCTAGGACTCACCACAGTGAAAACATCCCAGGAGTCACCTCACGTGGCACTAGGTAAATGAAATTATTTTTAAAGAATGTTATTTTTGAAAGCATAAAAATGTTCAAAGTGCAGCCTTTGAGTAAAGGTGTTGACGCCAGAGGCTGGCAAGGAGCCCCCACTGGACTGTTGAACTGCTGTGCAATAAACTTGGACAAAGAGGTGGAAACCTTTTGGTGCCACTCCAGGGCAGTAGCGTCACCCCTCTCTGCCATCTGGACCCAGATAGTGCTGCACGCCCCCCTGATGTCTCCTGGACCTTGGCTGGAAGAAAGGCCTGGGCTGTGAAGCATGAAAATGAGCTCCCTTTATCACTCATCTGAGCCAATGTCACTGCGTTGCTGCCTGCTGTCCCCACATTGAGTTAACCTTGATGCTGCACCATCTGCGCATGTCATCCTCTCTGCGTTCTGTTACTTCCACACTAGAGGCATCTGTTTGCAGCAGACTCACCCGAAGCAAGCAGTACTACTTCCTGGTATTTGCACCTATGTATTTTGACATCCTAATGACTCTTCAATATGCATAACCATTTCCAAGAAAGACATCCCACACTTTATAATCACTTGTATAAACTACCAATTTTTAGAGCTCGCCCCTGGAAAAGGGGCACAAATGACCTGTAAATTTAATTTTCTCCCACATCTGCTGCAGTTATGGCTGGGCCTCCTGGGCTGGAGGCTGCCCAGGACTCATATGTTCCAACACCTCCTTTTCGTTGTGACGGTTTTGAATGATAAGTGCATCCACAGAAATGAATCACCATTCAAAATTCCAGCCGAGGAAGCAATTTTTTCTACTTCGCTAAACTGAACCAAATCACATTCCGGCAAAATGCAGAGGCTCAGAACAAATCTGTTACAAGCGCAGTTTACACTCTTGCGCGGGGAGACTGGCCGAGCCCTGGGATTCTGCCTGAAGTTTTCACAGGAAGAGGCTGTCAAAGCTCAAGGTATATGTCAGTTTCAGGGATCCAGGTACGCCTAAACCTTACACGGGGCCACTGCTGTGCTTAGGGTCCACTTTGCCTGCATTATTCCTGAGTTAGTTCGTATCGACAAATAAACATCCTTAAGACAGCGTGGCCATGTGTGCAAACGGGCCCACACGACTGCTGCCTAAATGAACACCCCGTTCCACATCAAATAAAGCAGTCAGTGTGGACACTAAATGGCTCGTGGTCCTTCAGGAGACAAACATGACACCTGATTCTGGAGCCCTAGCATGGCCTGGGCTGCCAAGGCAAAGGCTGGGGGGAAAGGTCAGCGGAAGGTGATAGATAGGAAGAGGATGAAAGTGGAGATGGGCCGGGGAGATGGCCGAGAAGCCATCAACTGAAAGCCACAAGAAGATTCATGAGAACTTGACAGTAAAAAAAGTATTTCATACGCACAGTTATATTCACCCAAGAAAAACCAAGATTGCTGTCACAAGAAAATGGGTTTCGGCCAAGACACAGAATGACTTGGTGCCTGTGGCCCTGCATCCGTCCACAGGGGTGGCCTTCACCCCTGCCCAGGGCTGGGCGTTTATTTCCCCATTCTGGATTTTACCTTTGCCCCCATTCCAGGCTAGGTAGGTTGACTTTGTCTCCCAGAAGCTGGCCAAAAGCAAGTAGAATTTCCCTATGCATCCCCCATGTATGAACCTGAATTCTGACAGACTTGGGAAGAAGGAACCCTAAACATCTTCCCTGGACAGACAAGGAACTGAGGCTCTGAGAGGGCTTCACCCCCTAAGAAGCCATCATTAACCGCTCAAGGTCACAGGAACACTTCATGCCCCCAGTTCTGCATCTCAGGCCTTCTGACATCAGGGCAGAGTCTACACGGCCACCCCATGCCATGGGAGCTGTTCTGAGCATCTGTACTTAATAGAGGGGGTTCGCAGAAACTTCCCAGGTCCAATGGCTAGTGGGTTCCAGGGGTATAGCACTGGTCCCTGACCCCATGGTTTTAGCCACTCCAACTCCCGTTGTTATACAAGTCAGGGACTGCTCATTGTGAAGTACGAGGATCCAGATGTGGCTCAGGCATAACAGCCCAAACACAAGACAAAGCAGCAGGTTTCTCACCTGCTGCATTGCTGCCATGACAGCTGTCCCCCCAAGTGTGCCCAAAGCAGAATAAAGCAAGGCTTGCTTCCCCTGATGGTTTCTGGTAACCCCAGTCCTTCCTGACTCGGCGTCAGAGAGCTCAGGGAGCCAGCAGATGGCCCACCATGCTCAGATCAAGCCTGAGTTATAGGTGTCCCTCCAACCACCACCCAGGGAACTGTGGGCAGACGGTTCAACTTGGCTGCTGGACCGGGCCAAGGGAAGAGCTGGGAGGGCTGCTGCCCCTATGGCCCTAGTTAATATTACTAGCAGGCTGAGTAGCCAGGCAAACAGGGTAACAGGATGGGTATGTCCACGAAACAGGCACCTGGGAGAGGATAGGGCATTTTAGTCTTTTACCATCAATGAAGTCAATGAACAGTGTGCCTTTAAAGGAGACGGGGACAATTTCTCAATAAAAAGGGACTCTTTTCTCTCTCTCTCTCTGTCTCTCTCTCTCTCTCTGTGTCTCTCTCATGATGGAGGTTCCTGGTATCTTTCGGTTTTCTGGAACTTTCTTCTGTGTCTGTCATAGACCAGGCATGTGGATTTGGTAGCAGGAGGGGCTTGTCTTCTACTCTGAGCCTCCTCTGTGCAGAATGAAGAGGCCTGTACACAGTGAAAGGGTCAAGGAGACAAAGGAAGATGAAATTTTCAGGAAGAATAAGTGCCCGTTGTATCAAATCAGAGGTCAAGAAAAAAATATATATCCTTAATTTGGTGATTTTTTTTCACCAAAGGAATCAATGACTGTCAAACATTAATTAAAAAATGAATTTCTATGCCATAGAGAAAATCAATAAAGCAAAGGCCAGTTCCCAATATCAGAGCTTTAAGTAGATATAAATACTCCCCGCGGAAGTGGGGCTTAGCCCTCAGCCCACTGTTCATCTAGACTATGGGTAGGACTCGGTGATTCACATGCAAACACAGAGCAGGAAAGTGGAGAATCTGGAAGGATTTCCAGTGCACTACCTCATCTTCCCCCCTTTCTTTCATGGGAAACCTCTTTGCAATGCCTTTCCATCCCATGCCCTCTGCTTCTGAACAGGTTCTCAGCCCAGGTGTCCCTGAGGACCAGTCGACATGCAGAGCAATCCCAGTTTCAAGTGAACTAAGACTAACAAGACAAATACATCCCAATAAAAACCCGGACAGTCAGAGAGTGACACTCGGCTGCTGGATGCACGCTGACCCCATAGAGAGTGAAACTAAGTAAGTCTTGGCAGCATCCTCGACATTCAAAGAAATTCCATCCATTTCATCCTGTCACCGTCCACTGCAGTGACATTGGAAGACAATGAAAAATGACCCCATCACCTCTCCTTGCCATCATGTCTCTAGTTGTTTACTGATACCAGGTTCAACTCTATGAATTTCAGGGTCCTTTCAACAAATGGCTTTAAAATACTTCATCCAGACCTGAACTGGACCCTTCCTTTCTGAGATCTTCATATCATTCAAGCCTCCTAAATGTTAAATCACTAAAGAAATGCTTCCCAGCCTGCTTTTCTCAGACCCTCTGTTTCTCTTTGCCAGGAAAGGAAACTTGCAGGTAGGTGTCGATAGGACCGTGTGCTGGAGTAAGTTGGCCAGCTCATCAGGGCAGAGGTCTCCTGTGGGGGGGTGTGCCAATGTCTGTGTTGTTGACGTCACTCCTTGAGCACACCCTTTTCCGATGCCACTTCTTCACCAAAGAGGACAGGAAGGCAAAAGCTGTCTTAATTTTTCCAGGGGACTTAGTTTTGCCAGTTTCCCTATTTCTTGGGCTATGGCAGAGTCCACAAGAGGCACAGCTAGAGACCATCTCTCTAGTCTAAGTAGTCTTGGAAAGGGAGGATTGTGGGAAAGCCCAGCCTAAGGGTGGAGATGGTGGGACAGCCTCATACCCACGACAGAATTTCTGTGTAAGTGATACCTTCCAAGGTTTTAGAACAGCTCACTAGTTGCACTATTCATTTAAGTGAGCATTTCCTAGATTTGTCTGATCAGAAAAATCACCTGTGAAGATTTTCAAATTCAGAATCCCAGGACCTTGCATGAAAGATTCTGATAGAGTTTTTAGTCACATGTGAAATCATGTGATGATGTGAATTTGGAAATTTAATCACAGCCTTCATATTTGAACGGGCAGCTGTCACATGGAAGAGATGATACTGGAGACCTTGCAGAGGATTACTTCCATGTATTCTGATGGATGGGAGTAGGTACAAAAGACAGAGGACAAGACAGAATCAAATTGTTTCCTTGTTGTTCTTTATGCGGAAAGCCCAGCCCTGGACACTATGCACAGGCACCCTGGAGAACACGGGAGTATGCAGTGGTATGTGAGGGGCCAGCGAGGAAAAGGAAGCCAGATAAAAGCATATGGAGCTCAGAAAAGGGGCCCATGGTCCCAGGACCATCTGAGAATGTCTTCCTAGGAAGAGTGGGCTAATGGGATCAATGAAATTGGAAGTCTGTTGCCCAGTAATAATTACTTAACTACCTCTATTTGATCATCCTGGTTCACTCAGCAATATTTATCACACTGCTCTTCTGTACTGAATCAGAAACTAGGGAAACACAGAGAACAAAATATCCATTGTACTTGGCCTCATGGAGCTTCCATTCCAGTGAGGGGATAGTCATGGAACAACCCTTATACATTCATCCGGGATGTGTAATTAAGAGCTGTCATGAAAGCTGGGAAGGGGGAGTGGAAGGTGCTAAGGGACAATGTGCCAGGAGCCCTAATTAAGGAGGCTTGGAAATCCCACTGTGAGCCTGAAGGGAAAAGGGGTGGAAGGCGGGCAGCCTCCCAGACAAAGAAACCCCACTGGAAACTTTTTATTCAATAGCCATCAGTTTTCAAGATTTAACATTCACACTAAAGTTGGTGTGCGTGGATTGGTAAGAGCCCTGTTTTACAATTCTCCGTCTCACACCAACTACTCTCACTCCTTTTTCTCACCTAAGGACGGGTATCCCAGTGCTCTGGCTTTGCAGGGCTAAGGGCACTTTGGCACTTTGTCTCCTCTTTTCAATGTTGTACCATAAAATATTTAGAAAACACAAGTAAACTAAGAAAAAATAGAACCCTCTTTAAAAACAATAGCTAACCAGTATCGACAAGTGCTGGACCCTATCTAATTTAACCTTCACAGCAAGGCTGAGGCAGAGGCTGAGTAACTTGTCCAGGGTCCACTGCGAACCAGCACCCGGCATCGAGGCTGTGCCTTCCTGCTGCGCAACTTGTAATTTCACCTCCTAGAGATAACCACTGTTAGCACTTTGACAAATGAACCATCTCCCAGCCTTTTTTCCTGTATGTGTGTGTGTGTGCACACTTTAACAAAAACGGGATATTACAAAGATCGTTTTTAATTTTAAAAATTTTAAAGATTTTATGTATTTATTTTCTAGAGAGAGGGGAAGGGAAGAAGAAAAAGAAGGAGAGAAACATCAATGTGTGGTTGCCTCTCACATGGCCCCCAACTGGGGACCACGCCCACAACCCAGGCATGTGCCCTGACTGGGAATTGAACTGATGACCCTTTGGTTCGCAGCCTGTGCTCAATCCACTGAGCCACACCAGCCAGGGCTAGATTGTTTTTTTAAAAAAAAAAATTATTGAGGTAAAACTCACATATAATTAAATATTTTAAAGTGAGTAATTCAGTAGCGTTTAGTACATTTTCAGTGTTATGCAATCACCGCCTCTATCTCATCCAAAAATATTTTCATTACTCCAAAGTAAAATCCTTCCATCATTAAGCAGTTTCCTGCAATTCTGCCCTGTCCCCAGCTCCTGGCAACCACCAGTCAGCATCCTCTCTCCATGGACTTATCTATCCTGGATACTTCATATAAAAGAATTACATAATATGCACATGGTGTGAGGTAGTGGGAAACTTCATCTTTTGCGTATGGATATTCATTTATCCCTGCACCGCTTAGTGAAGAGACTATTCTTCCTCTCACTGAATGGTCTTGCCACCCTTGTTGAAAATCAATTGGTCATAGACATATGGGTTTATTTCTAGACTCTCAATTCCATTCCATTGGTTTATATATCTATCTTTGTGTTTTGATTACTGTAGCTGCATATACTACTTTTTAAACTTTTTTGGTTTTACTTAAGCATAATAACTTTTGCAAAGTTAAATGGTTTTCTATTACACCATAATAAGTCAACCTTGTTAGGTTTACATTGTCCATACTTTCTTATTGTCAAGAACACTGTAGCCTTGGCTGGTATGGCTCAGTGGATTGAATACCAGCCTGTGAACCAAAGTGTTACTGGTTCGATTCCCAGTCAGGGCACAAGCCTGTGTTGTGGGCCAGGTCCCTGTTTGGTGGTGCATGAGAAGCAACCACACATTGATGTTTCTCTCCCTCTGTTTATCCTTCCCTTCCCCTTTCTCTAAAGAAATGAAGTCTTTTTAAAAAAATAACACTGCAATAACACACAGTTTAATGAATGAAATAACCCATATTTATTCCATAGAATAACTTCCTAGAAATAGAATTGTTGGGTCCAATAATATGCAGAATTCCCAGACTCTGAGCAGCTATTGCCAAATTCCCTTCCAGAAATGGTCTGCTAGTTCATCCTTCCTCTAGACTAGAAGAGACAGCTTAGCTTCTGTATTCCACTTGCTTTTTACCTCAGTCTGACCCCAAGGTCATTATCTCCTCTTTTCTTCAATCTTCAACTTTGTTGAATACCAATTCTCCTTATTTTTAGAGGTTTAAAATTAATTGCAAATTGGAAAATGCAATACGCCCTTTATCCTATTTTGTTTGAGAGATTAAAAAGTCCAGCTCTCTTGAAAAAGCCTGAAGGCCCTGTCCCCAATGTGATAGTCTGACAGGGACTGTGCTGCACTCACAACTGAAATGACGGTGACAACCTGCACCTCGATCACGCAATGCCATCTCTCAGTAATTGTCTTCACAATAGAGACGTTGCATCACTAGTTAATGGTTGAAATGATCCAGCATAAATAAAGTTATTAGACTGAATCATGCTGGTAATCAAAGCCCTCTCAAGGCCGCTGGGCAGGAATGACACCACAGAGAGAACGAATGCCTCATTTGACGTAGAAGACAGCCTTCCCTTTCTGTACCCCTGAGAAAAAACGACTCTGAAAATTCCCCCACTGTGGCTGATGCATCATCAAAGCCACATGGGCTGTGAAATTTCACTGAGACAGAAACAGCTTCCTCTGCCAATGAACTCTGAACAGTGATTGCTGAATGGCACAAGGAGGAAAAGAAAAACAGGGTTGGGGCAGTTGCCGGACATGAAAGACAATGAAATCTCTCCACTCCAAATGTCTCTGAATCTGAGATGGATATTGTAGCTCAGAGGCTTCTAACAAAGTTCGTTTACCAAGGTCCTTTCACTGAAAAACAAACAAACAAACTTTAAAATAGTCCTCTTTTTAGCATTAAAGTACAGAAGAGAAAATATACCAGGAAGCTATTTATGAAGGTGAGTCATGAAGAAATTAACCAACGATGGGCTGAGTAGGAAGATTAGACTTCTGGCAGGCTTGCTCCTACTCCCCAGCCTTAGGCTTGCACAGAGACCACCAACTGATATGCAAACACCTTGCTGAATCAGTTCTTCTCCACAGTGCTCCAAGAAGACACCGTTGTGAGGGGGATACACAGGAGATGAGTCTAGGCTAGATACTGTCTTCGCCACATCATACGTGGTTGAATCTCTCTTCACCTTTGTTTTTTGTTTTTTGTTGTTTTTTTGAGGGTCTCTCTCTCTCCTCTTATCCTTTCCCCACAGAGACATGAGAAAGAGAGAGAAGAAGATGAGGAAAGACTGGAGATTTTAGTCTATTTTCTTGGCATGATTACCCCACTTGAGATGGAAGTAAGAAGAGACTCAGTACATATATCTGAAGAAAATTTTCCATCCGGAAGGAGGACCATCCATTTGAGTCAAGTGGTTACTTTTGTTTGAAAGACATTGGTTTTAGTAAGCTGTCGATACCAGGGACATTTCAGAAGGCAGAGGTTCTAGAATTTGCATATCCTTCCATTCTCTTTAAAGAATAGTACACAAAACCAATGAGAAATTGGAAATAAGTACAAGTTTAAAAGAAGCTAGGTGCAAACAGGATAGAGAAAGCATGCCAGACAGAGTGATAGAAAGAACAGTCCATGGTGAACTCAGGAAATTAGGGAAATTGAAAGAAATATAGACACAACTTTCCACTTCCACTTCCACTTCACAAAGCACTTTGAAAGCCATCAGCTCCTAACCTCACTGTCCCTCAGGGGAAGAAAGCAGCAGCACTCCTTTTCAGGAGAAGCAATGAGAAGAGACCCGTCCAGTGGTCTGAGCAAGGTCACAGAGCTGGTTAGTGGTCGATGATGTCAGGTCCTCTAACTCATCAGCTGGCAACAAAAAGACAAAACCACAAGGGGGAGTCCACATCTGAACTGGAGCAGAAGGGAGCTGGTAGAATGACTTGGAGCAGAAGCAATGTTTAAATATCATAGAAGAAAACAGATTAGACAGAATTCTCTGACTAGAGGAAGAAAAGCCGTATTGAGACAGGAACATGTTTTGATTCTGTAAGTTTATGACACAGCTCACCCAGGCTCTGTGGATATTGGCGGTGGGTGGGGGTGGGGGGTGGAATGATACTGGTGAAGGGAAACAGTTTATAATGAGTTGATTGAAAACACAGAAGCCAAGAGTGGAAAGGAGAACAGTGAACAGGACAGGTGATGAAGGAACACCCAAATGGAACTCAGGAAGGACACATCCTCCCCGAAAACTGTGCAGAAGCCCCCTGCACAGTCAACACGGACAACACCACTAGAAGAAAAACCAAGGCAGAGGTGACTTACAGAGCAAAGACTTTGATTAAAACTTTGTAGTATTTTGGGTTAAAAGAGTCTGTGGGGATGCCTTATTTGCCCGTCTGACATTTATCTTCCAAGGGTGTCATGAGAAATGAACACAAAAGTTAACCCAAAGATTTCCACAAAAATGACTCATTGGTGATGACCTGCCACTTCTAGTATTTTTATTTTAGGGGCTGGCATTCAGAAGACATGGCGATTTGTTTTTCTTGAAGAAATCTCAGGAGAAAGTGGCTGTTAGTAGCCATGAGAACTTGAGACCTCATTCACTATTCTCTTCAAAGAGGGCATAAACCAGAAACAGATTTCTAATGAAAGCTCTTCTAATGAGCAGTGACAGACATGCAATTGGGGGGTAATGAGCCCTGAGTCTATCATCAGCTGCTCTGTTAAGAAGTGTCCCCAGATAAGTCAGCCCTCTGAACCTGAATAAACACACATCCCAACTGGTATGCTTCCTCTCTCCAGACAGTAACCCCCTCCACCTGTAAACTCTTGGTGTTTTACTGTCTCCTCCTTCCAACCAAGAGCCAGGTTTACGGATCTGGGGAATAATGAGTTTATTTATTTTATATGACCCAGTGGTTCTCAAGCAGAGAATACTCTGCCTCCCCGGGGACATTTGGCAAAGTCTAGACACATTTTTGACTCTCATGACTGGGGAGGGGCTGAGCAGTGCTATTGCATCTGCTGTACAGAGGCCAAGGATGCAGCGCACCCTCCTACCATGCACAGAATGGCTCTTAGGACAATAAACCAGACCGAGATGTCTACAGAAAACAAGTCAAGAAACCATGACCAACTTTAAGACATGGGAAAATCAGAGCTGTCCCTCTGCCCCCTCTAACAGAAGAACCAGTTCACATGCAAACCCTGCCTCTGTCTTCTTTCTCACAAATATAGGATTCCAATATTCACGTGTCCAAACAGGGATGTGTGTAGGTGACATCCTGTCGTTGTCTGCATCTACCAATGAAGCATCATCTTCAGGTCTAAGACAAGTCAGGCCATAATTCCACAGTGATGGGGGTTTGTGGCAGTTCCAGAATGTGTGAATACCTGGGGAAGAGACATTTGCAAAGAGCTTAACTTCAGCTGAGTCTCACAGGTCAACTTTCAACAAGCTTTCCAAAAGCCTATGTTCTTACCTAGGTCATTTGCTACACAACTTTGTAGAAATCAGTTACTTGGCACGACTTTACAGAAGTCAGTTACCTTCTGGATGCCTTCTCCTGTCCTGATTGTCAAAAAGGGATACTAAGTGCCCTGGCCAGGTAGTTCAACTGGTTACAGTGTCATGCTGACACAGAAAAGTGCAGGTTAAATCCCTGGTCAGGGCACATACAAGAATCAACCAATTAATGCATAAATAAGTGGAACAACAAATGAATTATTTCTCTCCCTCTCTCTCTCTGTCTCTCTCTCTCTTTGTCTTCCCCTTCCTCTCCCTCTCTCTCTCTCTCTCAAAAATCAATAAATTTTAAAAAAATTAAAAAGAGAACACTAAGAAAACAAAGTCCATTCTTTAATCCTGGATAACAGACTACAGAGAAGTGGAATCTAGTTGGAGTCTAGGAGAGGAAGTTGTGTATTTTTGGAAATCTGTGACAAAAACGACAAAGAAATAGGACTTTTAAAAAACAGGCATATCACAATAGCCAAAAAGATGGAAACAACCCAAATATCCATCAACTGATGGCTGGATAAATAAAACACAGTATGTCCATATATTTTCTCCATAAAACAGGAATGAAATATTGAAATATTTTTAATACTGAAATATTGAAATATGCTATAATATAGATGAGTCTTGAAAATATTATATCAAGTGAAAGAAACCAGACACAAAGGCCATAAACTGTATGTTTTCTCTTATAAAAAGTGCCCACAATATGCAAATCAACTGAGACAGAAATAGCTCAGTAATTGCCAGGGGCTGGGTGGGTGGGAAATGCAGACTGACTGCTGATATGTATAGGGTTTCCTTTCAGGGCAATGAAACGTTGTGGAACTAGATAGAGGTAATTGTTTACAGCATTGTGAATGTACCAAAGCCGATGAAATATATATTTAAAGTTTTTTAAGTGGTGAATTTTATTTTATATACATTTTTATCTCAATTTCAAATAAAACATGGTTTGGGAAGCTTCACTTGTAACAGTCTGATAAAATGAGTTCTACTGAATCAGGAAAGTTAAGTATAAAAAACCACTCATGGTCTACTGACTTATGAAAAGTAAAGCCAAACGAACAGCAAAAATTATAAATATGCCAGGTGTTTGTGGATGGTAATTTAAATAGCTCATTCCCCATGGCACTGGGCTGCACAGTTCTGGGACAAGCTAAATGAATACATACCGTTGAACATAAGTCATTCCCTGGCATTTAGCCAGGCATATTGTTGTGTCATTCCCATTCTTAATCCACCCATGCAGCTTCATTTCATTGTAAATTAGAGACATATGGGTATAATCATGGTCAATGCCAGCCTTTGGAACAGGTGGTCTCTAATCATATGAACTCTAAGAACTTCCTCCCCAGGAATATCTTCCCCACTGGTGTCAATGAGTCCCCGACTCTGGAGTCGTATCTAGATGATCCTGGGGACAAAAAAAGAGTGGCATGAGATGGCACCTGTAAAGTCTCTACAACACTTGGCAAAGTGAACAAACAGCATACAGGACGAGTGACCAGCAGCTGTGTTACCTAAACCAAGGTGTGCTTTCTACAAAGGCTGACCAAGCTGGGGAGCCCTAAGGTTTTGCCCATTCCAAAGACAAGAAGGCAAAGACACAGCCCTTCTAAAAAGGAGGTGGTTTTAAGCAGAAGTGGTAGAGCTCTGAAGATCAGCTTCAGTGGTTCTGTCTGCTGGCCCCACCTTGATCTCAGCCTGCATCATCCTATGGTTAGACCTGACCTTCACCCACACACTTCACTTCAGTACCACTCCTTTTCTGATGCGGCCAGAAAGGGCAGATTTCAGGCTTCCAGAATGTTGCAGCTACTTGCCAATCCCATGATCAAATTCATAGTGTCAGAGTCACTGCAGAAAATGTGGAGCCTGTTCTGACTAAAATATTCTTTGCAAAAGAGGACAGGCTTATCCAGACAGTCTGATTTTGGACATAGTTTCTCCTGTTCGTGGCCGTACCTCAATAGTGCAAGAATCTGGGGATGCAGAGATAAATGAAAAGCAGTCCCCAGGGCCTTAATTCTCTACTTTCCTTGCATTTCTCAGAGGCAGTAATTCTAAGCCGGCTGGCAAAATATGTACACCACATTTCTAACAGTCTTGTCAAGTGGTAGACATGGCCCTAAGCATTCTCAGGGTTTTGCTGTTTTAAAGCCTGCAGATAGTTCTTTCTGTGCAGCAGCTGGCACATACAGCCCCACCACCACTACCCACTCCCACAAACATGCAAACACCAGATTCTCAGGGTGGCAGAGAGGAAGCACAGAAAGGCCAAGTATGCCAGGTATCCAGTCTCCTTGAAACTTAATATGTATGCCTTCTTGATTGTTCCACATTCACACCCACAACTCAAGACCCTGTAAACTATTTCATCAGGGCTCCCAAGCAGGCAGGTTTTCCTTTGGGTTCAGCCAATGAGAGGCAGCACCAGGAGACTGGAGGGAGGGCAAAGGGGGAGGTCTGGTTTTCTCTTATCCATTTCCTGTTCTAGACCATGTTTCTAGTGGCAACTGGGGTCACTGCCCCCACTCCAATTCAGCTCAGATAAAAACCCTTTCCTTCCCTTTAATTAAAAAAAAAAAAATCCTGACACTTGTTTAAGACAGCAAGGCAGACTTTATTCAGGGAACACCTCCAGGCACTACCACAGTGGGGCTTTTAGTGTGGAGAGACTGGGCTTAGTTCTGAATATGACAAGGAAAAGTGAAAATTTATAGCCCAAGAGGGATTCTGGCTGATCTGAGCTAAGAGGATTCTTGCTGAAGACAGAGCAGGGTGATCAGAAACCTGATCGGATATCCAGGGGGATCAAGGACGAAGGGTGGGGAATTGTGACTAAAGCTACTTAGCAGAATTTTTGCTAAAATTGGGTGATGCAAATGGACACAGACACACAAGCGTCAGAGTTCAGGGATGAGAGCTCAGAGGATCCTGACTGGAGTTTGGTCAGGGAGGGACGCTATGCTTCCTTGGCCCTCCCAGTCTAAAATAAAGTCATCTTCCACGCTCGTTTCTTTTAAACAAGATCACAGAGAACAGACCTTCCTTTTAGGTATCCTGAACTATCTGAGTTTGATTGTATTTTCTGCCGGGACCCAGATTGGCACAATTCTGGGTCCAGTCCTTGCTGTGTGCATCATCGAAGTGTTGTTAGTATCCAACATTCTTTACTATTTTATTTCTGATGTTACCATTCAGCAGAAACCTCCTGAAGATCTCCTAACAACAGACAGCTCCCTCCTTCAAAATGGGGCATTTGAAAGGTAGATGTTCCCCCAGGACTTACAATGTGCTTTCAAAGTCTCGCAAATGAGTGCCTTGTGAACAGGAAAGATTTATCACTGTCACTCCTGCCACTGAAAACAAGCCTGCCGCTCACATCAGAGAATTCCAGCTACACAGAGCAAAGTCAGATGAAATCGAACTCTGAAGACAGCGGGAAAGGTGGCTCCCCTCCAGCATCAACGCTGGGCACATTTGTTCTCTGAGGAAAGCTGATTGCCTTTAAAGGCAATTTCTCTGTTCTGCACAGCGATACCCACTTGTCCATTCTGAGCCCCCTTTTGTCACTGAGAAGGATGGAAACACATGAGCTCAGTGGACAGAGTGACCCATCTTGTCCCACTGAAAAGAATCATCATGAGGCACAGGTGAGGTAGATCAGAGCTGGATAAACTGACGTTAGATACTTGCTGGAATTTTTTCACACTCAGAGTAAAATAACATCTTTCTTTTGTTAATCTCTTTCTTCACTAACTCCAAAGACCTATAATAGTTGAACTCAAGTAACTTTTTATTATGGTTGTTCAAAAGCCACCTGATGAGGTTGCCTAGAACATGTGTTTCTCAGTCTAATAGCCTGGCGATGCCTCTCTCCTTCTCCACCCAACCTTGAAGTACATTTTTTAAACAGGAGTTGAAAAGGATCAAGCACTTTATCCTGTCTGCCTGGTCAGCCCAGTGTCCCTTCCATCCCTGTCAGTCATGTCTCCTGGGTTGCCTGTCTCGTTTTGCTGTACTTTCTATAACTGGAAGTGAGGCATCTCCCCACTCCGTGATGCCAGCTGTAGCGGTTGCCAGAATGAGGAAGCGCACAGCCCCATCATGGAGCACTGAGTGAGGATACAGCCTGGAGAATTGCTACGGAGCATCTGAAAGGAAATCCCCTGGAAAATGACGACACTTGGAACCCTTCTGAAGTCACTGCTTATTCTGGAAGTAGAATGTAAGGCTGAAGGATGCTTCCACTAAAGGAAAAAGTCTTTTGTTTAATGGAAGACTTAAATGAATACCAGTCTCATGTTCTCCCCTGTAAGCACAGTGGTAGCTCCACACAAAATAATAACATGTGTCCCCACATGCTGGAGTTTATCTAGTGTTGCAATGTACATAATGAGTGTTTGTACCCTAATGAGGTGAAAGAACACCAGCTAAGGTCCACCATCCTCATGGACACGGTAGAAGGTCTGGGTCCACAAACAATGGCCCATGAACTCAACCCATCCTACTGCCTGTTTTTGTAAACCCAGTTTCATTGGAACAGAGAGCACTCTCGTGTGTTTACATATTGTCTGCGGCTGCTTTCCCACTACAAAGGCGGAATTGAGTCATTGTAACAGAGATTGGATGGCCTGCAACGCCTAAGCTCTGGACTCTCTGGCCCTTCAGAGAACAAGTTTGCCAAATCCCGTGATAGGTAAAGGATGGCAGAACAGCCCTTTCCTACCATGCCTAAAATCTGGTAGGAATGAACCCAGTACATTCCTTAAACTATTTGGGCTTAATGTCAATAGAGTGAACACTGACTGTTCAGTGGAAATAATGAAGCCAGGAGACAATACATTACCTTCAAATAATAACACCCGCAACAAAAGCCAAGAATGCAAATTCATTTAAATTCTAGAGAAAATACATCTCAAAAATGGAAATGAAATTAAAACATGTTCAGACAAATAAAAACAGGCACGATTCATCAGCATGAGAACCACACTAAAGCAAGTGCGAAAGGGTGGTCTTCAAGTAAAAGAAAAGAAGACTCCAGATAAGAACTGAGAGAATGGAAAGGAGTGCAGACATTAAAACTGGGAGTAAATCTAAACAGAGTTTCCATTAAATAAAAATAATATAGAATTAAATGAATGACAACAACAATGCACAAGGTAGACAGAGGCTAACTGGAGTTAGGGTATCCTAAATTTCCTACATTAGGTGGAAGTAAGTGAAAGTATTACTTTATGTTAGACTTTGTAAGTTGAGGATGGCTGCTGCTTTCTCTAGGGTAACTGCTGGATTAAAAAGAGCATACAACTATGGAGCTAATAGGGGAGGGAAGTGGAGTAATTAAAACATGGTTAACCAGTCCAATAAAAAAGGACAAGGAACAAAGACAATGGGGGAAGGATTGAATGTGGGATGTGGGGGTGGGTAGGGCAGGGGAGAGTAATGGGGGGAAATGGGGACAACTGTAATTGAAGAATAAAAGAAAAGAGCAAGAAACAAAAGCATCTCTTCCAGATATCAAGACTTACTATAAAGCAAACATAATTGAGACATTTCAGTGTTGACAGAAGGATAAACACATTTTTTAAAATTGAATGACCTTTTTGGAAAACTGTGTGGCATCGGCAGCTAAATACAGGTGACACTGAGAGTAATGGTGGTGCGTTGGGTAATGTGTTAAGTTTATAGGATAGCCATTGGGACAAGAGTGGGTCTTAACCCCTACCTCACGCAGTACACAGAATCCCTTCTAGGTGGAATACAAACAATAAATTCTCTAGAAAATAACATAGAAGCCATGTCTCCATGTCTTAGGAGTTAAAAATATATATAAATGAAGAGTGATAAATAGAGCTGTGTTAAACATAAAATAAATAGTTCATCAATGGAGAAAAGTACACTACTAAGGGAATAATAAGGTAAGATTATTATTGCATAACTTTATTATTGCATAAGCTTATTATTGTATTATCTTATATATGTTATTTACATCACTTATAACCACCAAAGTCCTCCCATCCAGAGCCCCTAGAGAACAACAATAAAGAAGACAGACAACTGTAAAAAAAACAGGCAAGAGACTTGAACAACAGGCACTTCACCAAAGAGAATGCCTTTAATCTTTCTAGTCATCTGCAGAAACATAGATATTAAGACCATGATGGACTTACCCCCTGCAAAATACCTTAATTAAAATATTGACCGTGACAAGCATTAGCACAGCAGCTTGGAGATCGTTTTGTGCTAACTACTGGATTTGGACAAATGCCTGCCCTATGGCCCAACCACCATACTCTTTGATCTAGACCAAGAGACACGAATGAGAATATCTGTGGCAGCCTTGTCCATAATGGCCCCAAACTGGAAACAGTTATAATGTCCTTCAATAGTGAAATGCATAAATAAATGGCAGAATACTAATATCATGAAATATCATGAAACAATGGAAACAAACAAGGTACATCTATATATAACAACATGGCTGAATCTTACAAATATAAATTGAATAAAAACAATAATAAAATAATTGTACAATATGATTCTGCTTATGTAAATTCAGAAACAGGCAAAACGGCTCTAAGGTGTTAGAAGTCACATGGGGGTTAGTAATGATTGTGAGGCACCATGAGCCCAGCATCCTGGCCATGTCCTCTATCTCTTGGTCTGAATATAGGTAGCCTAGGAGTACTCACCTGGTAACAATTTATTGGCAGTATATTTATGACTCTACACTTTATGTTCATGTTATATTTTGTCAAAAGACGGAAAAACATGTGCTTTCAAATGCCAAGCCAGAAAGCATAAGAACTTCACAAACTAATAGCTGAAGTTGGAAATAAGTTCCTTGGGAACCTCTAAGTTACTCTCTTGACCAGGTTTTGATGTGCGTGATTCAAAATAGATTCTGTTTCTCACACTTGTACTTGGTGCACTAAAAACCACAAAGGTTTATGAAACAAATAAATGAAACATTAGGTACAAAAAGAAGGGATATTGCTATTCTTTGGGAATAGAAGGGCAGGACCACTCTGAAGAAAAAGAACTTTCTTGAAGTCACTCACCCAGAACCTGTCAAGTGTTGCGTGGAGCAGTAGTTCGTCTCAGAAACCAGTACCGGAAAGAGAATCCCAGGACCTTCACGAAGCTGAACTCTTTCTCCTGACCTCTGACAGAGAAGGGTGGTGTTGAATTGTGGTAAGAAAATGATTATGTAAGATATGTCACATCTTACATTTGACAAAGAGGCAGATTTCACAAAATAGACAAAAGAAAAGAGAATTTAAAATCAAAACACCTATAGTTTAGCCCCTGTGCAGGTATTTTAACATGGAAGATAAAATATACAGTATTTTATCATTTTTCAAAGTAAGTCTTAAACATTATAATTTTATAGCCTTATTTAGATAGATTTTAAGGAAAATGTAGATGATTTTATAGTCAGAGAATTCTCATTGGTGTTGAAAGTGGATGAACCACAAAAAACAAAGATCAGATAAGAAATCAACTGGGTTTAATTCACCTTAAAAAGTTGCTCTAGATGAGGCCTCCCTCTCTGAGATTTTGAGTGACTTTGAGGTTCTTCAGAGCGAAAACATAAGGAGACCCAAAGCATCTTCCAGCTCTAGTCTTCTGAGAATAAGCAGGTAAAGCTGGTTCTGCTGGTGTTTTCTGTGTAATCATTGCCCTGAGTTGTGCCTTTTTCTCTCTGGTCTGTCAGAAGGAGCTCTGTCCAGTCCAGGAACAGTAAAATCTCAATTAGCGATGATATTCCTGCCTCAGTCCACACTCACCAGTAACCCTGAGAGAGTCCCTCTAAATCTTGTGACATAAGGCTCTGTGATACTCCTGGTCAAGGCTGGCATGTAAAGCCATTTTTTAAAAAGATTTTATTTCTTTATTTTTAGAAACAGTGGAAGGAAGGGAGAAGGACAGGAAGAGAAACATTGATCGTTTGCCTCTAGTATGCATCCCGACCAGGGACCGAAACCACAACCCAGGCAACCTTTCGTTTTGCAGGATGATGCCCAACCAACTGAGCCACAATGGTCAGGGCATATTAAGTCCTTTTTATCTCCTCTCACCTTCCTCTAAACATTTTTGTTTTCAGTTTCAACCTCTGCACCCTATGGAGTCTTATTACAGTCATATGAAATCGTTCCTGACTTCAACACAATACCTGTGAGAAAAAATCCATGAGAAGGGCATTCCAAGAGTCTATAGCATGACTTTCCCAAAAGAGTTGTCCCAAACAAGAAGATTAAGACTCCATTAAGGAGAGTTTCTGAGTCAACAAACAGGCTAATAATAGTAACTGTATCCTAGGGTTTGAGGCTTAAATTAGATTAAATTAGAGCAAGCAACTGAAATGGAGTAAGCTCTATAAATCATAGGCAACACCATCATCATTGTCATTATGATCAGTACCATCATTTGCCTCATCACCATCATCACCCCCACTGTCATTACCATTAACGCCATTATAACCATGACTGTCATCATTACCATCAACGCTCTCACCATCATTATCATACCATTATTGTCATTGTCATCATCACCATCACCACCACCATTATCATCACTCTTATCATCATCACTCTCATTCTCATTGTCACCCTCAACATCATCATCATCATCATCATCATCACCACTACCATCAATATCATTCTAGAGCTTGTAGATTGCTTCTGCCATCTTCTTTTTCTTTTTTCTAAGCTCCCACATCCCTGAACGCTCCCCCTGAGCCCTCTGGAACTAAATGTGCCTAACCACATCCAACACAGAGGCACTGGCAGAGCGGTGTGTTCCCTCTCTTGGACCATATGTCAACAGCCAACAATGCACTGTATGAGCCAGACACACGGCAAACAAGCCTGAACGCATGGCTTTGAGGTCAATGGACACAGAGCAGGAGGGCAACAGTCTCAGGAAACAGTGTGACCAGATGGCTGAGACTAAAGATGTTAAGAAATGGCTGCCTATGATCTTGAACGTGCAACTGACTGGAGGTCTGTGGGAAGCTTTTTGAGACCCTTTGCCTTGATGTTCTGAATGAAACTTATTGTGATACGGGCCTGTTCTTGTTTATTTATAGTGATAAGATGAAACCCAGGTGAGTTAGTTGGCAGGGGGGAATGCTGTTCTTTTTAATCAAAGCAAATAACAAGACAATCTCTTTATTAAAAAGATGTATCCTCAAGGCCTTTTATAGACTGCAGACGTGTGCACCTTCATCTTACAGCCCTTTGAAAAGAGAACACACTTAAAAAGCAATCTAAGAAAATGCAGACAATGGTAACTGAATAAAAATAAAAAAGCAATCTATATGTCCCTAATTCCCCAATAAAATACTTATATATTTCTATCTTTCTGAATCAAGAAAGAAAAGAAAAGGAAGTGATAAGCCTGAAGAGATTCACAAGCCCCTGGAAGGTAATGACGCTGGGGGGATACTGAGTTCAAGGCCACTGAGCTTTAGCCTGCTAAGAGGCAAATTTGATTTTACAATATGAACATGAGAAGCCAAGACAATGACTAAAATACAATTACACGAAAGGATGAATAGAAAATCAGAAACCAATGAGTCTGAGGAGGCTCTAACTAGATTTATCCACTGCTGGAAAAGACTTCATACACACAAGTAAAGATGACTTGGATGCCACCTGTTAGGTCCCACATAACAACAGTGGACGGTACTGTCAAGGAAAGTGGATAATGATGCTTAAGACACATTAGGAAACATGTCATCTTCTATAATTGCCCTCAAAGAGAGCCCTGAAAAGACAAATGCCCAGAGAATAATCCCACGCCTGGCTGACACAGTCAAGAGCCAGCACAGTTTCATACCAACTTGGGGAGAGACACGCTCTGTTGAGTGATGTTGCTAAAGAAAACCATTTGAGTTCTTAAATATTCAGGTCTCATGACTTATGTATAGAAAACATATTTTGGTGGGCTTCTGATATGATTTCTTCACCCAACTACACCAGAAAAAAATGTGTATTTCCAAATTACTCTTTAAAAAATAAAAAACTAGTTTGTGCTAGTGCAGATGTAACTTTGTCTTCTCAACAGTTGTTTTACAGCTCTCAAGTGACTCTTACCACCAAACCCATTCCTACTTAAGGAGGTCTTAATTACAAAAAAGGATAAGTTAGTCAAGCAAGATGAGCAAAACTGAGGGACACTGGGACTTAGGACCTGAGTGTGAGAAGGTAAGTACTTACAAGGTCCATACTAGGTAGGGAAGAGTCTCCCCCAAATTAAAGTCTACCCTGAACCTTTTGATGTGACTTTGTGTTTTTTTTTAAAGGTCTTTTTAGATGTAATTGTTTAAGGCGAGGTCATTCTGGATTAAGCTGGGTTCTAACCCAATGGCTGATGTCCTAATTAAAAGAGAAAATAGAGACACACAGAGAAGGACACTGAGTGAAGACGAGGGCAGAGAATGGAGCAACGTGTCTACAAGCCAAGGAACACCAAAGATTGGTGGCCACCATGAGAAGCTGGGAGGGGCAGGAAGACCCCCCCCCCCGGAGTCTTCAGAGGGAGCATGGCCCTGTCAACACCTTGGTTTCAGACTTCTGGTCTCCAAAATTGTGAGGCAATAAATGTCTGTGGTTTTGAACTATCAAGGGTGTGGCACTTTGTTACAGCAGCCCTGGGAAACAAACACCAGGTCGCCTAGCCATTGGGAGAATGGAGTCTACAGGCCCAGCCCCCTTCCAGGAATTCATGACCACTGAGTGTTCAACTGTCCTTTGAAATCTGTGAAGGGAAGAAATTATTGAGTAGTTTAAACAATGTTTCTCTTAAGTGAGCCTGCTAATACACAGAGTTCTGACAGACACTGTTTCCTTCTACCATATGCCACTGTGACTTCTGTTAATTGTGTGTGTGCTATGTCTGCCTTCTATTCTTGCTCAGGCTTTTGGAAAACTATTTGTTTGATCGCCTAACCTGCACTTTCCATGGTCTGAGTGGGCCTGCATGGTCCCTCACGAGGCTTCGGTTTCCTTGTATGTAAATGAAGAAACAGGATCATGTTATATTTAGGGACCTTTTGGCTCTGTCAGTCTCTTGACTACAAAATTTCCATCAAGACTATAAGCAGCTTTGCCTCAAATGGGGACAAACAAATGGAAACCATGTACAGAAGTCACCAGGCCAAGCAGAGTGCCAGGCACTGTGTGGAAGAGGGACAGACACCAGGCCTTCATCGCAACACGAGGACCAGTCTCTCGGGCAGAGGGCACAGATCTCATAGCGCAGCACAGGACGTCCAGTCCTGGTGAAGGCCTGGAGCTGTGAGCAGCCATAGTGTTGGGAATCAGGTGCCCACGGTCAACGACCCCAAGGGAATGTTTCCTTTGTTAGCTTGCAGCCTGCAAACTTGACCGTTAGAGTCCTAGCTCAACTGTGACCTGGTGCTGTGCATTAAGTCCATCTTTCAAGTGATCTCCTTAATTTAATAAGATATTTTAATTTTTCTTGCTACCTCCTTTTGTGTCACAAAGAGCCTAAAGAGTTAATTTTTTTATGAAACTAGATCTCTCTTAGGCTTCATCACCTTGTGTTCTTGGGAATTGCCCACCTCTCATTAAAGCATGCCAGGTTGGGGGAAGATAAAGGGTTTCAAGATGTATAGCCTAACCTCAAATTTAATAATCTGTTTTTTTTGGGGAAAATCTAATTAAGAAAGCAAATGACAGATCAGAGAAACATAATCAAGCAAGCCAGTCTTACAGACTGTCATTTATCCTCCGTTTCCTCTGGAGATCCAGCCTAGAGAAGGGGAGTCAATGATGAGTTTGAGTTGCAGCCTTGCTCGGCGTCAACCAGGCCACGTCCCTGACCACTGGCCTTGTCACTCCTGGGCCCCCATCCAGCAGCTGTGTGTAGGGCTGGGTGTGGAGGAGGGTAAGGAGGTGAAGAAGGGGAGCTCATTGGACAAAGTGAAGACCAGGGCGGGAGTGGGGGTCTGCCTCTGTGTGAGTGAACAGACATGTGCTCATGGGTGAGTGCGGCCTGGACAAAAAAGTACCCTGCACTCTCGGTGCCTAATGAGTGTAATAGCTCATGTAGAGAACATACTCCCTAAAACAAATTTCTTTATTTTTTATTTCTTTTTTTAATTGTGGTTCAATTATAGTTGCCTCATTTTTCTCCCATCACTCTCCCCTGCCCTACACACCCACACTTCCTACATTCAATCCTCCCCTGTTGTCTTTGTCCATGGGTGCTTCACAGGGTCCTTGACTTGACCTTTCCCCTTCTTTCCCTGTTATCCCCCTCTCTCCTCCCCTCTGGTCACTATCAATTTGTTCTTTATTTCCATGTTTGTGGTTCTATTTTGCTCATTTGTTTGTTTTGTTGATTAGGTATTTGTCTTTCACTGCCTGGTTTATTTCACTTAGCACAATGCTCTCCAGTTCCATGCATGCTACCACGAAGGGTAGGAGTTCCTTCTTTCTTTCTGCTGCATAGTATTCCAATTTAATCACCTGGCTGACAAAGATTCTGAGGCTGAATCAAAGTCAACGACAGAGGGTATTATTCTAAGGAGTATTACCAGCTGGCTTGGGGTGGGGAGAGTAGAAGTTCAGGCATTTTGTAGTTACCACTGGTCTTATTAAAATCTGTGTCCAATGACAATTGTTCCATAATTGCTATGGCATGGCAGGGTACATCATTACTTTTTCACTTCTTCCTAAAACAACTCATGATGTAAGTAGGCAGTTTTATTGACTGACTCTGCTCCTATGTATTTTTCTTTTTCCTGGAGTACTCAGATGGATACAAACATACCAGATCTATAATATATCCACATCCATTTCCTAAAATGTTTCCAGGATTGTAAGTAATGAGTATTCAATGATAAACTGATTCCTCTCAGGACTCATAGGGTGAATTTTAATTTCTGCCTATAAGTCTTCAAAGGTTAACAGAAAAGAAAATGCTTTCTACCAAGGAGTCATAGAAACCGATAATGTGATATAATTCCTTCCACTTTTAGACAGAAATGTTTTTAGACCATACAACGTGAACTACTCTTCTCATTATTATATAACTCTCCTAGAAATTCCATCTAAGACCTTCTGTGCATCAAGCCTTTCGGCAGTAAAGTCCCTTTGTGTTGTGAGCTCTTCTCTTAAGACTAAACACTGGTGACTGGGCAGAGGGAGAGAGACTAGTTGCATCATTAATTTCTAAAGTTTCTGATCTGATCCACAGACACCTTAGCAGTGACATTTCCTCCATCCACGTGCACCTTGCACACCTTGGTGCTGAACATCCTTGTAGGCAAAAGAACATTGAATGTTACTCCTTTTTCAATGTGGCATTTAAAAAAAAAGTCACAATGTCTTTGACACTCCTCCTTTAGCTGGATCTGTGTTTCCTCCCTTTAAGTCAGGCAGGTTTGTGACTGCTTCAGTCAATCAGTATGATGGAAGTGACATTACATGACTTCTGGAGTGAGGTCTTAAGTCATGAACTTCCATGTGGTCTTTTGGAGTGTCCCCTATTCGAACGCTCCTTCTCAGAACCCAGCGCCTGCCCTGAGAAACCCAAGCCATGGGGAGAGGCCATGTGTGGGCACTCTGCTCAGCCACCCCGGCAGAGCCCAGCCTTCTGGCCACCCACCCTATGTGCCAGGGGTCTGAGTGAGGGTGTTTCCAGTCTCTGGCCTCAGATCATCCCAGCCAGTTGGGTGTTTCCAAGGAAGACTTCAGACCGCTCTTTGGAGCCCCACACCATTTCCTGACCCATGGGATTTGGGAGCACAATAAAATGATTGCTGGTTCGCATGACTAGGTGGTCTGTTGTGCAGCACTCAATAACCGAACACCCGTGTGACTGGCGGCCACATCACTCGAGCTTCCGAGGGTCCTGACTCCGCTCAAACTACTTCTGTCCTGATGGCACATTCTCTGGCAGCCCTTAAGCACATTTTCTATCTTACTTCCCATTCAATTTTACACTAATATTTTTCTCATTATAATATTTCGATGCATTTAACTCTGTTTTAAAACATATTTTATTATTATGGGATATTTGGATTCTTTTCCATTTGGGGCAATTATGGATGATGCTATCCTGAATATCTTTCGGTATAATTTTATGCTTGAGTTTGGGATTTGCTATATAGAATAGGCTTTCCGAAGTCTAATCACTGGGTTAAAGAGGATTAATGGAAGGCTCTGGAGGCATACTGTCAAATTTATTTTCAAAGAGTCATAACCATTTAGAGTGACACCAATAATATATGGGCATGCCCATATCATTGTACCCTCTTCAGCTAAATTAGGTTTTATAATTAAGAGAAATATTAATTTGGAGCATAAGATTCATAGCTTTATTTATCTCACAAACACTTGTGGAACGGTGGCAGCAAGGACAGCTAGAATAAGAGACACGTTATAGCATGGGATAGAAAAACAGATCAAGTCTGATTTAGAGGAAGAGAGGGAAGCCAAAACAATGATTGTCGAGCCAGAGGGAGAGAGAGAAAGAGCGAGATGGAGTGATGTTCTTCGAGGGAAACTCAGAGGCCTTGGCAAGGTCAGGAGGCATCAAGAGAGAGAGGATCAAAACCAGAAAAATTCCCTGCAGCTGCACGCTCACGGTGCTGAGCAGGACTCTGAGGACTGGACAGAGCTCACTGAGGGCTGAGTATCCGGGAGTTTGAGGCGGGGTTTTCAGGAGAACTGTGTCTGAGAGTTAGACCAAGTATTGCAGAGACCCAGGCAAGAGTCCTTAAGAGAATAAGAAAAAATAAATCTTGACCAGTGGTGTCACTGCGATCGAATTACCACCTCGTTTGTCATTACGAAGTTTCCTCAGAGGGTAACTAGAGACTAGAACACACGCTTTAGAGAAACAGCAGTAAGAAAAACATTACAAAAAAATATTTGGAATGAGAGTGAATCTGGCCAAACAGATTCAAATACCCTTGGCATTAGTTTTCAAAACAACCAACAATTCATCTTCTTCCAGGTGAAGGTAGCTCCTAGAACTAAGAAATTCATGAGAATATTCAAAACATCAATCTAAACGGTGTTCCTTGAAATCCCACTGTTTAATGGCCAGCATGCTGCGCTGGCCTAGTTTTTTTCCCAGCCAAGGGCTTGTGAAAAAAAATCACCTGGTCTACTGAGCTTGTTTGTGGCAGTAGCACTTTATGTAAATAAATACCTGCTTAAAAAAAATACCTGCACAATTGCAACTGATATCATCAGCTGCCCAGTTTTCCAAGAACAAAATGCGAAAACCACCAACTAAGTCTTGTAAACGAGAAGAGAACACCTGAGAGAACCCTGCGTCCTGCAGGCTGTCTGCTCTGGGCTGGCGGCGAGGACCCCCGGAGTTCCGCGCACGAGGCAGTGACGAACGCTGCTGGGCCTGCAGTAAATCTGTCTCCCCCAGACCACCTTCAAGTGCTTGGTGCAAGCATCTCACATATACAAACAAATTAAAATGTCTTTTCTGCTTGAACAGGAGATGGAAAAATGAAATATTCTAGCTTGTATAAGTGATATTTACATATCAGGAATTGATTGTTCATTACCAAAAATCCCTCAAATTTGCACACTGACCTACAACATGCATGGTGATTCCTGTGTATTACCTCACTTCATTAGTATGACTCTGACAAAAAGTTATTAATATCCCCATTTTTCAAAACTCCAGACCAGGTAAATCTAACTGCTTGCCGACAAGTGAACAGCCAACACTGGGGAAATTGTACAGCTGGACATGATGTGATTTCCAGTCCGTGTTCTCCCAGTGCACCAGGGCCCACAGACCTCCGGCTGCTCCTCCCACACCTCACACCTCAGCAAGGATGCTGTGCTGGGCTCCCTCGCCCTTGCCCACCTCTCCATTATAACTATCAGGTGCCCCTGTTTGAATTCTACCCCCTGCAGCTGTCAGAGTAAACCTAACACAGGCCCGTGAACAATAACAGGTTTTGTAAGGTCTTGGGGGACCTAAAGACAACCTTCAACATCATTTTCTGAAGAGTTGTCTTGTTTCTATCAGCACTCCAAATAGAACCGAAAGGCCTCTCTCTCATGTCCAGACGCTCTTTGAAGAGATTACTGGTGTTTTCCAACTTGCTTTCTCTCCACGTAGACTGACATTTCCTATTTGGGAAACATTGATCTTTTCGTTTGTGTGTGGGCCTTTGAAAAGAACAGAAAGCAACATGGCAGCTTCTAACCCTGGCTGGCTGCTCAGGAAGGTGCTTGCTGAGGCAGGGGCCCTGGACTGGCCACACCAGAGACCAGTTAGTGAGTCCACTCTCCACAGCTCAGCAGATTTTTCACAAGAGAGGACAGAAAATAGAATTAGTTATGGAAGGGACAGTGTGACACAGGACACAGCCACAGCCTGGGGTCAATTTCAGAGCCTTCACTTATTGGCCAAAAACTTCCTTTGGTTTTTTCCCAGAAGTTGGCTCTTGTAGCACTTAGTTGTCTTTAACTTCATCAGAAACAATTTTGTTAGATTGTATTGGGACAGCTGTCATATCAGTGTGATTTTTTGAAAAAACTTACCAAAATTGGTGAATTTTTGTGTAGCTATTTTAATATTGAAGATGGAAGAAAATATGTAACATTTTTGGCATATTATGCTTTATTATTTCAAGAAAGGTAAAATGCAACTGAAATGCAAAAAAAAAAAATGTGCAGTGTATGGAGAAGGTGCTGTGACTGATCAAGTATGTCAAAAATGGTGGGTGAAGTTTCATGCTGGAGATTTCTTGCTGGATGATGCTCCAGGGTTGGGTAGACCGGTTGAAGTTGGCAGCGATCGAATTGACACATTAATTGAGAACAATCAACATTATACCATGCAGGAGATAGCCAACATACTCAATATATCCAAATCAATAAAGTTATTGGTGAAAGTGGAAAATGTGTCTTTCATTTTATGGAAAAAAAATACACAAACTTTTTGACCAACCCAATAGATCAGAGCAGGTTCTGGTGGTGTTTACATTGTGAACATAAAGGGGATACACAGCAGACCTGGCAGGCCCAGTGACCAAAAGTAACCACACAGGGTCCGATCACAGATTCCTAACTGGGCAGATCATGGTGGGTAGTCACATCCCAGGTCCATAGTAGGGGATCGTGGTGGGGGGAGTGGGCGGAGATGAGTCTGGGGAAGCAGGAGCAAATGATGATGGTGGTCTTCCCGTGGCCCTGCCAAAGAGTTAACCTGGTGTGGCAGGTAAAATTAAGGCCAGTGATCTGTAGAGCCAGTGAAATTAACACACTAATGATCAGCAGAGGAAACTGATCGGAGGTGAGAAGGGGACTGAAGGCTCCCTGCACGCCTGCTCCAAACTGAGGGGCGGCAGGGATGGACAGGCTTTCTGGTAACACCAGGCCACCAGTTTGTGCGTCTTTGAAGAGAAAGGAAGAAAAGAGTAGAGGTCAAGGGGGCGGCAGGGGCAGAAGCACATGGGGTTGGCAGGGTGGGGTCCATCACAGTCTGCAGCAGGAGGTTTAAATCCCTTATGAGGAATCAGGAGTCAGAGAGCAGCTCCTACTCTCTTCGTCCTCCTCAAGCCCTCACCTTTACCTTCCGTCTGTTCTGGCACCTGTGGTCTCTCCCAGTTTGGATGCAATAGGCTTTTTTAAAAATTACAGTTTATAGTCAATATTATTTTGTATTATTTTCAGCATACTGTACAGCATAGTGGTTAGACAGTCATATACTTTACAAAGTCTTGCCCTTGATATTTCAAATGCCCACCTGCAACCATACATAGTAACTACAACATGATTGACTATAGTCCTTATGCTGTGCTTTACTGGATGCAATTGTCTTAAGTATGTGCCAGTGACAATCGAGCATCATCTGATACACAGAGGGTCACAGGCTGCTGCTGATGCAGTGTACCCACATGAGGCTAAAGATGGTGTGGCTTTCAAGAAGCAGCAATGTGACTATTGAAAGGAGCTTCTGATCTGGGAACCCAGAAGCAAAGGGCTTAACAAATCCTGAGGGGAGGGGTGGAGTGAGTGATCATGAAGATGAATGGGACCACATGCATGCATTGAACTGGTCTGTCCAGCAACGGTCGTTGGCACCACTTCTATGCCAATAGGAACCCCCAATTTGGAGTGTGGTAAAGAAGAAAACTTTATTCAGTGCAAGATATGGATAGCTCAATTGCGATACAGCACAGCTGTGAAAACAGCAAAGCTGTGAGGTGTCCCTGGGGCCAGGTCCCGCTCTGACTAGACTGCTCTGCTCTACCCTGTGTTGGCCTGCTCTGCTCTGCTCCAGCAAGACATCTTTGGTGTTGCAGCTCCAGCTGGAGAACACAGTCCTTGGTGGAAAAGGAGAGTGTGCTCTCAAAGCCAGAGGGGAGCTGACTTATGTAGACAGAAGTCTCTGCCCCTGGTTCCTTATTGATCCATTCTCATTCAAATGAGGACTCCAAATTCTCACAGTTTAATTGGTCTAAAAGGCACTGTTCTGATTACTCAGAATAGAGCTGGTCTGATTGGTTAGTGAAGAAGTTCATGGGGTATATACCTGCACAGCTCTAATTGGAGGGGGAAAGTCTCACTCCTATCAGCTGAAATGGGATTCCGGGAATTTTATAGGGGTTGGTTCAGCAGGCAGGAAAACTGTGTAGGCAGGCAAGGCAGTTCAGTGCAGAGGCAGGTAATTTGGGGCAGGCTTCATCCCGAAGTGCAGTTTGCACGAGAGACCCCTATGCAAAAATGGCTGCTATGCTCTGCTTTTTAAAAATTTGAGCTCAGCCACCAAGAGCCCTGCTTAGTAGGTATCTTCTTTCCACAGATGTGACCTGGGAGATGTGGTCCAGATAGCGTGGACAAAGCTTCTGTACCCCTTCACTATGGGGGTTCTAGTCACAATAGAGCAACCAATCCCACAATGACTGTGAGAACCTAACCTTCACCCACGTGCTGAGTTCAAACTAGAATAATCAAAAGGGAATTGCCCTCAACAGAAATTGGCACATTGTTATTAAAAAGCCCACAGACCCTGAGATAGAGAGATTGCAGTTTAACAGAGTTGTAGCCAACCACCATTTTTCATTGAAGAAATAATGAACAGGTATATCATGAAGAATTACGCGATGAGCAATACAGCACCCGTTTTAGGGAATCTGGTTTCAAAAATATAAATGCTCCTGTCCCCAAATATGCCAGTTGGAAGACACCTTCATCAATCACTTCAGGAATGCTTTTTCCCAAATAAATGACCTTTCATATGGAGCCACCTGCTTCCTCTGAATCAGGATGCTGTGCTGGTGCAGAGGAAAATATGCTGATGTGTCAGTCTGGGATCCCCAGAGACACAGACAAATGGGACGTGTATTAGTCAGGGATATGTGCTTCTGTGTGTGTCTTCGGAGAATCCTGACATGATGAACAGATGGATGGATGGATAGATAGACACTAACACATATCGATACCAATATCGATATTAATAGGTATCTCAGTATACAGATATAGTGTAGATATAGATACAGATGATACAGACATAAGAAAGAGTGAAGATAGGGAATATATACAGTGGAGTCACTTTAACCAAGATGCTAAAATTGTTAATATTATGAAGATTGAGGTATCAGGAAAGTTTCCATTCTTATTCTAACTTGAAAACTTAAACTTTCTGAAATTTCCAGTTGTGTGCCAAAGCCTGGATATACACCTGGATGTACATCAGACCTTCAGACAACCCTCTGAGTGCCACCTGAAGGGCTCACTGAACCAGGCCACCTGACATCCATTATGCAGGCCACCAGATATGACCAGACAGCCTGGCCACATCCTTCAGACTACCTGGCATCATCATCCAGACTGCCTGACGTCCGACTGATAACCATCCTGGCCCAGTTCTAGGGCTAAGAATGTAGGACTGGTTATTCTCAAGAAGGCACTTTCATTATGAGAACTCTTTTCTTTATTATTCGGAACATTCTGGGTTTTCCCTTAGCTGTGTTCCAAGTTGCAAGCTCTAAGACCCTTAAATAAATCTTTATCATCTATTTGTAGTCAAAGCTTCCACACTCATTTTGAGTTTGCTTGAATATAAAGACCATAATTCTAACTATTTTTGTTTTATTAGTCCAGATTTCCCAAAGACACAGAGCCACATATCCTAACATATGTCCTATGGGTTCCGTGTCACTGGAAAACCTGGATTAATAAATTACAGGTAGACAGATGACAAATAGGTGTACGACAGATAAAATATAGATATAACCTCTCTCTACACATATGTACCTACAGAGATATATTAATATCCAGATACCTACACTGTATCTATATCTATATTTATCTAATCTACAGCTATTTGTATAAATAGATAGATGGATAGTGATTGATTGGATTGATCGATTTTTAAGGAATTATCATCTCTGTCTTTATGGAAGCTAGCAAGTCTGAAATAAGTGGGCAGCCTGGGAATTCAGGTATGAGTTGATGTGGCAGTTTTAAGTCGAATTCCACAAGGCAACAGGCTGGAAATTCAAACTGGGTTTCTATGTTGCAGTCTTGAGGCAAAATTGCTTTTTCTTTGGGGAACCTCAGTCTTTGCTCTTGAGGCCCTCAGCTGTTTGGGTAAGGTCTACCCACATTATCAAGGATAATCTCTTTTATTTGAAGTCAACTGATGGTAGATGTTAATCACATTTACAAAGTCCCTTTACAGCAACACGTCCAAGAGTATCTGACCAAACAACTCGGCCCCATGGCCTAACCACACTGACACATAAAGTTAGCAATCCCTGCTGGTTTAGAGTTCCTCTTTCTGGAACTCCACAGGTGAGAAGAGTTCTCCTTCCCCACAGGACAGCTGTGCAGCTGAGTTCATCAGCCTGTTGTTCCTGAGCCAGAGGGAGCTGCCTGAGGTAGGGAACTGCACAGGGCGGAGGGCCCAAGGGGGGAGCACACAGAGCTAGCTGTTCAGTGGTTCTCATGATCAGCCTTTCCCCCCTAGAAAGTCCCTTGAAATGGCAACTTCAAGTTCCAGGTCTGCTCTCTAAACCTAGAGCAGAGGGGATGGGCATGGCAAAATTATTTAAAGTCACACTAGGAAAAAGTTTAAATACAATTTATACACATTGAAATGTTCAGTTCTCAAGTGGACTCTTCCATAGGCTCTGTGAGTATCTATCAAGGCACAGAGCATTTGCACAAGGAGAAAGATGCCTTTCCCCTCTTCAATCAAGCCTCTCACTCATAGTAAAATCTGATCTTTAAGGTCTTAACATAGAACAGGAATATACTCTTTTATCAATTTTGCTGTTAACACAGGTTTTGACAACTGGCTCTAATGCAGCTGTAAGCATCACATGACGTCATGAGATCCAGCTCCTTGCATTTCAAGCTCCTCTACATGGGAAACAACTTCCCAGGACACAAAATCAACTTCTGGTCAAGATTGTAGACAATGGAAAAGGCTGTGCTCACCTCCTTCCAGGACCACATCAAAACTGCAACTAAATTACAGAGCAACCACCCTTCAGAACCACCTGAACACTAGCTGAACAGAACTTTTATAACTAAAGATATAAAGAAGCAACACGAGGCTGAATTATGAGAGAAAAGCCCAAAACTACCAACATTAGTAAAAAGGAGATATCTCTACAGATTCTGTATCATTATAAGTATTATTCTAATACACTTGAATATTTAAAACATAAAGCACCCCCCCCACACACACACACAAAAAAAAACCCCAGAAAACAACAACAGGCAAACGAAAGCAATCAAAATCATTCCGTTTCAGTGGTCAACTAACAAACCCCCGGGACTCTCAGAATAAGTCAACGTGCAGTGGGCTTTGCTAACGCGAAGAAAAGTCTCCTAGGCCACAATGCCTCTTGGCTTCTAAATCTCATGATCTGAATGAGCCTTTTTCAGGGGTATTGTCCGTATTTTCCACAGAAAAATGTTTTCGCCTTCATCAAAACTTCTTGGATGACTCAGAAAAATGTTACGTATAGTGTAAGTGTACTGCTTCATCGATGCTACATAAGACAAAGACAAGTCCCAGGATGCAAAGAGCTACATGAAGTTACAAAAGAATACAGATGTTCCCCACTTGATCTGCATCTGAGAGATGTGCATATAGTCTTGTTTTTGCCACAATAATCCCAAGTAAACTGCGATGTCATTATGTTAAAAAGGAAGGAAAAAATTTCAACTTCTCTGAAAAATCTCTCCTGGAAGCCCTTTCCCACACTCTTTGGAAACTCCCACCACCAGCTGACAAAGCCATGAAAACTTCCTCCTTAAAACATACACCAGGAACATGTTTGGGAAAAGGAGGGCATTGGGTTAATCTGAAATACACCTTGATGTCCTTTAGTTTCTTTTCTTTCCTAAAACGGTGTTTCCATGCATGGATGTGGAAGGATGGGTGGATGGAAGGCTGGGGGCTCATGACCAAGGTGCAGGCGCCCCCTACTGGGAAGGCAAGTAGGCGACTGCAGGCCTCCCAAGAGTGGAGGAGCTAGGGGACTGCGAGTATTTCCAGATGCATGGAATTAAAAAACAAAACAATCAACAATGACACACTTGGAATCAGGCATAAGGGTTTTGTGAAATTTGAGAGAAAAGGATGCCACGTAAAGGACAAATACAAAGCTCAATCTGTGAATAAAAACAAACCATTTGCACCATTTCTTGTATAACATGGGCATACACTGCTAAGGAAAGCCAGAAAAAAAAAAAAAAAAAAAAAAAAGAAAGCAAGATGAACTGACAGTTTATGGAACTGTATTTATCTTTAATTTTTCTCATGCCTGTGTTTCTAAATAGAAATTAGTTAAGCATTTCAAAATCCAGGAAACTTATTTCCTAATGCAAATAGGTTTTATAAACAAAAAGGTGCATTAAAAATATTATTCTGGGTGATGGCCAAGATGATTGGAGTTAAATTCCATTCTTCTTAAAAATACAAAGTGGGAAAGGTCAAGAGTGAGTGAGTGCCTTACCAATTCTATTTTCTGCTCCATTGCCAATTGAAGAAACAGATTTTCAACATGCAGATAAAAGCTGGTCCTTGGCGGCAGGCGTTCAGGGCGGCAGAGCTGGAGTGGGGGTGTGTGAGTACCCTGCGTGGACTGTGCGCGTCATGCTTTCCTGTCTTCCGTGAAGGAGGCTCCCCTTCACGGAATGAAGGGGATGCAGTACCCTTGCATCCTGAACACGAGTCACTGTTAAATTGCCATTCTGAAAGCTAAGCTGCAAAAGGTGCTCATGACCTTTTATAATGCACTTCCTTCTGCATTTTAAGGTGGAGACCAGGATTGTGTTTTCTCCAGCATCTCTCCCTCAACTGATCACACAGCTGCAGGAGACCTGACCCTAGAGTCCTGCCACAAGGGATCCCAACTCTGCTATTCTAGATGTTTCCACATTAACAAGATTCTGGAAGAAGTCAACACCCTACAAATAGCAGGTTCTCCCCCATCTCAAAATCCCTTTCCTCATCTCAATGACCCCAGGGTGAGATCAAAGCAGAACCTTGAGACAAACCATGCCGGGCTCTGAATTCTTGATTGGAGCTTCCCGATATCAGTGTGGCCTGCACCACATGCTTGGTAGGCACCCGGCTGTCCCAGCCTTCCCCCTGACCTTCCCCACGCCCAGGTCAGGTGTGGGGGCTGGCAGGGTGCTCTGCTTCGCAGAATAAACCCTGGTAGGCTAAGTGCCTTCTGTGGAAATGTTTTCCTCTTTCTCCAGAAACATTTCCCCCCCACTGACAGGTGAAGCACCACAAAATATATAGGGAGGGATACAGGTCAGAAGGCCTATTGCCCCACAGAAACAGAGTATTTATTTACCAACAGTATTTCTATGAAGAAAGTTTCTGGAGGTCAGATTTGCTTTGTCCAAACATTTGCAAATATGACTGTCGTTTTCTATTAACATGAAGTGAGATCTTGGTTCTCTGCTAGTGGTTCAAGGGCAGGGCAAGGTGGGGCTTTCCGTACTACATGTGAAAGGTGCCCTGGGGGAGGGAACTCTGATTTTGGTTTCACCTTTTGGCAATTGTTTTGCCAACTCCCAGCCCCCTTGTACTAGTCCACACAATGGAGGCGGCCTTAAATACAGTGCGGAACGAAGAAAGCGGTGCAGTTGCCTGACACACGCAGGGGTATTCACCACACGGCCCAACACAAAATCATAAATTCACTTAAAACCTTTTTTTTTTGCTCATCAGTTTTTGTGTTTGTGTATTTAATTGTGTGGCCCAAGACAACTCTTCTTCTTCCAGGGTCACCCAGAGATGCCAAAAGGTTGGGCATCCCTTTGAAGTCACCTCTTCATAAATCACACATTTACTGCTTCTAAACTCCAACCCCTGAAACATTACTAGGTGCGTTTTTCTTACAGAGCTGTTACAAAATTTTAAATGTGATTACTCTTTAAAAATTAGAATGGCTACTTCATTTGAGGTTTTGGTGCATTTTTATTAGGGCTGGTTTTAAGAATCTAACTGGTGTTCCGGGAATCATAAACCAGGACTGACTTAGGAGTTGAGGTACACAAGCCACCATGGGGTGCAAGTTATGTAGAGAAAGTCGCTTCAGACCCCATGACATGCTGCCTGCTGGCCAACCCTTTGCTCCAGAACCGTGCGCCCTGCCAGCAGGGGACAGAGCCCGGAGGGACAGGCGCACCTGCCTGACTCCAGGTCAGGCATCCTTCTCCTCCCACCTGCCCTCCCTCCAGCATCTAGGATCCCAAGGCCAAAGGGACAGCCCTTCATACTTGACTTCCTGGCACTTTTGGCTTCTGAGGGGAACTCACTTTGAACAGCTAAATATGATTCAGCTCTTCACATAACCTGAAGCCTTCCCTTCATCAGGGGACACACGATGTTCCCACCCTAGGGTACAACTTCCAAAGGGAAACATGGGCATGTAGAACCCAATTCCACACTGGAAGGTGAAGCAGAGAAGGGAGATGAGCATGAGCCACCTTGTATTTTGTTAACCTTGGGGATTAGAAGGGGTGAAGAGTGGGTGTGGGCCTGCCATTCCTGTTACATCGGAAGTAGTTAGGAGCGAGCATGCCCATCTACCCAGGCTACCCCACACAGGGGAAGGGGAGGGGCAGGCAAAAGCTGCTGCCAAGAGCCTGGACACAGAGCTGGCCCCGGAGATCAGGGCCTGAGTGACAGGGATGAAGGGAGACTGACATTCCAGTGTGTGACCTGTTTTAATTTTTAATTTACTACTCGCATACAACACATGATTAACATGAAAAGATTAGGTAATAAAATACATTGGATTACAATTTAAACTATTAAAATGAATATGTAATAATACAAATTTACATACGAAATCACGACAATCAAGAGGGGCAGTCACTCTGAGTGCCAAGGGTGTGCTGGGTTCAGGGTGTGCGCTTTGGCACCCTGTCCTCTCGCGTTTTGCCAGCTGTACACTCGTGATTTAGGGTGAGAGTTCCTCAGAGCAGCAGTTAATGACTATTTGTTAAGAGAAAAATATTCTTAAAGACCACACACCAAAAAAGCAAAAACAGGGACTAGATTCAGTTTGAGATGGTGGGAGACAGTTACCAAGTTCTCCCCCACTTCCTCCCAAATTGCCACTGACATGAACCAAGGAGGGGAACAATGGGAGAGCCTATGTAAGGAGTGGCTGGGAGGGCAGGTGCCCAGGTAGAACAGAGTAGCAGCAACTCTCAGGTTCCCCAAGAGCTGGGGGCTCCCTACACAACACCAGACTCCCAGTTTGGAATTTAGTGGGTCTGGGGTGAGGCTATGTGACTTTTGAGAAATGCTGGTCTGGGGACCACCCAGCCAGGCCTCTCAGCCCTCATCCCCCTGGGCACAGAGCCCCTTGGGAGGGGTGGTGCTGGGCAGCACCACCTTTCCCAGCAGTGAAATGAGAGGCTCACCTGGCCTCAAGTGTAATCCCTGGCTGGAAGGGGACTGGGAGGCAGGGAAAGCCCAAGCAGGGCCTCCCAAGGTCCAAACATTGTTCACAAAAACCCAAAGTCCATAAAAGCAAGCAGACATTGTCATACAATTGAGTTGTATGTAGCATCTCTCAATGACACCTCGCCCACAATTCTTTGTTTACATTGAACACTTTAACTGAGCTGAACACACACACACAGCTTATTAAGACAGAAATGTCATGGTACAAAAGTGTCTTCCTTAAAATTCTCTCCAAGGGCAGGAAAAAGAACTTCCTGTTTGTTTCCCAATCAAAACTGAGAATAAATTCTTCTAAGCAGGTATCAGGCAAATGGAAGAGTGTTTATGGCTGCTTTACCTTCAAAACTCCCAAACTCCCCCAAATTTCTCGCACACTCATTGAACCCTTTCTTGCATCTATAGTCCTAGGTTGACTGAACTCACGTGTATAAGCGAGATTCACACTATAGATTCTTTATGTTATTCTACAGAAGGATGTGCTGCAAATGGTACCTGGAAAAAACTGAGTGTGTTCAGCGTGAGCAGGACGACTTAACTGCTCTAACACACGGCCTTCCCACCCAGTATCGCTTACCCACTTGCCACTACTGTTTTTTTCGGTGAAAGCATTTTCCTTTAGGATCATTAAAAAATATCCAGGGAAGAGTCTGAACAAATAGGCAAAGTATTCCTTTTCTAGGAGGGTTGGGGGGCATGTTCTCCCAAATACCACTATATGACATGTTATCCTTTTGCATTTACTTCTGGACATACTGGGCCAAGGTGGTGGCACTAACTCCACTCAATACCCGCAGTACGAATGGAAACGTCTCCCCGAGAGCTAGGCTCTCAGGTTGTAAACTGTGCACCTAGGTGTGTTCCAGGCAAGGCCCCGTTTCCTGGCCACTGTAGTTTGTGGGCGAGTCCGCAGTGCCCTCTAATGGCCACAGTGCAGCTCTTCCCATCCCCAGGAAGAGATCCTGCTGCCTGTTGTTACATCCTCTCTTAACCAGGTAACAAATGTCACAGGCTGCCTCAGGGTGGGAAATGACCGCATGAAGTACCTTCTACAGGCCAACTTTGTGCTCATAAAGAAAAGTCGGGACGTCACCGGGATGATGCATGGGGAAATGGTTGCAATGTCCATAAAGATCACTGACCAGAAGTCGTCCATCGTTCTCCCTCAGAGCCACTGCCTCATTCCCAACAGTTCTTCAGGCTTCTGGGCTGTTACCACTGAGCATGGTCAGACCAGAGCCAGCCTGAGAACCTTCCTGGTGCACAGACTCCTATGTTAGCCTAAAGCCACACCAAACTCCAGGTCCAACCGCTTATTCACAATTTTTTAAAATGGGAAAACCCCATAGTGTTCTGCTTGAATACCAGAAATTCAATTTATGAACAGCTTATAACTGCTTCACCCTCTGAGGATGACACAGCACCAAAGGCAAATTCAGGCCTACTTTATCAGGTCACAAAACAGAGCAGATGACGACAAATTCCACACACCAAAGGGCCAAAAGAATGGCAACCAGCAGAAAATGTCAGGTTGTTACCTATCCTCCACCAAAACCCAGTAAAACTGCTGAGGTTAAAAAAAATATTTTGAACAGTTTTGACAAATCTACCCACTAGATAAATTTTCTAAAAAACCTTTGTCTGCAGACCTGCTCGTCTTCCTGACTTCCCTTCCACTGTGCACCCCTCTAGGCCAACTGTTATGGGAGATGCTCACTGAGGTCACCACATCCACAGGATGCAAAACACAGCCATCTCCTGGCAGGCTTACCTCACCTGACCGTGCAGCTTCAAGCAGATAGCCAACGCCTACCTTTTTGGCTCTGGCAAGGAAACAGTTGCCAAGGTACTACACCACCGCCTCCTGCCCGAATGCTGTTTCCTCCTCTGCCTTCTGGGAAGTTACTGTACTTTTCTCCCTAGGCAAACACACACACACTCTCCCTCTGTCTCACACACACGCACACACACACAGAACTTTAAATAGCCTCCATACATTATCAACTTAACTTCTGCCCTATCTTGTATGTACACCAAACTGGCCCGTAAAGGCTCCCTGTTGCCTCCACTTGGATGTCTTACAATGTCCAGGTCCCAAACCAGCACCTAGGACTTTTGTTTCCTACCACCAACCTGTGCACCTGTACCCACCCCATGGAACCCAACTCAGTAACCTTGACTCTTGATTCTTAACTGCCCCTCATCCAAGTTCAGGAATTTAGCATTGATTCTACCTCCAAGAGATATCGTGCAATTCACCTAACACCATAATCTCTCCCTTACCTCCTGACAGGTCCCTCTGCTTCCTCCCTTGCCCTTCTCACACCCCTTTGCCACAGAGCAGCCCCGTGAACCGTAATCTCACATGACATCTCTGCTCAACCTGTGAACAAGCCCAGGGCCGCCCCAGTCCCAGGGACTGGCATAATCTGTACCACCAGACAAACGACACTTGAACAGTGTGTTCTGGCTGTATCAGTCTGCCACCTTCTTGCACACGAAAGGCTCTTTCCTTCTAAAAGCCACACTTGCCTGTCCAGGAGGGACATGTGTCCCCTTCTCTCAAAGCTTGCTCCCTTCTCTCAGCTCCTAGCTCAAGTGTTACCTCCTCAGAGGGACCCACCTTGATCAACACCTAGAAAGAGCAGTCTACTACCCTGCTATTCTACTGCAAACCTCCACGTTTTCTTCACTGAACTCACCAAAATTTTCAACTGTTGATTTACTGGGGTAATTGTTTAGGGTTTTTCCTCTACTGAGAGATCAGAGGTCTTCAAGGACTTGTTGCTCGCAGCCTGTGCACCAGCTCCTCTGGGTGAGACAGCAGTGCAGAGCACATGCTCAATGAATACTGGACGAACGCACCAACCCAAAGCTCCCAGGGGTTACACGGAGTTGTTCATACATCTCAGGTTTTTGCTGTAATTACTTTAAAAACACACAGGAGTAAAATACTTGTCAAATATAATTTGAAAAGGGCAGCAACTGTAATTCAACAAATATAGTTAACCATAAGAGCCTATGAACACTTGATTATCTGGCATCTGATATCGCCAAGAGCATCTCGGAGAATACTCGGAATGGTGAAACGCTGGCCAAGCAGCACGTTTCTACCCCGAAGTGGACTCTCCTTTGGAATGTCTGTCTTCTTCCATCTGCAGTGAAAGTACAAGTAACACCGAGCGTCATCTTTACTGATCAGAACAATAATGTACATGGCTTCCTTTTATTTTTTATTATAAAAAAACACATACAAGAGATTTAAGAAATGGATATAAGACAAATCAGAAGCACGGAGAGTTGTTAAACCCGCGTCCCCTGTACAAATACTAAAATTCCGAAGGCGGAACGTCATCGAACGCAACACATCATCGCACTGCCTGTAGCCTGCGGCCAGGGGCTCTGCGCCGGCCTCCAGTCCCTACGCGCACACCAGGGAGGCAGGGCCCACGGTGAGCTTCCACTCCTGGCTCCTTGCTCCCCTCTTCCTGACAGAGTTAGCCAGTTTCAAGAACTTTCCTTAAGGAACTCCTGTGAAGAAAACGCATTAAGGGCAGTTTCTAGAGGCTCCCCTGTGTTTACTTGGATCAGCTGCACACTACACATTGAGAAAAACTTCTGTAGCCCACTTCCAGCTGAGACAGTGGAAGAGTCTTCTAGTTCTTTTTTAGCCAATACAATTTTTCCTAGTCAGTCATTTGAGCACAAAGGCCAGAATTAACTCAGGAACCAAATCAATGCTTTCATATTAAATTCATTATAAAATGCCACTCAATTTCAAAAAGCGACTGAAAGGACACTTTCTGCAGCAAAAAGGGCTAAATTCAAGTTTTTGTTGTTTGACCAAGACACAATACAATCCATATGTCATGTAATCACAACAGCCTTACGTGATTTAAGTATGTGGTTTAGGGAAACACAGCTGTGCTGCTGTGTATTTTTTCCTGTCTCCTTGCCACACAGTGAGGAGAGAGCCTCTTGGCATTTTCTCTTTTGCATCTTTCCTGTGAAACCTTTGTTTACATTCGGAAAGCTCATTAATCTGTTTATACCCAAGGTATGTGAAGGCACTTCTCTAGGTGCAGCGGCAGGCGGCAGCTTAGCCGAGCTCCCCTGCACACAACGCGCTGACTTCCTCCAGAGAGCTGACCACTGCAGAGGGAACGCTGTGAGAGGTCTCTCTGCGCCAGGCTTCCAGGATCTTGGCTATTTCTGCTGGATTGCTGGGACTCAAGTCACAAAGGGCATACACGGCTGCGAGCTGTATACCCCATGGTATATCTGAAAAGAATTTTCACATCCATCATTACATAAAAACACATTTGTTACTCAAAATTTTAATGGTGTAATCTACTGAATACTATTCAAAAACAGAATACTTTCTGCCAGCAATGAAAACTAAATATGAAAGACAAGACCCATAATGAAAAAATTAAGACCTGTCCACAAGTAGGGAAAAAACAAAAAGAACAAAAGCAGAGCAGCTCTGTGCAGGTTCCCAGGGCTGGCCTGTGTGCCGAGAACGGCAGGCGTGTTACTGGAGGACCCGGGGCTGGCCACAGAGCGCCTGCCCTCTCATGACCAACAGTAGCTATGCTTTCCAAAGCAGTTCTGGAAGCATCAAACTCCAATGTTTATTTTTTAATAAAATGTGAGTCCCAAAGCATTCGTCAAATAAATGACTCCATTTAATATCCACTGAAGTGTTTCTATAGGGACTTGGGAAATGGAAAACATAACGAAATGAGAACAAATGAGAAACTACCCATGTACCACGCTTTCCTGTCCCAGGTTATAGTATATGATTATAAATTATGCCATATAACTACAAATTATATCTACGTTACAGATTATGACATATTAGAGTTGTAATTTAACGTAAGTTTATTTAGGAGTTATCTAATTGCAATTTAATTTAAATTTTAGCTAAAGTCTATTTCACTGAAAGACTTTAGGTGAAAAATTCAGGAGTTATTTCATTAAAATTTATTATTAACTATGTATTTCAGATTTCTATCAGTGATGGGATTGATGCCCAACAGGGCAAACTGCTACTATTTAAAATAAACAAAAACTTCACAAAACCCACATTCACGTTAATGCTGAAAATGTAGATAGTACTGCAGCTTTAAAATTGCTTCCCCCTAATCAATAAAGCAATTAGAGAAACAGAGTGGGGCTCAGAGAAAGATGTAAAAAAAAAAAAAAGTCTAAAGATAAAAGAAACAGTGATTTAAAAAAACAACTTTAATAATTTCAATAAGCAGGAAGGGGTGGCACTGAGTAAAGAGCAGGGGCTCTGAATGAACTGTCAGTGCTGAAAGTATAGCCAGACTGCAGCTTTTCAAACCACCCTGACCGCCTCAGCTATCCCGCAGTGAGAGAGGCAGAGCGTGGCGCCCGGGCCTAGTGAGGACACGGTAAGTTTAATGAGAGGCATGCAAGTGATTCATGAACAGAAGTGTTACCTTCATCCTGGGCATGCTGTATGAACATACCAATAACCGAACTGATATTTTTCACAGCAGATGGAAATCCTTCCTTCAAACCCAACTGACCTAAACGACCTAGGGGAAAAGAAAAATAAAACAAAATATAAACAATCTTTGGTTAAGTGTGGATTAACCTTTCATAAGAATTTAAAATTTGTTCTTTCATAAAATATTATGTACATTAGGTTTAATGACCTTGAACTGAAGTTAAAATGGGTACTCCTATTCTTAAGTGAAAACAGGTTAAATAGTAATGGATCAGAACTCAATGAAGTACCATCTATCTCACAGGAGTGATCAAAAGGACTAGTCATCTCTCTTATTTCTCTTTTACTCACACATACAGATGATAGGTGATGCTTTACTTTCTCAGTGAAGTTACAATACATAAAGGGAATTTAGAAGAATGAGTGGTTTCAGCCAGACAGAACTTAGATGGGAGGAGGATGCAGTTCCTTTATTTTATGAATAATCAGTGTGTGACTTGTTGATATTATTAAATCATGGTCTACCAACCAAATTATTTGCTAAATTCTTTAGTTAATGTTGGCTTCAGACACTCCAAGACAAGAAGGTTTTCTAGAACTTTCTCCTTAGAAATCAGTTCAAACTCCAAGTTGATTAGGCATGTGCGGGAGGGTAAACCATACATGCGACCCTAACACTACTTCCCAGGTCTAAAGAGTTTGCCTCACCTGTATTTGCCCTTCCCCTCAGCCATTTCCCCAACACTATGCTCTCAGCACCTATCGACTGCTTTGTCTGGGCCAGCCTTCAGTGCCAACAGATAACCAGGGTAAGCAAAGCTTAGCCACAACTAGAACAGCCCGGCTGTCCCTCCAGCTCTCCACACCTCTCTACGCCTGTCTTTCTCAGGCACATTAGCTCGGCCTGCTCTGGTCCACCTGCAGGCCTAAGCAGGATTCACTAGTCCTGACTCTGCTCTGATTTTCGGCACTACACTTCCTTTCTACTTATCCATCCTTTGAACCGTATTTATATATTTATACACTACCAATAATTCTCATATATGTAAGTATATTAAATACACCCAACTCTTAATTATGTAATTACATATATATTACCCTAAATAATACATATTATTAAATTCTACAAATTATTTTCTCAAAAGCCAGAATTTAGTGATTTAAAGAGTAAACTAGCCTGAGTTTCACTAAAACTACAAGTCAGGTTTTCTCCCCACAATTATACGTTCTAATTTATTGATAAACTACTGACACATTCTTCTTAATTCTCATATGGGTTACTTTTTAAGATATATAATTAGAAGTACTCATATAATCTTGTACAGTTAGTTATGTGTGGAGCCAGAGAACTGGTATTCTAAAAAAGCTTCTCAGGCGATGTGGACAATCAGCCAAAGCTGATGAGCACAGATTCACACAAGCTGCTGAAGGAGAGAACCACATGTGGGGCTGCCCCTGTGCCAGAGCTGACCAGAGAGAAACTGCTTCCATGCAGTAAAACAGTCACCCACCAGAAACACGGGCTTCCACTCTCATTTCCTCTCTTACTACAATCAATAAATACATAAACACACAACCACTGCAAGAGTAACAGGAAAAACCGTATCATATTTTATAAGTGTGACTTCAAAAAGCATCACATTCTTTTTGAAAATTCCATAGATACTTCATCTAGGTCAACATATGTATTATAGACTTAATATCTCTCTTAATTTCTTAAATTCTCAAAGAGGTTTTATAATGTAAAGTGAGTTAGGCCAAAGTGAGAATATTCTTAAATCCACAAAAGAAGCTACTGACACCAGAACTTCCAGATGTACAGATGCCCGGACTGCTGAAAATGCCACCAGTGGCTCTTCTGTGTCCCACTGCTTCCTACTCGGGACTGAAATTGTTCTTCAGGGTCTCTTGAACGGAGGAATTCAGCAAAACGTGTTTTGAGACATTAACTCACTGAGCAGTTTATTCATTTCGACTTTTGTGCCTTTATCTTCTAACTCCAGAAAAGTCTTTTGCAAACCTTTGATCCTCACACTGTCTTATTAACTTACTTACAAGTGAAAACTGGGTGTCTACCTTGTAATCAGGTTGTTGTCTTAAATCATTTGTATTTACTTAGCACAGTGTTCCTATGTCTGCATGTAAAATATGCACAGAGTAGAAATGTATATTTGCTGAAATAGTAACAAAACTAACCAGGGATAGTATATTTCCTACTGTGATCCATTTATAAGACTTCCATAAATATTCTCAAACTTTACTTCAAATGGTATTATCTTGAAGTTTTAATTAATTAAACTCCAAAGACACCTAAAAATCATGGTAACTGTCGTCAAGTGCCTCGGGGTCTAAGGCAGAAGTCAGATGCACCTTGTGTTGTGTGCTCAGGGGCAGTAAGTACCTGCTGCAGACAGAGAAGTCGGCTGAAAGTACAGAGCCGCTAGTAATTCATAGATCTCATTTCTGATAATTCTGCAGAGTCTAGAGAGCAGCTTGTCAGAGATGAAGCAAAAAGGGAAAAAAATAGGCAAAACTTTAAAATAAAGATCTGTGGTTTTAGGGAGAAGAACCTCCAAATGCTCACTGAGGTCCTTCCTTATTAGATATGAGATTAAAGAGTGTGTCCCATTTAAACAATGCTTTAGTTTCTGTATATTCAGCCTAGAGGAAAACAAAGCTAGTTCCCACTTATGGAAGTACCAGGCAAGTAGGAAAAAAATATGTGTGAAAAAAATAGGAGACAGCCTTATTTTAGAAACCAAACGAGAATACAGTACAATTTATAGCAATTTATTTATTCTGGTGTGTATATGCAAGCGCATACATGTGTTTATACTAATATTAGTATCTGAGAAGAGTTCAATTATAAATAAAATGTACTAACATTAAAAACCTTTATCTCTGACAAAGATGGATGAAAACAATAATTTATAAAGAAAGACTATGAGTAAGGAGAATGGATTAAGTGCAAAAGTATCTACTCTAATGACTGTAAGATCAATGATTATGGTGAAGTTTCAGTTAACATATATTATCATATACTCATTCCCTTACCAAGAATATCATCAATAGCAAGAAAAACATCTAATCAGAGAGAAACTCACCGATCAGCCTCAGTATCGATGCTATGATAACATCAGGAATATATGCAATGTTCGCATGTCCTTTTCTGTATTTTATCCACTTATCCATTACAGGCCACAGCTCCTTACTATAAAGTAACAACAATGCACGTGTGTGTATGAGAGTATGCATGCTCATCATCACTCAAACATTAAGAACTTATCTTAAAAAAGGTCTGTAAGAGACAGACAATTAGTGAACAACAGAAACTTCTGAAGGTGTCACTTTTTAAATGAAAATGAGAACAGACACTGGAAGCTCACAAACTCTCCAAGTATTCAGGATATTTGTGCCCATACTGACTTAAAAGAGGCTATAAACACCTATGTTTGCATCTTTATTCTCTGTTTTAACCCTTTTTTTACAAGACTTTGCACAGAGAGGCTGAACAATGTCCCGAAGTCACAGAACTAGAAGAGACGAATCTTGACGTTCACTTTGGCCTTCCAGACTCCTGTGTTCTAACAGCCCACAGCTTCCATAGGAAGAGCAAGGTTAAACAGGCTGTTTTGTAAAAAGAACTAAACCATTAGAAGCAGTAATTAAAAAAAAAAAACACTTTTGATGAATTAAAGAAACTTTGTAATTTTGAAAATCAATGCCAATTGCTTTCTGCTTTCAAAAATGTGTTTACTTCTTAGACAGTATATATATTAGAAAAGTTAAATGCAGACAAACGAAAGAAAAATGTAAACCAAAAGCATTCCAATTAACACATGCTCAGATAATTATCACTCTTCTCATTTTGGGCTTCATTTCCATGCACTTCTACATGTGCATGTATGTAAAAAACAGGGTGGAAGTAACCACAGTGTTCAGGAATCAGGGTCTGGAGTCACTCCCACCGATGTCCTGATATTCACCACTCTGTCCTCTCCACCTGTGGCAAGACCTTCAACCAAACACCTCTGACTGGCACCGTCCCTGGCGGTCTCCTCCATCCAGTCACTGGGAATAGAAGGGCTCCGGTATGCACTCTCACATCAGTCCACAGGAGGAATGCATAGACTTTGGTTACTTTCTTAGCAATAGACTATGAAATGCTTCCATGTCAATACATAAAAATCCATTTATAGCTCTTTTAATATGGCTGCATTTCATTATATAATTCAATTCCCTATTGCTGACATTTAGATGTCTAATCATTCCCTAGTGTTAAGGAGGAAAAAAAGGAACCAATTTCCATAGAATAAATTCCTCCGGTATCTCAAGGATATGAACTATCAATCCTTGGTGAATCCCTTTCAATGTCATCATTGCCTTCAAACCAGCCTTTCTCAGCCAGAGTTCCAAGGAAATTAAGAACTACAAAACAGAAATTTGACTATCTTCTCCATTTTCCCGAAGACGTACATAGCTAGTGTCAGAACTCTAGATGTACAGAGAGAAGTTAATTTGTCACTTATTTCTCTCCTGAAACCCCAGGTGAGAAGAGCTGTTAACCCTGAATTTTGAACACTTCTGTTCATGTGGGGTTTTCCAGAGTATCTGTATGTTAAGAAAACGGTCACTCTGTTCCACTCTGCACGTTTCTTGAGCGCCTCCCTTGCCTGGGCGCTGTCCCATAAGCTGCGGTGTGCCCGTGAACCAGAGGGCCTCCTTCATGAGTCATTTCCCCTTGGGGGAGACGGGAGTAACGGACTGTAATGAACAGTAGTAACAGGTACCACCGAAAAATAAAGCAAGGACATGTAATAGTGACACAAGCACTTTAAGGGTAGTTTTATTATCTCTTATCCAGATCACAATGTCATTTGTAAATGTTTCCGCTGCCTTAAACAGCAAAAATTATTCAAACACAAGTCAGCAATCACTCCATACACTGCCCTACAATTCAAGTAACCCAACTTTACTGAAGTCAGAAAACAGCTCCGTACCTTATAATGTTATCATGCGTCCAAACCCATTTCTGATGGCAGCAGAGCAGATCAATGGCAAATATGTACTCCCAAGTGTTGTCACTTAGGTCTTCACCAAATCTTTCACTGGACTGAAATTCTGTTTTTGGACATAACTGTATGGTCAAAAGCAACTTAGAAACCATGAAGCCAACATCTGCAGGAGAATTCTAGCAACGAAAAATAATTTAAAAAGAAACAAAATTTATTAAGAGTTTCATTTAAGTATAACACATTTTATGTAACCTCAGAGTAAAACAGGTATCAGACAATCATTTAATTTTAAAGGACACCTTCTGAAAGTTGTATTTTGAGGAAGGAATTATGTTCATCTTAGTTATGGCACGTGTCCTAAAATAATGCTAGAATGGTGGCTGATCGGCCAGACGGCTCCGAGCACAGTGCAGAAACCAGGCACGTAGAAAAGGACTAGCAGCAATCCAGACTGGAATGCAAATCACAGATTTAAAGTTATGAAGTTATAATAACAACTTTAAAACTCTAAAGAATACCATAAATTCTGTCATTTTGCTGACTCAATAGTCTGTTTTATCCAGAAAGTCATAAAACTGAATGACAGTACTAGACACTTATTACCTGTATTCTTTCACACCTGTCCATGTTTTTAACATTTTTCCAAGTTTTCCATGTACTGGTCTGAATGCTCCTTTTTATTGCTGAGTAGTAACCCATTATATAGACATACCACCGATGACTCATTCACCCACTGATAGACATCCAGGCTATTTCTAGCTTTAGGCTACAGCTGATACTACTATGAGCATTCATGCACAAGATTTTGTGCAGACATAAATTGGACTTCTCTTGGGTAAATATCAGCAGTAGAATTGTAACTGTTTTCTTACGTTATTAGGTTTTTTATTTAAAATGAACAGGGACCTTTCAATCTTTTCTTATTTCTGAAAGAGTGGGATTACCTGGTTCTATAAAGATGAGATAAAGCCCTGGCTGGTGTGGCTTTGTGGACTGATCGCTAGCCTACAAACTGAAGGGTTGCAGGGTCGGTTCCCGGTCAGGGCACAGGCCTGGGTTGCTGGCCAGGCCCCCAGGTGGGGACGTGCAAGAGACAACAAACTGATGTTTCTCACCCTCTCTCCTTCCCTTCTCCTCTCTCTGAAAATAAGTAAAATCTTTAAAGAAATAAAGATGAGATAAAATTCAGGTGGAACCTACACATGCTTTTTGTATAGTACTTTTTTTTAAATCCTCACCAGAGGATTTTTTAAAAATTAATTTTACAGAGACAGGAAGGGGGAGGGAGAGATGGACTGGGAAGAAAAAGAGAGAGAGAGAGAGACAGACAGACAGACAGACACTGATGCGGAAAACACCAACTGGTAGCCTACCACACGTGCCCCGACCAGGACTCCAACCCGAAACCTTTTGGTGTCCAGGACGACACTCCGATCTACTGAGCCACCCAGCCAGGACTACAGCACACTTCTAAGCATCTTCTCTACCTCCTTTATGATCGTCAAAACAACAGGTTTATTTAAATGTTCTACCCCTAAAACCAATTCTGGTCAATTTTGTTTTGCTAGGAAATCATCCTAGGTTTCCAAATCTGTTGCTCTGGAGTTGCAGGTGGTAATCTTCTCCGTCATTACCCTTTAAATTTAACTTTCTTCTTCATCAAAAATCTTGCGTATTTTTGCTTTTCTCTTTTTCCATTAATCTGAACTCTGAGCTACCAGAGTTGTATTTTTAAAGGCAACGTTTTTTCTTCTATGTGTTTCTTTGTTCTCTACTTGATTACTTTTATTACTTTTTAAACTATATTCACTTTTTCTAGATTCTGTCTCAGCCTTTTAATTTTTAAGATGATTATCAGCCAACTTTATTTGTTTAATTACACAGTTAAACTATATTAATGAATATATAGGCTTTCCAAAAACCAGACATCTTTGTTATGAAAGTTTTTTTCAATGACTTTAAAAAGATTGTGATTTCACTTTTTGATTTTCCAAGAATATGCATTTATAATTTCCAAGTCATTTTTATAAAATTTTTGGATTATTTTTATCTAATTTTATTACCAGAGAATTGTGAGTATATAATACTTTGTTAAGAATTAAGGTTTTCAGGTGGACAAACTCATGAATGGTTTTTGTAAATGTCTCACAGGCATATGAAAAAATACATATTCTTCAAATTTACCTTTTACGTTATTAAATTCCACTATGTCTTCACTTATTTTTGTCTATTAGATCTGTTGAATTCTTTAAGAGAATTTGGGAGTGATGCACTATAATAGCATTTTCTCCCCAAGTATTCCTCTTTTTATAGCTTTGACTTTATATTTTATTTAATCTGATACAGGGTAAATATATTTATTAAAATTCTACCTTATTCACAAATGTGTCTTATTATCAAATCATCACACCTGGCTTCATCCTGAACAGGCCAAAGGAGAAGGCTCCTTTGCACAAGTGGAGGACGACACAGGGGCCAAGTGGTCCTGCAGGCAGCCTGGGGAGAGTAGCCTTTTTCTTAATAAACATTAACATCAGAAACTACTAAAACAACAATCTAGATACTATGTTAGCACATTAATTACTAAAGAAAATAAAGTAATAAAAGTAAACATGGGAATATAATACTTGTAACAAATACAAATTCTATCAACTATAAAGAAAAATAAAGAACATCAGATTCAGAATAATCTCAACAAACAAAAGTTGAGATACCAATTTTTTCACCTTTCTTAGTACCTACTGCAGAAACAAATTATTTTCAGCTCTCTTAGGAGCCCTTACACACACATACATACCATCTCATCAGTCATAAATTAGTGCACAAAATAAACTTAAATTCACGTAAAACACAGGTCTGCCATTATTCCCAAAGGGTCTCATGCATACTTAATGAACAAAATGCAAAAGCTTAGGCTAAAATGGTATTTTAAAAGATCTAATTCAAGGAATGTATTATTTCTAAAAGGCTCTATCAACTAATACAAAACCAAATACAAAGCCAAGTAACATTTACGTGAGACCTAGAAAGTATGGTATTATAAAAAGTAAAAATAAATCTCACCTTTTCCCAATTGAGAAATGCTCTCAAACAATTCAGAACCTCCCCTTTAGCACGCTGCCTGGCAACTAGCTGCATTGCCTTATTAATCACTGATTGAGAGATAAATATATCATGCCACATGTTTGCAATGAACAAAGTCAGTTTTTCTGACTCTGGGAAATCTGTAAGAAAGAAAGATAGTGCACCTTTATGTCTGATCAAATCAATAAACAAACTAAGAATACACGTCAGTGATTTCACTTTTGCCTTGCAGTGCTTCCAACCCCATGAGGGCCAGCCTCAGCTTAAAAATCTGCTTCTCTCTGCTTTCCTTTCTTCCCTTTGGCAAACTTTCTTTAAATCTGAAACATAATACATGTGTGTATAAACCACTGTATGAGAAGAGTAATAAACTCTAAAACATGAAGACAGCGCGACTATCCTCTCTCCAGCCTGCCCAAGTCCCAGAACCCTTCCACTCGATTAGTGTCATTTCGGGCCGTATTTTTTGTGCATTTATTAAAAAACTCTCTTGTAGAACACACAGAGCTTTTGATCTGAAGAGATATTTTTAAATAAATTATGGATGATAACCCTTTGTTGTAAATACCTCTTCCCACACTGTGGCTTGGCCTTTGTTCAATTAACTGAGGTATAACGTACATACAATAAAATATACTCTTAAAGTAGACAGATGTGTTTTGATAAATGAATACATCCATATAATCCCTACCATAATCAATATAGAGACCACATCATCCCAAATTCCCAGGGACTGGCCTTTCCAGTGAACCATTGCATCCCAGATACAGATAACTCTGATCTGTTTGCTGTCATCCTATTTCGTCTGCCTAACTTACATGGAGCACATGTTCCCCTCTCTGCCTGGCTTTCCCTTAGCATAATATTTCTGCGAATCAGCCACTTTGCTGTATGCATCAGCAGTCTGCTCCTTTGTTCAGGTGAGCAGTATTCCACTGCTTATACATCATGCTTGCTTTTCCTTAACTGATTGAGGGACATCTGTTTCCAGTTATGGGATATTATAAAGACGCTGTTGAGTATCTGTGCACTAGTCCCAGTGAAGACATGTGTGTACTTCTGTTGGATAAGTGCCTACGAGTGAAATTTCTAGGTCATATGATAAACTAGTATTTTATAAGAAAGTTGATATGTTTTGAAACATGGTTGTACCCAGACAACATGTTTGGCACGAAGCCTCATTGTTTTGATTCTCTGTTCTATTGTAGCTAATACTAAAATGTGTTCAAAAAGTGGGTTACTCAGGGCATAAACTGCAATTTTTGATCTGTTAAATTCGAAATCTTGTATTAGTCTGGTTATACTTCCTCCTGTCCCAGAACATTTTCTACATGTTCCCTGTGCCTGGAATTCTCTCCTTCCCTTTTCTCTTAGGTTCTTTTGCATCTTCACATCTCAAGTTCAAAAGTCACTTTGACAAAGAAAGCTTCCCTGAACCCTCAGATGCTCTCAAATCTGTCTTCCATAGGACAATCCATTCGCTCAACAAATAATGATCATACACAACGCATTTTTCTGGGGTGGGAATATGGCAAAAACACAACAAACAAAATTCCTGTCCTTACACAGTACACACTCTAATGGAGGAGACAGCAAATAATGTAAGCAGGGTAAGTGCCCTGAAGGAAAAGGAGACTAAGGGATAAAGAGTGACTGAGAAAGTATGTGAAATCAGAGTAAGTCATAACGAAGCTGTACGGAAAGCTTCCCAAGAGAGAAACCTGTAACACAAGAACCTGAGGTGAGAAGGAGCTGGTTGTGTTTGAGGAAAAGTCAGAAATCCAGCTTGTGCTAAGCAGAGGCATGTCCCTGTCCTTTCTGCACCCGGCACTGCTAAAACCTGACGCGTGCTTGTGTACTGTTTCCATGTACTGACCCCACTGAATGGTCCTATCTGGTTTCGGTTGCCACCGAAGCCCTGACCCATAATATTTGCATGCTCCCACAATATCTGTTGAATAAATCAGTGACTGAAAGACTAAACAAAGAAATGAAGTGGACAATAAACACAGCAGCCTCATTCACGACTCTAGAAATGATGGCTATATTCAATTATCCTGATTTATAAGCCCCACAAAAAATTATGGTAATAAAAGATTATAAATGTGTGCAATCTAAATATGACTTTCTGATATAATATTAAATTGCATTTTTATATTATTTTACTATTTAAAAATGTCTCCACTGATGATCTGACATAATGAAGAATGACTCCTAATCTGATTATCAGTAGAGACTGAAGAAATAGCAGTAAAGGGGAAAGAGAATCATAGGACAGCCCGCCTTTCTACTTCTAATAATCTTTTCGTGAGCTAAGGAATCCATCTTACATTTTCTGTTCTTTCCAGGTGATGACACAGCACTGCAGTTTGTCTCACTTACTTTAACTCGTTCCCTTATCTTGTGTCAACTACATCAGATTCTAAAGGAGCTGCACACGGAATAGAACAAGTATACAGTATGAGAGACCCCGTATCCTACACAAGTGAAGTGCTGACCTAAGTGTAAGTCACAGACATTCTCCTACTGGAAATCAGGAATAGACAGGTATACCTACGGCTCTACATGCCCTCTGGTAAATGTATAAACAACTGCACAACTTAAAAAAATACACAGCAACTGCTAAGCTAAAAATGCAGATCCAAGTATAATGAGGTAAAAAAGCAGTAATATATTTTCAATACAAAAAAGCTGCGCTATGAACATACCTTCCTTCAGTAGGCTGTAGCAGAATAAGCGAGCTCTTTCTACGTCTCCAAGTTGCCGGCAAATACCCACATACACTCTGCAGAGTGCATGAATGTAATTGTGCTCCAGAGATGTCTTCTGAAGTTTTAGTTCGGAGAGAATAGAGTGAAGCAAGCACTCTGCTAAATGCTGGAGTGGGGGGAAAAAATGAAAAGGCAATGCACCCTGATATTTATCCTTAGCCTTCTAAAGAAAAGCTAAAAGCTACAAAATTTAGTTATCTACTAGAAAAATAAAACATGCACTCTATCAGAAGGTAGCAGAAGGCAGTAACTGGTAACGACTGGCTTAGCAGGTAAGCCAAGGGGCTCTGGGGAGGAAGTTCCCATCTGTCAGCTGCCTGTGGTCAGTGGAGCTGCAGGTGCTAGATGGCAGATCTGAGCACCCCTGGCTGTCCGTTGTCATTACCACCATTCCAGTTACAGTGCCTTGGTTTTTGCTGCAATTTGTGTGTGTGCAAGTATATTAAACCCACTCTATCCTACTCCCTTGTTTTCTCAACCCCAGTGCACTTTACACATTTATCCTGTTTAGATCTTCAAACATTAGTTAACATTTTCCTTGCTCAGGAAAAGCAGCATTAAGTAATCTGACATATTCATCTCTTTGAAAATAAGTATCTTTTCAAAGTTACATACACTGCTCTGCATGCTTTCTGAAAGTCAGTGATCTAAGAAAATTTATACCCCTTTGACTCGGAAAATGTGCAGATAACCAACTATGTAGCACTGAAGTCATCCACACAAGGTGTCAACATAGTTATTTAGAAACTGTAAGTCTATAAAAGTCCTAATGAACTGCAATAGATACGGACAACCCTCATCTTGAAAATGAACATGTGCTCCCATTTGGTTTCCAACATACATTAAGGGAGGGAGAGGGGAAACCAGACCCGTATGTTGTCTTTCTGAAACGCTCTCCAACTTTCAAATGTGCTTATAACACTATTTATCGGAATGAAATGCTGTTATGCGATAACCATTTGATGCTTTCAAGTGAATAATTTCAAGCCTTTAAACATGTCAGAATCAATGAGAAATATGCGATTATAGTTCTCACAGATACTTTTTTTTCTTTAAAATGTTATTTAATGAACAAAAACTTTCAAATCTCCAGTGTCAAATCACATCTCCAATGTGTAAAATTCTGGCTGGAAGTAAAAGTACAGGTCTCAATGTTTGTATGCGTAACTGTCAACATCTGAAGTAAAGCTTTTGTTGGAGTCCTCTGCCATCTTGCTGGCAGCAGACAGCCTGTCCCTGAAGATGAGCAATCCCTAAGCTCATGGAAATCGGCTGCCACCTACCTTCTTTGTTGTGCTGAAGTCATAGACGACTTCTTTCTCTTGATCTCTCATTACAGGCTTTTTGGAGATATTTCCCACATACACATGACTCCGAATGACAGGCAACAGGTCAAAGGAGGACTCTGCAATCTTCTTCAGGGCATCAGCTATGGCTTTATCATGGGACTCCACAGTTTCTTTGGGGTTCAGAGGCAACTGTGAAACTGCACTGGTAGCTGAAACAGGACTTGGTTCCTCATCTGTTGCTGCAACTTCAGCTTGAGGGAGGTTCCTGCAGGGGTGCTTGCTGACTCCTTCTGTAGTGGTGCTCCCACCTTCTGATTCCGAGGACCCACTGTCCAGGCGCAATCTTTTAGCACTCCTCAGTATACATGCTGACAATGTTCTTTTCCCACTTGAATCCTGTTGAGTCCCCAAATCTCTGGACTTACCCGGATTACAAGCACCACCAGAGCTGCCCCCCGTTTTGACAAAGGCGGTTGACATGGAACTGATTGCTTTGAAACCTGTTATGGCGCTGACAGGCCCTGGTAAATTCTGCCGGTCAGTAGGTGGACCTCGAGTGAGCTGAATATTCCCTTTGAGGATGTTGAGAGTACGGGCCCTGGCAGATAACTCTGGGTACATGGTGTCAAGGATTTTAACGGAGTTCTCCTGGGGTCCGGCCACAGTAGTGTGAGCTGATGCACAGGGAGGCAGTCTGCCAGGCACAGGAAGGGCATGCTTTGGGGTGGTGGCACAAAACTGCAAAGGAGAGGACAATATCCTTTCCCCAGTGGATATAGCGGATGGGGATGGAGAGGTGCATAAAGGGGAAGCACGCCTCGTATCTTCCAGCAAGGGGGACATCATGGGTGGCACTGGGATCTCACACAATGGAGAAAGCTGGCCAATAGGAGAGGTGGGTGAAGAGGGACTGGAACTTGATATTAGAGGAGAAACTGGGTGTAAAGTCCTCGGAGGTGTGGCAATCAAAGGAGCAAGCAGGGGTGGCAAAGGGGGCCCCACCTCCTGCCGTATTTTACTCAGAGTATCAGCAGAACAATCCATAGGGGTTGAGGTGTCAGCATTGGCCAGAATGGTCTGAATTTGAGGTCTCTGGGTTTTTGTGTTAACACTGTCCACGGAAGGCGACTGAGAAACTTCACTTGAATTCATTTCAACCCTGCCAGATGATGAAGTCTTTACCAATTTGTTTGACTGATCTTTGTTTGAAATCTTTGATCGATTCTTGTTTTTGCCAAATGGCTCCAGTTTTGAGTTATAATACGTGTGATCAGATGCAACAATCTGAGACTCAAAGATTTGATCATAAATTTCAGAACTAATCCTTACGCTAGGTTTAACAGGTCTATTCCGCAAACGACTTTTATCAAAGTTGGAACTCTGACCAGTGTTGGAAATATCCTCTTGGGTACATGGAAGATTACTGCCACATGGGGGCTCCTGAAATGGAGAGCCAGGGTGGCTGGTCTCTGGGGACTTCTCCACAGAAGTAACGGAGATGAAACCAGCTCCCGGCCCTCCTCCGTCTGGGGAAGCAGGGCTGTCTCCAGGAGTGTCACACAGGATGACCTGGTCCACATTTGGCACAAGGGCTACCCCATTTATGATGGTCCAGTTGTCTCCCTTTTCAATGACTAGATTTTGGTCCTTATTTATCAGCACATTTATAACTTCCGAAGTCACAGTAGATATCTGACACTGAAATGCCCCTTCTGTCTCACAACCAGTACGGTGCGCAGCTGTCTGCCCAGCTCCTGAGTCAGAGCACTGGGGTGGGAGCTCCACCAGTTCTGACAGGACCTCACCTCCACTGCTCATCAGCCCGGTCACATCTGAGTTACCGTCAAGTCTGTCTTGAGTGTTTTTGACAGTAGATACCCCACTAGTAGGAGAACTGCCCTCAGCACCCAAGCCAGCTGTTGACGGGGGTGGATCTGCAGGGTGCGACGAGGAGCTGCTTATTTGCTGAGGTGAGACTCGTTCCTTTAAGTGTTCGGTTGTCAGGCTGTCGTGTATACTGAAGAGCAGTAAATTACTAGCATCTTTTCCGTCTGAGTCCTCATAGTTGGACTGAAGGTCCTGCCCAATCTTGGTCAGCACCTCGGACAGCGTTTCCAAAGAACACTGAGTGAGCTGACTGGCATCCCGTAAAGGACAATCATCTTCCTCGGATTCAATCCACTCTTCACAGGTTTTGAGTGTTTCTTCATCATCACAGAGCTGCTTTCTACACTTTCCGCCTGGTGTTTCGCTTTGCTTTAATTCTTTGTTCATTTCTTTGTTTAGGCTTTCTTTGTTAGAATATTCTGAAACAGAGTCCCCTGAACTGTAATCCCTTAACCGACAACTTTCAAGGAACATGACGACGTCTGACGTAGAAAGTCTGTCTATCTCCGAGAGGGTACTGATGTTGAAGTCCTGCAGTGCTGAGGTCAGACAGCCCAACTCTGTGGAAGGCCTGGTCTCGGGGGCACCACCGCGTGCAGCCCCCACATCTCCTCTGGAGGACTCAGCAGCATCCCACTGCTGGTTACCCATCACGGCTTCAGGCTCATTCTCACCCTCACTGCAGCTAGGGGCCTCACTCTCTTCCACCTCAGTGTCGACACCCCCCACCTCCCGAATGCCTGTGTAACAATACAGAGGGCCGGGAAGGCTACTTTGTGGAGGGACACGTGTCTCTTCATCTTCTCTGCCAGTCTCTGGTAAAAACGCTGTACCTGTGGTGCCTGAACCTTCAGGAGAAGCACCACCAGGAGTTAGTGATGGCTGCTCCAGAGGCTCCCCTGGGCTTTGCTCTATACTAGGAGAGTCCTTTGAAATGGCCAGGGCTTCACCACCAGATCTGACTGTGTCTCCACAGGGTATTTCTTCAGCAGGAAAGCTTCCTGACCCTGCCATTTCTGCAGCTGGAGGAAGTTTTCCTGCACCCGTCACAGGTGAGTCCAGACCTGTGGCATTCAGACACAGACACTGCTCCTGTAGCTCTGCCTGCACTGCGGGTTCTGTCATGTTTTGGTTTGGGACTGGGATATTTTCAGGAAAAGAAGATAATTTACTTTCTGTGGAACAGTGAGAATTTTCTACTGGTAAAGAACCACTTGGAGAATCAGAATACAATTTTCTCCAAGATTTGGAAATTTCTGGTGAAGTCCTTTTCGTAGCAGCCACCTCCTTGATGATCTGGGTTGGCTCCTCTCTTTCTCCACATCTTGCTATGGACGAAACGTTATCAACATTTTCTGTTGCTAAGGCAGGCTCACTCCTATGCAGTCTCAAAGGTTCTGATCTAGCACTCTGTGTCATTTCAGGCCTGGCCTGCTTGGTGATAACCGACACTTGGTTAGGCAACAATGATGCTGACCCTCTATTTTCTAAGGACAGCATTGCCTTTTGTAACGGATGGTTGGTCTCTTGTTCATGTTCTGATTTAGCTCTCAGCCTTTCTTCACTACCTCTCCTTAACAGATCACTACGGTGCCAAGAAGTGCTTTTAACAAATCCAAAACCACTCTTAATCAAGCCAGACTGAGACTCTACTAATGGTGCAAAATCTGACTGACTTGGTGTGAGCTCAACTCCCGGACCTTGACTCTTACACTGTCCACCTTTCATGGCTTTCATAAATACTGAGTGAGGAAGGGCACATACTTTGGTCATGCCTTTTACAACTTTTGTACATTCTGTGCCACTGCTACTCTGGTCATGAAAATCATCAGATGCTCCCAACTCAGGGTGCAGGGCATGGAAGCTATTCTCCAGGTCGTCTGCTCCTGTAGAACACTCCAGTGGCTCAGACTGCAGACCTGACACGTGTGAAGTTCTAGCTTGTAACCTCTGTTCTGAATGACACACTTCGGTAGGGATTATTTCAGCAGGGATATGTTTATCGTGACCACACTTCAACCCAGAGGAAGACTGGGGGTTACTGTAGACAGACAGCGCTCCTGAGGTAGAAGAGGAAGAAAATTTGGCTTCAACATCAAGCTCTGTTGCATCCATTACATCATCTGAATCTTCTTCAGGTTCGGATGATTCTCCTAAAACAAACCCTTGCATATCTTCTCTGTCCTTTTCCAGTTCTCCAGATGTTCCCTGAAGATAGTCAGAAACTGACATACTATCTGATTCACCCATGATTTCATTAGTTGGTGTCCACTTAGTACAGTCTGATTTGGGTGATCCTATCATTCTGGATAATTGGGTTTTCCCTTCAGATCCCGTAAGTTCATTTAATGGCCTCTTGCCAAGGGGAGAATAAAGCAGGTCTGACTTCCCAAGGGCCGCCTCCTTCCCTTGTGTTAGGCTGCCACACAACTTCTCAACACTCGCACTTCTGGTGGGTTTACAAAGTGTGTCCTCCGTCTGCACTGATTTATCCATCTCCCTAACCTCTCTTTGTCCTTTTGCCTCACCTAAAATGCCTCTTTTTCTACCACTAATGAGTTGAGATGACACTGCCCAGTGCTTCTCACGAGCTATGGTGAATGTGGCTGAAGGTTCTCTCAATGTTGCTGTAAGCGCCCCAAATCCAACAGCTGTCACTTCATTTCCTTCCAATGGGTTCAGAGCTTCGGTGGCTTCCTGTGAATTGGGCTTTTCCTCCCGGGCACCACTTCCTGTATTCTTTCTGGGTGAGCCAAAACAATCCTGTGTGTCAGATGTATCGTCTTCTGAATTAGACTCAGCAGAATTTCTGTGTTGGGCTGAGTCATTATCACTGGAATCTGTGTACTCTCCAAAGTAGGTTTCCTTAAATATAAATGAGTTATACTAGTTAATTAAATACTAATTCAACCAACTAAAATATCAATTAAATACATTTAAAAAAAGTACATGCTTCCCAAAGACCCTTTAACACATGAGAGGACAGGCAGTTTACTCTCTAGAACCTCTGTAACAGGTGGGAAAGTCTCAATCACAAGTACGACGCTGATCTGTCCTTTCCTAAGAGCCCACCTCTCCCCAAGAGTTATCCTCACTCACACCTCTTCTCCCATGACAGGTTCTTTCAAGTTCCAGTCAACACATGGCCTCCTCTGAGGTTTGTTCTCCTAACCTCCAAAAACTACTTCTCAACTACTTTTCCATCTTCTGGCCAAAAAGACTTCTGATATTACAGTGTACAACCCTCTCTTTATCTCCACCTCCCAGTCACTCCTCCAGAGTCTGACTCGCATCTGACTCGAGTCTGGAGCACAGCCCTCTACGTACCAGCTGGGCCATCACTCTGCGTGCCTACTCATGGACAATTCTCACCACACTTCTCCTCACAGGTGTTGCACCTTGGAAGTTGTTATCACCCAGACCCGCTTCACCCCTCCAACAGCACATGCACTCTCCCTCCTGCCCAGCTTCTGTCTCTACCCCTGTGCTCCTGAAACCCTGCTTGACGCCCACCTAGCCCCTCTTATGCCAATTGCCTCCATCAGATGTGGCCCACCATGTGAGCCAATTCATCAACAGACTGGCCCCCTGTTCTGTAAGGGAAATGTAGTCTTGGGAGGACCAGTCACTGCTGAGTACTCTTCCTACTAGTCAAAGAATTCTTTCCTCCCCTGAGTTCTAGAGTACCATCATCTCCTGGTTATCTTTTCTTCCACTGTCCAGCCACTCGTTTTCAATCTTTCCTCTTCACCTTTTGTCACATAAATATTGACAATTCCCCAAGTACCTCTCTGGGACCCCCTCTTCGTCTTCTACACTCTCAATGAATGACATCACACAGTGCCACAGCCTGCTGGACCCAGAAGCTGAAGCATCCTGAACACTTGTGTCTCACCAGAGCCTCCCCTGGAGCACCATGCCCATGGATCTGAAACACATACTACGTATGTCCACTTGGAGATCACACACACTCCTAATATCTGACATTTTACATACTACCTTCCCACCCAAGTAGGGTTTCTTACAGTTGTTGCTTTCCAACAACCTTGACCCCTCATCTCAACTGATAAACACACTGAAAATCTCACCAAAGGCTGCTCGTTCAACCTCATATTTTTCAAACCATCCCACCTCTTTATAAGCCCAATGTCACTAGGGTTAAGGTGTCAAAAATTCAGAAAGCTGCTATTAGTTAAATGATTTCCCTATCTATGGTTTTGCCCCTTCCCTGACTATCCCCAACCCTACCCATTCATACATTCGCTAAACTAACCCTTTCAAATAAAAATCTATCATCAGGTTCACTTTTTTTTTTAATCCATCAAGAATTTTCCACTGCCTACAGGATAAAATGCAAAGCCCTTAGGACACATAATGGCCCTTGTGGGCCTCGTCTGTGAAAATGTACCCTAGCATTAAGTTCCCCTCAGTTCTATAGTTTGTGTAAACAGCAATGCCACTTGAAATGCCTCACTCTCTCTTCAACACTCAGCTAGGACGTTACATTCCTGAAGCCTCTCCCACTCAACACCCGACCTGGCCTTCATTCAGGACCAAGGCCCTGTCTGGGTCCTCTCCAGCAGGTGTGCCTCCCAGCACCGAAGTGCTCTACTGAAGTTGGGTAATTGCTATTCGTATGGTCTGACCACCATACAAGATCCAACCAAGTGGCAACCATTCCCTGCGTCACCTCTGCATTCCTGGAGCCTAGCACAATGTCGGAAACACAACAGAACTGCATTATGTTTCCTGAATGAAAGAACTAATGCAAAGTTATTTACTTGCTCCTTAAGTCAAAAAGTATATAAATTCGTTTCATTAAAACTAACTTCCTAATAAATTCTGATAAGCCATTCTGCAAACACACAAGAAGATGATGAGTCCGTGAAGTGAAACTGGGGAACTCAGTAACCTAGGTTAATGTATGCTATACACATGGATTTACCCATCTCTGAAAAAATCCGTGGCTACAAACATGTATTTAATTCATTCCAGATAGGCTAACAGCCCATCACGAGAGATAAGAAACAATTAAGACTCAGTCCTTCTACAGGAGACTTACAATTTGCCTGAGGACAGACAAAAAAATGCAACCATCACAGAAAAAAAAAAAAGTACATGTTGATCCTAAGGGTACCGGCAGGCCTTTTTATATTCTCTTAATACTCCCTAATAAAATCTAGTCTGAGTACCACAAATGTTCTCTGAGTATGGCCAACATGATAGGATGAAAACTATGCCCATTTGGTAACTCAAATTCGAAGTACAAACTCACAGGTGCAAGAGAAGAAGGCAAGGTGCCAAGGTGCGGTAAGGATCCCAGAGGGGGTGACGGCACTGGAGACAAAAGAGGAGGGGGAAGCTTGAAGAAGTCAACTGCAGCCTGGAGGTCTTCATCAAAAAAGCGACTGTGATGCGAAAACTCAGTACTGTCCTCCTCATTCCTCTGCATCACAACTTCAGGGGGCTGGTTCTCATTAGGATGAGCTACTCCACTGGGCCTCTCTTGTCTCACATTCTTACACGGGGAGAAGTCACCCTCTATCTCCATGGACAGCTCTGCCAGACATGTCTGCACAGCAGAGGTTCTGGGAGGACTGCCTCCTACCCGAGTGGGCACGCCACCTTCCCCAGACTCTCTGGATCTAGGCTTTTCTTCGGCAGGTCTTGCTGTGGGGGGAAAAACAAACAAACAAACAAAATAAATATACAATATTTACAATATTGAGAAGACTTAAAAAAATTCCAACTTACTCTAACAGTTTAAGATGCTTGCGAATATTAAATCCAAGTAAAAACATATTAAAAAAAAAAAAAGCAAAACGGTCCTTTCCTGAAGACTATCCTACAAAACCTGAGTATACTTCATGTAAGTATGCTTTGCTCACAACCAATAGGATAAGACAGGCAGATGGGTGGATGGGATGCCCACAACCCCCATGCAGCAGGGCACAGGGTGGAAAAGCACCCTCAGCAGTCTAACGGCCCTGGGCCTTGACGACCTGCTCACTCTTCTTGATGACCCTAACAAACAGTAGTTCCTGGAGGAAAACAGCTTTGTGCACGGAGGTTGACAGGGAACACGATATTTTCTGTCTGACAAGTGATCGAAAATCCACTGATATCAAACCTACCCCATGACCACAGTTGTACAATGCTCTAATTAAGGAACTTGAGCTTTTTATTATAAGCAATGGGAAAATTACTGTAAGAAGCCAATGCTTTTGAGTCTTGATTTTGGTGAACTGCAGTGGTGCCAATTAGTGTCCTAGGAGATAATTAGAAGCATCCATTTGCCATATTTGAAAGCTATAAAAATATGTTTCACAGAAGGGCTCAGGGGTCCTGGGAGAAGTGGCTGATTACAAGGCTGGGGAGGGGAAATACAAGCTGGGCCTGAAACATCTTGCAGTGCCAGAAAGTAAAGAGGTACTCAGAATGGGGTGGGGTGTGCAAAAAGGGCCCAGGAAACAATTGGAAGACGATGATCCCAATAACCAAACCCGGGGTAATCTGAACAATACATAACGACAGTACTGAATTATAATGCATAAAATAAATACCCATAAAACTATACTGATAAGTGAAAAGAATAGCTCTTTCTTATAGAAGAATCCCAATTAATAAATGCAAAAGAAATGAAGGAAATGGAAATACAATAAAACCTAGTAGACAAAGTAGTCAATATGGCAAATAAGATCCATGGATGGCTGCTGAAGTCAGTGCACCACAGCTGGAGAGAAACGGAGTATTTGCAGTGTCGAAGTATCTCCCTGAAGATAATTAACTAATAGAAACTTGACAACGGAGAAACCTGGCAGACGCCACTTTAACTAAGTGATCGAGGTTAACATCCCCAGTGACAATGGAGCTCTACACCCTCTCTCCCTGGGCACAGAATCCAAGGCAGAGTGCAGTATGACCACTGTGGGGTTCTTGCCTAAGTACAAGTCTTATCCTAGTATGAGAAGACATCAGATATGCCCAAAATGACAGGCTTTCTACAAAATTATCCGTACTCTGCAAAAGTAAAAGGACATGAGAGACAAGGGAAGATGGCTGCGATGTCCTTCTGGGGCACATGGAAGGAAGAATGACGGCTAAATGCCATGTGGGATGTTGGAGAGGAAAAATGACCCTGGTGAGAAAACAGATGAAACTCACGTATGGTTTATTTTCGTTAACAGTATTGTACTAAGTGTTCTGGTTTTGATTACTGGCGATGGAAAATGTTAAACTTTGTAGTAGTAAGTGGAATTTTCTGCACTATTTTTGCAACCTTTCTCATATGAAAAAAATATATATATATTTTATGGTATAAAATTCCAAAAATACCATGTTTTCCCTTCTATTTGAAAAAGGTAACATTAAGGAACAGACTTACCCCTCTAAATGTTTTTAAATAAACATAAAACTATTAAATGAAAGATGTCCCTTTTAAAAACATCTTTAACAACATAAACTCAAGTGTTTATAATAAAGTAGGACTATTGACTAATACAGAAGACTAAAATGAATCTCAGGCTGCTTTTGTCTAAACAGATGAATAAATTCTAAACTGGAGAGACTAATTTAGCACCTGCAGGCTCTACATGGTCATATTATATCCAGGAGGTGACCCCAACAAATATGCGTCTAAAGGCCTCATGAGTTATGAATCCACGCCGACGAGATTCAGGAACTTGCCTACGAACGTTCTTCTTAGGGAACGTCACCCTGACAGCCTGAGAAGAAACACTAGGTGCACGTTCCCACAGATTTAGATCTCGAATACCTGTAAATTCATAGCAGCTAACTGAAAAAACTAGTACAACAACAAAACGGTTAAAAACATTTTAATCTTATGTAAGATAGCAATCTTCTCCCCATCCACTCCAAGTGACTCATCTATTTCCAAATCTTTGATTACGGTGTAACAGAATGTGGAAGAAAGCCTTCGTGGCTTTTTACTGCTAATCAAGATACACGACAGATTAAGTCAAATCTCGGAAAATGCATTAGCCTCTTGTGCTGTACAATAATAATCTGATGTGACAGTTTTTATCTATCCCTCTCTGTGTATCTGTGTCCTAAAAGAGAACACGAATGCAGAACAGATTATAACTAAAATTTCAACCAAAGTAACTGGTAAATTACATGAAAAGCAAATTAAGCTAAATTGCTGGTGGAGGAGTGGAACCCATATGATTGGAAAAGCTGTTTGTCCTCAGTCTTTTGCATACACCTGTCAAATATGCTTCCACTGTGGGTCCTGCCAATTTCTTTGTATGTTCTCTAATGAAAGTTGCTCTTAAAAATTAAAACCCAAATGTATTTACTGAGATTGGCAGAAGTAACACTGCAAGGAAAGGAGTTTTATATAATTAAGAGTACCCATTCTAACTCAGTTCATTCTTTAATGGAAGTTAAGACATTAAAAAACAAAGGCACACGATACCCAAGGTAAACATTTCTACTTTCATGTACAATATGTACTTCTGGAAGCTTCTATCTCACCTGGGAGACATCTGCTGCTTTCACCAGGTACTCTGTGTGTTGTGTTTATACAGAGCCAGAGTTCCTTCAGAAGTAGTTTTACTTTTCCTAGGAAAGAGAATAAAGTATTAAAGATATGTTATTTGGCTCAATCTATGCAAGGCCAAGATAGTCTGGTGAAATCACGACTTAATTAGATATTTAGAAAACTAAGTAACTTAAACATCTTCCCCAAATTCAACCACTGTACACAACTGAGTTAGCCACGGATGGAAAAGGCTGCAAGGCTCTAGCCCAGTACTGATGACTGAATGTAGGCTTTGGTTTTATTTGAGAGAGCAGGGAGAATGGGAGTCAAAAAACCAAATCCACCTGTTGCTAATGGCTTCTATCACCTTCATGTTTGTGTGGAACAAATAAATCTTTGGCCTGTAAGTTTTCTACAGAGTGTGATACGTGATTGGGAAAGGGAGCAGGTATACTGACTGACATAAAAGGTTTGGGCTCTACATATTCGGCAAGGGACAGGAGAGCAGTACCTTCTCAGTTACGTGAAGTTACCTGAGATGCCTCAAAGTCGACCATGCTGCAATTAACCTGGGGGCCTCATGGGTCACAGAAAAGCCATTAGTGGTCTTAGGGCAAAATGAGGTGAGAGACAAAAATGTGTGCATGTAAGCGTACGGACAAGACGAAATAATCACACAGAGAAGTATATGCTCTCATGAGCAAAGCAAAAGCTTTGGTATTTCTATAAATTTTCAAAGGGGTCTGTCTGGATCCCTAAAATGGTTAAGAACCACTGGTTCAAGTTGAAAGGCCAACAGTAGTTGTAACTAATACAGGCCCAATAAAATTCATATAAATCAGAAATATTAACTATGGTTTTAAAGTGAGTTTAACATTAATAAATATACAAATTAAAAAAAAACTTGCAAAGCAAAAAGTATTCATAAAAATATCAGTAGTTATTGGTCAAATCTGCATAAAATGACAGTCCACACAAATTAAAATTCAACTAAAAATAAGCTGTAAAGAGTACACAATTTTAGGCCACTTCAAGGTTCTATTATTGTTTCCTTGAACATGTTCTTAAATTAACCTGAAGCATTTATTAAAAATACTGAAATCTTTAACCCAGTCGCAAAAGGTTGAAAGACCAACCTTTTAAACCTAAATATCTCCAAGGAATCACAAATTTTGAATAGGTCAGATCTATGGAAGCCGGCAAACCGCATCACACCAAATAATGAGGTTCAGACAGAGGGACCAGGACAGGAGAGGACAGAGGCGCAGTGTGGGTTTGAAAAGCTGGGCATTTCCAACTTTCCCTGAGCCAATCAACCTCTGATGGTCACCCTGTGTGAGACACATTCGTTTTTGAGTTCCAAATTCTATGATCAAGCAGCTTATCTACATTGTGATTTAACCTACCCCAAAGCCTGCTTCCAAACACTGTAATTCCCTTTGCTTAAATGACCTGACCAGGATCCCTGCTTATTACGTATACCCAAAGCAGCAAACAGGGAACCTTAAAAAAAAAGAAAAAAAGTTACTTTTCTATTCTTATGGAGGCTATTAACCAGAGCTACGCCTATTCTAACTGAGCACTCCTTCATTACGTCTATCCACAAATAAGAGAGCTATCCATTCCCAGCAAAGCAAAAAAAAGGCCTTAATGTGGCTTCATTAGGTAGGGAGAGAAAAACCTCATTAAATTGAACTGCACACCTTAACCCAGTATTTTAAAGCACTTCCTTTATCAAAACATAAGGCATCTGTCAGTATTTCTGGACTTTTCTATTTCACTGACTTGTCAGTTTCCACATGAGTACCACACTTCTTTAATCACAAGTTTTATTATTATGTTTTAATATCTGCTCGGAATTTTTCTTTTTCAAAAATATTATTCTGAACATCTACTGGTTCTAGAAAAAACTCCAGCATCTGCTTGTCCTTTCCCATATAAAACCTCAGTGAGATTTTGAGTGAGGCTGTATATTTACAAATACATTTTGGGAAAACTCACATCCTTAAACTTAGAATCTTTCAATCTCAAAACATGTTTATTTACTTTAACGCAGTTCAGGAGTGTTTTATAATTTTCCTCTTGGAGACACAGCACACTGCTTTTAGGTCTTTTCCTAGACCTCTGATGCTTCTGTTGCCATTTGAGAATGGGTTGCTCTTATTCCATCCCTGTTCTGAAAAGATTCATGATGACATGTTGTGTGTTCCATGTTTATATCACCCCTTTCCCAAGCTCCTACTTGTATTTTCCAGCTGAGACTTTTCAATTTTCTAGTCGTATCTTTTGAAATGATGACAATAATGACTCTTCTTTATTAGTATTCTCAGCTCCTACAGGCCTCCCATAAAGAATGGAGGTAACAGGAAGGGCATTTGCCTTGACCTTGCTCTGTACATTTCATCTTTCTCAAGTGCAAATATTTTTATTCTATTATTACCTCACCACTACTTTTTATGAGGAATGTGTGCTTAATTGAGATATCATTTTTCTCTTACCCAGTTGTTGCAATATTCCTCAGAGAAATCCTTAAGTCATAATTTGTCTGTATTCACAATTACTAGTAGATTTGAGTTCTTAAAATTTTATTTACATTCCTAAGTGGCAAAGCTCTGAGTCTTGAGGATGTGTGTGCATGTTATTCTAACTGACTTTGGTACAGGGTTATGCTAGTCTGAGAGAATGAGACAGAAAGCACTGCATACTTTTCTGAGTTTTAAAATAAATAAAATAAAGACTTTAGTTTTCACTGAAGGCTTTACAGAGCTCAATGGTAAGCTACCTGGATCTTCTATGGCGTTAACTAGAGCTTTAACTAACTTTTAATTTCTTCTGGGTTCTTTTTCTGTTCAGGTTTGCAATAACAACTCTGAGTCAACTTTGGTATGTTTTCCTAGAAAATAGTCTGTATCATCAATAGGATCAAATATGAATATAAATTTGTGAATTAAGATTCTCCAACTACAGTTTTATAGGTTTCAGTCCTGGTACTGTTAGATTTTTGTTCTTTCCTTTCTCAATCAGACTTGCAAAGACCTGTCAATTTCACCAGCATCACAAAGATCTAGCGATTGGTTTTTAATGGTCTCAAATCAATTGCTTGTTTCCTATTTCATTAACCTGTTTTCATCTTCATCAATTGCTTCCTTGTATTTTCCTGCCTTCTTAGTCATCCATTTTCTGTAATTCTTGCTTTCTAAAATAATCACTGAAGACCACTAATCATTCCTTTGAATACCACATTGGCACTACCTCAAAAATTTAATAAATGCTGCCCTATTGTTGTTTATTTCCAAAACAGTTTAGTATTCCCATTTTTACCTTCTGTTATCCAAGAAGGATTTGTGGTTATGTGTTTGCAGTTACCAGATAGGTTTTGAAAGACTTTTGGGGGGCATGGGAGAGTATTTTTACCAGCATCTTATTAAAACTCAGTATCTTAATATACCAGATTAGATATAAGTTATTAGTAAACACTCAGCTTTTACATATGTTTTAAAAGTATTTTAAATTCTAAACCTGTGATTTAAAAGAATCATATGTAAATCAGCAATTTTGCAATTATGATCCCAATTCTACCTCCTATTTTTTATGCTTTTCTATTTCTGAGAAACAGATTAAGGTCTCCTATGGAGACAGACTTGGCTACTGCCCCTAGAATTTCCAAGCATTTTACTTGACAGTTTCATGCTTTTTTATCCATGACAGTAGTCTCTTCTTAGTGAACTGTACATTCCATCAATCTAGATACTCCGTCTTAATCCACATAAAGTCATTCTAGGCTTGAATTATTTTTTGTCTTGGATTACAGCTTACAAGTTAGCATTTGCTTGGAATTTCTTTATCCATCCCTGTATACTATTTTTTCTATTTCATTTGATGTTAAATATACTCCCTATAAATACATGAGAGAGAAAGATCACTCACAAAGGTCACACTCAACACTGGGCATGCCTTTCCAATATAAACATCGCATCTGTGGTAAGCTCTGGGAAGTTTCCTTCTGTTATTTCTCGACTACCTTTTCTCCTTAGGCTGTTCTCCCCTGAGAATTTCTAACAGATGGTTATTATGACATCCAGCTCTATTGTTCAGACTCTTACATTTCCCCTAATACCTTTCATTTCTTTGTTCTTTTGTACCATGTTCTCAGAGACACCTGTGATAGGTCTCAGAGACACTTACATTTGTCCATTTAACAATTCAGTCTGTCTAGTGAGTGTATTTCTACAAGCGTATTTTTAATATTCCAGAACCCCAATTCTAATTTCATAGCAGCAGCCTATTTATATGTCCTTAGACCTTCTCTAAGGATACAACTCAGTTTTTAACATTTAACGTGGTTCATGATTTCATACTGTTTCCTCAGGTACTAGCTCTTCATCTTGAGCTTTGGTGCCTTTCTTTTTTGCCAGTGCCTTTTCTCTGTTTTGGATGAAAGTTTAGGCAGGATACCTTTGATTGCCACAGTATGCTTCTTCAGCCTACATTTTTTAGTCCTATACTCCCAATAAATATAGGTTCTCATTCCATAAGCCTGTAGCCAACAGTCCCCAACCTTTTTGGAACCAAGGCCCAGTTTCATGGAAGACAATTCTTTCATGGACCAGGGGGTGGGCGGGGAGGGGATGGCTTTATAATCTGCCACCACATGCAACTTAATTGTCATTTGCCACTCACTGATAGGGTTTTTTTTTTTGATTTGCATCTGCAAGCAATTGATTTATTATGGTCTCTGTGCAGTCAAACCTCTCTGCTAATGATAATCTGCATTTGCAGCAGCATCCCAGCGCTAGCATCACCATCTCAGCTCCACCTGAGATCATCAGGCATTAGATTCTCCTAAGGGGCACACAACTACATCCCTCGCAGGCGCAGTTCACAGTAGGGACTGCGCTCCTATGAGAATCTAATGCTGTCGCTGATCCTGACAGGATATGGAGCTCAGGCGGTGATGCGAGTGATGGGGACTGGCTGTAAATACAGACGAAGCTCTCGCTCTCTCACCAGCTGCTCACCTCCTGCTGTGCGGCCTGTTCCTAACGGGGCCACGGAGGGTACCAGTCCACTGGCTGGGTATTGGGGATCCCTGGCATACAGGACCCTGCTTTTGGAGGGAGGGGAGACAGATGAACACAGTTGTTGAGGACTTACATGGAATATGAAAATACCTCATTTTCTGGGACCAGAAGCAGCTATCCTTCAAAGCAACCACAATTCCCAATTTTTACACCCACCCTGGGTGCCTCCCATCGCATAACTAACACTTTAGACGGCTGAACCTTGGGTCGTAGCCTGTGCACCAATGTTGGCAACTCTGAATCCAGAAGGTTGCACATTCTTCACACATTAGTCGATGGCCTGGCAAAATGCTGGTGTCCTGCCCCTTCTCCCTCTCCCTGCCAGCTTTGCTTTGAGGAAACACAGGGCTTCTGCCATAAAAACTTGCTTTCTGAAGGCTGCTATTTTCTCTGTAATTTGGGGCTTCACCACCAACTGATACCAACTACTTTACATAAAGAGCTGTATTTTATTTTCTGCCATGTTTCCTGGAATTCAAAAGGAAGGAAAGGCAAATGTAGCACTCAAACACTTTTTAAAAGTGAAATCAACTCGCTTTCGGCGTAACTTGTGTATCTCTGTTAGAAGTATTAAAGCATTAAATTTATGTTTGAGTATTAGGAATTAAACCCATCCAAGTCCACAACTTAATAATCAGCAGACTCCTAAAGACTAAAGACTTCATTTATTTAGAAAAAGTAAAATGTACAACAAACAACATTCCAGCTCCCAGCCCCCACAGGAAGGGAAGATCAAAACAAACCAAAATTTTACTTGGAGATAGTACCAAGTTCTTTGAGGAAAGTAAAACAGAATGTAGGGACAGAGATTAACTATAGTAAGGGGGTAGGACGGTTCGGTCTGAAATAGTAAGGCCTGAGAATAGCCGAATCCTAGAGCAAAGCTGCCAGTCCAAAAGAGAACATTAAATCAACATCTGACTGCTACTTGGGAAAGCCAAGCGTTGTGCAGACTTCGACTTCTCTCAGCAACAGCTGTCACTGAGACTCTCACTTTCCACCATAAGAGCAGGAAGAAGAGAGTCAAAAGCACACAAATTATGCATCACTGACAGTGATAAATCGGTGCCCAGATAACTGAAAGGTATGAACTGTTAAGCCTTAAACCACACAGAAAAAAGTGATCTTGTGTTCTGAACTGAAAAACAAAATTAAAGGAAGAAAAAAGATAAAGACTTCTAAAGAGACACTTTTTATTGTACAAAACAATGTAAGTGGTTTTAATAATATCCACCATGGGAAAAAAAAAGCACAACAGTGACATGAAAACACCAATATTTACATTTTAAATGTATCCCTACCAAAACAGTGAGAGATGGCGGAGCAGAAATTCATAATCTCCCTTTTAAAAACGAAGAACGAAAACACAAAGAAGGAAGGTTCCTGGTCACACAGTGAGTGAACAGAAATATTAAAGGGAAACCCCTGATTTCTAACTTCAGGGTCATGCCTCCTCACCTATAAGGCCACTCTGGGATAAAAGGCACACCTGTACGTCTGACATTTCCCTTGTGCACTGTTTGACAACCACTCCCTTTTCCTTGTAACTTTCGGCCTTCCCTAAAGTTCTGTCTTCCAAAAATACACTTAACATGGCTTTGGCACCAGCTTTCATGCCTGACGGTAACAATTTTTATATATTTGGCACCTAAGAAATTAACTTGATAAATTGCAAATGAATTCCAGCACAAGTCAACCCAAACCCTCTAGTTTTTATTTTTTGAAAAGTGTGGAAATTATATCTCTAACTAGTCTTCATTTCCGAAACAATACTGCTTTTCCATGTTTTCTTTCACTGTGTTATTTATCTAATAGCAGGGCGATAATATACACGGATCTAATGGAGACATGGGACAGCATATGACTTCTTCTTCCATGAGACATCTACGAAGCCCTGGAACTTTCACAGTTACAGGTAACAGCAACAAAGAAGCTCCCAAACCACTAGAAGTAATGAACAGAAATAAAAACAGAACTTGGAATATACTCACTTTTATCTATGCTTCCATAAGAATCACTTGAAATTTGTGTTCCAATGTGTTTCAACTCTAGAAATGTGGGGGGAAATGGTTAAAAAGAATACTGAATATCAAAACAGAATTTTTATGTAGGCCATTAACTGAATACTCACCTTTTTCATTTTTCTGCTTAGAAAATTCATCCAGCCTTTCCTGTGAAAACAAAACACTAACAGAGCTTGCACTGTCCAGGAGTGCAACCACCCTGGCCCTAAATGCGGGGGAGCCAACCTGACCAGCACTGCCGGCTATTTCCATCAGGGGCCTCATTCCCGACTCCTGCGTGATTAGGACACTGCATTTTTACAAAGGACACTAAGGAGCCCTGAGGCCAGAAATTTAACAGGTGTGTGCACTGTCATCTATTACCTGTGTCTTCTTAAATTCCTTTTCAAGTATTTTCTTTTCATTCCTTAGTTGCTTGAAGTCCTGAGTTTGCTTGAGAGCAGCCTCTTTATTTAAAGAGTGCATGGAAGTAAGAAAGAAACAGAATTTACAAACTTTACAACTACAACTTAAAAAAGAATCAAAATCTAAAATACTGAGTTTTTCTCATTTCTTAAAACTTTGAAAAAAATTTTGTAAAAGATCACTTTCTTCAGTATTTTGTCAATCAGGGATAAATGCAGAAATACTTTTAGCTTAAAGTATTATCTCTATTAGCTATAAAACCGTAACACTGGCACAGGCCCTAAAAATCCTTTGCAATTGCAGCACAAGCCAACCCAAACCCTCTAGTCAGGCAAGAACCCGACATGCATGACCTTTACAGAGGGAGAGGCCATGCCCCCCCTCCCCAACTCCTTATTCTTCAACAATCAGTGACATTCAAGGTTTACAGATTTTAGAATACTGTTAATACCATTCTCTTTATTTGGGGGAAGGGACAAACTTCTCTATGCTTGCTATATTATTACTCCTTTCTGGGATTTCCTTCAATAAGCTAACAGTCGTGACTGCTAATGCGTCTGTTAGAGATCTATAGTTGACCTTCGAACAATACTGGGGTCGGGGTGCCAACCACCAAGTAGGTGAAAATTCTCATAAAACTTCTGAATAACCAAAAACATAACTACTAATAGCCTACTGTTGATTAGAGGCCTTACCAACAATATAAACTGTCTTTTAACACATACTTTATATGTTATATGTGTATACTACAGAAAATGGTATTAAAAGCCATAAAAAAGAGAAAATATATTTACAGTATATCTTGAAAAAAATCTGAGTGCAAGTGGACCCACTCAGCTAACACTCAGGTTGTCCAAGGTTCAACTGTACTTTTAAGGCATTTGTATAGCAGTCCTCTGAGTCTTTAGCCCATTATTCATTCCTACTCCGGGTCCCGAGGCGCTGCACAGTCCAAGTGCACTGTAAAGATCTGAGCAGTACTGGCTCTACCTGAGATTGTTCATACTCGATCATTATGAAAAGCAATACCCCATAAAACACCGGAGTAACAATCCCTACCCGATTCATTCTGAGAAGGCTGAGTATCTTTTTACCCGATTATGCCCTGCCAATTACTAGGAAAAAAATATTTTTGTCACATAGAAAATAAAGGTTACACTTTTGCTTCAAAGGAATTCTGTTCTAAAAGCTATAAGTAGTCTCACAGGCATTTCAGACCTTTTTAAAAATATTTCCTTGAATAGATACTTATCTCCACATACTAGCAAGAGAAGGCAGTATTTGCAAAGAACACAGTGCTGTTGTATTTGCTGCCATACTACTGTTTGTGCAACAACCAAATCAAAGAAAAAACTGTTACCAAAATATTTATAGAGTTATGGCCTAAAAAAATCAGGTTCAATCTAGGTAAAGTCATGACTATTTTCTTATATCTACACGTCCTGATACAACTACACTTAAATCCCCATCTCACACTCTAAGTGAAAACTTCACCATTCTCTGAGGCAGAACCCTGTGCGCATGAGGAAACAGCAAAGAGCAGGGGCAGTGAGCCACAGGAGGTTAAGAGGACTGCAAATGCCCACATGGGAATGGAAGAAACACGTATCGGGGGTGGGGCTGACAGAGTGCTCCTTCTCTCTACTGGATGAGATTACTTCCACGTCCCAACCACCCCAATGAAAGAGGGAGAAAAAAAACATTTGGCGTTCCATCCCTGAAAGGGTTATGAGCTGCCCCGTAAGGACTGACCAGATCCTCACATGGCGCCTCTGCACTCTACCTACCAAGGACAAAGTGACAATCCTCAAAGTAGGGAACCGCACGGAAATCTCTCCCTGGGTGTTGTCATAACGATCTAAATACTGTGTTTTTGGACTATAAGACACACACCCCAAATTTGGGCGGAAAATAGGGGGTGCGTCTTATAGTCTAAATGTAGCTTACATTCACATTGGTGAAGTATTATGTTATTTATGTTATTAAATGTTTTACCATATTTTTTACTTCAAAAAATTTTCCCCTACTTTCCTCCTCTAAAACGTAGGTGCATCTTACGGTCCAAAAAATACGGTACCTCAAGTTTCTTGGGACTAAAAGTAGTGACCTTCTTTACTAACCATTGATTTCATTAGGAAAAAAATGAGAAAACCCCATGAGATTCAAATTTCAAAATTAAATCCTTTTATTAATCATTGGCCTTTACAGTAAAAGTAAACCAGCACAAACCAACCCAAAGCCTAACAATAGTGCCAATTACCTTCCAGCTTCTTCACCTTGGCTTCTAGTTTCTTCTTCCTAAAATAAAATTTTATATTTTAAAATTGCAAAAAAAATGTATGTGAAAGAAAAAAAATATATACACTACAATTTGTGGCACGTTTATTTTTTAATTACTGAGATTTATATAACAAAGTAAATGCCAGTCACAACAAGCATCACACATCAATTACCGAAATTACCAGTGACTCTCCTAAAGGTAGATCAAACCTAAGAAGCAGCAGTATGCCCTTTAGTGGGTAATAGTGCTAAAATGGATTAAAGAAATCTGTATTTTTCTCTCTGAACCACAGCCGTCTCATCCATCAACCGAGCCGATGTGTAGGATGGTCTCCTAGAATTGGTGCGGCCTCTAACCCACAATGAGACTTTTGGGAGCACGGACAGCAGCAGTGCTCATAGCATCACTGTGGGAGAGGCCGTGGCTGGGGACCTGCACTCGTTTTAGGGTGAATTTGAATCAGAGAAGGGAGGTAAGTCTCTGAGAAAGAATCTCTTGAGTTATTGCTACATCAACATTAAACTACTTTATGTGTAGCTCACAAGTTTGTTGAATAATGTGGATATAATATTAAACTTAAAATAATCAAATGGATGCTTCTGAACAGCCCTTTTTATGAATGGTAACAAAGACACCCATTTCGAATGATACCTGTTAAAGTGCTGGCACAAGGAAAGGAGGGGATAATGTTTATACACAGACATAAACATGTTTACAGAATTCTTTCTTTGTATAGCCCTTTGACATACGATGGCTTATTTAGCACTCCTTATAATCCTTCAAGGTAGTTATGATGTCCATTTGGCAGATGTGGACACCAAGGTTAAGAGACATTCAAGATCACACAGTTAATTACAGCCAACAAATCCGAAGACAGAAGAGAAATATTCATTTAGGAATTTTCAAAGATGAAATCCCTATTTCCAGTCATTTGAAAACTACTTACTGAGCATCAGTTTTCAAGCATTCTTCTTTTACACGAGCGTATTCCTGATGAGTATCCTGATATAACTTTAGAGAACTCTACAAAAAAAAAAAGAAGAAGAAACAGATATATACTGTCAATTTGAAAGTCATGACTATCAGAATAACTTATTTTGAGCTTGAAAAGCTAAATTATCATTTAAAGGTATGAAATTAACCAAATGAATATGTTAGACAGGAAACCAAAGTACATTTCATGAACATTTTAAAGGATATAACCAGATCCTTATTAGATAGTGATTAATAATCTAATCAAAACTATAAAATTGAAAATATATTCATTTTAAGGCAATTCCAAATCTTCATATCGAATAGCCAATATTTTTACCTCAACCAATTAAAATTCAACAAAACCTAAAGAAGTTTTAGAGCTTAATATAAACAACTGTTTACTACTGTAAACAACTGTTACTACTATGCAAAACTATAAAATACCTTGTTGTACTCAATAGTAACTGGAAAAAATGTGTTAACACCAATCAATATGTACACCCTGATGGCCACATCGGAGTGAGAAAGAAATGGTTATTGAATAGCTCTGTATCATAATGTAATGTGTACATGATATTTGATATTTCTTTAATCACCATAGCTCGGAGATGTGCTCCTTGACCTCTTTGTACAGACGAGGGGTCTAAGGGTCCGTAAGATGACTAAGTCTTCCAAAGCCACAGTGAGTGAGTGAGGGAGGAGGGCTTATCATATCATTTGGTTCTGACTCCAGTTCGTTTCCTCTAAGATGCGGCTGATGAGATTGTTATACAATCAGAGGTAGACAAATTTCAATGTTGCAGTGGTTTTTTTTAACTTTCACTGCATAGTCAAATAGAAACCCAATCACTGTTAAAGTACATAAGACTTCAGAGAGGTGTGTGGCATTGCTAAAATGCCACAATTTGAAGACTGAGAGGCACAAATACTACCTGTAGCAAGCTTAAAAAACAGGTAGAGAAGCCCAGAATCATCCCAGCTTGGCTACAACTGGTCTTATGAGAGCCCCCTCACTTTATTGGCTTTATATTTTTCTTAACTGTAAAAGCCATTGAGTTCTCTTCTAAGGCTCCTATAAAGAGGAAACCAAAATGTGTAAAGAAAAACAAGCTTATGTCATTTTAAATAAACTTACTGCAATCTAATCTTGAAATGGAGAACATGATTTTGCTATCTTTAAGTTTAATTTTTTTTTGCATGTTATTTTACATTAAAGAAAAAAAATGAAAAGGCAATGCAGGACACGTGGAGCCATAAATTCACAGGTAGAACCCCTTTCAAAAAACATAACAACAAACACAGAATTACACATTTAACGATGACTATAAGGACCAAGCCATAAATCAGCTAGTTCAATGTTTACTAAGTACAGTAACATACTTAAAAGAATCCTGACTAACATTTATTTCCTTTATTAACATAGAAAATGTCCCCTTATCCCAATAACAGTGAATTAGAGGCTCTTAATTAATTGAAGACAAAGCTTTGGAGGAAAATTACTTTAGGTACCTTTTTCTCTTCTAGTTCAGCTTTTAAAGATCCCAATTCTTCCTGACATTTCTGCAGAGGAGAAATTTTTTGAAGCATCTGTTCCACTTGGTGATGCAGAGTACTATTCTCTCTAAAAATGGACAATGCGGTGAATTATTAAATATATCTATGGTGATTTTCAATTATTTTCTAAACTGAAACAAAAAAAAGAAAGAAAGACTTTCTCCTTTTAAATGTATTCTTTCTATTAATATCAACGTGATCCTCACGTTGCTTTTTATTTCTTTGGCACTGCACTCTATTTCTAATAAAAGTGTATCAAAAGCCACTTGAGAAGCAGAAGTAGTGGATTCTCAACCTGCTGGAGGATATATTAAAGGGCAATCTGCCAAACAAGTTGGCTCTTCCAATACTGAACTCATCCCCATTTGTTCAAGTTAAATGATAGGCAATTTAGTGGTTCAGTTTACAATCATGGTTTTCTGTCTTCTCCTAAGTGATCAACACAGAGTATAAAATATTGCTGAATTTTTACAAAAGTCTATTTTAAATTGTTTCAGATACACAAGATAACCCCAGTCCAATGAATGAAACAGTCCAATTCATGTAGATGACAATAATTATATAGTAGTAAGCTTCATCTCAATGGCAACACGATCAATAACAGTTACTGAAAAGTCAAACCATGACGATAATTTAAGACCTTCATTTGGACAATTTAATAGTAAGGAAAATGTGACTCTTCTTTTATCACGGTCATTAAAAAAACATTCCAAATAACACATCAATCTTATGTAGCACTTTGTTCGAATCCACTTAAAAATCTAGACTGGTCAATGTCTTGCCCAAATCAACTACGAAAACAGATAGCTTACCTTCTGGCAAACTGCAGCTGTACAACTTGTTAAAGAAAACTCCGATAATTTTATCTAGTGATACTTGGCTGAAGACAAAACTCACTTAAAAATAATGAGTATTCAATGTACATATAGGCAAGATCATAATTCTTAGAATACAATATTCAAAGTTTCATCTACAACATACATGTAACTGTGATAAACATTTTTTACTGTTATTCCTATTTATAACATGTACCAAGAGTCAAAATATTCACTTCTCTAAATTAAAAAGGTATCTGATTAAATATATGATTAATATTAAATTTGAAGCCCTGACTGGTGTGGCTCAGTTGGTTCGGTGTCATCCCACAAAGCAAAAGGTCACTCTGGTTAGATTCCCGGTCAGGGAACAAGCCTAGTTTGGTCCCTGGTCAGGGCACATCCGGGAAGCAACCGACTGATGTTTCTTTCTCACATCAATGTTTCTCTCCCTGTTTCTTCCTCCTTCCCCTCCCTGTACAAATAAATTGATAAATTAATTTAAAAAACTATACAAAAATTAAATTCTAAGGATAAAGATATGAAACTAATCAAAAATACCTTGAATCCTATATATATCAGAATCCCCAAATAACCTGTCTTTTACTTCTCAAACAGTCCAGACCTTAATTCCATCAATGAGAGTTAAGTTCTTACTAAAATGATATGAAACTATATTCAATGAGTAATAAGGTAAGACGACAGGGAGGACATAAAATCTAGAAAATCCCTCCCTTTTACAATTTACACAATTGGAAAACTTCATTTCCCATCTCAAGCTGCCAGTATTTTTTGCTAGGAGCAAAAAATAATTCCTTTAAATTTTCATCTCCTATAAATCCCTACTCATATCACAATATAGAAAATGTTTGTTTATAATAAGTCTGCATCCTCCTCTATTAGAATGTAAGCTTCTCAAGATTAAGAAGTATATTTTATTCATCCTGAACTACTGCAGCCTTTGCAAGAAAGAAAAGCTCAAAAAACACATGATGATATAAAATATACTCTGCCCTTTAGAAAGAGGAACTAATAAACGAAGAAATGATCAGAATTATAAAAAAAGGTACGAAATCAAGTTAGAAAGCCTAACTAACTCTGCAACACTGGTATTTCAAGATGTACAGCAACTTAGGACATACTTGAGGTTCAACTAACATGTATTTTGAGCAAATGCCAAATATATATATTTTTAAATCCATATTTATCTACAGTTGAGACAGAAGCTGAGTACCACATCACAGAACGGAAATTCAAGAATTGAAAGTTTTACCAAATTTTAATAACTTATTCTAACAATTTTGATTTTAAAATTCAAAGGATATCATCACATTTCTTCTGATATTCTGTTAACAAATTACTGCAACAACAAAAAAGAGAATTGTTATATTATGTTAAAACTGTTTTAAAACATACAAGGTACCTTTCTTCCTATGCAATGAATTTGTTTAATTATATATATATATATATATATATATATATATATATATATATATATATATAACCCTCAATTCCTTAAGAACAGTGCATTGATATATGAACTTCTCACTTAAAATCCCTTTGATCTAACATCTTAGCCTATAAATTATGTGACTTCTACAGAATTTAAAAAAGTTACATCTCACACTACAGCTGTGAAATACTGGGAGGAGATCTGAGGCCCTGTCCTAGATCTAAGGAGGCTTTGAAGACAGAAAACAGCTTTTAAAAAATGCTCAGTTTAGCAAAAAATCATTTCGTAAGCCATGAGTCTTGTTGTAAAAGCCACTAACACAAGGTCAACAATGGGGACAGCAGTGGCACTACAATTGGACCACTACCACCACGCCGGCCTCAAAAGAGAAACCCCAGCTCGCCTTCCAGACCCAGAGGTCTGACAGCACCTCCTACTCAGCTTGTCTGCCGGGTCCACACAGCTCAGCCAAACACACGAAACATACTCACTCCGTGTTAATAATTTTTTGCTTCAAGGTAATTAATGCTTCAACGTATTCATTTAAATTCTGAAAGAAAAAAAACACTACAGTCAGCTACTTGTTTTTATGTAAATTACTTCAAATATTTTACTGTAACATGTCACTGATTGTAAACATATTGTTTACTGTACTTACATAAACACAGAAATATGTGAATCTATTATTTCCATTGTGTGCAACACAGAGACATATGCCGAGCCCACACTGTCTCTATGAATCGTTTATCTGAACGATGGAACTCTACAGCAAGGAAGTTGTACAGATGCTCGGAGTGCACCTGACTTCAGTGAGGTGCACCCAGGTTACACTGCGCAATATCAGCAAGCTTGGAAATCAGTGACACTGGTTCCCTCCAAGCCTCGCCTCACAGAAATTGGTCCCCCCCATCTAGCAGGAGCTTCGCTTTTTGAAGAAGTCTCTTCCTGGAACACTGTGAACCTGGAGCAGGTGGACTAGGACAATAACGGAGGGACAGGGTACACCCACGCACACTGGCTGCCTGCTTCTTCTCCCCATTAAGCTCCCAGACAGTGGCAGCCAATCTTTATGTTCTCCAGGCAGAGGCTAGAAACCATCTCTGAGGATCTGAGGAGCTCTAACCAGTCTGAAGACAAGACCTAATGGTACTGACATAAGATGTTATTTCATATATAAATGGCTCACTCTGACCTACTGTAATAAAGCTCAGAAAGAAACTTATAACAAGAGGCCAAAAAAACTTGGAGTAAGCAAAAGCTGAGAAGAAAGCTTCAAAAAAATTAATATGATCTGAGATAAATTAAATTCATGAAGAAGCTGTTTTTAAAAGAAATAATCAGAGCTCTTAGAAATTAAAAGAAAAAGCTCTTAAAATTAAGATTATAAACACCCACTAGCATGGCTAAAATCAAAATGACAGGCAATCACAAGTGCTGGAGAGGATGTAGAGAAATCGGAGCCCTTATACGTTGCTGGTGGAATACAAAATGGTGCAGCTGCTGTGGAAAATAGTTTGGCAGTTCCTCAAAACGTTAAATAGAGGTAACCATGTGATCCAGCAATTCCACTCCTAGGTATAAACCCAAGAGAACTGAAAACACACGTCCAGGCCAAACTCGTACACTTTTATTTATAGCAGTATTATTCACACTGGCCAGAAAGTAAAAATAAACTCAACGTCCATCGACTGATGAATGAATAAACAAGATGTCATACAGACATACGAGGTGATTGTTTGGCACTGAAAAAGAATGAACGGCACCTGCTCCAACATGGATGAACCTTGGAAACATTATGCTAAGTGAAAGAAACCAGACACAAAAGGTTATGTGCTGTATGATTCCATTCACATAAATTGTTCATAACAGGCAAATCCAGAGACAGATTAGTGGTTGTGGGGGGTGGAGGGTGGGGGAGTGGCAGGTAACAGAGGACAGAGAATGACTGCTAATACAGGGTGGGGCAAAAGTAGGTCTAGTTGTTCATATGAAAAAAATACAATAATTAATAATACAGGAATAAACTCAGTGTTTACATACTCACAACTGTAAACCTACTTTTGCCTCATCCAATATTTAAGAAGTTTCTTGGTAAGGACATAGGGGGGTGTTGATGAACCTATTTCACAATTACATAGTGGTGACAAGATGAGATAACTGTGAACATACTAAAAACCACTTAATTACACACATTAAAAGGACTGTTATGGTATATGAATTATATCTCAATAAAATTGTTATCATTAAAAACAACAAAAAGATTTGATGAAGCTGAAAAAAACTGTCCCCCAAAATAAAACAAATCACAGCCCTGGCTGGTGTGGCTCAGTGGACTGAGCTCTGGCCTATGGAGCAAAGGGTCCCTGGTTCAATTCCAGTCACGGCACAGGCCTGGAATCCAAGCCAGGTCCCGAATAGGAGGGCATGTGAGAGGCAACCACACATTGATTTTTCTCTCCTTCTCTTTCTCCTTCCCTTCCCTTCTCTCTAAAAATAAATAAAATCTTTAAAAATAAAAAAATAAAACAAACCACAGACATGGAAAAGAATAAGGAAAAATAGAATAAAGTAGAAAAATAGAAAAAAAGAATAAAAAAGCAATTAGAGTGTCAGTGTAAGGGGTCCCACATGCCCAATGATAAGAATTCCAGAGAGAATAACAGAAAAGATGCGGAGATAATCAAAGAAATACTGATGTTCAAGAAAAAAATCCCAGAAATGAAGCCAGAAGTTTCCAAATTAAAGGGCCCAACACTCAGATACAAATAGGATCCAAACCATGACACATCAGTATACAATTTCAGAACATCAGAGACACAGCGAAGAGCCTCTAAGAATCCTGAGAGAAAAAGACAATGAAACAAGTCATATACAAAGAATGTGGAATCAGAATGGCTTCAGACTTCAACAGCAATCGAGAAAACGAGAAATCTAGACACTAGAAAGCAAGCCTTCCAAATTCTGAGACAAATGAATTCCAGGTAAAACTATACGAACTGTCAGTCAATAGTGGTAGTAAAATAGATTATTTCCAAATCCACAAAATCTCCATGAACTTACTTCCCAGACAACCTTGCTCGGGGAGGTATTGGAGGATGTGAACAGGCTCCACCGAAATCATGGATAAATCAACAGAGGACAATGTGGGGCACAGAGCAGAGGTAAAGAGACTCTAAGAAGGCAGCTGAGCACCAGATTAGAGCTGAAGGCTCAAGGAGGAAATTTTTCCCCCAAGAAGAAAACGAAAGAGTTATCTGCTGGAATGAAAGCATTAAAAGGATATTTATACCCAACTGTCAGAGAAGTGCAAGCAAGAAGTGTAAGCTGCTTTCCATCATGCATTTAATTCATGATTTTTTTGTAAAAGCCATTCTGCCTTTTTCCCTTCTGTTTCAAGTTCTTCTAGTGGATCTCATCTTCCCCACCTTGCTTCCAGATGCCATCTGTAATGTAACGTACTATGCCAGAGACATTCCAGGAACCTCAGACTGCAGAGTCAGAAACAGCTGGACTCAAATTCCTGTTCCTCCACTTTTTGGCAGTGACCTCCGGCAAATTTACTTGACTTCTCCCTGCTCCAGAGCGATTTCTAAGTGCACAGATAAGGAGACAAACACTGGGAGGCCACAAAACTGGTTTGCTGTCAGGATTAAATAGGATGAGCCAAAATGCCCCCGGCATAAAGTAAGCATTCCTTAACATTTTTAAGATGAGTATACTGAATTAAGGATATAATCAATAACCAGGGGAAAAAAGAAAAGACAGGAAAGGAAAAGTAATCATAATTTACTTCAGAGCTTAGCTGTAACATATAGTTAGGTCAGCTGCCTTAGTGACCTAACGGAAATCTTAACTACACTGAGGACTTGGGGGGGGGGGGCGGGGGGGGGGGCAGAGAAAGGCTGCTTGCCAGGTGGGGTGGGGCAAAAAGCAGAAAGGGAGCTCAACTCTCACCTTCCAAAGTCAGAAATGGAACAAGCGAAAAACGAGACGTAGCAACACAAATCTGTTCTTTAACAACACGTGAGTTCATTATGAACACACACTGCGCAAACAACTAAGAGCACTGTCTGTGAGGAAGAGGGAATGAGTGGGGCTGGGGCTGTCTTAACAAATCTTGTATATCAAGCTGTCTCTCTAAACTACACTCCTGTATAACTAATAAAAATAAAAACCTAGCCCTGGCTGCTATAGCTCAGTGGATTGAGCATGGGCCTGCAAACCAAAGGGTCACTGGTTTGAGCATGGGCCTGCAAACCAAAGGGTTGCTGGTTCGATTCCTAGTCAGGGCACATGCCTGGGCTGCAGGCCAGGTCCCCAGTAAGGGGCACATGAAAGGCAACCACACATTGACGTTTCCCTCTCTCTCTCCTTCCCATCCCCTCTCTCTAAAAATAAATAAATAAAATCTTAAAAACAAAAACCAAAACCCTAAATTCACAAAACATAGCACCATACAAGGAAATAAAATCCCACTAAATGAAGATGACTTCTCAGTTTCCTATAGCATTCTAATCTAGTCCCTGACTAACTTTTTTCCTAAGGCCTGGATGGGTGGCGGTACAAACCTGGTCAGATACTGAATGCAGTGTCCTAATAAAACATTCCATTTTCTCCAATCTGATTCAAATGTCACTTACGTTAGTTGCAACAAAGCTCTCCAAATAATGAATCTCAGAGTTGTGAACACTGAGCAGTCTGCGTCTATTCCAAGGGCCCTTGGAGCCCCTTCCAACCCACATTCATTGTCAGGCACATGCACAGAGCCCTAATACTGCCTGGCCTCCAGGGAAGGAAGTGAGGTTCGGCATACTCCTCCTCTCCAGGAAAAGGTTAAGGTGATATGGTTTCTTTGGTTACTGCTTTTCTCCCAGCAGCCCTGCTTTCTGCTTTGAATTTCTATTCCAATACCTATTGGAAGGCTCAGATTTACTCCTAATTCTCTTCTTTCCTCCCATGACTACCGTCTTTTTCTTTTCCCTCTGGTTGAGTTCCTCAAGCTATGCTTTATACTTACTCACTGGGCCACGAACACAATTCTCAAAGGAGCCCACTACTCAGACTTTCTGTTCCCCTTTCACTCCTTTAGTACAGTGTACTGTTTACATTTTATTCATAGAGTATCATCCTGAGTGTCAGTGTGAATATGCAGCACTGGAGAAAAAGAAATTCACTCTGTGCTTCCCATCTCCCCTTCCCTTCTCGGGGAAGTAGAATTGACATAGTGCTAAGCCCACAGGACAAGGGGAGGGGGCAGAAGGGCAGCCACTGGCAAAGAGCAAGCCAGTGACCTGGCCAGGGTAGTTTACGAAATGGTAATACTAAATAAATAAATACAATCTGTAGATATACAGCAAATACATAAAAAGATAATTTGGGTAAAAGTAAATTGCCTGAGTTGCTACTACTCTAACATGACTACCATTCTGGGCTTGAGGATCCTTATTTGTGGGAGCTGTATGTGCATTCTGGGATGCTTGGTAGCATCCCTCCCTGGTCTCTACTCACTAGCTGGCCAGAGCACCCCCAAGCTGTGTGTGCAAAAGAGTCGCCACAGGAGGATGGAAACTGCTATCCTTAGAAAGATCTGCTTGCAAGACAGGCCCATGGGTGGAGTCTTCCCACCCCAGTCTCTCCAGCCTGGACTTCTGTCACCTTTACCTTTGACTCTGTGCCTAATCCATCACAGATGACTTTCTCCCCTCCAAGCCTCTGAACATGACATGTCCCCATCCACACATGCTCCTTGCATCTCTCCCCTTTTGTTTAACTACGAATCGTCCTTCAGAACTCAATTTAGGTTCACTTCCTCTTATGAAGCCTTCAGATGTCCCTCTTAGATGCTCAGGGTACCCTGTATATCACCCAACAAAGTACTTACTGCATTATGTTTATAATCTGGATGCTTTCTCACTCATCCGTAACCTCATGTAGAACATGAGCTCCATGCCTCCTCTGTTCTTGACTGTGTTCAAAACACACCATGGCATCACAAATGCAGTGACGCTCAATAAATATTTGCTAAATGAATAAATCACAACTCTGTGACCATCCCTGTAACATAACCATTAGTCTATTGATTTGCAAATGAATATGTCTATGGGGATGTATGTGTTAAGTTCCAAACGATGAAGTTCAAACTACTGGCAATTATCAATGCAAGTCCAGCACAAGTTTATATAAATCACAGGCTCAAATCTGCTCCCCAAACAGCCAAATACCATCTATTCTAAAGCTGTTCTAGCTACGTTAGCTGAACAGTATAACCATGTGCTTCAAATTCTCATCTGGAGCCCCAAGAGATAAAACAGTTAGCTCTCCAGTGACAAATGAAACTGGTAAGAAAAAAGGAGGGTGGGAGTGCCTTTCCTTCATAGGAACAAAGTGACTTATGGCAGCTTGACTTGAAATCACTCAATTTAAGCCTTATTTATTGCACAGATCACCAAAGTAAGGTCCACACTGGTTTGTAACTACCACATTTTGGCAACCCACATGGACATTAACCTACAGACCTCTCATGAACCACTGCTATCAGTTAGGGTGAGAAAACAAAAATGAGATGATGTACTGGACTACAAGTAAAAACGGTACGTCAATGTGGTCATCTATATGCTTCTGCATCAAGATACGATCTCAGGAAACACACTGTATCTCTTCAACCAGCAAGGAAAAGAGGGCAGGGAGGAGTAAGACATGAAAGGAGATCTCCAGTGCGAGTAACAACTGTTCAATCAGGACAGCAACATTTGGACTCCCATCACAGCTCAGAATGAAGGCACAGCACTCATGTGTATGCCACCTGCAGGGAAGGTGCCTGTGATATGCTTGCACATTTTCTGCAAAATCCAGACGTTTCAGTGTGTTAAAACTACACAGCCGGATACTACTGTCTCTCTGCAGAGAACCTCTTCAGTTTCTCTCTTGCACTGTAACTGGAGCACAGAACTTGATGTCCTACTACGCAACACCCACAGAAATGTCTTTCCTAAGGTGGTTACTGACCTCTCACTGACAAATCCAATTGCCTGTTCTCAAGTCTCATGCTCTCCAAAGCTGATTTCCTATACACTGCCTGTATATCTGTTTCTCCTTCTCACCACTCCATGCTCACCTTCCTCACTACCCAGCTGGTCTTCCTTCACTGACTCCTCGTGACGGCATGCAGTCCCATGAATTGCGACAAAGGTTTTCAAAGTTTCTTTTAAGTGAAGAGAACATACTCCTCCATTCTCCCATTCCCATCAGTCACCAAATAAAATCTTACCACGAACTCAGCACTCACCCAATGCGGCCTCTTCTCTAATTCCTTGGAGGTATGTCAGTGTACCCTGAAGCACCGTGCTTCACAAGCAACAAATGTGAAAATCCTCAGTTCCCGAGTCATTCCAAAACTTCAGGCCCACACTTTCAATGCCTCTGCTGACTTGGTTTTGCTTTCTCCTGCCTCTACCACAGTTCTCACAGCCACTCAGATTTTAAATCTCTGCCCCTTCTGTCTCCCTGACTTGAGATCTGTCCACTCGCAGTTTCTCACAATCAGAACCTTTCTCTCCTCCATTCCCAGGCCTGGGAAATTTCAATTAATCCAGGCTTTCATCATCACTAGTATGCCTTAATAAAGTAATTTACCAGAGCTAGTCGCAACTACCTCCAATATGGTAGTTCTGCTCACTACCATACGTTATTCTTACTGTCAGAACTGCTCGTATGTGGTATACAGAACCCTTCACTGCTCCCTAAGGCTGACAGAAATGAAAACAAAATGGTAAGGTGTTAACCATTCAAGGTCCCCTATAATCTGCCATGAACCTATTTTTCCAGCCTTTCTCTGCAACATAAAGATTTGCTCCAGAGACTCTATTTATCCTCTTCCCCTAAAAAAACATTTCACTTAACAGAAAACCCAAATGCAATGGTGTGTCCACAGATAAAGAAGAGGCCTGCAAACTAAGGCCCTTAGCCTGTTTTTTGTAAACAATATTTTGATGGAACACATCACGCCCATCCCTTTAGTATGGCCTACGGCTACTTTTACAGTACAACGGCAGAGTTGAGTAGTAATGAACAAGACACCACAGCACCAAATATTTATGAACTTGCTCCTTACAGAGAAAATCTGCAGACACCTGGGTTTAGAGGTTTAACAGGGCTGCTCCTATTACTGTTTTGAGAACCGACAGTGGGAATGTGGCAAGGGTGGAAGAAGGCAGACTCCTTAGGAGGCTACTGCAGTAATCTCCAGGCAATAGATTATAGTCATTTACACAAGAGTGGAAGTGGTAGGGATGGTGAGAAGTGAATGGGTAACAAAGATAGAGTCCATAGAATCAGTTGATGGATTGGATGCAGGTTTGAGAAAGAGGAATTAAGGACAGTTTCTGGCCAAAGTAACAAAAAGGATACAGTTGCTACTTTTAAGCAAGATGGGGCCTACTATGAGTAGAACAGCTTTTGAAGATCAGATCCACGACTGAACAGAGTAATTCACACTGGTTTCTTTCCTTTCCAAAAGCCTCCAATGGATAATAAAGACCAAGCAAATACAATCAGTTGATGGACTAGATGTAGGTTTAAGAGAGAGGAATTAAGGATGACAGTTTCTGGCCTAAGCAACAAGAAGGCTACAGTTGCTACTTTCAAACAAAATGGGGCCTACTATGGGGAGAACAGGTTTTGAAGGAAGGTCAGATCCACTACTGAACAGAATAATTCACATGGGTTTCTTTCCTAAACGAAAGTGTCCAATGGCTCACTGTTCTTTCAGAGTAAAAGTCAAAATCCTCACAACGATTACAAGGGCCCGAATGATCAGTTCCTCCATTTTGGAAATTCAGGTCTTCTGACTGCTATACACTGTGCCCCCAGCACCCTCCAAAAAATTACTTTGTTTAAATCTAATCCTCAATGTGATGGAATTTGGATTCGAGGCCTTTGGGATTAGTCAGGTGGGTCAGAAGAGCAAAGCCCTCATGAATACAATAACGTTCTTATAAAAGAGACACCAGAGCACCGTCTTCTCCCTTCTGCCATGAGGACACAGCCAGAGGCCGTCCTAAACGGGGTATCAGGCCCTTACCAGCACCAGATCTGCTGGTGCCTTAATCCTGGACTTCCCAGCCACCAGAACTATGGGAAATGAATTTCTATTACACAGGCCAATGAAGCAGATGAAGGCACCAACATTCCCTCTACCCCAGATACACAGCCTCCTTTCTTTTCCAGGCACACTAAGCAGACTCCTGAGTCAGGCCTCCACACCTGTTTTTTCACTGTCTGGGTTGCTTTTCTCCCAAGAAATCTACAGAGCTTATTCTCTACCCCCGACCCCTCAACCCCTCTCAAACCTAACCTTCTCTGTGAAGCCTTTCCAGTCACTGGTCCCTTCTTCCCCCACTTTTTCTCCCCTCTTCTTTGCTTTATTTACCTTCAATGTATTTATTACCTTCTAACACAACCTGTCTCTTCCCCCCACCTCCTAGAATGGAAGCTCGAAGAGAGCAAGGATATTTGTCTTTTCTCCTCACTGCTGTAACCACACTGTCTGAAACACAGCACATGCTCAATAAATATTTGTTGAATGAGCTGGCCCAAATAATAAATACAACTTATCAAAGACTTATGGTAATTTCACTCATGTTCCCACGTTTTTGAGAAGTAAAAAAGAAAACCACGTTGTAAATGCTTTATATGCAGCTCAACTCAACGGTTTTACTACTAGTTCTCCTTCTAGTCCAGAGTACCAGTATATGACTCCCTTTGCTCCTCCTCCTGCCCTCAACAATAAAATGTTTGAGATCAGCTCATAGATAACACATGCGCACGCACACACAAGCTTTTCTTGGTGGCCTATCAGTCCTACATTCCTTTCTGGTCCCATTTCATCAGCAATCTTTCCCCCTGCATCATGCACTCACACCAACCAGGCCCTGTTTTCCTCAAAGGCACTGTGCTCCTTCTCACTTCAGTAACCTTTCCACCTGTTAATCCTTCTATCTGGAAAGCCCTCCCACACCTATTCTAGTCTGCTCCTTCTCACCAAGATCTCCAATGTCACTCCCTCAAAAACACCCTGCCTGCCACCCCAGCCAAGAGACAAGAGCACTATTTCGACTTCTCTATTTTCTTCCTAAGACCCCTAAAGTTTTATCTGCACACATACATCTTACTTATGACAACAGATCTTACCTATTTTGTTCCCCACTATGTGTCCCTCGTGCCTAGAACACTGAATAAAATAGATGATCATTTAATTACATCTAAAAGGTATCAGGGTGGACAGCCCCAATTTACCATTAAAGACACTGATATTAAAAAGTTAAAAGACTCCTGACATCAGACAGAGAAGGTTCTAGCTGGAAACGAATACTTGGGACTGGCTTTATAACCTCACAAGACCTAGAGCCAGACACTAGTAACCCATCTTCAGTCACTACACAGAACAGTCCACGTAGCCGCCAGAAACTTCCAGCACCTGCAAGCAACTGATCAAAGACCCTCCCAGCCAACTCAATTGTCGCAGGAGAACCTGCCTCCAGGCAACAGATATTTAAAAACAGGCCAGGACAAGCAAAAGCCTTATCCTCGGAGGAAAATATTCCTTCAGCACTTCACCAATCACTCACCAACCTAAATGTAAGCCCTGGGGAGCCGTGAGGTGGGGTAAGTGTATGAGGAGGCCCTCCAGAACTCCCTTACTCCACCCCCACCACTGCATCCCCATAAATGAATCCTGGGTTCCAATCCTAGGTAAACCAAAGGAAACCGTTCCCAAAGCAACTGCTGCAGAAAGAGGAGGGAAAACCAGAGGGCGGGGGGAAGGGGAGGAAAGCTTCCGCCAAGAAGCTGGAGCAGCGCGCAGAGACGCAGCGGCCGCGGCCAGACCCCCAGCCCCGCGTCCAGATGAGTCCACCCAGTCCCTCCGCGCCCTCGGCTCCGGGAAGGCGCCGCACCTGCTGCAGGGAGGCGCAGCCCTGACACCGTGAGAGATCAGCCGCTGCTCCGGGAGCCGCCGAGTGGGTCTCGCCCGGCATCATGGTGTCGCCGCCGGGCCCGGAGGACCCGCACGCCTCAGGGACCCGCGGCCTTAGCCCTGTACTGCCGCTGCTGACGCCGCCGGGGCCGCCGCCTGCCAGGCCGCTTCCCGCCGTATCCGGGCGGGTCCATCCGTGCACAGAAGTCCCCGTGGAGCAGACTAAAGGCTCCCCGAGCCAGACCTGCCTCGGGCACTAGACAGAAACGCTACCCGGTGCGGCCCCCGAGCGCGACGCAGCCCAGCCAGGGCCCCGCCCCGCCCCAGCTGGCCCCGCCCCTCGTCTCTCCTTGGGGTGGCCTAAGGTTCCGCCTGAGCAGAGTAGGGAGCGGAGCCGTGCTGATGCGGCGGGGGCCACGTCCACAGAAGAAAATTCAGGGGGAACAGAGGCATCGGAGGGGCACCCCCTCCAGTGTTTACGAGTTACTATTTTATTACCGGCTTGTTGCATGACAGACTTTCCATAGGCACCTAAAACCTTCAACTAAGGGGAGGTGACCAGTGATGATGTCATACGAGGCGTCTCCTGCGCTGTGAGGACCCTACCCTCCACGGGTAAGTGCGCGATTTATAACTAGAGGCAGCCGCGCTGTCCGAGTCCGGCCAGTCTGGGTGGAGCCCGGAGGACTACAGTTCCCGACGCTCCGCGCGACGGGCGGACCCCCGTGGGCTTTATAGCCTACTCTCGGTATTCGCTGCCGTTGGCCCTTTGCTCCTCCAGGACTATTTTTTCCGCTCTACGGCTACCCGCGCCTGCTGTGCTCCTCTTGCGGTCCAACCCCACCCCCACCACCGCTCCGGGATCTGGTTCACAGGCTCATCCCTGCAGCACCGCGCTTGAAGCTCTCGCTGTGGGCACGGCCGCCCCCCGGGTGCGGAAGGCAGCAGCGCCTGGCCTAGTCCTTGCGACCCCGTCACCGCTCATGGTGAATAGCCAGCCTATGTCAAGTGTCATTTTAATATCTCTTGGGAGGGGATAACAAAAGAAATTCTTCCCCTGGCCACAATTATTGGGTAACTTCAGGACCCCGATCCTTTTGCTTGAACCGCAGTTTTTCGTTTCTCCAATTCCATATCCACCGCCACCAGAATCTCAATAACCACAGGGAGTTACCATCCCTAATATCAGAAACCAACCTGTCTTCCCTGATGTCTAGTTATAGTCTAAACTCTTAGAAGCATTTTATGTGTTAAGTAGATTTGCTGACCTTACCAGCTCCTTCCTAAGTCTTTAGTATGGAAATTGCAACTAGAAACGCCCCTTCCAAAGAAAGCAGCCAGGGTTTCTTCCCTTGCCTACGCACTCTGGCTGACAGCTAGAGTTCTTGTCACTGACACCTAAGCTAGCCCAGTACCTGACTGAGGGAGTTTACTGACTCATCCGGATGAGCGGAAAACAAGAGTAGGATTGAACGGGAAATGAGACGTGAACAGATACAGAGCAGGGGGAGGCAGATACACGTTGGAAGACGGAGGCCAACAGGAATCTTCAATTTGGAGTGTGGTGAAGAATGATATCCACTGCAAAACAGCTAAATTTTGATACAGCATGGCTGTGAGGCAGCTCTGGGGCCAGGCCTCTCTCCAGCTAGACAGCTCTGCTCCATGCTGCGTTGGTCTGCTGCACTGGTTTGCTAGTTGCTCCCCTCTACTCCACCATTGCGTCTTAGGGAGACATAGGTGTTTAACCTCAGCCGGGGAGACTCATTCTTAGGTGGAAGGGAGAGGTGTGCTCTCACGCTCACATGGCCAGAAGTCCCCACCCTTAGCCCCTGATTGGTCTGTCCTCATGCAAATGAGGACCCCGAATTCTCACATTGTGATTGGTCCAAAGGCAGGGTGTGCAGCTTGGGTTGGGGAAAGCCTCAGGCCTGTTGGTGGAAACAGGCTTCCAGGAACTCCTTTGTAAAGGCTGGCTCAGATGGCAGAAACATAGTTTAGGCGGGAATCCGGTGAAGTCTTTTCCCTGAAGTGCAGCTTGTGTGTGAGGCCTCTGTGTAGAATTGGCTGCTAGACTTTTTTTGCCTTTTTTTTTGTGTGTGTGGCTGGTTACCCACCAAGAGCCCATTTTAGTAGGTGTTTCCTTTCTCAGGGTTCATATGACCCATTAGAGAAAGGGGAGAGGAGACCTGTGTGGGTCCTGATGACTTTATATTTCTAACTTCTGGTCCCAGGGAGTTTCATAGTAACTTCCTTTTTATGTAAGATTTCCTAAATTAGTAATTTTTTTCTGGAGTACCTCAGAGGGGGAGGCACCAGCTTACTGTACAGCTTTATCTCCCTCTCCTCCATCCACTAACACCCACTACACACCTACCGCTGCCTAAAGGCAGAACCACTGCTGCCTTCCTGCTTTCGCACAACCTGTCCTTGTCTTCCCTTTGCCTGGAACACCTTCCTCCCAGCTCTGCATGTGGTGGTCCACATATTCTTCTAGAGTCCACATTTTCCCTCCACATCTCCAAGCAAGGCCTGCCTCCTTTTCACTCCTTAGCACTGAGTAATATTTTATAACACTACATTTTGACTTGGAGTATAGCAACTTTTTATGTCACGGGGAAGAATTTTCCTTTTAAATCCTGCAAAGTGCTGTACATAGTAGGTGCTCAACAAATATCAGAGTGAATCAGATTTGTTGCAATTAAATGACAGTAAATAAGAATAAACACTTCTGTTCAAAAATGAAAGGGCATTTGTTTCTACTTCTACCTTTCTCAAAATCAGTTCTAAGACATTTAAAGAAAGAAATGAAAGTGTGTAATGCAGGGTGGGCAAACTCTATGTAAAGGACCACATAGTAAATATTATATTTTAGGCTTTGGGAGCCATACTGGCTCTGTTGCATATTTGTCTTTGTCATTGTTTTTTAAAGAACCTTTTAAAATGTAAACGTCATTCCTACCCTCCAGTCTGAACAAAAACAGGTGTAATTACAGGAAATAAAGGAAACTGAGTAGGTCAGTAGTTGAGGATTGCGGAAAACTACATTGTTGCTCTTTCCCACATGATGGGCCACACCTGTTTTGTCATTTTGTTGGAAACAAACAAATGTCTATACCACAGAAAGTGATGAACAATGGCTTTGGAACAACACGCTTGCCTTTAAATTCTTAAGCTAGTGAGTGATCTATGTGAGCTGGTAGTTTCTTACAGAGGATTAGCAATAATTTAGGTGAAAAGTGACGAGGACAGGGCTGAATCCTTAGCATCTACTGTAGAGAGAATAGTTGTTAGCAATTTATTCATGGCATTTTTTTTTTAATTTTGGAAAACAGAACTTTGTGCTTTTCTGTCAAAGTGTCCTAAGACCTAGAGGGATGTGTAGATTTTGGATCCTGATTTGGGGGCTTCCCTGTGCCTCTAGTGTCTATAAAAAGTCCGGTTCTTGCCCCACATCCACATCATCACTTTCCAGGTACTTGGCAACTTCATGAAACAAATTCTTTAGACTCTAACATAGTTGTGAAGTGACTAAGTATTTAATTGATTAATATATGCTCTCACTGAAATGGCTCATAGATTTGGTATAAAAGCCAAGGAGATTTTTTTTGTTTTATCATAATTCAAAATGGATAGCTATCTCTTCTTAGCTTTATGAAGAGCTGCTCTTTAATTTAATGCATTTTCTTTTTTCCTGTACATCCTCAAGAGATGTTTTATGAAGTAGTGCGCAACGCTAGCAGCCTACAAACTCAGGGATATTATCTGATTATGTTAGATTAGTTTTCAGACCTGTGAGGTAATGCTACAATGTGCCCACAAGATGTCCATCTTTCCCTGTCTGTGTTTAGACACAAATTTAATTTCCTGCCCTATTAGTGACATATCAGCCCCCTTCATGTGGCAGTGGAGGGGCCGCCTCTGGGGCGTCCCAGGGTGGGAGACATTTGGTGGGAACCACCTGCCATTCACAGCCCCCCGAAGCTCGAAGCACGGTGCTGAACTTCTCTGCCCCAGTGTTTCTCACTACCCTGGGTGATGGTGCCAGTTTGCTTTGTCCCTGGAGATCAGGAATAGGCCCCTCACTTTTGCATACAGCCCCTGCTCTCACCTCAAAGGGATGCGAAGTCCAGGGGGAGGGCAAACGTTGTTTCTTCCTGGAAGATTAAGTTTATTCAGAAATCAGAAGAATCCTGACTTTTTTATTTTAAAACAAACATAGTTGGAATAGAGTGCAAAACTGACAAGATTGTTAAAGATGAAGCACACTTGTAAAGGCCTTTCCCAGTTGCAGTACCCTCTCCCAGGGAGTGCAGGCTCAGTCTGCCTTGTACAGTATTTTGTGAGCCTCAGGCAGCTGGGACAGCTTGTCGCGTGAGAGCTTCTGGTGACCTCCAGGATTTGAAGAAGGGAAGTAGAGCTCAGAGAGGGTGGCAGGTGAGAGGATTCCGTCAAGGGGAGTGGCTATGCCAGGGCATGTCCCTCCTACCCCAGAGAAGGGTGTTAGAGAGGGAAGAGAAGTGTGTCCTTTCATCTTAGGCCAGTGAGGGGTCATGGATTGAATCTCACAGAGTTCCATATGTGCCTGGAGTGATTGGAGGCAAACATGGGAAGGCCAAAGATGGTGGGAGATTCCTGGGGCTGTGGGAAAAGGGCCTCTGCAAGTGAGCCACACTTTCACCAGCATTGGACAAAGGTAGGGGTTTTCTGTGCAGTAAATATATAAGCCTCTCAATGAGAGCTATCCAGGGACCCAAGAGGACAACCAAAAGGGAGGACAGACACCTAGCAGGCATTCCTGATACCCAGCGCCCAGGCAGAGTGAAAGCAGGCAGCCTGGAGTAAAATGTTGCTGCTATATCCACCATCAAAAGAACTGCAGCTGGATGCCCACAGCCTGTTTTGGCCACCTCCTGTATCCCAAACACAGGGCAGACCATGCGAGCTGCTCACCAGCATCTGTTTCAGTTTTTCCTGGGCACTCAAGAACTCCGCAGCCTCCCTTGCAGCTGACGTGAAAGTAAGTTCCACTGGTTGAATGTCAGCATCGGGTTCTGTTGGTGGTGCCTCTCCCCACATCCATCCACTGCTCCCTCCACAGCAGTCGCTGCTATCCCAGGACTGCCAGCTCCTCCTGAGTAGCTGTAAGCAGTCTCCCACTGCACTAAACTTCTGTTCCTGCTCAGTCTCTGCCCTTGGCCACCCAGCTTTGAGTGGCATCTGGCTGTGCACAAGGGTGACACAGTGGAGAGGAGTGAGGCAGACAGGCTCTGGATTCAAATGTATTGCCTCCCCATACAGCAGAAACAAAATTCAGACTCCCACAGACAATAAGGTTCCACTGGATCTGGTCCATGCCTTGTACCCCACGCCCCCTGCTCATCCTTCAAATCTTCTGGACAGGCGCTTTCTCATCACTCAGGTCTCAGCCTAAATATTGCCTGGCCAGCCCTTCCAGGCACACGCTGTCCAGACACTACTCTTTCACCGTCTTCAGAAGAGTATCACGTTAGTCTACGAAGAAAATAAAACCAATGTAAATGATCTGAGGTGGTCTTATTTTATCCACCCCTTGACTTTCCCCCATCCCCTCTAGAAGGTGAGCATAGAGAGCAGGCACTTGGCCCGCTTGTCCTTCCAGAAACTCAGAGCCTAATGCAGCCCTTGGCACATTGCAGGCAACAGTGAGTATTTGTTCCAGAAATGGATGAATGTGCTTCTTTCCACAACGCTAGGAGTTCATGTTAATTTACAAATGAGTAGCAGACCCAGTGTGATTAAGTGGCTTGTCTCATATGTCACAAGGAGGAAGTGAGAGTGCTGGGACTTATGTGGAAGCCCCACTGACATGCTGTGGCCAAGGCGCCACTCAGTGTCCAGTCTTGGTCTCCACCTTACATTATAGTAATTCTCTGAAACCAGCAGATTGCTTTGCACACTGAGGGCTTGCAAAAGGGTATTAATGACATGGAAAGAAATGCCCCTTTCTAAGGAGTCTCCAAGGCTAGAGCCCTGTTGAAATGTGTGACCTGCCAGACACCTTCTTTCTAACTAGATCTGCTCCCAGTCCCCATCACACTCAGTGGTCCAAGCCAGAGTCACAGGGCTGATTCCTCATCACTTTCAGACTCAGCATGCCAGAAGGATGGCCTCTCCCCATGCTCACTTTTCCCTCCTGCTTCTGAGAAGCCACCACCATTTGGCATCCCACAGCATCAACTGGGCGACTTCTCACTTTCACCCAGTTCTACTATGCCAGGTCTCATGTCTCCCATGTCTGCCTGTCTGCCGGTCTCTCCAGATCTCCCATGTCTGCCTGTCTGCCGGTCTCTCCAGGCCCTTCAACCGTTGGGGGTATACCCCGACCTTGCCCACACGTGTTGTACATTACTCCTCTCTTTGAAGCCCTGATTGTGAAGACCCCAGGGAGCCCACAGATAACTTCAGGATGAGTCCACAAATATTCTGCGGGGCTGCTAAAGATAGAGTAGTATTCTAACTGTTAAAGGAGAAAAGAAAGTGATAGAGAACGGTAAGGAGGACGACTCAGGATTGTCGTGCAGGTGCAGGGCACGCTGCAGCGGGGTTTGCAGTAGTGGACGGAGAGATTGGCTCAATGCCACACATAACAAGGGAAAGTGGGAGCGTGTAGCCAAGGAGCAGGTGGGGTCAGTGGATGGAACGATTCTGAGATGAAACATCAGAGGGGTAAGAGGGTTCTGGCTAAACCGACCTGACAGGATTCTTGCTGAAGGCATCCAAGGGGGTCAGTGACCGTCTGGAAATCGAGGTGGAGGAACCTGATCAGGTTTCGAGAGTAATCAGGTACTGTGGATGGGAGACTCCGGCTATGCTAACTCACCAGGATTCTTGCTCATATCAGTCAATGCAGAGATAAACATGGAGGCCCAGGAGTGAGAGCCTCATTGAGAAGAGAGTTTTGAGGAGTTTAGTAAAGGAGAGACCCTGTCAGAAAAAGAGGCAGCTACTCTCAGGGGACTCTTGTCCCTTGTCCTCACGTCACTGCTTCTGGGGATCCTCCAAGGTATCATCTAACATAAGGGTTTTACCCTCAGAAGAAGTGTGGGGTTGTCTTTCTCAGAGCCATGGCTCAGCATAGTTTGAGGGAAGGCCTGCCCAGGTGGGGCTTAGCCCTAGGAAATTCACCAGGGCGTTTTGGAACAGAGCTTTCATATAAACGTCCCCTGTTACCGCTCCAGGCAGAGACAGAGGGTTTCAGCACAGGGTGGCAGGAGCAAGGTAGGCCTCCATGAGGGATTCATGGTGAGACACCCAGCAGAGGTGCCTCGAAGGCCAGGCAACTGGCACCTGCCTGGAGGTTTAACTCTTCTGATGCTGTTCCCGTTTGGCAAGTCTGTAGGAAGAGGTCTCTAACGGACATTGTTCAAGGAAGGTGGTTCTCGTTTTGAGATGGGCTTCCTTGTTCCACTCCGTGGGAATGAGGGCCACTGTGAGAAGCAGCACCACCAGCATCCAGGGGGGCTGTCCTGCCTGCTGGGACTATCCCATCCCTCAGCCCCCAGGCAGCCCTTGCAGAGCTGAACTGGGAGCTCAGTCCCCACCTTCAGGGCGCCCATCACTACGTCATTCAGTCCAGCAGATAGTCAAAACCCTCTGCTAATCTCTCCCATGATTTTCACACAGCTTCATTCTCTGTGCTACTGGTTTTTGCAGACAATAACTATTCCACATCCTTCTCTTGGTCATTGTCATCCCTGGCCATCCTTGCCCCACCACTTCACCTCTGTGCTCTCTAAGCCAGATGGGTGTGGCCTCCACAGCCTCTGCTGGTGTGTCCCACGTCCTGTCCTCACACTGTCTGGACCCACTCTGGAAATAACCTGACTCTATGATACCTCTAATTCCCAGGATCCCACCTCTGTCTTAGAACCCCTGCTCATCATCCTCTAAAAGGCCATCCTTGCTAATTTAACCAAAACATCTACACTAACATCCATAGAGAACAGCATTTCACACCATTTTTTATGGTTATTAAATGGGAGGTCTGGTAACCTCATTCGAGGCTTAGTACAAACGACACATTAGTGTCATGAATCATCCCTGAGGACATATTTGTATGCACTTGTGAGCTTGGGTGTGCTCGGAACTTGTCCTGCACCTTCTCTTCTCTCCCACAGTCACCCCCTGTGTGATATCCTCCAGCCATGGGGCTTTAAACACCAGCCAACACATTCCAGCCTGGGGTTCTGGCCTGAACAGTATAGGTGTACGCTCACCGGCCTGTGTGCTGTCTCCCTGCACGTGTAAGAGGCATCCTAAGCATCTCCACCCCAGTTAACAACCCATGTCCTCCCAAGGCCAAGGAGGATCCTTCACACTCTACTCTCTGTCTTCCCACATCCAGTTTGTGAGCAGTCCAAGCACCCACATCTCCACATCATGCACGCTGGCCTCCCTCCCACCCTGTGTGCCCATATCTGTCCCATGTGGTCATCTAAGTGATGCATTCAAATAAGCCAGATCAGATTCCTCTTTGGACCAAGAAAGAGCAAAATCCCAGTGTTGGAAATCATGTGTTACCTCTGTGTTTCCCACCTCTCTGTACTCCTCACCTCAATCTGGCGCTGGGGTTCCGAGCTGTCGTGTGGGGTTGGCACCACTGCCTCCAGGTCTTTGTGGTGCTTTTCCTTTCTGAAGATACTCTTCTCCCCAGTGTCTGCTGGCCTTTCTCCTTCACCTCATTCATGTCTCTGCTCCAGTGTCACCCAGCCACAGGGGCCTGCCTGACAAATCTATCCAGAGCAGCAATTTTGGTCTCTGTCCCTTTTCCTGCTTCCTTGTCCTGTCAGTTCTCACCTGAAATTATCCATTTGCTTATTGATGGCCTCTGTCTACAGAATACATGCTTCATGGAGGAGAGACCCACATTTTGTTCCTTCTGTGTCCACAGTACCTAGGTCATGCCTCACACATGGCAATTATTCAACAAATGGTTGTTGAAATTTATCTGGATAAATATTTAACTGGATAAAAGCATAAGCCAGTGAGATTAAAAACCAAGAGCTCCAGCGACCCTTAGTATTTACCCAAATGACTTGAAAACTATATCCACACAAAGGCCTGCACACCAATGTATAACAACTTTATTCAAAATTGGCAAAACTTGAAGCAGCCAGGAGGTCCTTCAGTAGGTGAATGAATGAACTGTGGTATACCCAGACAATACAAAATTACTCAGGTCTAAAAGGGAATGAGCTTTCACGCCATGAGAAGACATGGAGGGAACTTAAATACATGTTACTAAGTGAAAGAAGCCATCTGAAAAGCCTACATACTATATGATTCCAACTCTATGACATTCTGGAGAAGGCAAAACTATGGAGATGGTAAAAAGTTAGTGGTTGCCAGGGGGTAAGGTAGAGGGACGTATAAATAAAGGACGCGCAGAGGATTTTTTTAGGACAGTGAAACAACTCTGATACTGTAATGGTGTGTTCATGTCATTATACATCTCTCCAAACCTATGGAATGTACAGCACCAAGAGTGAACCGCAGAGTAAACTCTGGCCTGGAGGTGACTACAATGTATCAACACAGGCTCATCAGTTGTAACAAATATACCACCTGGTGAGGGATGTTGATGATAAGGGAGGCTATGCCCTTATGGAAGCAGGAGGTAAGTGGGAAATCTCTGTATTTTCCACTCTATTTTTCTGTCAACCTAAAAATGTTCTAAAAAGTAATATCCATTAACAACAACAGCAACAAAAATCCCATTGAAAACAAAAATTTGCAGGCAGTGGGAATCGCATCAGCAACTCTTCACATCAGGAGCAAGTAATGTGGCATGGTAAAGCATCAGACACCAGCTCAGAGTCTGGAGAGCACAATTCATTGAGCTGAGGGGGTGAGCACAGACCAGATGGTACAGGGGCTTGTAAGCCGGGGTAGAAGTCTTTTAGATTGTTACATGCAAGGGGCAGCTACTGAATAGTTTTTAGAATGGAGTAGCATTATCTGATTTCGTTACTGCTGTCATCTGGAAATAGGCTGGGGGAATTGGTGTCATGTTCCAAGTTGGGAAAGAAGAAATCAGCTTGAGGTAGGAAGTCAAGGATGTGTTGCTTCAAAGATGTGTATAACTTAAAGAGTTTGTTTTCTTCCTTTCTGCACTTAACAAGGAAAAGTCACACAATACAATTACCTGGAAAAGTAATGTTTTGAGTTTTTTACTGACCTTGAGAAGACATAATTCTCAAAAACTTCCCTGTTTCTGAAATTGAGGGTTCAGATTATTAGTTGGGATGGTTTTATTCTAAGATCATGAGAATATGGCACATTTAGTAATTTATTCAGGCAGAAAATGGTTGCCAAGGAGGAAAAAAAAAGTTTTTCATTTAAAATAAATGTCTAGCAATTGTTTGAATTTTAGACATAATGATACCAAACATCTTTGGCCAGAAATTTTCCTTTGGCCTCATCCTCAAGTCCTGACATAAAGAAAAATGGTGCTCAATTCTAACAGTGCATTCCAGATATGTGGTGGAAACTCCAAGATTTGTAGACAATCATTCAACATATACTAGAGTTAAAAAAATAGCTTAACTTCATGTTTTTCATTAAAAAAATAAGATAGGAAAGTATGACCCCAAATGTCTCTTGGATGTATCGTGTTGAATGGTTGTTATATTCTGAATTTCTACTCAAAGAAGAGCTGTTTTATGCAGTGAGAAGCTTTATAGATGTTGAGAAAACAAATTCAAATATCTGTAAGTATGGGTTGAAATCTCTTTGAAAATTCAGCAGCAAGATCTGAGAAGGACTTTTGTGAAACAAATCACATCCCCATCAAACTCTGACGGTATGAATTGTAACTCGTCAAGTCTATCCTTGTTTTCAAGAGCTAAAAAATTCAAAGGGTGTGTGGAAAGGACGAGGATTGAGGAAATGATGATAATGCTTTCTTTTTCTTTGCAAAAAGTTAAGCAACTGTGGGCACTTCTGAGTAGACAAAATAACTCAGGTTTCTGTTGATGCCAGGTAGTTATATCACTTAGAAATGACTCAGTTGTAATTAACAGAGAATCCAACCTCATTTGATTTTAAAGGAGCATGTTGGCTTATGTGACCTGTGGGATTCAGGGCTCAGTGGATCTGACCTTTTAACTCTGTTTCAGTGACCAGAAAGCCCCTGTCTGCACCATCACACGATGGGTGATGGCAGCTCCTTGTTCTGCATTTCTGGGAGTTCTCATTGCACTAGAAAAGAAAGCTATCTGTCCCTGCTCCTAGCCTGAATGCCAAAATCCTGCATCACATAAGTCAGGTGTTCATACCTGAGCCAGTCTCTGCGGTTGGGAGGAGTTTAGATCTAGTCACATGTCCTGCCCAAAAGCCAGGGGCACAGGCAGCACAGCCTCACCCCAAGGACTTCATGGGCGAGGGGCGGATACCTACATGGAATCAGGTGCTTGTGCTCAAGGTGGGAGACTGAATGCTGGGTGTCCCTGGCACCCAAGTAGTGATCCTGCCCACTTGTGGTTTCCCCTTTATGCAGAGTTCAGAGGAGCAACACAGTCGGTGGCTAATGGCTCCCTTTATGGCTAAGGTGACTGACTGTGTTAGAGACTTTAACAGTAACATAAAACAAGATTTGGGAGGGTGGTTTTAAAGCCAGATTTCTTTAATTTGTTCATTCAAGGGACATATTTTATGGGCCACTGTTCTCCATGCCAGTTCCTGTGCTAGGACAAGCAGGTCACCAGGAACTCACTTCCGAGTCATGTAACTTAGAGTTAGGAGTGAAGAGTAACTGTTGTTGAAGACATAAAGGAGAAACAGGGAAGTCCTAAAAACACCTAGTGGGAAGATATCACTGGGAAATTGAGTTATACCTGGATACTTATTTTAAGAACTTTATGTGGATAACATAGAAAAACAAAGGATTTAGCCCTATACAAGTAATTATTTTAAAGGAATGAGCAAGAATGTTTGCTTAGCACGCCTGTACTTAACTGCCTAACTGATGATTACTTGTTTAGATTAAGAAACTATAACCAGGACATCAAAACTTAAGTCATTGCAATTAAACCTAAGTGTAGACAAAATATGAGAGATGAACACAACAGACTTCTCCAGTGGTATTGAATTTGTGAGCCTTTCTCTGTATTTGGAAAAAAATGACATGTGGTAGATAAATGCAAATCACATGCAATAGACCAAATTGTGTAAAATTAAAGCAGGTAATTTCTCATTGTTTAAACATGGCTTAGTGTGGTGGGTGGAGATGATTGGCAACAGCAGCCTCCTTTCATCTTCTCGTGTATCTTTTACACACTAGACAGTGTAGAAAGCTATCACCACCATGCTTGTGTGTCTTTGTAGCCAGAATGATGGACGTGAATTAGCCTCTGCCAGTTAGATGCACTCACAGAAATCATGGAAGAAGGAGGTCATGTTTCTGCTGATGTGACTTTTTTCTCAGTGGTGTCCCCGTGTGCCATTGCTAGATTTGTTTAGGTGTTGAGACCCTTTGCAACCGTGATGCCTAGAGCTTCCCTGAACAGCTAGGAAAGAAAGGCACTGAAAGTCAGAGGTTGACCCTGTCCTTCTGACGTGGTGCCTTCCCAACTTGGCACAGATCACCTCTCCTGATCTGCTTTGTCCTGCAGCGTCCTGCAGTCATCCCTGGAGGCCTATCCTGGAGCTGCTTTTCCAGCGAGGGCCCAACAGTTCTGTGGACTCTCTATGTTAAACACCTTTGGTTGAAATTGTTTTTGGTTGAAATGATTGAAATTGTTTTTACTTCTTAAAATGTAGCACTTACTCAGATCAATTCAGCAGCAGATGTGGTTGTGGTCAGCAGACCCTTAAGGATGAGCCCATGAACCCGTGTATCTCTTTTGGTTGAGCTGGAGGGCAAAGAAGATCAAATTACCATTTGAAAATGAGGAATGGCATAGGTGACCCACTACTGAAGAATAGGTACTTAAATTGCCACCTGAAGTCACTGGAAATAAAGTGCATTATTTCACTTTATATGGAAATAAAGGACAGGAGTGAGGAGTACAAACAGGGGTGTGCTGGCTGCTGGTGACTGAATTGAGGCGTGCAAAGAAAAAATGTCGAGCTTGAAGCTTTGCATTATCAGCTCCAGGTACAATCAGAAGAGGTACAATCAGAAGCTCCTTAGTCCTAAAACTATTGCCTAGCTCTATTGGCTGCAGGCCAGGCATAGCCAAAAATATCATAGGAATGTAGTCCTGCATGTTGCTGAATAGCTTGATTTCAAAGCATCACCAGCTCAGCTTTATAACATACAAGGAATGGGAATGGGAGAATTGGAATGGGGGAGATTACCTTCTTAACAGAAATTCCTCCTCTGACCAATGAGGTCAATCATATCCACCTCTGACCTGGTTGCCTGGAAAGGAATGCCAGTTCTCCCTGAGCCCATTCCTACCTCCCCCCATTGCCTCTGGACATACAGAATCCAATTCCTACATGCCTAAGAGCGTAAGTATAGAATCTGACCCAGGAAGAGAAGATTTACTCTTCAAAATAATTCTAGTTTGTTTATACTTAATTACATTAGAATAAGCCTGGATATTACATTTTGGAATGGATTACAAACATGCTAAACTAGGATAAAAGGAATATAATTTTAGTTTGGGCAAAATGTATCCAATATTCTGGACTCTTACTTCTGATATACATCAATATTTTTATTCTCTATCACAATTTGGTCATCAGAGATTTGATTATCTTACCACCCTATAATACGGCACCATATTGGTTCAATATGTAGGTGCCATCATGCTTATTGAACTTGATGAACCAGAACTGCCCTAATACCTGCCTGATAGAGCAGGTAAGATAAAACCTATAAAAATCTACAAGAGCTACCATCACTAGTGAAGTTTCTGCAGGTCCAGATATGTCCCAACATTGGAGAATAAAAGATAATTTGTTTGTCTTTAAGGCCCCACCACTGAAAAAGTGGCTCAATGCTGTGATGCTGGGTCTCCCCCCTTCCCTCCCTCTCTCCCTCCCTCCTTCTCTCTCCTCCTTCCTTCCCTGCTTCCTTCCTTCCTTCAATCCTTCCTTCCTTTTTTAAGGCAGAATGTACCACATTTGGGTGTGCTGCTCTGAACAATTTATCCAATAACTTGAAAGTCTTACGAGCTTTTTAAAAGGCACAGGCAGGGAAGAAGTTCTGCCATCTGGTCTCCCAGCACATTCAGCAGGACAAACTATATGGCACATGGAGCCTATTACAAGCTCTGAGAGGGGGTAGACAATGTCCCTTAGGCATCTGGCCCAAACTAATGCTTTTTGGGGAAAATATAACAGGTTTTTTTTGAAATGGCTTTTGGTTGCTACTGGGCACTGGTACAGATCGAATGCCTAGCCTGGGACATGGTGTGACCGTGTGATGTAACTCTTGGAGTCATAAAGTTTGACTTCCTTAGCAGCCCCAGGTCAAATGGAAGTGACGTGTGAGAATGAGTATAAGTGACACCAAAACCCAGGTCCAGCTGCCTGCCGCAACAAAAGCCAAGCTTATGAGAAAGGTGCTGGTGAGAAGGACAGCAGTTTGTTCAAGTGCCGGCCTCCCGAGAAGATGGAGGGCTCTCGTCCCAAAGCCTGTCCGAACATCTCAGTGCAGGCAGAGGGTTTTATGAGGAGGGAGAGGGAAAACATAAGAGGTCGAGCGGAGGGGTTTGAAAAGTTCTCTACGTGCAGACCAGCACCGTCCATTCTCAGAAGGATCTCGAAACTGGTCAAGCGATGGTCTGGTGTGTGCCCTCCTGGTACTGCTGCTGAAGGTCAGCAAATCTCCTTTAGCTGGGTGCCTGAAGGTTGGAGTCTGCTTCTTTTGAAGTTAGTTCTTAGAATTCCTTTACAAATATGCTGTTCATCTACAAGCTACAAATTAGGCAGAGTTAGTATTTATAGAAACCGTGTCAAAAGAATGATGGGGTGGGTAACATAAGCAGGTCTTGAAGGCCAATACAATTGCTGGAGCAGAAGACTCCTCCACTCAGTGTCTCCACTAATGCTACACTGCACTTCTGTTAACCAGCCCCTATCTCTAGCCTTGTCCTATGCCCAGTTGTCAGAGGAAGGAAAACATTGAGCCTCATTAATGGAGGGTTCTGCATGGTGTGCTGAGAACAGGCCCCGATAGATTTCTGCAATATCACAGCTCCCCTCAGGCTAGTCTCTGTAGACAAGGAGAGAAGGAAATTTCTCCCAGGGGCAGAAATTGAGCAGTTCATACAAAGTCTCATTATTTTTGGAAGGAGATAAGGCCAGAGGTATAGATCTTAAATGATTCATGGGAATTTGATAGAGTTTGGATGCTCAGGGACTTGGAAGGAATAAGATTGGAGACCGGGTGATAAGGAGGTCTGGCACAAAGGTATAGGCCCAGGGTATAAGGATATTTATGTCCTAAGGGATGTTCACCAAAGGACACCAACCTCTAAGAAGTTTTGTAGTAACTAAGTGGACAAGATGAGCCAGCCTATGAGGGCCCCTTAGCCCTTTTCCATGTCACCTTGAGTTTTTCCAGTGGCCCAGGAGCAAGACGGCCATAGTGCTGTGGATGAAGGTAACGGATGTGTCCAACAGCACTGGCTTTTCTTCACAAGGCCGATCCATCTACCTTACTGTGTTCTCATCTTGTCAAGTGGTGACATACGGGGTGTCAGATACCATGTCACTGAACGGGAGATCAGACGGACACCCAGGGGACGCTAATCACATCAGACCCTTCCACTGTGACGGGAACAGTGATTTGCCTTATTGAATAGACACTTTGGGTATGAAATGCTTGTCTTCACTGCCATCGACTGAGTGTGTTATTTATTACCATGGTGTCCCATATACCCTCACTTCTGACCAAAGAACCCATTTTATAGGAACAGAAGTATGGCGAGGGCGTCTTCCCATGGGATTCTGTGTTCTTTCTTTTTGCCCCATCATTCAGATGCCACTGGCCTTTAAAAATGGTGGAACAGGCTATTGAATATACATATGAGACATCCGTCAGGAAACATCATGTGAGAATGGGGCACATACTATAGAAGGCAGTATGTGCCTTGAAGTGGTGACCAATATTGGAACTATTTTCCCAATGGCCAACATATATGAGCACTGGACTCCTACAAGTGGAAGTGGCTCCTTTTGTTATTATACCTAATGCCCAACACATAAAATTGTGCTTCCTGTTTCTCCAACTTTGTGATTTATTTATTTAAAGGCTTTGGTTACTAGGTGAGACATGCTGAAATCTGGATCATTCTCAGGGACCTCTCTTAGTACTGCCAAACCAACGGCAAAGACTAATTGAAGATTCAACAAGTCAGTATAGACAGGACCCAAAAGACTCAAGGGTACCAAGATTTGAGTTGCCAGGTAAATAGCGGAGGTATTTTATGAATGGAAAAAATAGGAAGTAAATTTTAAATTACTATAATTATATAAATACAAATACTATCTATGACTTTGTGACTGCTTGTATAAATAAGGGTTGTAGTAACTACCTATAGTTTCTTTCCTATTCTATAAAAGTAGATAAGCCAAGTTCTTTCTTTCACTTTTTTCCTTTTCTCTTTTTATTTCACACGTGGTGTGTTGGCAGTGGTTAACTTCTTAGTTCAGTCTTTAGGCTGCAGAAGGTGAGATTGTGAATGTAAACCAGAGCTTGACATCATGAAAAAGATTTGACCAGTCATTGCTGGCTTTTAAAGATAGAAGAGAGGCATGAGCCAATAATGATTGCAGCCTCTAGAAACTAAAAAGGGCAGAGAAAGGAGTTCTTCCCTGGAGCTTCCAGAAGGAACATGGCTCTTCTTGATTTTAGCTCAGTGAACCCCATTCTGGACTTCTAACCTAAAGAACTGTAAGATAATACATCTATGTTCTTTTCAGACACACACACACACATAGGATGAGATCCAATGAGGTGCTAACTGACAAGACTTTACATCAATCCCCATTTGTGGAGAAGATAGAGCTACTTTTCCTTTATTTGATGACTAAACCCATTATGATGGGCAGCAGCATTTGGTATTGTTATGGTGGTTTGGAAGTTTCAACATGGAATGGTGTGTGTAGACAGTGAGTTACCAGGATGTGTTCCTAAGGCCCATGCGGCAATTTGGCCCTCAAAGCCCATTCCAAACTCTTTCTCATGTGCCTTTCCAGAGGTCCAGGGATGGAGCAGTGTTTCATTCACTCAATTCCATCTGGGGTTCTGGGTGTAAATTAACTCCTGAGAAGGAGTTACTTTCACAGGAAAGTTGCCAGGCAGAGTGTGGCAGTGCTTACGTCACTACCAACTTGACCATTTCAGCTGACATGCAGTAGTGAGATGTTGGCTTTTTGCAGTGTGGTCCACTGTCTAGGCTTTCACTATCTGCAATCCAGAGAATGTTTCCTGGTACCTGGGATGCCCCTAAGGCAGGGAGTTCCTGAAGTCACTGGTTCCAGTGGTGGCCTCACAATTCCCCACTTTTCTCTTTATTGTAGAAGCAGAGCTCTTTAGAAAGGCTTTCCAGAGTTATTCCCAGAGTCACAAACCCCACTCACACTCAAGCGGAGAGAATTATACAGGACATAAGTCACTGGGGAGAGGTCGCTTTAGGGTGTGTCTGCTACATCACTTAAGAATATATTAAACACCCATATGAACTCTTCCATTTCTTAAACATTTAAAAAATTACAAAAAATACAGAAAATTTAGGTTACATGAATGAATACAAAAGAGAAAATAAAATCACTCATAATTATTACCCTTTCTATCATGAGGAGATAGATGATCACTTAAGAAACTTAAAGATGTGTTGGACTCAGTTCTTTGGACCAATGCAGCTTCCTTCAGTCATGATTTGCTGCTCAATGTGACAGATGACATTTCAGAACTATGAGCTGGCACCAACCACATCTTATAGGGCACAGAAAGGAAGCTTCCATCTTCCCTGGCAAGAAAGAAACTTCTGGACCTCTTCTCCACCTAACAGTGGAGGCTATTGGCCATCTGGCCAGTAGAGCCCCGTGTGCTCTGTGATGTGACATTTTTAAATTTGTGATTGTCACACTGTTCAGAGCAGGGAAAGTGCTACTGGCATCGCATAGGTAAAGCCTAGGGACTGTATGAAACATCCTACAACACACAGGACAGTCCCTCATCACACAGAAATAGCCAGTGTTGAATATCAGCAGTGTTGAGGCAAAGAACCAAAGAACCCCTCGTCTTACTTCTTACACAAGAACGTGAAGCTAAAGACACTGTGGGTTATTTTAGTTACTTACAAAGGTGTTCCTTTCTCAGTCACACCCCATGGCTCAACCCAATGAAGACAAAGGGTGAAAAGTCACCTGGTTTCAAAGCATCTATAGGATTCAACACATTTTAAAAAATCACACAGCAATCTTGTGTAGACATTTACATGTAGTAATAGATCAGGCAGAAATTATATTCTTCCTAGAATAAAGGACTAGAGAGTGGGAGAAGATTTATTGAGATTTAAGGAATAAAAAGGAAAATTATGTTATCAAGTGACAGACTGGAATTAAAGGTTAGAAAATGCAGAGCAGCATAGCCTCTTTCCCACAGGAGCAGCAGGCTGGCTTACTCTCTGGGATGTGTGGGGGCCAAGCACTGGGGCAGAGGCTTACCTAAGGTCTCCTCCCTGGAGCTTGTGATCATTTGAAAGTAATGTAAGAACGTTCTCAAACCTCCCTGGCTGAAGTGGCTCAGTGCATTGAGTACCACCCTGGGAACCGAGAGGTCGCTGGTTCGATTCCCAGTCAGGGCATGTGCCTGGGTTTCGGGCCAGGTTCCGAGTTGGGGATGAGCAAAACTCAGTCACATTGATGTTTCTCTCCCTCTCTTTCTCCCTCTGTCCCTTCCCCTCTCTCTAAAAGTAAATAAATAAAATCTGAAGAAAAAAAAGTTGTCAAGCCAAGGGGACAATTTCAACAGGCACCTCACCTTCAGAGGTGAGGATAGAAACTGTTTATTGATTGTGAAATCATAGCTATGTGATGTGGAATGCAGAGGCTCAAAACTCTAAAAATTGCTAAGACTCCTGATTCAACATGCTGATTCAACATGCTCATTCCACAAACCGAGAACCTGGGGTCACAGCACAGCCAAGGGGAAGGCCAGACTTGGGATGGACAGTCCTGTGTCTGCCTGTGCCTTCTTCTCTCAAGCTGACTCAGGGTGTGGAAAGACAGGCTCTGAAAGAAAGCAGCCCTTCCTCATTCCTCCCATGAGCTGCTCAGAAGTAGACCCTTGTAAAAGCAGCCTCAAGTGGAGTCTCCATCCCTAGCTCTTTGCCAAAGCTGTCTGCTCCCCAGGACAGAGCTGAGGGACAGGCAGTCAAGGAAATCCAGTCAACTGCTTCATAGATGGGTACACAGCTGATAAGTGTTCACTGTTATCCCCCCAGAACAAATTCATTATTACAGATTTAACAGTGTCTTCACTTAGACACAAGACTAATGGTGGACCCTCAAGCATTTACATTATATTATAGTACATTATATGTAATATATATGTGTTGAGAAAGATATAGAAAAATAAGTGATAAATACCATAGTATGTGTGCATATAATATGTATTTTATTCATATGCTACTTTCTGTAGGGATATATAAAGAATATGTACTTTCTATAGAGAACATGAAAGATAATATTTTATAAATATCTATGTATTTTATTAATATATTTTATTTTTCTAGCTCTATGACCATTGTAAATATAGTTTTATAACCATTTTCTCACTTAACAATGAATTCTAAACGTAAATAGGAGTGAATCTGTGCCAACTAGGTCATAGTTTTATAACATGGATTGTAAAACTTTCCATTGTAATTGATTCAGCCTAATCCCTATAATTGCACCTTTTAGTCAGGGTTTCTCAGCCTGGTGCTATTGGCATTTTGGGCCGGGTCATTTTCTGGTGGGGGGCGGAGTGTCCTGTGCACTGTAGGAGGCTGAGCAGCATTCCTGGCCTCTGTCCACTAGATGCCAGCAGCGGCAGCCCCTGCCAGTTGTGACAATTAGAACTCTCCAGACTGGCCAAGTCAAATGCCCCTGGCCAGAACCACCCTAGGGTGAGAACCAGTAATGTAATTTGTTTCCTTTTTGTTGTTGTGTTGATTATCAATAAACAAAGCTGCCCAAACTTCCTTATAGTTTCTTCCCCACCTCTATCCAAGTATATCCAGAGTGGAATTTCCTAGATGTTCAATTGCTGTTGCAGAAAGCAGGCATCCATTTGAGAACTTTGAAATAATTTTGCCAATTTGTTAAAGTAGCACTTATTAAAAGTTAAAACACACCTCTCATACAAATATAGAGCAAGCCTCTGGCCACAGTTTCTTTTTCTCATTGAGCAAGACAACCAGGAGGACGGCAGGGCGGATTCAGAAAGAAGTGGAGAGGCAGGGCCCAGAAGTGCTGCAGAAACACTGGATGGAGGGTGTTGAGTCATGAAGCTCTCGCTTGGGCCATAAGCCCTTCCAAGGCCACAGGACCTCGGCCATTTCCACTGACACCAGACAGGAGTCACTTGCAGTGCTCTCCGTTTTCTGTGTGCTAACATGGCCTCCTACAGCTTGTGTCGTGCCCTCCGAATCAACAGGAGACAATCTGTCAAGCCAGAGGGAGTTACTCCTACTGAAGCAGATAGGCCTTAGGTGGCTGTTGGCAAAACCCAGAGTATCCTTGAAAAGACAGTCTTTTTATTTTTTTGCCTATGTCTGCTTTAATTTTCTTTCTCTTAACATTTTCTTCCTGAACGTTTATAAAATTGACTCTGTTCAATTGACACAACTACCGTCACCATAACCAGCTGGGGGATTCTCATTCTTTTTTACTGTATCGATCGGACAGGTATTTTGTTACTTTGTTTTAACTTACTCCTCTGCCTTTAAGGTCAAATATGTTCTCACATACTTATGCGGCATTCCTGCTCTAATTTAGTTTGGTTTGCCTATATATGTCCTTTGTCCATTTTCCTTTTAGGGAATTCAGCTTGTTCTTATCTATTTGTAATTTACATATCCATTTAGAATAACAATCATTTGTCTTTTACAAATGTTAGGTATATTCTCGTAAAGATTCCTTTATCTTTTCACTTGGTTTTAATTTATAATAAAAATTTATATTTAATCAGGCCCATCAGTATTTTTCTTTATGGTTTCACTCCTGCAAGTACATTGGAAAGTTGTTTCTTAAACCCAGGATTAAATATTTATCTATGCTTTCTTCTAATATATTTAGGGGTTATTATTTCATACTTAAATTTGCACTCTATTCAAAGTTCATTTAAAAATAAGAGGAGAGCTGAAAATATAACTTTTTTTTTCCAAAGAGTTAGCCAGTTTTCTTGACTCTGTTGAATAATTCATCTTTGTGAGTTCCGCGGCCCAGACGTGGAGTCCCTATACAGGAGAGCATGTTTCCGGACTGTCTGTTCTATTCTCTTCATCTGCCTATTGTCTTGGCCCCAGGTCATAAAACGTAAATCACTGTTGATATGTAATGCACTTCATCTAGCACAGCAAGTCTCATTTTAAAGGTCACAGCTTTTATTTGCAAATGGGAGAGTGCCTATTTATGTAGAATTTAGGTAAGTGAAAAGGTGCTTTTTTTCATTCTCTTATCAGGTCAAGTATTTCCTACTAAAAAGATATTTTCCTTTCTTAGTGAGCATTTTGAAGGCATGAAATTTCCCTCTGTGTAGCTAAGCTACCTGTCTTAAATATTCTTACAAGATCTCCTCCTCCTATGCCCAGAGTGTCTAGCAATGTTTAGGCCCAAGGTCCGAGGGGAACGTCCACAGTTGGCCGAACGCTCTCGGGCACTCATGTGGGTGCCTGCTCTCATATGCTCATGACACAGCGTGGCCACACTGCAGGCCGTGCAGAGGCACAGATCTTCACCGATCTGTTTTTACTAACTTCTGAACCAGTGTCCTCGAGCTGGGCTCCTCAAGTCCCGCGGGACTTACCAGAGTGATTGGAGAAAAGTGCTTTTTGGAGCACAACTGTTGGAAACCACTAGCTTAAACCATGTGGAGAAGTTTCTCATTCAGAACTTCTCTAAGGCTTTAACCTGCTAACGTCCTGTGACTCTCCAAGAGTGTGATGGTTACTAGACCTTGGCACCCTCCTCCAGGAAATGACAACTAACAACCAGTAGACACCGGCTTCCTAAACTCTGCAGCCAGGAAAGGCTATTTTGCTGATACTATTATTTTTTGAGCAAAATTGTGAAAAAGTCAAGATGTCTCCTGTAGTGAAAATGAAGGCAGCTGTAATTACAGATAATCACTGACAACTAGAACATGATCCACTCTACCCTGGATGGCACTTTCTATTTTTCCAAGGGAATTCTATGTGTTTTTCTCAGCATCCCTCATCACTCTCAGATGAGAAATGGAAGATTGGAATTATTGACTCTTTTCACTAAAAATGTTCATGTCTGGGGCTGCGGGATGGTGGAGCCTGCTTGGGAATCTGCATCTGTTGACTGTACAACAGACTTCATTAGCATCCCTTTGCTGTGTAAAAGTTACCAAGAACTTAGTGGTGAAAGTCAGCAGCTATGCCTTATGTCACAGACCTCGAGGTCAGAAGCGAGGCAGGGTTCTCAGCTCAGGGTCTCACACAGTGAGGCTCAAGAAAAGAATCTGCTTCCAACTTATGCACGTTGTTGGTGGAATTAATTTTTTCCATGGTCGTAAGAGTGAGGGCCTTATATATTATATATATAATATATATGTGTAGAAATGTGGATAATCTCTATCACCTAATATATATGATATATATAATATATAACATATATATTATATATACACACGTATATTACATATTATATATATGATATATAATATGTATATATATCATATATATGTTAGGTGATAGAGATTGTCCACATTTCTTACTATGTGCTCCCCCTATATTCAAAGCCAGGAACAGAGAATCTTCCTCATGCTGAACCTTCTTCACACTTCAAATTTCTATCTTCAGGAGGTTCCCCGTGCCTTTACAGGCTCACCAGATTAGATCAGGCTCACCCAGAATCTATCTTGAAGTCAACTTATTTTGACTCAAGACTCAGTCTCAGCACTAGTTAGATTAGTGTGACTGAATAACTGGAGGATGATTTGGGTGCATAGTGGGGTCAGGGGAACGGTGGGAATCTGGGGGCTCTCTTAGAACTCTGCCTCCCACAGTCACTCCTGTTTGGTTGCACTGACTTTAGAAATTTTTGTGCCACTAAGGTGACCCATGTGTAATTGTGGAAATAAAAAATAAGTCAAAAGAGATTTGATCTTAGTTAGTGAGTAAAATACATGAGAACCACAAAGACACTCCAAAGCTGCTGAGGCTGACAACCGGCAAAGTTCTTTCCAGGTCTGGCAGAACGGCTTTCCTCGCTGCTGCTGGTGATGGAAAGAAAGAACACGTATGGTGGTTCCATGGCTGCCTTTTAACGAATACTTTACAAAGAGTCTCTTTTAAGCTTCATTGTTATAATTCTCATATTTGGAGTAACTCAATAGTTAACTATCATGGCGCTGACATTCTTTACGAGATGATAATATAAACACGTTCTTTGCCCTTAATGATAAACTGGAAAAACAAACAAACAAACTACTAATGCCCATTCCCAGACTGAGACTTTTTACCATGACTGCCACAACGTTGTAGTCCAAGCCATAGCTTCCCCAGCTACATCTGACCTTACTTTCTGAGCCTCTGATTGTAAGTTTATAAAAGTCACTCTATAAAGGTTTTACTGAAATCCACCAGGTGAAAAAATTTAGCCAAGCCAGACTCCCTGGTGATGGGTTTGTCGCAGCTCCCCATTTTCAGCCAGTGCTGGGGGGAAAGGGGAGCCCTGGGCAGATGCTAAAGGGCCATGCTGCTCCACCTCCGCACCAAAGTCCTCTGTGCATGAACCACACGCTTTCCCTTTGACTGGAGGAAGCTGCCATGTCCTATGCCAACGTACAGCAAACTGGGCTCTTCTGGGACTAAACAGACAAGCCCCACTGCATAGTTCCCTCTGCATCAGGGCTGTCACCAAGGCCGCTGGTCCCCAGCTATTCCCTCAGCTCTGATGTCATAGATTGAACACCTCAAGACTGGGGGCTGGGCTCGTTTCTCAAGCAGGCCAGGCTAATATCATTAAGCTGCCTGGTTTTAATTTTCAACCACTTCCCAACTGTCTACTTAGGCAGATTGGAAGCCAAACTCATTCATTCTTTCCACCATTTCCTGGTGATTGGAGCAGTTTAATAATTGTCTTGTGAAGAGGAGAAAGCGATGCAGATCAGGACCAACTGGAGAGTGATGAGAGAGAAGAATTGTAAGTTGGAAGAGAAACACCAGCTCATAAATGTGTAATTGAAAACATCATACTAGTACAATTACTGTGGTGGGGCTTGGTTAACAGGGACTCTAAATTTATCGTACGGCTGAGAGTCCACTGTGAGAAATAAAATTTTAGAATATCTGGGGGGCATTCCAGTACTTCTCAACAACTTCATCTGAGAGTTCGGTGTGCGGGAAATAGAATATGGGGGCAATTTAAAGGGTACCTTCCGTAAATGTGCCAGCTCTGTGACAGACTGTGGAGATCTGAGCTCAGTCACTGACCAGAACCTGTAGGAGCCCTCCTGTATTCTCTGAGAGAAAGCAGACATGTTGCTGGTCTGCCTCAAATCTGATGTCTTGTCCTTTAGACAGACTTCAGATTTCAGAGAACAGGGTGATGGCCGTGAGGTCAGTTATTGTGGACACTTCCTTGTTCATCTTAACCTTCTACACGCCCACGAAAATGTCCCATGAGCATCGCAAACACGTCTTTCCCACATCTACCTGAGCGTTTCGGAAACCTTGCCCTTCAGTCAGTAGTAGCTCTGCCCTCCTCGGGCCTCACTTTGGAGGTGACTGGGTTTCCCATGTCTTCAGAACTCAGATCCAATGGCAGAATGTCATATTGGCTTCCCGTTATCTGGCCCCTCTTTCTGGCCAGACCACTTCCTCCCAGACCCCTGGGAGAAGATCCACCCCCCAGCATTTCTGCTTTTCCTCTTTTGCCCACTCATATCTAGTGTGCTCACAGGTATCTGAGGACAATTTCAAAACTTAAATAACATCATGCTATGCCTCTGCACAGAGCCCTCCAACAGCTTCCAGTTTGCTCAAAATAAAATTCAATTATCACAATGGCCTATAGACCTGCATTCACAGATGCTGCCTCTTCCTACTACTGGCCGTCAAGAGCACTGCTCTCCTTTTTGTTCATGGAATGTGCCATGTCCCTTCCCACCTGAAGGTCTGCTCAGGTCTTGGTCACCCAACCCGGAGACACCCTCTTCAGATCCTCCCGTGATACATAGGTCTCTGTTCAAATGCACCCTCTCCTTGACAACACATGTTGAGTAAGGGGAAGGGGGCAGGAGAGCACAGGGCAAGAAGGGCATCTGAGTGGTCTCTCAAATGTTTGGAAAAGTAATGAATGAATGAGTAACTTCCCCGATATCTCAGAGTGTTTAACCATTTAAGCCAAGAACTAAGATAGGTTCTCACTAATAGGTTCAGTTCATTTCAATACCCAAGCAGTTTGGGAGCCTCTAGAGCTGTGCTGTCCAATGAGGTACACATGTGGCTATTGAAGTATAAATTCAAATTGACATAAAATACAATAAAATATCCAGTTCCTTAGCCACACTATGCACATTTCAAGGGCCCCATAGTCACATGTGGCTAGTGGCTGCCTGTTGAGGACTAAGTATTTGTGTTTCCCCAAAATTCATGTTGAAGCCCTAACAACCAAAGTGATGATATCTGGAGATGAGCTTTTGGGAGGTGATTAGGATTAGATGAAGTCATGATGGTGGGGCCTCCGTGATGGGATTAGTGCCATATAAGAAGACACACTGAGGCACCTTCTCTGTGAGCCTTGTGAAGACACAGAAGAAGGCAGCCATCTGTAAACCAGGAAGTAGACCCTCATCAGAAAACAAATATGATGGTACACTGACCTTGGACTTCCCAACCTGCAGAACTGTGAGAAAAAAAATTGAAGCCCCCAGTCTGTAGTATTTTGTCAAGGCGGCCTGAGCTATACCAGTGCCTATTGCACTGTATAGCTGTGGAACATTTGCATCACTGCCAACAGCTCAGTTGCACAGGCCTCTTATGAAATGTGGGGTGAAACACACAGTCATCCTCTCTTAAGGAGTGCAGAGTCTACTGGGGAAGCACAGACGGCTAAACAGTATTTAATTAGTCCTGGTGTGTCTGTGTACAGGTGCTGCGGACTAAGCACAGAGGCCATGGTGGGCCCCACAGTTGCTGACTTTGAGCCCAGTTTTCAAGGATGAACAGGGGCCTTCAGGTAAAGCAAAGTGTGGGGGACTGAAGGTTGATCCCACGTACCCTGAAAATAATATAAATGCAAAAAGACCTTAGCAGGAGATATAAAGCTCCAAAGAGTGTTTGCCTGCTTATTCCCCTCTCTTCACTTCCTTATACATTTTGTTTAAAAGAAAAGAGCATGTCACTCCTGTTTCTTGGCAAGAGAGACATATATGGCAGCATGTCACAGTAAAAATGTTGGGGATAGTTGACCAAGATACTCTGTGTGGAAGCATTTTGACTAACGTTTGTGAAATAGAAGAGATAGCATAAGATTGTGGGAGGTGCCACATTGTCATGTGAATAAAAGTCTCAAGGTAAGACCATGAAGGTGGCTGGCACTCACGTATTCTGCGAAAGAAGCACCCTTGTGATGAGCAGTGATCACAGCTCTATGATAGGTTCCAGGCACACACATGGGTCCTCTGTACTCATACAATGTTATTGGCTTAACCTCCCCAATGGAGGAAGCACACTCAGCCTTTACTCTGCTCACTTGATATCAGTTATTTTCTTGCCAAGGTAAGTGGTTGTCAGCCTGCCTCATATCCAGGAGTTTCAATTATCCAAACTATTCATCTGCTTTCCTGCTGTGACTTTGCTTCCTGGCATCCATATTTATGGGCAAAGTTTATGCCACCATTTCACACCCTGATCTTCCTTTCTCCCCAGCACCCAGCAAGATCCTTCCCAGTAGCAGGCATTTAACAAGTTGATGCCTGCCCTGGATAATGGTAAATGAATGACCTCCTTCCTGGTTGAGTACCTAATGCTTAGCTGGGCTTTGGCCTTGCTCTGGTTTTCCTGAACCCCATTCCCAGGATGGTAGGTAGCAGAAAAATAAGACCCAGGGAGCCAGATTCCCCAAGAAGCTCCAGAGGGAAACTTGCATACTTTGACATGGATTTCTAGGGACCTATGTGAGGAGTGAATATATCTTTGGGTCCATAGATGCAAGGAGAAAGGAAGAAGGTGCAACAAGAGACTCTGAAACTGTTTACCCGGAGAGCAAGCTCTGCATCCAACTCCTAATGCCTGTGTGGCTCACAGGAGAAATGGTGGCAGTTGCGGTGCGTTCACACAGATAAGAAGGTTCTTCCTCGCCTTGTCTGCACCGGCCATTTTTTATTGCTTTTGGAAGCTGCAATTGCTGCCTCTATAGGCTGTGCTGGAGATGATACAGCCAGCTAAGCTTCGTGTTGAATAAATGTTGGCACCCGCATCAACTTTAAATTGATATTAATGTCAGGATTGCTTTTTATAGCTTTCCTTAAGGTTTTAGCAACAATAGACCAAGGCAAGCATCATGGTACCTGAACCAAAATCAAGCTTGCATTTTTCTGATGTGTATTTAATTTGGTTTTGGCACAGAGTCTCTGTTTTTCTTGGGTTTTACATCATTTATGAGGTTGCATGGATACACTCTAACAAAACATCATCTATAATCAACTGAGGCTCACAGAAGAAAGAAATGTGTGCCAATTCCAACTAATCTGAGCCTTTATGGGAATAGCTCTTTGCTATGAATGATTGGCCAAACATCTGTGTCAACACTTTGGGAGCTGGAGATAGAGGGGGTTGTTCATCGCCACATTCACAGTATTTCTAGCTTCATAGAGGGGGAAATGCTCATTACAAATAAATGTCTCAGCTAAGCTCCTCTGAGGGAAATCTACTCTCCTAATTAATTATAATAATTAAAAACGGATTTTGAATACAGTATGTGTATGTGTGTTGGGCAAAAACTGTTTTCCCTGTTTCACACTGAACTTTCTAATAAAGTGACCTCCAGTCATTCTTGTGCGGTCGTTTTAGGAAGAAAGCCATATTCTTTTCCTCATTATACAGAGGCATCTGGTCTCATCCACCCCTCTAATCCAGACATCACTCAGCAATTTCTGGACTGAAAAGAGGCATACATGCTCTTCAAGGATGCCTTGTGTGATTAAGGATGACGAGAAAGCTCAATAATTGAATCCATTGTACAATGTTTCGCACAAGAGTCAACATGTGTCCTCAATTGTTCCAGGCATCTGCGGCAGTTCTCAGAGCTTGTTGTGGGGAACGTATTTCTCCTAGTGATTACCAACACTCAGCTGCCTGACAACTCTGCCTCCTAATTTACTGCTTAGGGGGTGGCAGAGGCTGTGCCCCAGGGCAGGAAGCTCTTCTTTTCTGCACTAAAGCATCATCTCTTGTTGCAGATCGCTCTCTGCTGGTCATCCATTCTGCTCATTTGTGACATCTGCCTGAAGAGAGGACATCACATGAAAATAGGATAGAATGAGATCTGCATACACAAGCAGCCTGAAAATTTTCTTAGATTTAAAAACATTCACAGATGTTGCCACCGAAGAACTGGGACACTGTTGAAGCCTGGGGTGCATGGAGAATCCCAGGCAAGTGGAACATTTCTATTCCATTTGAGTCAACTGGAAGTACCATTGATGTCGGGTCAGCAGCTGCCTCTGTTTTATCAGCTGCATCCTCCATGGGCACGCAGACTTCCCCAGGCCCTCAGAGGAGGCCAATGTGAAAACTCTGAGTCATTGGATCAGCTATCTTTAAACCTAGACACAAATTCCTTGAGTTTAATAAAATGAAGTTTTAAATAAAATGGGTTCTCTACTTAAATGTTTGTCCCAATTGCATCTGGCTCCTCCTTAAGCCCCTGGACTGTGGTTCAGAGAGCAGGCAATGGAAGGAGAGCTGTCTGAGATAGTTCAGTCTCAGATCCAGTGGGTCCTTTGAATTAATAACACTGATTGGATGGAATCCAGCTACAGATTTGATCCCACTCTGGACAAGCAGTATCACCTTTTTGTTTCCTCAAGTCAGCCCTTTTGCTTTGTAAAAGTTTACCTATGAGGCAAGTTCTCATGCAGCAAAACCAGGGACAACAGCCTAAAGACATATATCTAGGTAAAGTCTTTCCAAGCTGCTGTCACTTACTCAGGAGAGAGCGCTTGCCGTGACTGAAGTCATCGTATGTCTCAGTGGGTTTGCTCTTGTCCCCTCAACCTCATATAGCTTTTAGCCTGGCCCTCTGCATTTTCTGTACTTGTGCTCATTAAAAAGCCTCCAGTTGTTCTGATTTTGGCACACGGAACCAGGAAATCATTTATTACCTTCACTGAGAACCCTAAAACAGGAAAGATGATTGGTATTTATTTTATTTCAAAATCGGTGCATCTGGAGGCCAGGAGACACAGGCTGCCGCAGTGAGTAAGCCCGACCTCTCTCCTGAACAGCTGTCACAGAATCATGAGTGTTCTCACCCAGCACTCCTTCCTTGGAGCTTGAGTGCTAAGCAGAAGTTCTGTTCAGTGCATCTTCCTGGAAGCCCATCTATGTATCAGCACCCAATGTGCAAGGGGACAGAAATGTAACTGGAGAGGGTGCTCAGATGCTCAAATAGGTTTCACTAAGATGGAGGTACTTAATGTTTTTTTGCAGTAATTTTATTATACATTTCCCCAGTCTGTGAGATTCCTCCCCTCAGTTGTATTTGTGACTTCACTGTACAGTAGCTGGGGGGAGCCCAGCCTGCCTCGATGATCTGTTGCAAAGAGTGGGGATGACTGTTGAGCTAAAGCCTCTCATTAGCCTATGCACCCACTTCCCCCTTTCTTGGGTTCACAGAAGATTACAGCCTCAGGCCCTTATATCCACTGTCCATGTAGAACACTACTACTTCCAAATGCCTTGTTTTGAAATGTGCTCCCGTGTATAATGTGCATCCAAGTTTTGTGCACATTATATACGGGATTATTGTACCCATGGTATGTAATTACATACCATAGTATTGTACCTATGGTATATAATATTTGCCATGTATAATGTGCATCCTTATTTTTCCCTCAAAAACTTAGGCAAAAAAGTGCACATTATATAAGGCAAAATGGGGTAGCATGTATTGTTAACAGATTGGTGGGCACAAGAAAACACAATATTCTTTCTTGTCAAACATGTGGGTTAGCCACAACCTGTAGACAGAGTCCAAATGCTCACATTTGAATGAGCTGATATGACCCCATACTATTTAGACTCAAAGGGAAATTTTCATTATAGCTTGTTGTGATGGAAACATACAGTAAAATCTTATTCATTTGAGTGTAAAATGAGAAATAACTTGCTTTGGGAGGCTATATGTAACCTAATTAGAACCCTGGGACTTTGGAACAAGCCCATGGTGGGACAGCTATAGAAAGTGATACAATGCTAACCCAAGGTCATTAAGTAAGGCTTGATAATGAAGATTTATCTCCTTGTATTATAATTGGAAAATTGTCATGGTTTAACACCTCTTGAAGAAAAATTTGTTTTGGTTATATTCATGCTTAGATGGCCTTGGAATGTGTCTTTGACCAAGAGATGACAAGAGTTGCTCTTTGGAGCAGTTGTCCTGGGTTCTGCTTCTTACTCTGGGATTTTTTAAATGAGACTGCTATCATTCAAGTCCTTAGAAAGGCACACAGCTCAGTTTGGTATCTTCCCTTTGCAACAAGTTGCTTCCGAGTAAGTCTACACCAGGATCCCACCTCTCGATGTCCTGCTACCTGTAGGGAAGCTGAAATGATGTGCAGGGGAAGGGGGAAGACTAGATCACACATCTAGCCAAAGTCACTGTGATGTTTCTATGTCTCACCCAACAACACAATGGATGCTAACTTAGCACAAAGACAAAAGGGGAAGTTGAATTCTTTGGGAGAACACACAGCGCTCATATTATTTACTGGACTTATTCAATCACATTAAAGAGTCCAATTTTACAGTTGCTTTCCAGCTTTTGGACTAAATTTTGGATGTTCTAAACAAGTTGATTTGAGTCATTCATAAATTATCATAGTTTATTCCATCTCCTAAAATTTCCACATTTTATTGAATCAACTATATATATTATTAGAGTGATTGATAACCAAATTATGGAATTTACATGCTCTATCATTTTAGTTGGAATATTCAGTTTAGTTTTGATTTAAAGAAATATATACAAATATAAAAGTTTGAAGTTTGTTGTCTAAAAGTTTCAATTGTATATTTTTCTTGGGATAGTGTTCTTAAATTTTAGTTTGAAAGTACTGGAAAAATATGCTTTTAATAATATTGGGTTGGCCAGAAAGTTCATTTGGTTTTTTCTGTAAGAGGCCGCAAATTGTGCTTAGTTGTCTTGAACTTCATTCAGAACAGTTTTGCTGCGTTGTATTGTGACAGGTATCATATCAGCATGCATTTTAAAAATTCTTATCAAAATTGGTGAATTATTTCAAGAAAGGTAAAAATGCAACTGAAACACAAAACAAGATTTGTGTAGTGTATGGAGAAGGTGCTGTGCCTGATTGAATGTATGAAAAGTGGTTAGTGAAATTTCATGCTGGAGATTTCTCTCTGGACAATGCTCCATGGTTGGGTAAAGTAGTTGAAGTTTATAGCTATCAAATTAAGACGTTAATTGAGAACAATCAACATTATACCATGTGGGAGATAACCAACATACTCAAAATATCCAAATCAATAAAGTTATTGGTGAAAATGTGTCTTTTATGTTATGGAAAAAACTAAACAGACTTTTTGGGCAACCCAACACCTCTAATAATTTTCTAACTGTCCAAAAATAAATAGAAAAGATGGGTAAAATAAACTAAAGAGTTGATGACACTTCTTTGCTTTCTGTTGCTGTTCATTCTGGAAATCTGTCCAGGATTGAAAAAAAACTAATGGGTGGGAATAGACAAGAAAGAGAGGAGAGAACACTAGATCATGAACTGACTTGACAATGAATGAAATCAGAATTGAAATAGCTGAGGAGAAGTGTAGGTGTTCTTGAACTGTGAATATGAAGGATTGAGCTGGTTTGGAGTCAGGTCCCTCTTCTCTGAGGAGTGTATTTGAGCTGGTCTCAGAGGCATAAAGGAACTAGCAAGGGTAGAGAGTTGAGATGAGCATCCCAGGCCAGGGAATGGCTTCTATCATGGTTGTATCTACTTTGTATTGAGCCTGATGTTCAAAATCACCCCTGTAGGAATTAGCTGAGATACCAGACATCTCCTCAAGCCCCACATGCCACCATCCCATGTACATTCTTCAGCAATACTATGGCCCTAGTTAATTCCACACACCCTCTGCCTCCCAGTGTGATTTAGCTCCTTTTTCCTGGGCTCCTATAGCCCATGGACACAACCCCCTCTTACCCATATGCCATATATAGCATGTACCTTGCTGCCTTGTCTTCATTTGTTCAATGCGTGTCTCTATTATTCTTCCAGGCTGGGCTACAATGGCTCTGTCATCACTGTAGGCCCTATATCTACTAAAGAGTTTAGCACATAGTAGGTCAACTAAGTGAATGAAAAGAATACCACCAGACTGTCTACCCATTAAGTCTCAAGGAATGATGTGGTGAAGAAGAAATGTGAGCTTTTCTATACTTATCCTCCAGAAAACCTTGTCACAGAGAACTCAACATCTCACTAATCCCTTCTTGAAAATAACCAAGTATTTTAAAACTCACTTACTTTACTATTTCTTTTTATTAGCCACTTCTCTGAAAATGAAACATGACTCACTGCCTTTGGATGAAAGTGGTTCATCCCCTTCTCTGTTGCTTCTTGTTTCTCCCAAGGGTACTGCCTTCTTTTCATTTTATCATTCATAGTCTTCTCTGCTCTTTTTCTCTTTTCCCTTACTCCAAGGATGCTCATCATCAGCTCAATAGCCTGTCCCTATACTCATAATGCTTTCTCTTTCTCCTTAACACAGTCATCTCCCTTGCCCTTCCCATATCCGCAGACATTCACATACTTTTCCCCTCTACTCAAGCTCCCTCTCACATTCTTCCACTAGAACTCCCCCATCACAGCTGGAGAAGGCTGGCACACAGTTGGGGAGATTAGGTCACTGTGGCTTGTCTGTGCAGCTGTGTTTCTGGCAGGACCCTGGAATCACTAAGCCCATCTCTCATGGTGGAACTGATAGTTTAGTCTCAGATCCACTTTCTAGGCATGTTCATACTCCTAAAGACATGACACATTCATAATAAACATGAGTCACCTCGCCCTCTAACCCAGCACACACTTCCTGTAGGTTCCATAACCCCGCTATGAACCTGGATTCACTGAGAAACCCTCCCAATGGTAGTAGGAGTAGCTGCTGTTAAGGCTACTATAGCTGGTGATGGTGAGGTCTGCGAACAAGGTCGTCTGTGTACAGTGGGACTATTCTTGGGATGATGAGTGTAGTGTCTGCTACTTTGGGGTGGAGGAGACTGGCATTCTGGCCTCATGCTGGGCACTTTTTATGTGGTACTGGACACACCTAATTTGAAATTTGTGGGTGGAACAGGAGCCATAGATTAGGTCCAAACCAGAAGAATGTTAAAACCATGCCAGAAGGGAGTTGGGGATTAGGTAATAAGGAGGGAAAAGGGCTATTCCACCATTGGGCTCTCAGTTCATCTGTGTTCACCAAAGGTTAGCAGAGGTCTACATGAAAGCAAGGCCAAAGTTGTCTAAATAATAACTCTGCTTGAACACAGACCATACAGACATGGGCTGTCAGAGTAGGAAGTGACTTTAAAGCTAGTCTAAGGTTCATGAGGTCAGAACAATTGGCCAAGTCACAAAGGTTTGGGACCAGTCTGCATCTCTCCCTCCCTCCCTCCCAGTGGCCTTATCACTACTTTTTAATGCCACAGTGCACACACCAAAGGTTATACAAGGAGGTGATGCTTGTTGCTGCTCTAAATATTTCACTGCTCTTACCCATGAAACCCAGTCAGGAATGTAATATGTTTTTTTTTCCTTTTTGGAAATTTTATAATCTGGCATCACTTAGAAGAAAACATGACTCATTTTGCAACACCTGAGAACAGTGAGCAGGAGGTCAACCGACCAATATTATGTCTATGGAGATGTGTACTAGATGGTCTGCCAACCTTCGAGTTGTTGGCAGACCACACACACACACACACACACACACACACACACACACAACAAATGACCAAGCAAATGGATAAAAAGGTAACACTAGTTGAATTCTGAGTAAAGGGTATACAGGTGTTCTTGTTCTATTTTAAAAGCTTTTGCTCTATATTTGAAATTATATACAACCAAAACACTAATAACACGGCAAATGTTTTGCAGTCTGTGCCCCAAACAGAAATCCAGGCCTGTGATGGGTGGCAGGTCCCTCAGACACACCTGGGTAGGGCAGTCTCGGCTTCAGGTTTTGCTATTTGAATCCAGTGGCGGAGCAGCAGGCTGGGCTGCTCATTCCTCTGCCTTGCCTTCAGTGACTTTCTCCTTTCTAGGATGTTTGTTTTAATTAACCTCCAGGTAGCAGAGGGTGACAAAGTCCAGCTGTGTGCCAACAATAGAGTCTGGCTCTGGAGCTGCAGCCTTCAAAAAATCATAAAAAAATGTGGGGCATTGCCTTTCATCTGAAAAAGGGTTAGTTAGATATTCCAGGGTGTTGGAAACAAAAGTTGTTTGAAATTTCACAGGCCCTTACAGGTGATTTAGAGTATGTGATACTGTCCAATATTAGCCGACATCAATTGGGTAAAACAACACAGCTAAAGACCAAATGTAGGAGGGAGAATTGTTTTTTAAAAAAATTAAGTGTCTTAGACCCCAAGACTTCAGTGATCCTCATTTTTAAGTGAACAATAACAGGATCAACATGTATCTGAAAGTCCTTGAGCTTCTAGAGACTCACTGGCTGCTGTTTCTGCAGGCATTCTTTTCATTTTGGGGACATCTAGAGCTAGAGGGTTATGCCATTGCCACATGACCGAGCTAAAGGGACAACTCACTGGTTCTCAGAGTGGGGTCTCCAACCAACAGTGTCAGAATCACTCAGGAATTGCGGAATGCAGATGACCAGGCCCCAACTGGACTTGTCAAATCAGAGCTCTGAGTGTGTTTTCACAGGCCCTTGGATGATCCCAACATCCACTGCAGTGTGGGAGCCAGGGGTTCATCTCATTTCTCAGTTTTTATTTTCATTGGAATGTCAATTGCTTGAGGAGGAAGATTTTAATCCAGCTCTATCACTCCCTGTAACCTTGGGTAGATCAAGACAAATTGTAGGGCCTTATTGTAAATTTAGGAAATTTGATCAGAAGACTTGTTTTTTATTTCTCCTCTTTTATTGTTTTGTTTATTCAAAATTACATCAAACTGGATTTATCTAATTTGAAGGGGTTCTCAACCTTGCTGCCAAGTAATGTGTCAGAATTTATTCATTTACTGATTTCTCAATAGGCAAGGATTCAAGGAACACAATGAATTGTTTGTCAAAGGGCATGTGGGAAGAGGCTGACATGTGAGGGAACCCCTAGGTCCCCTCTTCCTGCTTAGGGTCTTGTGGGGCCCATGCCTGGAGGGAGGGGCTCTCTGGTTCAGAGCAATGCTTATATCTCATGGTCTGGTGTGCAGTAAATGCTCGGTAAATACACTGTGATGAGTCAATCAGTGCACTAATAATAAAGGGTCGTTATCTTGCTTCCATGAGAAAAGCAACATTTATGCTAGAACTTAACCTATAAACCAGAACTATCTCCATAGGCACTTTTCAGAGCTCCTGGTCTTTCTGTAGACACTCTGTTTCCTCTCCAGGGTCACAGCCAACAGAGAAAGAGATAAGGATAGGGAAGCATGGTGAAGTGGGATGCAATCTTCCGATGCTCATAAGCTGGTTGCTTGGTTCTCTGCCACATCCATGATCAGGCATGCATTCCTATGGAACTTGGATGCAGGCATCACAAAGGGGCCTTGGAAGGTCTAAGTAGCAAGGACCAAAATCAAGTCTGGAAACCCCTAGCATCAACAATCTCACCTTTATGGAATTTCTTTGGTCTCACTCTTTGAGTTCAAATTCTTATATGGTAAGTGAATCCTCTCTTGAGGGTGACCCTTTAATCACCAGGAGTCCCAGAATCTCATGAGTCCACAGTGAGCATGGTGAGAACAGAGGGACTGAGAGGAGTTAAGACTGCCTTCACTGATAACATCTTGCACTGATCTGCATTAGCCTCTCAGGTCCTGGACGCCCAGTCCTGCCTCTGCCTTCATTTTCCAGGTGACCATCCCTAACACAGACGTTTACTCTGACCCCTTCATGCAGATCAAGAGAAATGAAGATTTACGAGACTATGCTCTCTGTAGCCAGCCAGTTCTGTTTGCTAAATGCGCCTGGTGTCCTGGTAATGCTTTTGTCTCCTGCACAAAAGACAAGTGCTTTTAGTGACAGAGAAACAGATGTCCACAGGGGGAGGGACAACCTGGGCCACTGGTTGCCTCAATTCCCCATAAGAGCCTCATATTTTCAGAGTTCACTGAGGCCAATACAGTTCGACAAACACCTCACATATCTTCAGTTTAGATCAGAAAAAACATTCCACTGCTTTTTAGTTATTATATTTAAGCTTTGTGAATCTACTCAAACACATATCCCTTTATTTAAGCAAAACTATGAGAACTATTCATTTAAAGAGGTTATGTTTTCAACTTCCAAACCCAGAGATTATGTTTTGAGAGACATCATACAAGATTTTGGGTGGGGTGTGCTGGTTGTCAGGCAATTCTTTATTCCATTGGTCACTTTCCATCAAATATGACAACTGGTCTTAAGCCCGACTCTTAAAGTCCGTAACGGTCACACACATGGGGAAAGAGCCCTCTGCAAAGCCACTGACCTTCATAGCCTTCAGAAGACAAGGCACACTCATGAAGGCAAGATTCAGTAGGCAAGAATATGTGAAATTGAAAAATTTCAGTTTCTTAGTGCAATTACATCAGTCAACTATAAAACACCAAATATGGCAAAGCAGGCTTTATTAATTCTATTGCCATAAACTGAACATGTGTGATTAAAACCTTCCCACACCATACTTCCCCTCTGTTGCTATCTGCAACCATGTCTCTAAGGCAGTTCTCAGCCCACCTACTGCCTGTCACTGGCACCCCTGCTCCAGCCTTCTGATGTCAATTTAGGGGTGTGGCTGCTGCCACTACAAAGCCCAGCCCCTCTCACTCCCCCAGTGAAAGCACTTTGGGGCATCGCCCCTGGGGTGGGAGGCTTCCCACTCCTCCTTTTGTGCCCTCTTCCTCTCCCATTGCTTTTTCTGTCCACCTCTCTCTGGCAAGTATGTCCGCTCCCAGGCCCAGAATGTGTCTTCAGAGGCATGAACTTTTGCCTCCATTCCCTCCATCCAAACACACTTGTCTCATTGCTTTAGGGCCTGCTCTGCACAAAACAATCTACTAACCAAATTTACTGTAAGATTGGAACGTAGTGACTGATAGGGGCAGATCCAGGTCCTGTGAGGCCTGAAGCTTTACAACTTGAGGGACGCTCTGTAAGAAAAAGAATACAAGTGAGGTGTGAAAGTGATATTTATTTAAAAGGAGAAAAGAAATCAAGCAAAATGAGAGGCTTGGTGGTTCAGGTCACTTTCTTCTGAGAGCTGGTTGATGGATTTATCAGAAATGCTTCCTAGAACAGCTCCCTGACAATATCCTGGCCTCCCCAACCTGCCCAGGGCAGTCCAGGGTTACAAGGGGTGGTGGCGGGCAGGGGGTGGGGGGTGGGCGGCGTAGGCCAAAGCTTTCTCAGCTTCACTGAAAATGCTCCCTGGTGGCAAACAGAGGGTTGGCTGGGTTGACCAGGTGTACCTGGTTTTGAATCCTGGCTCCATCCTCTACTTAATCACGGGGATGTCTTAGAAAAAAATTTTTCATTTACCACTTCACTCATCTGTAAATTGGGGGCAATACATCCTACTCCTAAGTTTGTGGTGAAAGCATGTATGTAATCATTTGGTGACACTTAGTACTAGCATCTAGTAAATGGTTAACTGTTAGTAATATGCTTAATTATATGAACATTTAGACAGATGTCTCTTGGCAAAAAATTTGGCGTTTCCAAAATTCACCTATGGCATCTCCTAAATAATCAATTTTACTTAAAAATGATAAAAACAGCCCTGACTGGTGTGGCTCAGTGGATTGAGCAATGGCCTATGAACCAAAGGGGCACTGGTTTGATTCCCAGTCAGGGCACATGCCTGGGTTGCAGGCCAGATCCCCAGTAGGGGGCGCATGAGAGGCAACCACACACTGATGTTTCTCTCCCTCTCTTTCTCCCACCCTTCCCCTCTGTCTAAAAATAAATAAATAAAATCCTTAAAAAAATAAAAATAAAAATAAAAATGATAAAAGCAAAGCAACATTGGAAACATCAACAGTAACACTTTTCAGAGCAAAATCCACCAATTCTCTTGAAAAGTATTTTGGCATTAAATAAGCCACAGCATAACAGAACATCTTTTTCTGCACAAACATTTTATGTCACAAATAGCGTGTAACGGTGGCATGTCTGGAGGTGACATTGCACACAAATAATGTAGCCCTACTCTGGGGCTGCTGAAACAAGAGCTTTTCTTGCCATGGCACCATAAAGTCTATTTTTTCCCCAACCTTTCCGATTTCTCCAGTGATTTCCACTGCTTAGAACAAAAAACTGAAATTAAATCTAGGGGAAGCAAGTGGTGTGTAAAGTGTGAGAGAAGTTCATTGCCTTTGGGCTTTACTTCAGGCTTTGGCTTGGGAGGGTGTTTCTAAAGGATAACAGGGGTCTGCTGGGTGCCCCACCCTTGGCTGAGATCTCACAAGGGCCTGACAAACGCCAGTAGGAATACATGTTGGGCGTTTTTGCTGCCTTGGCAAATCCAGGACACTGGGGAACTAGATCTGTGCGCCCAAACCAAGGAGGTGGGAGAAGAATGGAGGTGAAAGGAGAGATCTGGCTCCAACCAGCCCTCCAGAGTGGACTTAGGACCATAACATTCTATGAATTATAACTTGAACTTGAACTTCATTTTACCCTGTCAAGAACAGAACCATTTTCCCCCATAAATTTTGTGTGTAGAAAAGTGTGTGGTTAGGGAAATTCCATGATGCTATACATCGAATGTTTTAGTCCCCGACCCCCACCCCATTCCCACGCCGAACACCGAACCCCAATGTAATATTAGGAGGTAGAAACTTTGGAAGGTGTTTGGGTCCTGAGTGTGGAGCCTGGATGGCAAAATCAATGCCCTTATGAAAGAGACATCAAAGAGCTCTCTTGCACTTTTGGGGGACACAGTGAGAGGATAGGTGTCTGAACAGGAAGCAGGCCACCACCAGACACTAAATTTTCTGGCACCTTAATCTTGGACTTCTAGCCTTCAGAACTGTGAGAAATAGATTTCTTTTGTGTATAAGCCACACAGTTTATGGTATTTTTTAGAGTGGTCTCTATGAAATTAGACATGTAGGTAGGATATTTTTCATGTTTATCTTCTGGAAATGTAGGTACTTGAAGGGGAAAATGCATTTGTATGAGGAAAAAAGGGAGAGTCTATTTGGTAAAGTGATGTGACAAAGTTTCCTCCCACCAGTTATTTTAATTCCTCTCCCTGGTACAGCAGTGAGCATGCCTGTGATTAGTATTGGTATAAGGACATTAGCCTAAGCTGTGTGTAATCATACACAGTGATTTAACTGCTATAACTGAACTAATGAATCAAATCAAAGCTTTTTTTTAAGTCAGCCCAAATATTAAAAATCTGAAACATTCAATCCATTTCGTGTCCTTGATTTTTTTTCTCTTTGGAATGTCAGATAATGTGGACACGTCACCGTGACGTGACATGAATGGAATTATGGCACAAGTCATGACCATCAACATACGTTGCATCGTCTGGATGTCACGACTCTCCAGGCCCGTGCCTGCCTTTCCAGGCAGATGCGGCCTCCCAGGATCCTTCCGCTGCAGGGGCTGCACGAAGCTGCTCCTCTGCAGGCACGGTTGTGCTCACATGTCTTTTTCTCTCACGATCTGCAGCAGGAAAGACATCTCTCAGTGCCTCCTTGGTGACACGGTGCTTTCTGTTTGTGTGGTTTGGGCTGGTTTATTTTCCTTCTAGGTGTGGGAATAGTCCACGTCCAAAAGTGAGTCTCCGTGTCACGATTGGAGGCTGTTTACATGTTCAAGAATTTCAATCAGCAGAGTTCTCTCCAGTTTCTCAAAAATGCCATCTCCTTTGTCCTCTCTAATATTTATGGCCTCCAGCTTGAGAAAAGGCCAAATGCCTTCTTTGGTAGGCAACCCTAGGCAGTGACAGACTCAAGGCAACCACAACCACATCTCTCTGAAGGTAAACATCTCATGACTGTGGCCTTGACACACAGAGGGCTGATTGTATTTTTGTTTCTACCGAGAGGTAGACATCAAATATTGTGACTGTGCGTTATTTCTAGGACTATAGAAACATATAAGCACAAAAACGTACACAAGTATATTCACGACCATGATTTTTACTTCATTGTTGAAAAATGTGCTTTTATTTTAAAAATGTGCATGTAATTCAGAGGCTTTACAAATAATTTACAGTGCCTGAGTGAGGAATGGCATGTTCTCCAGAATTTAGTAACACTGAACTTTACTTTATCATTACAGGAACGATTGTGAAATCTGGTGGAATGACTTTCACAGACAAGTAAAATCTAGTTTTCAGCCTCAAATTTCTCATAATTGAGCAATTTGAACCTCTGTGACCTTAACTTCCAAATATGTTGGCCATATTAAACAAAATAAAATTGATTTGCTAACAATATCAAGTTTTGTGGATATAGTTATCCATCCACCCATTTATTCATCCATTGTTCATGTATTTTTTTTCAGGTTTAGTGAGTAGACGTCTCCTCCCATGGTGAGAAATAGTGCAGGGAATTATCCAGCACGAACTGTACCTCATTCATGTCCACTGCATTGCATCTCTGACGTCAAAGTTAATTTACTTTGAAGAGTTTGAAAGAAATACAGAATTAGAAAAATGGTGGGAGCCTTGGAGATCGTCTGAAGCCATCAGTGTCCCTGTGGTCAGAGTGTTTAGGAGCAGTGTGAAAATAAGGGTGCAATAGACTGCATCTTTCCATCCCCTCCAGACTCCTATGTTGAAGTTCAGCTCCCCGTGTGACGGTATTTGGAGAAAGAGCTTTTGGGAGGTGATTAGGGTTAGATGAGGTCATATGGAGGGACCCACAGTTGTGATGGGTTCCTTACAAGAAGAGAACAAGCTAGCTCTCTCTGTGCTGTGTCAGGACACAGTGAGAAGATGGTCATCTGGAAGTCAGGAAGGGCACCGTCACCAGGACCCAACCATGCTGGCACCCTGAACTCAGATTTCCATCCTCCAGAACTGTGAGAAATTAATATGTTTTGCTGAAGCCCCGGTCTGTGGTCATTTATAGCGGCTTGCGTATCCGAGCGAGTTGTCTAAGCAGTGCTTCTTAGCGGTTTGAGTCTTGGAGTCAGAACACAATCTGGAAAGGCAGTGCGTATCTGGCCAGTACCACTGGCAGTTTCTCATACCACGCAGGGAGCTGAGGACCGTGTCGCAGTCCCTAGGGCCTGTGGGGGGTCAGTGAGAACAGCTTGTGCAAGTGCTGTTGTTCACACTGGCCACGGAAGAACCAATTCTTATTGACGGCGAGGGAATCTGCGGAAGTTATGCATACCAAATGCTGTTGGTGACAGCTGCAGTTAGAATGGAGATCAATGGTATAATACATTGACTGATTGGCAAAATTAGTGCCATTGACATTAAAACCAAACCATAGCAATCAGATGAAGTAATTTATTTTCCCAAGTAAAAAGAGCAAATCAGTCTTTGGACTAAGTTTGTTGTTAATGCACCCTGTAATCCTACAGGGAATAATATTAGTGGTTAATGAGAGGTTACAGTTCCTTTCAATAATCAAAGATCTAAAATTAAAGGCCTCACATATTTCTGTGCTTTGTGACACAAGTATTTCTCTCAAGTAATCTAAAATGAAAAGTAATTTTTAAACAGCTGAGTCCGTAATTTTTTAAATAAAGACATATCAGAAACATGTCCAATTACAAGACCTTTTACAATCAGTGGCGTTTCACCATCCTATGATTGATGAGATGTGTTCAGGGCAATGATGTGTCACCCCACAGGGGGGCAGCCATGCCAGACTGTGTTTATTTATTGAAAACTTAAAAGAAGCACAAGACCATTGGGATGCTCAGGATTTTACAAAGGATAAGATCAAATGGGAGTGGGGCTTTAGCATGCTGTCCAAAACCAATGTTTAGAATAGGATAAAGGAAACCCAAAAATGTAACAAAATACAAGTCCATTGATTTTTTCATTAATATGTTTATACCAGGTGGGACCACATTAAGATGTTTATGTGGGGTGGGATTGCATTTCCTTTCTTTTGAAAGTAAATCCTTGGGACTACAGGAAGCCATCTCTTATTTGGTCTGAAGCAACAACCCTTTTTCTTCATCTGAGATGTTGCTTGGCCTCTAGGGGGAGTCCATGTTCCTGCCCACTCCTTTCCACCTTTTCCATAGCCTGAGTGGCCTGTGTGGGTGTAGGAAGAACATTCCTACGCCAGTCTTGACAACTGCGGATGCATAGGTTAAGTATATGCTGAAACCTTCAGTCATCTTTAGCCCCAGAGTGAACTGGCAATAAGAGGTGCTTGTAGCCCTGTAGAAGACTTAGATCTCAAGGGATGAGTCTGCTGTCCAAAGGTGGAGAGACTGTCTTAGGTTGACCTCCTTCCTCTCCTCCCTAAAGGGGAGACAAGGGCTGGGGCTCAGTCAGCCACTATTCACGTCTCAGCTCTGCCTTTAGTCCTTGGGCAATGCTGGGTGATCCCCCACACACTCTCCACCTTGGGTCCCCTGTCTGTCACAGAGGGAGAGGATTGATAACCCCACCCCATTGCTCACAGGAAGGTTTTGAAGATTAAATGAGGAAGTTCACATAAACACATTTCCGAGGGCTCTGTATCTGTAACAAGTCATATGAAAAAATACAAGTTATTTTATGAAATGGTGTTGGAACCATTGGACATCTCTATGCCAAAAAATGAACCTTGCACCCCATATAAAAAGTATCTCAGGGTGGATCATAGACCTAAATAGAAAACCTAATTCTACAAAACTTCTAGAAGTAAACATAAGAGAAAATATCTGTGATCTTAAATTAGAGATCTCTCACATATAACACCAAAGCACAATTCATAAAATGAAAAATTGGTTAACTGGACTTTATCAAAATTACAAGGTTCTGCTCTATAAGTGATGCTGTTAAGAGAATAAAAAGATAGGCCAGAGATCAGAAGGAAATAGTTGCAAAAGCAATGTCTGCTAAAGGAAGTCTTTACCAGAAAATCAAAACTGAAAATTAAAAAACGTGTATAAAGGACACATGGAGAAAACTAAAAGGGGGTAGGCTCAAGGGTGGGAAGTGAGGATCGTTGGGAAGGGGGGAGTGGTGGAGGGAAAATGGAGACAACCGTACTTGAACAACAACAAAAAAATGTGGAAAAAAAAATTTGACCATAAAAAAAGAAAACAAACAATGCAGTAAAAATGGGTAAAAGATATGCAAAGATGCTTTGCCAAAGAAGATAGGCAGATGGCAAATAAGATCACAGAAAATAGTTCAACATCACCAGTCACTATATAACTGCCAATTAAAGCTGTGGTTAGATACTAATACATTCCCATTAGGATGGCTCAGACAAAACATCCTCAGGCCATGAGGTCCATTAGCCATGGACACTTGGGTCTGGCACAGAGGCAGAGCAAGGCAGTGGGAACCAGTGAAGAGGATGCAGGTGGAGGAAAGCCATGGGTACTTGGAGGCGATCTTGGAAGAAGAGGAAAGGGGTGTAATTGGAGGTGAGTTTATCCCTGTCTGAGAGCTTGGACCCTAACACAACAAAATATATGCTTCAGAAAGATATCCATACGGGGTCTCTGAGTTACAGTTCACTAGTCAACTTAAGTTTTCCCTGCCATCAGCATTATGATGGGTATTTGAAGGCGTCAAGTTCAGCTCTAAAGAAATAAGCCACATGCATTTTTTATTGAGATAGAGTTAACATATGACATTATATCAGTTTTGGGTACACAATATAATGGTTTGCTATATGTATGTATTGTGAAGTGGTCACCACAATAAATTTAGTTAACATCCATCACCACACATAGTTATAAATTTTTTGTGATGAGAACTTTTAAGATCTACTGTCTTAGCAGAAAGACACAACTAAAATCTGAGTTGTATTGTGTAAATTTCACACTCCCTGCCTACTCACCCCCATACTTTATCAGCACACTTGGGAGTATCTGAAATTCAAAAAAGATTACTCTTCCCACACAATGAAGTTACTAGAAAGCTAGGAAGTCCCTTTCTCTCATGCTGTCAAATGCTTGACCTTGAGGCCCAGTTCACAAATGGGCAGAAATGGGTTGGACTGGACAATGGTAGGCACACCATGAAGGTATCACCAGGAAGTGCCATTCTGTCCTTTACAGAAGCATATAGCATTTAAATGTCTTTCTTTAAATGACTTTCAAAAATAATTTTAAGCACTGGAATCCTTTTTTCCAGACATAAGCAAACACAGAACCCTAATAGGCGGAAGAGATAGATGGGTTAGGCTGAAGCCAGCAGTTCCTAAATCCTCCTCAGACAGCTTCTGGGCAAGGAAACACCTTTCTGAAGCCTCTGGGAGATTCTCCACGTCCAATACCAACTCAGTGAATTTACTTTTAGAGTGGAGTGGGAGTCTTAACAGCCACAAGGTTGTTATTTCCAGCTGGTAAGGCCAGCAGAGATCTTTTTCCCGTCAGTTCTTTCCAAATTCACCTACAGTGAGTGTGTGATAATTTCATAATTAGGGAGACGGAAAAGTGGTCTGCGTTATTGGGCAGGCCGTCCTTCGTGTGGGCGAGACCAGAGGGAGAGGCTTGGCCACACCAGGCCAGTCCCCCTGGAGAGTCAGGCCTCTTTGAATGACTGTGGCTTTTCATGATGGTTCAGCTTTGCTCCACACAAATGGGTATTTTGTCTTAAAAATTCTCTAAGGAGTCATTGTCCTAATTGGTAGCCAATGAAAATTTCTTCAGGGAAAAAGAAGACTTAGCCTTTGTTTTTCTATTGAGTAAATTGTGGATCCTACATCCATGTTTATTCATGTTCACATCTCAGTAATACAGTTAAAATGTGTTGGTAACAATTATTACTTAAGAAGATTACATTTTTATATTTATTAAAATAGTTGTGTGTGTGCATGCTTGCGTGTGTGCACGTTTATCTAGTAGGAAGACAGATCAGTTAAACACCTATTAAAGCTGAGTGTTTTGCATTCCAACCTGATGATGCTTTTTTTGTGAGAAGACCTGAGCTGAGTAGCCCTCCAAACAAGTCTGGGTGTGGAGTAAGGAGGCCGAACTCTTCTTACTGCCCTTGACTGGGTGAGTCCCACCAGACAGGTCACCGCACTTCCTCAGCCTGAATCTTATCCATAGAAGAGGGAAAGACATTCTATTTTGCCCATGTCACCTGGTTTCTCTGAGAATAAAATGAGCCAACATGGGTAAAATAATTTTTCATATGTTTTAAAATATATATGTGCAGGCAAGAAGAGTAGATTATAAAGTATATTTCCATCATAATTTCTCCCAAACTGTGGATTTCTGAAGGTAGAAGTATAAATCATTTTTTGTGGCTCTCTACCTTTAGCATTTACTTCCTGCCGCTTCCATCAAATGAAGCCTGATTTTCATTTGGAAAAGTGACCCCTTTTCCATGGGGTGCCATCAGAGCTTGGGTAGGTCTTAATGGCCAGGAACATCCCTTTTACCATGTCACTGGGTTGTTCAAGAATGAGCCAGAGTGCTTGACTCAGCGTCTGCACTTGAAAAGAACTGCAGTTTTCACCCTCAGTTCCCCAGGACAGCACTTGTGGGAATATGAGGGGTGAATTGCTGCAGGTGGGGAGAGACTGCAGGGACCCATTGTAGACACTGAAGGTAGCCTCCCATGCCTGGGCAGGCGGAGCTTGCTGGCTGGGCAGTCATGACTGCAGGAGAGAAAGCAGTAAGAGCCACGATTGGGAGAAAAACAGGAGGTTGATTCCATGGGGAAAAGTAAATAATCAGTGATTCCATTTGGAAAGAACGGAGAGAAATGAAAAGCAGAAAGGTATGGTTTGCAAATGTGTGATCAAAAACGAAGAGTGAGCCAAAAGCAGAATTGAATTCAACACAACGGTTCTTCTTGATGCCCTAAGGTTGCACTTTGATGAAGGAGTGGTAGCGTGAGGTGGAGTGCCAAGTGGACTAGCTCACTCTGTCCCCACCGCCCCCCACCACTTAGGGGAGAGGTCTGGGAGGACTTAGGGAGGAATTTGAGTCTAGAGGGAAAGAATATGGGCTTTAAGTCAAAAGGGCCTTAACGTGTTGTTTCTTTGGACTTTAGCTATGGTCGGAGTAGTGTGGGTAAGTCATTGGTTTCCAAAGTCACAGCTCTTACTTGTCCCTCCACCCTCCAACATCCCTGCTGAGAGCACGACCTGTCTGGGAGGACAGCAGCTGTTGTGCACAGTGACTGTGCCTGGAGCTCGGGGGTCACTATAGGGGGATGTCCTTCCTGCCCCAGTTCTTAAAGCAGGGCTGCCGGGAGGCCTCAGAGGGAGCAGAGTGGGAGTCACCTTGAGTGCACCTGCAGGGGTCTCTCAAGGGCCCAGGTGAGAGGCATCCTGTACGCTGGGTTTCTCTTCAGTGCGCTGGATGTGAGTACATGGGTCCCTGTTATGTCATTTTCTGTGTTTGATATGTTTCACAATTAAAAGTTTAAAAATGGAGACAAGGAGGAATAAGCAGGGGCAGAGAAAACAGAGGTCTGAGCTCACTGAGCTTTGAGAATTAATTGGCTGATCGGGGCATGCTGAAGGTCCAGGGTGCCACAGCATCAGTGTGAAGGGGACTCACAGACAGGAAATCGGGACAGGTCAGGTGAGGACAAATAGCAGCTGTTTTTGGTGTTTAAGAAAAGCGATAGAGGGAAAGTCTGCTACTTTAAAAAGCACAATGCTCTAATTTAGACAATGTCAAAATTTACAGAAAAATTAAAAAGTCATCAATTAATTTTATTTCCTTAATAGGGACTCCCATAGGAGCAAAGTGAAAGCACTTGTCTCTGAGCTCCAGGAGTGATAGACCGGTGGGTGCTGGCCCAAGAGTGGAGTGGTGCAGACCACAGTCAGCAGGGTTGGCACCCTCCACTGGAGAATCCTGCAGTGAGCCCCCTGTGTCTGTCTGCCTGAGGGCACGTTCCTCGGGGGAGCAGGAGTTCACCATCCTGGTAAAAAATCCCTTCTGGCTCCAGTGTGAGGTGAGTCACATCGGACAGTAGAGAAGGTTGGTGACCAGAGCATTCCATTGCCCCAGAGGCCACCCCCCCCCCGTCCGTCCCCAGGAAGGGCTTACCGCCTGGAGTCAGCAGAATGTTGAAGAAGGCAGACAAGCACACGGATACTGTTTACATTACTTGCAGCAGGATGAAAGAGACCCAAGACATTTATAGCCCAGACAGAGATATTTAGTGCTGCTTTATAAATATCATGTCAGTCTGGCAAATCCATTTATCACTCATCTTGACAATTGCCATAGCTTGTCGCTAGGATCTCAGAACAAAGTGCCTGAGAAAGGTTATAAGATCTGGGAATTAAATCATGGGCATAAATAGAAAAAAAAAAAGAAAAGAAAAGAAAAAAAAATCAACAAACCTTACCATGCAGACAGTTGTGGGTACTCTGGCACAGTGACTTTCGGAAACTCAAAAGGCCACTGTCAAATAAAGCTTGGGGAAAATGAACTATTCCTCTTAGATGCCAGGAACCCTCACAGAATGTGTCTTTACTGCATGCACTGGCGTTTGGTAGCATTCATTCTCTACATCCCAGCCCCCCAACTTACCTCTTACCCTTATTCCCAGTCTCTAGAGTTCACCCAATATAAGGTGCCCTGTAGCCCTAGGAAAGACTTTGAGTCAAGTATTAGTCCACTCCCCTGCTTTGGATCTGATGCTTCCCTTCTTTCAAGCACCTACTTTTTTTCAGAACTATCATATACATTTTTTTCTTTCTAAGTGTCTCTCAATACATTTTCTCCAGCAGGCCATTCAGAATGTTGAAGCTGCCTGTGAACCCATCAAGATCTGACCATGGAGCATAGGTGGGTCTCTGTGGGTAAGAACCATCAGGATGGGCGTGTCGGCTCTGGGGGTGGCTGGAGGAAAGGCTCCTTGCATGCATGGTCAGTCTGTGCTCTAATTTATTTTATCATATGAGCTCTTCTCCTCTGAGGTTCTTGATAGTTCTTAGGACAGCTCAGGTGTCCATCTATTGACAACAAAGGAATGGGGTCCCTAAAATTTTGCATGAGGACAGAAAGAACATTTGGTAAGAAAACATAGGCTGCTTTCTGGAACGAGGGGCAGAGATCCAGAACTGTAGGGAGTCCACCCTGCTTTGCCATCCCCATCGCTGGACCTGGGAGAGTCACTCACAATCCTGGGCTTTAGTTACATGATTATTAGAATAAACAGGGAGGAGTGGTTTCCATCTGTTCTTTCACAGAGCACTGGTTCGTTCCAAACACAATGGTTTTGTTTTAACTTCTAATAAAATAAGTTGCTATTTACAAAGTCAACTGACTTATATTGTACCAAGCCATCAGAATTCTTGTGGCCTCATTTTCTAAATGTATTATTTGTGTGGGGGTGGGGCACATATTCATCCAGTTGCTGTCTCAGTTCCGTGGGCAGCTACTCACACAGCTGGATTTTAATTTACACATGTGGACACCTACTTTGCGTAAGTAGTCCCCCAACGACTGGCTAAGTTGCAGCTGGGAGAAGGATAAGTTGTGTGTCCACAGATTTTTGCCTGTCACGTGACAGGCAATTCAGCTGTGAGAACCTCCCAGCCTATAGTCATGGATGGGAGAGGCTCAGGGCCTCTGGAAGGGTGGTAGAAGCCAGAGTGTTTATCATCAAATCCTTCTACCTGGCATTCAAGAGTTGCTATTTAAGTTCCACAGTGGAGTTCAAGGAAGAAAATGTTTGATGATTAAGAAATATAGATGCAAACTTTGTATTCTTCAAATGTTATGTTTTCCTGCTGCCACACTGCTTTGAGCTGGTTGGCACTGCCTTTTGTTCCTGTTCAGTTGCTGAAGTGAGCACAAGCCCATCCTTCCAGCTGTGTGGGCCCCAAAACTTAGTGTCATCCTTGGCACCTCTCTCGGCTCACACCCACACCCTCTCCATCAGGAAGTCTTCTGTCCCACCTGCAGAATGTACCCAGGTTGCGCCTCTCTCTCATAGCCTCTGCCACCTCTCTCAGCTAGCTGTCTGAGGTAGCCTCTCAACCATTTCTCCACCACTGCCTTTCCTGCCTCCTCACCTCCCCTGCTCAAAGCAGGCAGAACGACCTTATCAATCAGAATCCTCCTCACCCGCCACCATGCTCCCACCCTCCACTCCTGCTTGCTCAGGCACATGTCAGCACAGTGTCTAGGAGGCTCCCCAGAATATGGCACCTCTGACCATTGGCCAACTGGCCACCACCCATGCTTCCCTGCCCCCATAACATTTCTCGCCCATCCAGACATAATCCTGCCGACCCTCTGAACAGTTTGATTTTCTCTGTATGTATGCCCAGCTCCTTCCTTCTTTCCTTCAGATCCAAATGTCCCTGAAGAGGAAGACTTCCCTACATAGCAGCAACATTCTTCCCTCCATTAGCCCCGCCTCCAGCATGCCTCTGCACTCGGTGTTCATTTTTCTCCAAAGCACTTAAAATCTTTGACATGGTGTGTGTGTGTGCTCATGCACATATAGGTGTATGTGCATGTGCGTGTCTTAGTTTGCTAGGGCTGCTGTAACAAAGCACCAAAAATTGGGAGGCTGAAACAACAGAACTTTATTCTCTCACAGTTCTGGAGGCTGAAGTCCAAACAAGGTGTCGGCAGGGTTGGTTCCTGCTGAGACTGAGGAAGAGGCATATGTGCAGAAATTCACTCTCTCAGGTTATGTGAGCTAACCAAGTAGAAGATATTTTTTCCTTTTTTTTTTTTGGCTACAGGATTGAAGTGAGGTCTTTTAGCTCAGGGCTGATAAAGTTACCTTGGAAATGAAATCAAACCCATGTCCTTCCGTGCAGCAGGCATAGACACTCGTCTGTTCCAAGACATTCATTTTTCTGCAAGGATCTTTGTTAGTACTGTGCCCGCCGAAAGACTGTGGGTGACTCTGGGCTCACAATGACTCTGTTAAGCATCCCTGCCTCTTCTGGAACAGATATTAGAGGCCAGCCACTCAGAATGCCCTGGCCCTGAGAGGAAGACACCTGAATAACCCAGCCCTTCACTTTCATCACCCACAGGACCTAGAAATGCATGACTTAAGGTAGCTTCCTGCAGAAGACCAGCAGGGGTGCTTATGAAAACCTTCTCTTCTGCAAGGCGAGGGGGCATGAGGAAGAACTGCTTCCCGAAAATTAGCCCCTGCAGAAGAATGAATTGAGAGAGAAGATTTTCTCCAGCAGTAAGCTTTTACCGGGAATCTTAAGATTTTTTCCCACTTGCCCGTGTTTGTTCCCATGTTTTTCCTATGCTCTCATTTATCAGGACTCACGCAGATGGATCCTCTAAAGCTCTTCAGTGCAGTGTTTTGGACAGAGCCGCTCAGCCTGGAGTCCTGGCCATCTGTGCTTGCACATTGCACGTTTCGTTGTGTAGGGTATTCCTCCTTCCTAAACTCACGCCATCAAGTCCTTCATGGTTACTGCCTCCCTTCAAACGTCTTTAATATCATATTTTCTATATTACATTTTATTAAGTCACACATATGATTAAATTGATTCAATCAAAAATTCGTCATGTACCACTTGGACTCTTCTAGAGTGTCTCTTGGATACGTACCCATCGTTAAGAAGCCCTGAAAAAATTAATAATCTTTTATTCTTTATAGTAAAAAACTGCCTATTTATGTAGGCCTACTTAGATTAGCAAAGACTTTGAAGACCTTAATAAAAAATAAATACGAGATAATGAAATTAGCAGCAGCCAAGGGCATTTGGGAAAAAGAACAATGAACATAGAGATGCAGTGTTAACCAGGTCTATGAAATGCAGGGTATGCGGTGGTTCTGCTGGACATTGGTCCTCAATTTTAGTTTTGGATGGAATTAGGACAGAAAGAGGAGTGGTTACTAGTTATAGTACTCATAAGTTAAGAAATAAATGAGATCTTCAGAAAAAATAGGAATGTGCTAGTAATTGAGATGTGAAGAAATCTCCCCTTTGGGTCCTCGTGGAGAGAGCACAGTGTAATGCTGGCTTCTACAGCAGCCTGGGGTAAAGGCATAGTCCCCAACCTCTGTCCTGTAGCACACCTGTGCGTGGCCAGAGCACATTCTCTGTGAAGGTGAAGGAAGCTGCTTACTCCATGCAGGGGCATAGCTTTGCTCTTTTCTTCTTGTACCCCTGAACCAGTGCAAGAACGAGGGGACCGAGAGGATGGAGGACTGTGCTAATGAAGGATGACCCTCCATAAACGTGATTTGTCAGTTGCTCTTTTTATATGCCCTTGAGTGGCAGAGAGCGCGAAGCTATACATGAAAGATGCCTGAAGTGTGGCCATTCTATTTCATTAAGTTCGTTATGTGTTCACATACGCTCTCACACACCACACACAAAACACACTCACACACGTGCACCCACCCCTGTACACATACTTTTATACAATCCTTGTACTCCCACATACCCACGGGGGCACTCATGTACACACCTGATACATTACACATGCATTCACACCCACACTATAAATTGCGTACTTGTATATATCTGTGTTTGTGTATCTTTGACTTGTGTACCTTTAACATCTGTCTTGGGTTTGCTTCTGTGCTGACTTCATTCAGCACCTCGCCTGTACAAGTTCAGCTCCAATTTGTTTTTTGTTTTGTTCCAGGAGGGGTCATAACCAGATAGTCACACCAGTTACAACTTGAGACCTGCTCTGCTATTAAAAACTCAACTTTGGAGTCCCCTGCACCTGCTGTGTCCTTGACCTTTCACTTATCATTTGTGTGACCTAGGGCCACTTACTTAAACTTTTTTAAGTTTATTTTTACTGTATTATAAATTAAAAACTACTACTATTACATAAATTTTGAATTCCTATTTATCTATAAACACACCATTTTGCCTGTATCATAATTAGAGGTCTGTTATGAACATACATTATTAACAATTGTATCATTATTTTTTTATTATTATTTACTAGCATATTATTATATGCCTCTGATAATTTATGTGCCCTTAATGTGAAATCAAAATAAAGTCTATTGTCTAAATGAGACGATATTTTTATAAATTATTAGTTCTCTATTTCCCAAAAGGACTGGGGACACTTTTTCTTCAGCTATTTTGGAGACTTTTGTCATTTTCTTCACAAATTCTGAGTAGGCTTTGCAATTACTATCTACCTTGTGCAAAGCTCACCTCTCTATTTTGCTTTTAAATTATTTGATTGATTTTGGTCATAATTTGGGTCGAATGTGGAGACCCCGGACACACACTAGTGTCCAGGGAGTGGTTGATCTTTTGTGTTGTCTCAAATCTATTGAGCAAAGTATGAGAGTCTGGTCAGAAAAAGGCATCACAGGTAGATGGTGAACAGCTGCTGGAGGGAGGGGTAAGAGATAAAGACTGTCTAGTTTTTTGACATTAAATAAGCAATTTGAAACACGTTTGTTTCAAACGTGTTTGCAAATGAACATGCGTTATAACTATAATTTCTGAGCCAATGGCCGAATGTATTTAAGTTGTTGCTACCACTGTGGTATGTGTGTGTGTTTAAAACCAGTTTCTTCTCTTTCGCATCAAATTTGGTTGGTAAAAGAAATGGGGAGGGTGGATGCGTGAAATGCAAAGTGTGATTAAATGCCAGTGTTTGACTTTAACTGCTAACTTCCCCCAGTTTGAAAAAAGAGAGCCAAACCAAACACACTCCAGGAATCACTGCATATTAATGAGAAATCCCAGCCTTCAGGGGCAGATGTGATAAAAATCTGTGGAAACGTGGGGCTTTCAGAATGTTGCCTAGGAAAGAACAATGCTTGGGTTTTTCCAGGGCAGGATGTGTGGGTTGAATGGCTTTTTATTTTATTATTTATTAATTTCCTGAATATGCAGGCAACAGTTGTGAGCCCTGAAGGTCTGCGGTGGGGGTCAATCTGCAGTCATATAGCAGCCCACTCAAAGAATTACAGAGTAGAGAGGAGGGGAGGACTCAGGGAGGTGACTTTTTGGAGCTGAGCTGGGTTCTATGTCTGGGATAGAGGGAAGGATGGGTCATTTCCATGCAGAGCATCTCACACAGTTGAAAACATCATGTTCAGGTGGCTGGAAAATGATGTCTTTCCTGGAAGGTCTGTTGTTCTGTAGGAATGACAAAACCAGAGTTTTCAGATTTGTGCAGCTCATACTAGGAAGGAAGGAGCTTAAGGGGCTGAGGTATGATGTGGGATGAATTAAGGAGAATCTGAGGAAGATTGAGTAGTCCTTTTAGGTGACTTCAAATTCATACCGTAACATGCAGCATAAAATGACCACCACCGTTGGTCTGCTTTGACCTAGAGAAGGATGCGCGGATGTCACACACACTCTGGAAAAGTGCCAGTCATCAGGGTCATGTTGCAGTGGATGCAGCACCAAGCGCTGCTTCTGGAAAGAGGAGAAGGAGGAGGTTCAGCTGCAGAGGACTAATGGGGGGAAGACTGGCATCATCAGACAGCTGGGAGCCTCCATCCCCCTCAGCTGATAACTCAGTTGACTCTCAACTAAATCACATACACAATATGCAACCCCAAAATGTCAGCGGTAGATATGGAAGGGACACTGGGGGACAGATCAGGAGTCTCCCTAAAACACACAATGGAACTCTTTCCATTTTGCCTTAAGTGTTGATGTTCTCTGTCAAGTCAGGCATTAATCTCTAAGGATTTACTTAGAAAATAATAAAATGAACTGACTCACTTTTCTCTGGAATACTTCCCTTCTTTTCTTGTCTTGCTTGAAAAGCGTAGATCATTACTAGACTCATCAAAAGTAAAAGAAGATTAAATTCTTGGAAGAAAACATAGGCATGGATTGTTGTGACCTTGCAGTAGACATTAGTTTCTTAGATACGAGAAAACATTAATAACAAAAGAAAAAAATTGATAAATTAGACTTTATCAAAGTTAACTTGTTTTCCCAAGGACACTTTCAATAAAAAGACAAATAGCCCAATTAAAGTACAAACTGGCAGTTATAAAAATAGTCACAGGGACGTAAAATACAGCATGGGGAATATCATCAATAATACATTGATAAGTATGTGTGGTGCCAGGTGAGTACTAGACTTATTGGGCAGATCACTTTGTAAGTTATTTAAATGCCTTAAAATGTTAAACAGAGAGTATAAATCTAAGGGAAATAAAAACACTTGCACACAATTGTTCACTATACATAGTAACAAAAAAGGTGTAGATGACCCAGATACCAATCACCTGATGAATGGATAAACAGAACGCGGTACTTCCGTTGCCTGCAATAAAATGAGGCCGGGATGCGTGCTGCCAGGATGAGCATTGAAGACAATACACTAAGTGAACGAAGTCAGTCATAAAGCTTTTTCTGTTACAATGTCCAGGGTCATCAAAATCATAAAGACAGAAAGTAAATGAGTGGTTTCCAGGGGCTAAACACCTGCCTGCTAATGCTATGGAGCTGTTTTTGTGTGTGGGGGGTGATGATAGAAATGTTCTAGAATTACATAGTGGTGATAGTTGCACAGCTTTGTGAGTAAACCACCAAACACTGAAATGTGTACTTTAAAAGGTAAATTTTATCACATGTGAATTATGTCTTAATTTTAAAAAGCAAAGAGGAAGAAAGCATAGTGCATGCATACACCATTTGTAAATAAGGCAGTGGGAGTCAATAAAGACTAAAGCTTTGGATCACCAAGTGTGTCAGCGTATGTGTGTGTTATTTTGGGAGGAGTGTTGTGGGTGATGAGTTGATACATTGGCTCGGCTGAACCATTCCAGCACCCGCCAGTGGCTTCCTGGACGAGTCATTCCTTGAGGCAGGGCACAGAGTGAGGAATGGACCTGGCCCAGCTGTCCTGGGAGCCCTGACTCCAGAGACTGTTACCCAGCTGTGAGCTTCAGATCCAGCCCCAGGGTGCTGTGAGGGTGGGTCCTGGACCTACTGTTCAGTCATAGACTTTGACCAATCAAGTAGCAAACTGAGGAACCTCAAGCAGGAGAAGCAGCTCCCCTCTTCTCCCAGCACCCTTCCCCAGTGCAACTCACATTTCCTAGCAGGGCTGTGTTACTGCGGTTGAGTCCTATAGTTTAATGCATATACTGTGAGCGGGTGTCTGACCGACTCTGCCATCCTTTCACGGCAAAGACCTTAGAGTCACAGGGTGGTTCTGTGGTTGATCAATTCATACTGTTGCTCTGACATGTCAAACTCGATCTCCAGTTCTGCAGAATGCCCGGCAGTCCTCAAAAGCAACTCCCTAGAGAGTTTGAAGGGCTAACGTGTTCATACAGGATTGAGGGCCCTGTGCTTGTGATCGTCCTGCTGGGCCCCTTATGGGAATCTGGGTCTTTTGAAATCCCACACAAGCTGTAGGGAAACCCCACACAGAGGGAAAGAGTGCAATGTCAGACAGTTCCATCTGCAATCAATTTTTTCAGATAGTTGAGGATAAATCAATCAGAATCCATTAGGAGAAAAGAAAGACAGGGTGATCAGTTAGCTGGCCAGGGATGTGCGCGAATCCCATGCCGTGTGAAAGATGATTGTGAGATGAGTAATGCTAAGAGGAAACAAATGCGTGGAGGCTTCCACAGACTTGGGGAGGCCAGGCCAGGGCCCGGTGGGGCAGAATGAGGTGGGAGGTCTGGTAAAAGTGTGCTAATGTTTAGGATCAGCTTTCCCAGTATTCCCTCATCGCTCATTACAACCCCCTCAACGTGTCATATCACAATACGTTTTGCCTGAGTGGGTTGGTGGATTAATCCCTTTCCTCAGTTAACTGCCCTGGAAATCCTACCCTATATCCCTCACCTTCTAGCCAGGGATTTGACTCCTTGGAGACCCACTCGTTTTTCTTCTGGCCTCAGATCCTTCAAGGGGAGAAGGAAGTCCCAAGATAAAGCTGCAAAGCTTAATCAACTTTACTACAAATTGTATTAATACAAATCAAAAAGGCAAAATGAAAATTGTTTCATACATTTGGACTGTTTAGAGACTTAAGGTGCACAAAGGCAGTAATTAGACAACAAAAAAGGCTGTGCCCTAGAAATAGTTTAGTATTTTTATAAGAAAAGAAACCTACATGGTAGCCATGCCCATGAGTTCTAAACTCAACTCTGGGAAGTAGCTTACCAAAATGTTCCAGGAAAAGTGAAAGGGAAATTTGGACCAGTTTATTTCAGGTCCTGGATTTGTCACATCAAGGGGGAAACATGGGTGCACCGCCCCACCTCTCCCTCCCCAGGCTGGGTAGGAGCTTGTCCAGCTACTGAGATCTATGCTGGTGGGACCCATGGCTCTCAGAAATCCTGAGAGGTGGGGAGAGAGCTCCCGTTGAGAACACACAGCCAGGCACCAGCTTACTGGTGCAGCCTCTGACAGTGTGATGACTCCAGGCTATGGCAGATAGCTCCAAAGCCCTTTCCCAAAGCTGAGTGTGCTGGTCCTCCAGCCTGGTTGTGGCTACTATATGAACAATGATGCTGAGGCCATTAATGGACAAGCTTTTGTGTAAACAAGTTTTCAATTGTTTTGGGTGTATACATAGAAGTGGAGATGCTGGATTGCACAGCAATTTCATGTTTTACACTTTGAGGAGTCCCATACTGTTTCACACAGTGGCTGAACCACTTGAAATTCCTATCAGCAAGGCCTGAGGGTTTTAAGTTCTCCACATTCTCTCTTGTTATTTTGCAACTTTTTCATCATAGTCATCTTAGTGAGTGTGAAGTACTAGATCACTGTGGTTTTGATTTTCATTTCTCTAATGACTACTGATGATCAGCATTTCGTGTGTGTGTGTGTGTGTGTGTGCTTATTGGCCATTTGTATACTTTCTTTGGAGTCTATTCAAATCCTTTGCCAATTTTTAAATTGGGTTATCTTTTTATTGCTAAGTAGTTGAATTATTAAGAGTTCTTTATTTAAGTCATTAAGAGTTCTTTATTCTGAATATTAGACCTCTATCACTGCATGGACTAAAAATAATTTTTTCTCATTCTTTGGGTTGTCTTTTCACTTTCTTGATAGTGTTCTTTGATACACAAATGCTTATAGATTTTTTGACATCTAATTGGTCGATTTTTCCTTTGGTTGCTTGTGTTTTCTGTGTCATAGCTAAGAAACTATTGTCAAATCCTGTACTTGCTGATTTATATATTACAGCTATTGTATAGTATTTAGCTCTTACATTTAGGTGTTTGATCTATTTTGAATTAATTGTTGTATTTGGTGTGAGGTAGGGGTCCAGTTTCATGCTTTCACGTGTGGACATCCACTTGTCCCAGAACTGTTTGTTAAAAAGTCTATTCTTTTCCCATTGAATTGTCTTGGCTGAAGTTTTATTACAAATCAAAAGGACCCATGGACAAAGACAATGAGGGGTGGGGAGGATTGAATGTGGAAGGTGGGGGGTGGGTAGGGCAAAGGAGAGTTATGGGGGTAAAATGGGGACAACTATAATTGAACAACAATACAAATTTTTAAAAATTGAAATATTTATCTAACTTAAAAAAATTCAGACTTCCATTAAGGTCATTTCTGGATGGCTGGGTGGTTTTCACTAGAGAGTATTTTTTAACATTTTTTAAACTGTCATGTTCAAGAGGATTTGAAAATTGACACAAATGTTTTGTGTTTAAAAAATCCTCATGTATCCTCTGCAAGCAAACACGTATTTTACAACAACCCTATGCCACCCCTAAAGTGCTCTGGCCTCCTCTTTACCATGTAAGACTCAATTCCATTCCCTCCTCTTAGGATATAGCCATCCAAGTTCTTCTCTGGACACCCTTAGGGCCTCTAAAGTCAATGCTTTACATGCTTCCATTATTGAAGAGGAATTACTTATTGATAATCCAGTCCTCTTCTCCCTTTTTCCTCTGAACAGATGAAAATTGAGCCTCTTATATTGGGCACCTGGGCTTAGGCCGAACTTATGTTAGCAATGTGTACTGTTCCTGTAGCAGAACAATGCCCCCCCAACCCGGGAACACTGGGAGGGCATGGTGTGTCCTTGTTTGTTGTGACTGATGGAAGGTATGGCTGGCACTCTGTTTGGAACAAGGGGCACACAGAACTAAGCATCCCACATGGCAGAACCATCATTCACCTTTCATTCCCTGGAGGGTCTTCACCTTTCCCCAGGCACCACCACCTTCCACCTGATCCAATCAGTGACTCCTCTTGTCATGCTCACCCCAAACCTGATGCCCACACCACAGTTTTAACCTCAACATGGTCATTTCAGTGTTTATTTATACCTGCTATTAGGTTAGATGCTCATTGCTTCACGCATATCAAACTTACAACCACGATAAAATTAGAAAGCAGCTCAGGACTGGGGTGAACTGTGCACTTAACCTTTTCCTTCAAAGGACAGCACCACGCTGTGCACACAGCAGGTGCTCACATGAGATATAGATGAACTGGATTGAATGAATTTATCTAAACCTCTACTATGTTTAGCCTTGGTGATCACATGATGTTAGTGAACATTTTAAAGCTGCATTTCTCATGTGACTCAGGGTGGGTAGAACTGGGTGAAAGAGAGTTTGCTGAGAGAAAGAGGAGTCAGAGGCGATTCTTGGAATGGAACATTTCTTGGGTTTTGTGACCCGAGAAACCACAAACTCTGTTTCTGGCATTAAGCATTAACAGCTGAGCTCCTGGGGAATGTGTGTGCATCCCCCTGAGGGCCGTGATCTGAGAACATCCTCAAAGAATGCCCCTTGTGATCCAAACCAAAGCCTTGCCTCCAGGATAGGGCTGTGGCACACAGCGAGGGAAAGAAACTGCAGGGAGAGTAGGCTTTCCCTTCACTTGGAAATGATCACTGTGTTAAGAAAGAATGCTTACTCAGTGTCTTCTGCCATACTCACTGCCCAGGAAGCCACCGTGCATAAAGGTCATGGTTGAGGAGAAGAAAAGAAAGGTACCTCCAATGATTAGCTGTGTTTTCCTTTGTCAGAAGATAGTAGCTGGGGAGTGATTTAAGGAGACCTGAGATGGATGCATGGAGATTACTTTGTAAAGTGGTAGTTAATCATGACTGGCTCATAATGACAGGACCCTCACAGTATTTTACATTTTATAGGACTTCAGCTTTTCAAAGCCTTTTTATGTCTTTCATGCATTTACTTTTCAGGAGGAAATTATCCAGCATACAGTGTCCCATGCTTCTGCCTTCTCCTCACCATCTCCTTGTTGCATGGTTTTGTGTGCGTAGGTGCATAATTCCGATGATTGCATCTGCTTAAATACTTAGTATTTGGTAGCTACCTTTACATTTGTTACATCATTGACAAAGAAATATGATTCAAACGTACACATTTTCTCTATCCTTGATAATGCTTAACCCCTCCCTCACCAAATGCACTTGCAAGAAAATTAAGATCTATTTCAAAGATAATGCTTGTTCTCCCATTTTGCACTTTTTTCTTCATTTATGATGTTTGTGGAAGGCGTAAAGACACTTCTTGTCCTTTTCTTTTTTGGCAAAAAAAAAAAAGCCTCTGCTGAGGCTCTGGCCTCATGAAAGCCACTTCCTCTGTCACACGTATATTTCTGAGGTCGGTCAGATCCATGCATGTCCAGACTGAAGGTTAAAGCTAACTTGTTCTAGTGTGACTGGAAAAGAGGGAATATATTTGGGGGACCCCTCTGATATACCATGGTGACTACAGATGGAAAGAATGGATGACTGAGGTGTGGAACTGGCCTCAGAGAGAAGCAGTGGAGCTGGGAGGGGGCTGGGAGTAGGCTCTGGACTTGTATGTGGATGTGATGAATTGGTGATTATTCCAGGATACTCAAGGGAATGTGTCTCGGGGGCTGCTGTGGACTGAATGTTTGTGTTCCCCTTCTAAAAATTCCCATGTTCAAGTTTTAATCCTTCATGTGATAGTATTTGGGAATGGGGCTTTTGGAAACTAATCCAGTTTAGATGAGGTTATGAGGTGGGGCCTTCATGATGGAATTAGTTCCCTCATAAGAAGAGAAAGGGACAAGAACCCACTCTCCCTGCCATGTGAGGATACTGCTTGAAGGAGGCCATCTGCAAGGAGGGAGGAGAACTCTTACCAGGCTCTCAATCTGTTTGCACGTTCACTTTGGACTTTCCAGTATTCAGAACTGTGAGAAACAAATGACGAAGCTGCCTTGTCTACGGTCATCTAGTATTCTGGTAGCCTGAAGTGACTCAGATTAGGCCAACTGAGAAGAAGAGTTTGGCGTGAGAATGCTTCTGAGGCTGAAGACCAAACAGGGAGCCTGTCTCTAAGCAGAGCCTGATTATCTAGAGAAGGACCCATGGAGGAAGGCAGAGTGGCGAGGACCCTTCTGCTGAGTAAAGGAGGTGGCCAGGACCTTCTGGGAGGAGCTACATGGAATGAGATGGGGGCTGTGGCTTTTCTACATCTCTGACTCAGTTGAATTTAAAACAGGCAGAAATATTAAGGGGAGCTCTCATTTCAAAATCACATTGTTACTATAATGATAACTTGGAAAACAGGTTGGAAAATTATTTAGAGGAGATTGTAGAAAGATGGTTTCTCTCACTCAGATTCTAAAATGAGAACTTATCTTCTTCAAAGATCTTAAAAGCCACCCAGATCATTGGCGTGTGCCCTTGTCCAGCTGCTGGATCTGGGCTCTACACAGAGGACTTTCCACCCCATGACCCACCAACAGAAGTGGTGACCTTTTCCTCACACAGCCTTTTCACCCTTTTCTTCCTGATCTGCGCTGCAACCCTGTGGTCTTGCAAAAAACCAAAAAAATGAAAAACAAAATCAAAACTCCCTCCCTTAGCCAGGAGAACAGTGAGCATAGATAAAAGGCTAACAAATAAAACAATGCCTGAGCTTGGACTTCATCAGAAAAACCAGAATGTAATGTCACCATGCCATGGGCAAGCTCGGTGTTGACCTCCATGTACAGATAGAAGAATGTGATTAACCTAAAATTTGGGACCACAGCCTTAGGAATCCAATCCTGCTGCTGAAAGCCACCAGAAAAGAAAATGTGGGGATGACCCTTCTTATGTATTTACTGTGCTTTCATTTTTCTCAAAATTGAAAAGAATGCCACTTGTGATAGGCAGTCATCACATAGTGTACCCTAAGTTAAGATAATGAAGCTAAAACAGTCGTGTGTGTTTGCTTTCAAATAATTCATGAAGGTTGCTCTGTCATGGCCAGACTCCCAATAATGAATGGTTGGTTATTCCTAGAACCTCAACACCTACTTGACCATAGATCTTCAAAGAGAGCATAAGTTTTCTTTTTTTCTTCCTGCTGTGTCTCCTTCCTTCATTTAAATTTGCCAAGAGTTGATTAGTTGCTGGGTAAATATATAGCAGTCATTTTTTAAAAATGGAAGAACAAACAAGAAAATTCTTTTGCGTCCATTTTTGAAATTAAGGAAAAGAGTGGAAAATAACATGGTTAGTTTCTTGCAACTTTCTTAATGTATTTCCTTCTTCCCACCCAACAATGTACGCAGGTAAATGCACATATGTGTTATGAGGGGAGCTATCTCTGGTGTCTTTTCTATTATGGACACCAGTCCTACACAGCGAGGATCCCACCATATGACTTAATTTAACCTTAACTCCCTCCTTACAGGCCTTACCTCCAAATACAGTCACTCTGCGGGTTAGAGTTTCAACATATGAATTTAGGAGAACACAATTTAGTCCATAGCATGCAGTGTGCTGGAGGAGGGAGTTTTTGGGGTATCCAAGGTTCTGGGAGTGATCTTGAAGGGTGCAGAAGTGTGATAAAATAAGACAGATTCTAAAACAATTGCACTCATTCAAGCATGAAGGGAGGGAGTTAAAGCTGAATAGATATTTGGCCCATTTCCCCTCAGGATCAGGCCCAGGTGTCGTGATGGGATATTCAGGTGTGCCCCAGCTACAGAACACAAATGGACCAGCTGAGCCCGACCTGAGGAGAGGCCCTCAGGGAGAGGACAGCTTTGTGACCGTCGCAGCCCTCATGGGAAGGCATGGTTTTCCACTTGAAGGCGCTGTGGGGAGCTAGTGGCTCACTGCAGTGCAGTCCTACGGGAAAAGCGTGGAGACAAATGTGGAACCCACATCTATCATGATAGTTTGGGCCTGATTTCCCTGGGGAGGCTGGCCTGCCCTCCTTGGCCCCTGAAAAGATGGCAACTATCAGATGAGCAAGCAAAACAGGCAGAAATGAGCTTCTCTGCCCTCCCCAGGCTCCGGGCTGTCCATCTGGCAGGATCACAGGGCCTGGGCTCCAGCCAGGGGACAAATCTCACTTGTCTCTTGGTCCCAGGACACACAGGTGTGGCTGAGTCTCTGTCCAGACTTCAGATTAAAGCTCTTATGACTTGTAATCCCACCACAGACCCTCTGCGGTTTTCAGTCTCCAGCTGGGGTGCCAGCTGCCTGGGCCAGCCATCAAAACCCCTGAGGTCAGAAGAAGAAATATCTGTCACTGTAAGTCATGGGCTGGATGCTGACACAGTGGGAGCCCCAGGAGGCTCTACCAGGGCCCCTGACCATGGGAGGGAGCCAGGTCACTATAAGGATGAGTCTGCAGGCACCTGGGCTTGGACATAGCTCCTGTTAGAGACTCCTGGACAGTTGGCCCAGAATCTATTCACCTGGCCTCTGGGAAAATTATAGGTTGGTTCCGCTCTGCCACTGCTTGGAGCCTGTGAGTATATGAGTGTACATGTAAGGAATTCAACAGACTAAAATGATCCTTAAAACCCCAGAGCCTTCTTTGTCTGGTTTTCAATGCAGAGCAGAAGAACTTTCTCTGCCTAGCTATATGTGTTCTCTGGATTTATACACGAGTTCCAGGAAAGTATTAGTTTTATAATAGCAAGTAAAATGAAAAGGTTAGCATCTTAGAATTTTGAGGAACTTCACGACCTAATTACTTAATAGATAATCCAACAACCAGAGTGGTAAAGCGACTTGCCCAGGGTCACACAGGTAGTATAAAGACAGTCGGACTGCAAGAGTCACAAGGAAAGGGCCTTGTTTAGTTTGGCAACAGTTGAAAGCACAATGCCTGGCATGTAGTAGGGGTGGTAGATGGTGTTGCTGTTCTGGATGGTTCACTCCCTTCCTGGTTAAGTGCAGTATATACACTAATGCTGCCATTTGTCGTGTGGGGCCTCCCTGTGGAAGCAGTGACACTAGTTGGTGTAAGGCAGGGGTGGTCTCTGCCCTCTGCTCTCTGCCCTGCAGCCTCAGTGACTGGCCATTTCAAGCCTGGGGTGATGGAAAGAAAAAGGAGGAGAAGCTGGTTGCACTGGTGTCTGTCCAGCTACACCCTGGCCTTCCTGATTTCAATGGACCAACGGTGAGTTTGTGTGGATCCCCCATAGGTAGCCTCCAACTCTGTCAAAGGAATAAGGGTGCTGATGGGCCACAGGCTCAAAGCAGGCTCAAACCATGAGGGTGAAGTGTGAAGGGCTGTTTCTTCCTCCACTGCCCCTTCCTTTTACAAACCAGACCCTGAAGTTCAGAGGCACTAAATATGCTGTCCATGGTAAAGTGGGAGGCTTTAGAACCACTACTTAGGCTAGTTATATTGGTAGATAGAAAAAAAATACAGCTCTGTATTGCATTAGATTGAAAAATATATTGTGTTCTTGCTGTTTAAACATTGTAATCTGTGCTCCCTGAGGACAACATGGGATGGCATAGAACTGCAGGCAAGAGCAACACTCCCGTCTTCTTCCCACAGATGGGGCCTGGAAGTCAAACATTTAAGTGGAGGATGCTGGGACTGTCGCTCATTTGCTTTGTGTCTTTGTCTCCTTTACTGAAAGAGTGGTGACAAAGGAGCCAGGGTGAGACCAGAGGAAGTGTCAGACACGTGGGGAGTAGCATTTGTTTCCCCTTTCAGCAGTTGCAACAACCTGGGCTCCTGTTTTCCCAAGTGTGGACCACAGACGGGGCTGGGGGTGACCCATCACAGGTGTGTGGGCCCTCAAGGTGGCTGGATGCAAAGGGAACTTCCAGAGAAGCCCTTGCACCCTGGAGCTGTATGCAACGTGAGATTTCCTGTGACCTTGTAGGTAGCCTCAGGGAAGATGAAGAAGGCGCATTTGTCTTTGATGGCAGATGTGTCCTTTCTTGTCCTAAGCCAGGGCCCCTGGAATTGATCCTTTCCATGACAGGGAATCAGGGTAGGGGGCAGTGGAGCCCAATAGCTGGCATTGGGTCCTGTCCCTGCCATACTAGGTGGGACCTAGAGCATATTGCCTGCCTGTGTGGCCTTGCTTCCTCAGGGGTAGGGAGGCCTGAGGATGTGCTGTCCGTTGGAGGGTGTAGGATTGATTTAGCTGATGCATGTCAGGGCCCAGCGTGTGTGTGTGCATGAGTATTATATCAGGGGCAAACATTTTTGAGAGAAACTAAGTCAGATTGAGAAAAAACACAAATCCCATAATTTCTAATGGAAAATGATTCCCCACTGGTCAGATATTTCCAGAGCACTGGGAGTGGGCAGAGCAGAATTCTGGACCTGGGAGCAGGCAGCTCCAGGCACTGCAAGGGCCTCTTGCCTGTGAGCCGCTCCTGGAGCCCCAGGGCAGTGAGTGAGCAGCCTGGACAGGTGACTTCCCCCAGCCCATGGTTGGTGTGCACACTGCCACCTGCCTTTCAGATTTTGGACACATAGGCCCCATAATCACATGAGCCAATTCTCTCCTCTCTCCATATATAGCCTGTTGGTTTTGTTTCTCTAGAGAACTCTGACTAATGAAAAAGGAGGGATCACAGGGCCGGGGCCTTTGAATCAATAATGGCATCGTCTGGAGAGGCCTCACCTGAACCTCTCAGATTGCAGGGGAAGGAAAAAAAGTGGTCACCATGCTGCATGGCCCCAGGGGCACTGCCCACCCCCATACTGGCTTCCACCATTTCCGGTCACTGGCTGTCTTCCCTGTAGCCTCCTTATTTGGGGCACTTTCAGACAATTTCCAGAACTTTCTACTAGGTTCTAGAGCCCCATTGCTCTGAGACAGCTTCCCAGTCTCTGTACCAGATATGAACCTCGTGAAGAATCATGAGCGGTTCAGAATCACACTGTACAATATAAAATTTATTATAAAACTTCAGCAAATATAAATATCCAGGCGCCCATTCCGAATGGAGCTGCATGCGGGGAAGTAGAATGAAAGCAGCTCCACTGATGGAGATGCCGGAGGCCCACTGGACAGCTCTATCCCAGGCAACCGATGCTTTCTCTCCGAGTGGGTCTCACAAAAACAGCCAACACTTACGAAAAAGAAATTAGAAAACCCCACAATGCATAAAAATTAAACACAGGTTCTAAGGTTATTGTGTTGACATATCTGTTCCAAAAGGACCGTCCACACCCCTTCCTAGGACAGCAAGGCTCTGGTGTAGGCAGCGATTCTCTAACTCTGGCATAACCTGTAACTCAGTCATTTAAGAAAGAAAAGCATTAAGAAATGGGTTTAAATAGAAACACTCACTTGTAAATAACTGAGAAAGATAAAACATAAAATATAAAATCCTCCCCTGCAGCACCTGAGTCTGAGAGGGACAAAGCACCTTAGCAGGAATGTCATTCTTCCCATTTCCAGAGGCAAAGTCTCAAATCAGGACAGAGTTCAACCTCTCCCGGGCAGGCAGGTACCCTTTAGAAATAATACCCAGCTCTTGTCACAGCACCAAGTCCTTGAGAAGGAAAACTCTGCTGCTGGGGCAGGAAGAGGAGCCCTGGGAACATAGCCAGAGGCTGTCTAGGCTTCCTGCTTCTGCTGGTTGGAGGCTGGTTATTCCTGGCAGGAAGCCTCCGAGGTGGGAGCAAGGTCGGCATACCTAACAGCAGATATTTTTGTACTTATTCCTAATTCTGTGGCCTTTCTCCTTTTTAAAAAGCACCAAACATTTAGCATTTGGCAAGTTCAGCCCCACCTGTCTTTCTGACTTAATTTAGCTGAAATCCAAACACTGATGATCACTGTCCCTGTTCTGCAGAGCAGGCCCTGCTGCCTGCCTCCAGGCTTCCACCCGGCACGAGAGCGTGTGCTTGTGCGTACACAGGTATGTACACACACCCACACATGCCTGCGTGTGCACAGATTGCTGACAGTTTTTCTTCTTCCAGATTCCATCTTCCTTGGAATGCATTTCCATACGGACTGGACAGCTCATTGGTGCTGAAGACAGGTATTTTTCTCGGCCCTGGGAAGAGGCCTGACTGACTCACAGGTTGGATTTGGAGCAAGTCTCGCAGCACTGCTGGCCATAGAACTGATGGCTGCACATTCCATGCCGGGGCACCAGGGAGCACCAGTGCAAGTGGTCTTTGCAGAAGGCATCTGAAAACAAGCAAATTCCATGTCAGTCAACGTCCCCGGGCCATGTCCAATGCCAAAAGCTAGTAACTCCACTGGCCAATCAAGATAAAGTTGTCATTGTCTTGAAGCTGCTGAGGGAGGGGAGCTCTTCAGGTCAAACGGGGCCATGTGTAACCTGCTATTTTTATAAGGCACTTCTTAGAAGGTACCTGCAAAACTAAAACTTTCTTCTTTTTGTGCTAATTCCTCCCACTCAACCGCTCACCCACCCAAGACAACGCCGGGCCCTCTGAGGACGAAGTTTGAACTCTAATTCTCTGACTGAGTCAATCCACATGCTCTCCCCAGCTCCATCTTCTCTCCGAGAAGCCTGCAGGGACAGGCTGTTGGTCTCTGCAAAAGCATTTGAGGGTCTGTGCACAGGTGCACCGAGGTGGCATTTAAGAGCACTCAGTGAGTGAGGTGGGCTTTGTTCAACTTATTTCTAAATGAAATGAATGGCATTGAAATAGGCAAAGATATCAGGCTTTTAGAGCTAGACTTACGATTCACCACCATTGATGCCATTTCTGGGGAGGCAAGAGAAATGAGGGCTGCTTTGTGGGAAAACTGGAGGAGGGGATAAAAAGAGGGAAAAGGTATAGCAGAAGCGAGACCTGAACTTCTGCACTCTAGGGCTCTCTAATAACCAGTGGGCATGCCGACTTCTCCAGGCCCTCTAGGATCTGCTCCAGAAACTCGGCAACCCCACCCTAGCATGCCTAGGTCTCTCAAGCCAGGAGCCCTCACCTTGCTTCTCGGAGATGGGGCAGAAGTGAGTGTTGCAGGCCAGGGAGGCTTCGGGCTTCTGGTGAATGAAGCAGCCCACGGCTGGCCGGCCCCCTGCCAGGCACTGCACGGACCTGGTCTGCACGCCGCCCCCACAGCTGGCTGTGCACTGTGAGGAACACATGCATGAGAGTCACCCAGGGCTGCTCGGTTCTCAGGGCACTCCCCTCTTCCAAAAGTCCTCTTCCACTCGGACTCTTGAAGGTGGTCTCTGCCTCTGATGGTGGGTAGCTGACCAGAATCTGGAATAATCCCAGGTAGGAACAGAGGGGAGAAGTGCCCAGAAGTGTAGAATGTTCTTGAGTCATCATCTGATGGACACAAGGAAATAGGCACAGATCTGGAGATGCAGCATTGTTCCCTGGACCTGTCTGGGCTGCGGGTCTGGCATGAAGGAAACAGCGTCCTTCATGGATGTCATCACCAAACCATCCCTTCTGGTGCTCCTGACAGGTCAACTCCCACAGAGGCTTAAAAACAGCAAGCCCCATCTAGACCCCAAGTTCATAGACTCTGGGTGCTTGGAAGTGGCAACACCAGTTTCTTGGGTTCATTTAGCTAAGACATTCACATCCTCCCAAGGGTTATCCTTTGAGACTAAGGCCCAGCACCCTAAGTTGCACTGACACAGCAGAGCTAGAGAATGCAGTGGCATGGCTAGAGCATCTTCCACTAGCTGGCCAAGTGCACAAACTCAGAATATGTGTCTGGGTCATCTGAGATCTACTGAAGGCAAGAAATGGGGAGATGAGCAATAAGAAAGATGAACCCAAAACTGTGCAATCCATGTGTCCAAAAGAAAGTACTAAACCTCTAGATTGAATTATGTCAGTTGTGCTTTAAAAAGCCTACATTGTTCAAAAACATCAAGAACATAGGCAATTAAGGAGCACCTGCAGGAAGTTGGGGTCAGATAATATTTTGGATGTCCTGCTGCATGGTGGCCAAACTTTTGCTTTAAAACAGTTGCTTTAAAAGGCAAGAATGAAGCTGTTCAGTATTGGGGCCATACATGACTCAGGATGCTTGCCAAATTTACAGGAGCGTGTATCAGAACCCCATGGGAGCACGTTAAGGCAGTAGCCTGGGGCTGGTTTTCCACAGCACCAATCAGTCTGCAAGTGAGCAGCCAGATGCATCCCTGTTGCTTACTCCTGACCTGCTGCAATCAGAGCCTTGCAGCATGGCTCTTAAAATCTGCGGTGGGTAAGGACTGTCTGAATGAATGAATGAATGAATGAATGAATGAATGAATAAATAGATAGATAGATAAATAAATAAATAAATAAAATGAATTCACTTTAGAATGGGGCTGGAGCTGCTATGCCAGAGGAACTGTCTTGCGTGTCGTATGCCTTAAATCTTTGGAATGTTAAAATAGTGCCTTGGACTGGCCCTAAGCAACCTTGTGTCACAAAGAACTGCTTGTAAAGATAAAAATAAAATAGATATTATTGAACTGAAGACTACTGGTGTAAAAATTAAAAACATTATTTAGAATTATTGTCACTGTTGTGTTATCTGCGTTACCAATAGAAATGCCTTCCTTCTATTGATGTAACTATTGTCCTTCCCTTTCTCATAAATACCCCTTGACTTCAGCTCCTAATTGAAACACTATTTGGGCTTCTGCCTGAATCAGTGATTCTCAAATAGCTAGGTTTATTGATCTCAAATAAATGCTCATTGCCTCTCACTTTGACAGGTAAGACTCTCCCATCTGCTCCAGGTTCACATCTACCTCTGCAGGTGTCCACAAGGCCTCCACCTCATGAGCTGAATTTCTTTCATAATTAGAAGCTAGGGAAGAATTCCATTCTGGCTAAGGGCAATATATCTCAATTAGAAATCAGGATATCTGGCCATCGTTTGTCATTACAGAAACAGTGCCCACATTATTACTGTGTGGTCTGGCTCTTTTGTCATTGATCCATTTATTTACACATAGAAATCACCCACCTGCCTTTAGCAGGCACTGTTCTGGGGCCCTAGATTCTGAGTGGTGCATACAAGCCACTTGCCCCTTCCACAGGGACTTACAGAATGGCCCTACTCAAAGAGGACCACAACACAGGCAGCAGCGTGGGGTCTGTAAGCAGCATTGATCCCAGAGTCCCTGCCTACCCTGAACTCTGTCCAGAACAGTCTCCAGATGATTCTTCTGCATACCAAGAGTGAGAAACACTGGTCTAGGGTTTTAAAATTCCTCATGACAAATATAACATTTTGGGGAAAAAGCCCCCAAATTATGCAAAATGTACATTTCTTCATGTAAAATGAAAATCAGCTAAGTCATTCAGCTACAAATTTTGAAAATACTTTGCACTGATAGAGCTGGAGATACACCAGAAGACACAAGAAAAGGAAATTTGAAAAAGCTTCTTCACCACTCTTTTCAGGAAGAAAAATGTACAGAGTTTGTTAATTAGTGTCACAAGCATAATGACTTCAGATTCCTGATGGCAGGACACAGGAGGCCAGCATGCTGGCTGTGTGGTGACTGTAACTGGCACCTGCACCTGCTCATGGACCTACACAGTGACAGCTGCTGACGCCATCTGTCCAGAACCCCTTGCTGTTGGCTTCACCTCCAGATCAGTGGTTTGCAAACTTGAGCGTGTATTCAAGCCATTCGCAGTACCTGTTAAAAGAGAATGCTAGAACCCACTCCAAAATCTCGAGCTTCCACACATATGGGCTGGAATCTGAAACTTGCTGTGGGCCCCACGAAAAAGGATGCCTACCAAGAAGGATTCCTGGTGACTAACTGGGTTCAATATTAAAAACGGGGCTTAGCAAGTGTTTCTATACAGAGGTCTCTCCTGCAAAGCACACTTTGGAGAGAAACCTGAACTGAACTGCCTGCCTGCACTGTTCCTGCCATCTGAGCCAGCCCTTATAAAGGAGTTCCTGGAATTGTATTTCAACCAATAGAACTGAGGCTTTCCCTGGCCAATTGGAGCTATGCAGCTATATCCACCGCCAACATCTTCACTGACCAACCAGAGTGGCTCCATTATGACAAATCAAAATGTGAGGATTTAGAGACCTCATTTGCATGAGGACGGACCAATTAGGAGCTGCAGGCAGGGACTTCTGCCTTATAAGTCAGCTTTTCCCTGGCTTGGGAATGCAGTTTCCCTTTCCACTGCAGATTGAAGTCTGCATGGCTGGAGCTGAGATACTGAAGATGAAACACAAAAGATGTCTCACAGGACCAGAGGAGAGACCAGCAGGAATCGCAGAGCAGAGCAGAGCTGTTTAGCCAAAGAGGGGCCTGGGCCCAGGGTCACCTCACAGCTGTGCTGCTTCATGACTGAACTGTATCACAGCTGAGCTATTCACACTGAATAAAGTTTCCTTCTTCCCTGCACCCCAAGCTGAAGATTCCTGTTGGTGTTGAATTGATGCCACTCATCATCATTGGCACTGAATATCTAACCAGGATGCTCCTGGTGCTGCGGGTCAGGCCACCGCTCTACACGTCAGAATTGCACCAGCAAATGCCCAGTTTTCTTTTCTTTTTCTTTTCAGAACTGACTTCAGTTATGTCTAAATTTAAGAATGGTGGTACATAGAGCCCATATTTGTCATGACTGCAGACATTTTAACAAGTCATCTTGTCAAGGGACTGAAACTTCTTGTGTATTGCCCTGGTGGTCCCTGTTTTGCTTTACTCAGACAGCCCAACAGGTGTTCTCACTTAAGCCATTCCCAGACCAAATTAGAATGTGAACCACCCTCCCCTAAGCCCAAATGACCCATATAATTTAAATCAGTCCTACCAGGTGGCAACCCATTAAATTTGATGATAAGCAATGCCATTTAAATCAACAGAAACTCTGCAGATCAAACAATAGAACCACAATCTTTATACTGTTACAAGAATAAACCTGTCTGGGGGCAAAGTTCAGCCAGGCACTGGCCATGCATATGGCCTGACAATGTCCCACAGTCTGACAGCAGGGAGTCCTGGGTGCAAGTAATTACGGCAAACACAGCCCCCCCCTCTGCGTTATCACTCCCCCAAAGTTAAAGTCTCAGAACATACTAGATGAATCACATTAGATGAAAAACTTCAGGCAGCATGTGATAAAAATGACTTATCAGTCAAAAAAGAATTGAGTATTTCAGACTGACAAAAGCTATTACAGACATATACTAGGATTTTTGGTTTTGGTTTAAATTAAATACTGATAAATCTTGTTTTCCTCTTTGTGTATTTGCCTGGAGCCTTTGAATTGAGCAGAGTGGCCTTTCAACTAGAGGGTGGGGAACTGGCTTCAGGAGCCCCAGTGTCTTCAGGAGCCCCACACTTCTCTAGGGAAAGAGGAAGCAAAGCAACAACTCAAATCCACTCCTTAGCTCCTCCATCGCTTCATCTTGTTGGACAGACTGCACTTAGAAGAAAATTAAAGGGAAATGTTTGTAACTATTGCTACTTTTTGTCAATTTAAAATAGGAAAACCTTGAAAGGATATAGTTGAAATGTCCCTTGCTCTAATAATTTAAATTAAACAATTTTGAATTTGAATATCTTTTGGAAAGGAGTCCATATATTTCTAAATGAAAAAGCTACGTCAGGTTTGTAGACAACCAGAATCACAGTGGAGCTAGAATATAAGCCAAGGTCAATATATAAGGTCCATGGAAGGTGTAGCTCTTCCTCCCCATGGACTGAGGGAATAGCTCCTTCTGCAGAACTCAGAGACTGGGACCAGGAATTATGGCTGAGGAACAGAAGAAGGCTGGGACGTCACAATTTCTTAAGAATCTGGTAGATATATATCCAACCCTGGGCTCACAGACATGGCCAGGCCTCTGTCACAATGATGTGGGGGGTAGGCATCATTTAGGGGGGATTTTGAACTGATTTTATGCTAGTAAAAGTTTAGCTAATATTTAAAAGGATTCCATGATGGATTACATTGGTTCTGATAAATATTTCTGTTTGTTTCCTTTGGACTTAAAGATCATAACTGAGCAACCAGACAGTGATTTTTGCTGTGTCACATTTGTTCATTTCAGTTTCCCATGCAGAGTCGGGTTGACGCGAGCAGATTGCTGGTGAGTACATGTTGGTGGACTCCTGAAGGAGTGTGGATACAGAGCCAGGGCGACCCCCGTCTATTGGTGATCAGCAAAGCCAAGTGAGGAAGGGCCAACGCCACTCCACTTCTTGGCATCAAGGGACTGCAATGCACAGTGCCTTGAGGTCTTCCCTTTGAGCCTCACCTTTTTCCTGCTAGAGAATTCCTGGTGGTGGCAGTTGCCATGGTAATGTCAGATTCAGCTCCTACTGTTCACCTGCCTGTGGTCTTCACAGCCCAGGGCCAGTGGGACTCCGAAGTTAAATAGGACACAGCTCTTTCCTGCTGTGTCTCACGTTCTGGGGGGTGGGGAGGTCCGAGGAACACACACTTGGATGAGGACATAAATAACCCTTGTATTATTTTCCTGGAGCTGCTCTCACAAGTGACCACAAACCACCCTCGCGGTTCAGGATGCCAAGGGCCAGGCGTTTACAAGGTGGGAAACCACAAGTTTGTGGCATGCATAACATCATGTTAATTTGACTTTTAGAAGCGCACATTCCACCCATGTGCCCATGATGACTGTGGGCTCTGACTTGGTCTGTGTTCTGCTGCACAGAGTGGGGGTGGGACAGAGTAGGGGACCCCTGAGACCCAGGCTGAGCTGTCAGGGCCATGGAGAGGCTGAAATCATGACACATAAGAGCCTCACTGAAAGGGCTGAATTCTGCCTCTCATTAGATTCCCTGTGGCTCAGTTTCTTTGTCTATAAAATGGGGGTGATAATGGTGCTGCTGGGAGGAATAAATGAGCTAGGAGCCCCACAATGCCTAGCACAGTGTCAGCAGTGGGAAGGGGGTGCTCCCAGCAGGCATTAACCATTGTTATGGCCTTTACTGCTGCACATGCCAGGGAGGCTCCCAGCAGAGAATCCAGGAGTACCTTTCAGTGAGTTGAGAGTACAAGTTTGAGGATTCTCGGCAAGATGGGTCCGGCAGAGGGGGACACTCAGGCTGGTCACTGTCGCATACTACATCACTCTGCCTCCACCTCCATTTCTTCAGAAAGAAGGAGAAAGTCAGAGATGGGGCCTCCAATGTGCAAAGTGGAAGGAGGCTGACTCCCTGGCTGACACATTAGTCAGAAAATGTTCCCTTCCCTTCCCTGCAGGGACAGATTAAGGCGAAGCGCCCCCTCCTGGGCAGAAGCGAGTAGTGCAGGTGCTCCAGGTTTGGCCGGCTGGAACGGGTTAGAAAGGGTCAGCACCTTGCACCTCTCCTGGGAGGGTCATCTCCACGGAGTGAGAGCAGAAATGACAGCAGGAGCCAGAGGAGTGAGAATGTGGCCTTGGGACAGAGAAGAATCAGAAGCTAAGGACAGAGGAGCAGAACCAGGTCGAGAAGGGACAGAGCGCAGTGTGAGGGCTGCCAAGAACCCAAGGCAGGAAACAGGGCGAGAAAAGAGGGTGAGTTAACAGTAGTAGTGGCAGAATTCTCCTTAGAGTTGAAGAGAGTGTGGAAGAAGGAGGGACGTGGAGACTCTGAAGGCCCCAAGACCAATCCTGAGGACCTCTCTGGGCCTGGGCTGCCCTAGTCTGTGGGCCCACGCAGGGCACAACAATTCCAGGGTGTCTTGGCCCCTATTTGCACTCAGTTCCTAATAAACCTTGTAGAATCTCACAACCACCTACTCATTCCTAATTTCTTCCCCACTCACTCATCTCTGAGGAATCCTGTCCAGCTTTTACCAAAGGCATTATATTTTCCAACGCTTGCTTGGGTGACGATTAGAACAAAGCACATTTGCCCTAAAAGATTCCATAACATTTGGAGACTACCCTCTTCAGAAAGACACAAGCACACCCAGAAACACAGGCACTTGCACACACGTTGGAGAGACAGGTCAGGAAATACTCAGCTTGGACACCCTCCCAGAAACTCCCCACCTGAGCCAGCTACGGGGGTTCGGAGCAGGGCCCTACCTGAGACCAGGGCGAGGTAAACCAGCTGGCCCGTGGAGGGCCTGCAGCAGCAAACAAGGCGTGCTTGGGGCAGGGGAACAGGGCGCAGGCGCGTTCCAGCTCCAGGTTGGGCTGTGGCAAGTGCAAGCACTTCTTTGAGGTCAGCTCCCGGTACTTCCCAGAAATGTACTTTTCAGCACATTTTAAGAATCTTTTCTGTGTTCCCCTTTCACATGTAACAGAACACTAAAAACAAAAGAAAACAAAAGATGTGAGTGAAAAGTACTTCTTCAGTGGGGGCCGTGCCTTTTACAACATCATTGAACCAAACTATCTCCTGATTATATCAGCTTGAACATTTACATGAGTGTAAACATTCAATGAACTTTATTGGCATTTCAAAGGCATTACCGACTCTTTCATTAAAAAAGGAGGATCTGGAGGCCACAGTGGCCTAGCGATTTTGGGCCATAAGTGGGAGCAAGAAAATCAAAAACCATGAAGGGAGTATTTCTGAAGCTGTCATTCACTGGGAAATCAAAATGTTGGGCTGTAACTGATATAAGAATGCATTGAAATTTAATACGCAGGATATGAGGTGAACCCCAGAGCTGTGTGCATTAACACCACCTGATAGCAGTGTGACACTGGACCGTAAAGCAGGGGCAGAGAAAACCCAGGGCTCACAAATCTTCTTCAGAAAGCTCTGTGCTCCCCGTGAAGAGAGCAAGCACACACAACAAGCAAATACATTTGTCCCCATGGATGTGTGCTCCTAGCCACAGCTGTCACTGATGTGGGATTCCCTGGCACATGCAGAATGGGCCCTGGATGAACCACCGGGCCAGGCAGAGGCTCACAGGCAGGTCACAGAAGGACAAGGCCCACTGTTGTATCAGGGGGTTGGTGGGCTTGGAGGGCCTTGGAAGAGAGGTCCCAGAGTCTGAAGGTGCAGGCTTGTGCTGGAGCAGGGGGTGATGCTCAGCCTGATGGGGGATACTGTCTTTTCTGTAGTGTCTGCAGGTTGCATAAGCAGAGCAGCCAGGGTGGCCACATCTGTCCAGGTTCTGCCCTCACACTCTCATTCTTAGGTGTGGCTTACAGGTGTGCTTTGTGGATGTCCAGATGCCAATATGGAGACAGAGCTGCGGGACTGCTCTCGGTCGTTGGCTGCGGCCCAGCCTAAGAGAGAAGCTGGGCCTGTGTGTGGGTGCGTGTGTTAAATATTCAGGGTGAGGACTCCCCCCCTGGACACTGCCCACAGATTGTACAGCCCAAGTCACTTCCTTCCTATAGACTCGGCCTCCTAAGGACAGTGAGATTTGATCCTAGCAGATAACTGACACTCCTGTGTCCCAGGTGAGAGAACCTGGAGTTTTTCCTTAGCCATAGCAGGCTTGCTTCAGTGAGCGACCATGTTTTTACATTTCAGTGGCAAATTGAAACAGTGTCTAAAAGGAGTTAAAAGCCCTGGTTGGCAAGCCATCCCATTCACTGACTGATTCATGTCCCATCCTGACCAAGGCATCATTCCTGGTGTGGGCGGGACTGAGACCTTCTGTCTGTCCCTGAGGAGCTTGAGGTGAGGGAGTCTGGGGCTTTCTTTGCACAGGTGCTGTGGAAAAACAGCCAGCCAGCTCTGGGATTAGGGGGGAGGTCTCTCAACGCCCGTTCCCAGGGGTTTCCACTGGCAGGTGCTAGTGTCTTTCTGTGCTGCGTTCACTTTCCGATGTCCTTCTGGGTTTTACTGACACCTCCACCTCCAAGTCGGTGCACACCACAACACAATTAAGGAGCTTCTGACATGGCCCGCAAGCAGCCCCTGCACATGTCCCAATGTCCCCTCCCTGGTGCGGGAGGCTGTGCTGGGCAGAGGCAGCAGCTCCATCTGCACCCTCACAGGCTGTACCATCCCTCAACTGGGCCACACACACAGCTAGTTACAAAACCTGGAATGCTACAAACTCCTGTTAGTTCCAGCATAGCAGGGCCAGGGCATTCCCTGAATAGTGCAAATATCGGGGCTTCCTGGCCTTGGGCTGCACAGGGCATTGATTCCAGCAAACCCAACACGAGTGCTTTCTTCCCCCAATACAAGAACTGCCCATGAACACTGGTCTCAGGAAACAGGTCCTCTGACTTTCCCAAGATCATGCATTCTCCTCCTGCTTGGTGTTGCGTAAGCACGTTCTGGCAAATGGCCGCAGCTGTTCTGGGGTTAGGTGGGCCCCCAGGACCCCACTGTCAGCATGATGAATGTCCCCTACTCTCACACTTGTACCCTGCTCACCCACTGACTCTCATGTCAGTGCCAATTGAGTGATGGCCTTGTGGATGCCATTGTGTGGGCTGTTCAAGAACATGATCTGGAAGCTGAAAGACATATGTGGGAGTGGAGTGCCTTGAGGTTGGCAGAAGCCCAGATGGTGGCCTGAATGGGGAGGGTGGGCCAAGGTAGAGGAGAAAGCGGGGAGGAGGAGGAGAAGGAAGCAGTGAAACCACATGAGGAGATGCAGCCACAAGGGGAGAGGTGGTTGAGCTAGTTATGTCCAGACCAGGCACGTATATCTGAGACCAGGCACACCTACCTGGGACCAGGCGGACACCAGCCACTGCAGCTTCTTGTGCTTGTGGCAGCGCTTCAGTGGACAGGCCTCATGAGTCCTGGGCTTGGGCTCCGAGCTACAGAGCGCGTCAGGCAGCAGCTGCATCCTGGCTGAGGGGTTAGTGCTCTTACAGGCCACAGACCTCTTCTTCCATCCCTTCCCACAGGTTCGTGAGCACTGCACAGGAAGAGTCAGCATCAGCTCCCAGCAAAATGGATCAGATCTCGTTGCAGGACCCAGGCCACAGACTCTGTAAGGCCCGGTGAGAACCCAGCTCTGTGTTCCACATGAGGGGCTCAGCTACCACCCCCTACATCAATCCCGCCCAAGTTACCTCTGCCCAGGGCCCGGTGCTCCACGTGGGAGGGCAGCTCTGGGGGTGGCAGGCCTGTCGGCTGGCGGGGGCAGGCTGGGGGCACAGGCTGTTCGAGACCAGCTCTGATCTGTAGTGGGCCCGCCGCGTGCATTGGACCACCCGGCTCTGTGTTCCACCACCGCATGTCCTGCTGCAGATACTCCAGTTCCCCAGGGACCAACTGGGGGATGACAAAGAAACCTACAGTGAGGGGCGATGCCACCTCCCTGGGAGAGGGGGGCCACATCTGTGCAGGAAGCAGCTGCCATTATTTCCCATCTACAGTCTACATGTGCAAAGTCCTTTTTATTTGCACCAGAGGTCTCCACTGACCCCTGTTGCTTCTCACTTCCTTATTAGCTTTCCTGATTGTCATTCTTCCCCCTGACCTGGCTTTCAGAGTGTGTGTGTGTGTGTGTGTGTGTGTAACATGATTGAGGACAGACAGTATATACATAACCTTTAAATTCAGCAATTTGACAATTCAATGTCTAGAACAAGCATTTTTCTTTTACTGCAAAGCCTTTGTAAATGTCTTTTCAGAATCCCTAACTTCACAGTATGGAGCAAATGCATATCCAAGTAAGGAAACAGGCAGAAAGGGTTGGTCCCGTGCTCCAGGTGTGCCGTTCTGCTAAGATTTCTGAGCAAAATGACCAGTGCCATTCCTCAAGTTCTCAAATGGGTCCCATTTTCAGAGACATTTTCAGACTCTTATGAAAGTTCTTAGGATAAATCAGTGGTGGAAGGAGAGGGAAGCTGATGACACCTCCTGGGTGGGAAGCAGAAGTGACCTCACCCCAGCACTGTGGGCAGCCCAGCCATGTCCCTTGTGCCTCTAGCCTGCGCTGTGCTGTGATATTTTTACTTACTTTCACATGTAGAAGTCTTGAACTATTTTATACCAACGTTGCTCCTGAAACAATTCTATTATGTGTCTAAGAAAAGTACAAAATAAAAACAAACCCTTTAATACAAAGTTTTGTTCACATAAAACAATGTTAGGCTTATAGGAATTGTTCTGTCTCAACCATGGAAATGCTTCCATTTTTCAGAGTCCATAAAATTACTGCCTTTTATTTCATGTTAAACCATGTAAATTATGCCTCCTCATGATGAAACTTGGGCTTTCAGTCCCTCGGCTGTGATGCTTCTGCCTTTGGAGCCTCTCGGTTGCTTCCTGTTGCTTTTACATTTTCTCCCATTTCTTGCATTTGCTCTCTCAGCCCTGTGGCCTTATAAATTCTAATTGGTGTGTCCACCCCTGGTTGCAAAGACATGTTGGCTGCACTCAGGCTTTTCACACCCTCTCGTTAAGTCTTCTGTCTCCACCACCTTAATGCTGTTCCAACTGGGTTAATCCATTCTCTGCCCTTCTGTTAACTGCCTGTCATTAAGAAATCCTCCTGAACAAAGATCATTCACATGGCATATGGAGATGCCAAGTGTCTGTCTGCTTTCAAAGACAGAGCTCTGGGGAAATGTCTTAATTGCAGCTCATGATAGAGTCAAAATCCACACAAGCTTCCATGCTTTCTGAGTATTCCAAGAGCAGGAGCAAGGCATGTTCGGTAGCGAACCAGGGGCCACACTTGTCCCGCTTTGTTCTGTTTTCCCTGACTGCTAATTGGAACAAAGCAGGCAGCTGGAATTAGCCAAATCAGGAAGACTCAGCCACCCAGCCATCACCTGTGCTTCCCTGGCCCAGGGCTGCCCTGGCAGGGCACATCTTTGAGGAGGGCTGTTGGTGCTGCTGGGAGAGGTGATGAACTTTGTGGCTGTCACTCAACATTTTAGACAAGGTTTTCTGGCACTGTTTGTTCAAGATTCAATACCACTATTTGTCAACAGTCATTAGTATTTTCTAAATAAAGTAACTTTCCCCTCCATATTAAAAAAGTAGTAACATTTTGGTTTTGGTTATTTAAAGTTTCCTTTGGAAAATGCAGATTTCCAACAAGAGCGTTTGGCTTTAGTAAAATCCCTTCTGGTGAAGCACCACCCAGGCAGCCACATTCTGGGTCAGAGGCCACCCCCCTCCACATGGACCAGCACCTTCTGCTGAGGGCTGAGACCCACCCAGAGCCATCTGGGGGCTGTCATAGACTTAGCATCAGTGAGTCACTCAGAGCAAATACTGCTAACTTCATTTTAGAATTCAGTTTCAGTTTTCTTCCTGCTTATTCTCTTTGAATTTTCAAGACAGCATCTGTTATTCTATTTTTATAAATAACTTGATCTTCTAGGAAGTCTTTCATAACTCAATAAGCACATGAAATAATGACGGGGCAGAACCTGTGCCCCAGCATGACCCTACAGGGAGTCACGGTAAATATCAGGAGCACACACACAGCTGGCTACAGGTCAGGAGAGCTGCTGGACACAGTGAGTGACGGCATGAAAACCTAACGTTGAGCACGTGTGCCTCCTCCACATCAGCGGGCTTGTGCGCAAGTGACTTTCACACGTTAGTGTATTTGTCACGGCTTCCAATAGGCTGTTCTTAATCAAGTCGTCCCCTTTCATGTTCCTCAATGATCTTTAAAGACCTCCCTGCCTGTAAACACAGACACTCACACACTGAGCTATTGGTGGCCCAGGGTGAAGGCAGCTGTCCCTGAGTCTGATGGGCCCTGGGTTTGTGCGATTTTTAAAGATAGAAGAACCTTTTCTTTGTGTGACACTACAGCACCTTCACATGAGAAAGTAATTTGAGATCTACCACACTTTTCTTCTACATGAAATGTTTTAAAGATAACAATGCATATCCAACAATAAACAGACACTAGTTTGAAATATCTGCCTTTTTTACTGGGAAACAGTAAGTTAAGTTAAAAGAGAGTCAGCGAATTGTAAGCTGAAAGCACAACAGTGGAGGTCAGAGAAGTTGGGAGGATGAGAAAGGGGAGAAACTCCTTTCCTGTGTCCATCTGGCACCTTAGCTTGCCTTCTTTATCTGCTGCTTTGGAATGTGGCATTGGTCTGTGTCAAAGGACGTTTCATCCATGTCCAGTTGTGCCAGCTACACTTCTGGCCAGTTTACAGGCAGAAGTCCAGGTCTGCCAATGATCTTGGTAACCACATGTGTAAGTGAATGGTGTTGAAATAGCCAGAGTTATTGGACAAACAGGCTCTCCCTGCTAGAGCAATAGCCTTTCTCTCCAAACCCATCCAAAGTTCACTATTTCATTAGAAATGACAGTGGGTACTGACCACTCACTCACCCCTCTAACACGGTCTGTCTGCAGAATGTTCTGGATGCTGTCTGGGAAAACCAGGACCCTCTAACTGTCTACTGCACAGGTGGCAAACACAAGGCCCATGGTCCAAATCCAACCCTCCACCTTGTTTTATCCAGCACCTTATTTCTACCCGGCAGCAGTGCCAAGCTCTCACTTAACTGTTAAGGAGTAGTTACATTTATACAGTCCTAAAATTACATTCGGCCCTTTGAAGGAGACTGTGAGGCTGATGAGGCCCCCGGTGAAGATTAGTTTGACACCCCTGATCTACTGGATGCATCCTTCCAGGGGCAATGCTGGGGATTGGCCCTGATTTTCTCCTCAGAACTGAGAGTCCATTGCTGACTGTTGGTTGGCAAGAACAGGGGCAGACTTCAGAAACCTGGAGCCCTGGATGGGATTGCAGGCCTTTGCCATCAGCACATGGAAGCTGGGCCTTGACAGTTACTTCATTTGTTCAGTCTCAGAAGTTAAACTGCTTTGCAGGCTTGTGAGACTAACAGATTTATAATGAGCCAGACACAGGCACTGAGTTGTTTTCATCTCTAAACGCAGCAGCATTTCTTCTCTGAATCCCACCAAGCCAAATTGAAAGACATTAAAAGCTCCCCCAAAGGAAGCACTGTGGGTGTTAATTTTATGGACTGTGAGAAGCCAGAGGTATGTGCATTTTTATTATTCAGGGGCCAACATGCTAGTTTTGCCAGAATTTTTTTTTTTTTCTGGTCTCACTATCCTGTCATCAGATGTTATCTTAGGAAGAATCAGTAAGATCTACAGAGCTTTCCTTTACAAGGGGAGACAGAGAAAACACAATTATCAGGGACACAGAGACCAAAGAATCTGACCTCACTGTTCAAAACAGGCTCAACAATTCCCTGTTTCAGCAAAAATCCTTCTTCTGAAGGTTTTTCTTTCTGTAGGCCACTGAGGGTGTTTGCATCCCATTAACTCAAATGTCAGACTTCAGCTCAAAAAAGGTAAAAGGAAAATCATTAGATTCAAATGCTAATGAAGTTCTGCTTCTTTGTGTGGTTGCTCCTCCATCCAGTCTCCACAGAACATTGGACAAAAGAAAGCTGATTGCTAGGGCTGGGTAGGACTTCAGAAATGATGGACTTTACAGGCCACATCTTACAGTTGAGCAACAGAGTCCCAGGAAAAAAGGACAGTCCTTGAGGCAGTGGAAGATGCAAATAGAAGGAAGGTTTGGGAGACCCCTGGCACAGCAGCACTCTCAGTGTCCACGCTACTCTACTCAAAAGAATGAGCATCTTTTCCATCATCATATTGTAGCATGGGGTGGGCAACTCCCTCTTGCTCCTCTTGCATATGCATTCAACACCAAACCATGGAATCAACTGTTTATATTGCAAACACCTTTGCTATGGAGTACAAGGCACTAGGGTGGTAACTACATATTAGTAGGCAAATTAGCAAACTAGACCAGATTACAGCTGAAATGAGTACTGAGTGAAAAGGGGGTACCTTCCTCCATTTGATCAGATTTAACATCCCAAATTTTCATGCTCAAGGATAGAACAAAAGAGCTGAGAGGACCCCAGTTTATTTGCCTGTGACCCAGATGATGCTAAGGCAATGTTTTCCAAACCATAGCTCGTACACCTATGTGTTTCTCATCTCTCCTTCATTCTATAGGAATCACAAATCTGGAGATGGGGGTCAAGAATCTTAATGTTTACAAAGCCCTCCCTTCCCCTGCCTGATGATTAGGATAACAAGCAGGGTTGGGAACCACTCTTAACAAATGCAACAGCCTGTTCTTCAGGGAAGTCCAGGACACTGGCCCTTACAGATGAGCCCCATCTTCCTTCCCTCCCTTGTAGTAGAGTCATACTGATATTATTATTATTTTTTAAGTAATTAATTAATTTATTTATAGGGGAAGGGAGGGTGAGAAACATTGATGTGAGAGAGAAATATCGATTGGTTCCCTGTCTCACATGCCCCAACAGGAGACCACACCCACCAGCCAGGAATGTCCCTTAACCAAGAATCGAACAAATGACCTTTTGGTGTGTGGGATGATACCCAACCAACTGAGCCACAATGACTAGGGCTGTACTGATATTTTTTTAACTATTATGGGAACTAGTATGTTCAATATAACTTGGGATGGGAAGTCTGGTGAATAGGTACTTGTGGAGGAAGGCAGATACCTTCATTCCTTGTCCCTGGTGAATCAGACAAGCCTACCCAGGTGGACCAGTGCCCTGGTTCAATGCAGCTCTCCTGGGGTTTTAAACATTTTTATTTATTTTTATTTTTGGAGAGAGGGGAAGGGAAGAAGAAAGAGAGGGAGAGGTTGCCTCTTGTTCACCTCCTACTGGGGACCTGGCTCACAACCCAGGCATGTGCCCTGACTGGGAATTGAACCGGTGACCCTCAGGCTGGTGTTCAACCCCCTGAGGCACACCAGCTAGGGCCCTCCTGGTTTTTAAGACTGCTCTGGACCAGCTGCTGGACTCATCAGAGACTGAGCTGGTGGGGGTGGGGGGGGTGGGGCACATAGTCATGCAAGCTTAGTATACTTCCCAAAGAAAGACTATGCCAGACCCAAATTGGCTGATGAGCTGGAATGGGCCAGAACTGCTTTTTTGTACACTGACTGGTCCAACCTTGGATGAAGAACTCTGAGAGGTAAAGGTAACTATGCTCAATACTGACACTCACTCCTCTAAGCCTCCCAAACCATCTAACTTGAGAGCTGGGGAGACATTCCCATCCAAGGGCAGCTCCATGGTGCAGGGTCTTTGTAAACATATTTTGCTTGGACATGGAAGGTTGTAATAATGGATGAATTTATAACTGGTGATATCATCTAGGTTACAATGATGCCTCTTATACCACCCTGCCACCCAAGCAGACAGCAGGTTTTCCACTGGGCAGGGCCAACATAACTTCCTATATGAGACTCCTTGGTTTTCTGTCCTCAGGAGGTCAAACCAATGGGACACTCCCTTGGATCAGTTTCTGTCCTTTTGGCCCTCTATATCTGACCTGCTCTTCTCTGGACAGCAGACATGCCACTCCTTACTGCCTCTTTCCCACCAGAGGAGTATCTCTGTTCCTTACTCATCTGAACTGATGCATCAGACTCACTGGGGCTCTCCACTCTCTTGGTGAAACAGCCCTGCCACTACCCACACCATGCTGAGTGCCATGAGGGCCAGCTTTGCCCATGGTTAATGACATCCTGCTGCTGCCACCCACTGACAAGCAGGAGCACACAGAACCAGCTGAGTCTGAATGCTAATCTGCTTCTGCCAGCTGAGTTTGTTATTGGAATTATGTAATGTAATTAAATCTGGTATAGCTTGATGAAATGTGAGCATGAAAAATAAGAAGCTTGTTTCCATGAAAACGAAGTTGGGTCTTCAGAATGACTCAATAAAGACTAGTCATTAAATGAAATTACTGTCATCTTAGGTGTGGCTGAGACCAAAGTGTAATATAGAGAAAAATTTAAAAGAACAAATAATTTTACACTTTAATAAATGAATGAAAGAATGGGACCAGTTTCACTCTTCTTTAAAGAAACTCAAAGGGGACATCATAGATATCGGGCATATTTTATGCAAATAATGCACTTAGATTTTTATTAATCAGATCCCTACTCAAAATATGTTTTGACCATAGCTAAAAGAATTAGCAACTGAAGGCACACGTATATGTTTTAATTGAAAATAAAGATTCAAAGTGTGTGTATTTTAAAGTGCTTTTTTTCCTTAACCCACTTTTTGCATCAGTGTGTTGAATGAGAATTTCTCTTCTACCTGGTGAGAACGTCCAAATTTTCCCCATTGGACTCTTCACCTGTGTAACCCCTGTTCATGGAGCATGTCCCTCTGACATGTGATGGGAACCTGGAACCAATAGTCCCCATCTCCACTCTCGTGCCCTGCGTGACCATTTTAGGGGGTGTAACACTCCAGGCTTCCTTTCCCCTGACCATCCTACATTTCACCAAATCACAGATTCTACTTCCTGATTCTCCAACAAAGCTGCATTATCCTGTATGTACGTATCAGGTCTGTGATGGTTTCTTCTACGCATCAGTTTGGCTGGGCCATGTTACCCAGATATTTGCTTCAACATTACTCTACCTGTTTCTGTAAAGGTATTTTTTAGAAGTGGTTAACATTTAAATCAGGAGACTTTGAGTAAAGCAGATTGCCCTCCATAACCTGGGTAGGCCTTGTCCAATCAGTTGCAGGCCTTAATAGAAAAAGACTGACCTTTTCCAGAAGGAGAAGGAATTCTGCCAGACAATGGCCATTGAACTTGAACTACAGAATCAACTCTTCCTTGAGTCTCCAGCCTGCTGACCCATCCACAGATTTTGGAGGCTGCCCATAATGCTTATACACTCTGATAGTTGGCTAGGAAATTATATACTTTATGTAGAAACTAGCCATAGAAACATAAGCTTGCATGTTACATAGATTTAGTGATTACTACTCTAATTCACTTTTTTTTTTATTTAGAAAAACTTTCCTGTATTGAAGACATGGCATTTTCCTAATAGAGGAACAAAAAAAACATGTTACCCAAATTGCTAAGGTGAATATATTAATCAATTCATCATGTAACTCACTCTAAAAGATACTTAATGTGAACGATAGAATGACTGTAGACCTAAACCAGGTTCAGGTTTTCTGAACTCTTTGGAATACATTGCTGCCACAACATTAACATTCTTATTTCGCCCTGAAAAGGGTGAAAGATAACAGAGACAACATTTTCTGTTAAGACACTCGCTTTGCTAGAAAATGTTCTGACCTAGCCCAGGAATCGTCAAACACTTTACTAAAGAGCTAGATAGTATATATTTTAGGCTGGTGGGCAACGTGTTCCCTGCTGCAACCACTCAGCCTGGCCATAGACAGAGAGCAGCCAGAGACAATGTGGAAACCAATGGGTATGCCCGTGTTCCAATAAAGCCTTATTTTCAGAACCACCATAGGCCACAGTTTGCCAATCCCAGATTTCACCAGTTCCATTTAGGAATAATAGGATTGAACACATCTGCAGAAACCAGGAAGCAATGGGCTCGTGTGCCACGGACAGCATGCCTTCTTCACAAGGCAGGCACGCTGAGGTTGTAGGTCTATTATGAGTGATGCCGAAGCAGACTATTAGGAAGAAAAGACCAATCCACTCCATTGTCAGAGACAGACGTGAACAATAAAACAACAGCGATAAGGACAGCAAGGCCCACATGTTACATCTCGAAGTTCTAACAGAATCTTTCTAAATCTTAAAGAGACAGAATGAGGTCTACAGAAGATGACTTCAAATACTGCAGCCCAGGGGAAAGGAACCAGCACCTCACAGGTAGAGTGCAAATTCAATTAAGTAAAAGCCAAACTGGAGCTCTAAGTTTCTGAGAGCTATGCACTCGTTTAATTCTCCCCACAAACCAATGAGATGGATACTATTCTTTGTTCCACTTCATAGAGGACGAGAGTGAAGTGCAGAAAGGTCATACAAAGGGTGTGGGCTGGGATGTGAGCCCAGCGAGTCCAGCTTTGGGGCCCAGGCTCTCATCGCTGATTTTGGGCCCATTTTCCAGTCACACTCGGTGCCTGTTCTGTGCCCTGCCCTCTGCTAAGTGCTTACATTGATTAACCCATTCACATACATGAACCCACTTAACAACCCCAGGGCCAGGTGCTATTAGAATTCTCACGTTACAGATGAAAAACTGAGTCCCAGAGATGGTGAGAGCCTTTGCTGCAGGCACTCTGGTTCTTGATGGTCAAGGTCACATAGCTGGTAAGTGGCAGGGCCAGGGAGAAAACTCATTCTGCTGTGTGCTACTCAGTGAAGTAAGGCTGCTGTAAAGCTAGCTTTTTAGCTGGAGAAATACCTAATGTGTGGTAGTAACCTAATATTGCTTAGCTCTAAAATGCCTTAGGAAATAAGTATATACATTTAGGGAATTTTGTGGTCATTACATATCTTAGTTGGATAGTAGCAAATTATGTTATGCATATTTAGTTTATATGCACAGAAGTGTAGAATTTATTACTATAGGTAAAAGTTGTGTGTCTCTAATTTATAGCTAAATATCCACACAGAGTAGTGTTTTGAAAAGTTCTTAATGATTCAGTTTTGAATCAGTGCCAAAATACTTAGTTAGGGCCATGGTCTTTCCAAACGATTTTCCCTTAGTCATCATGACGTCCGGAGTTTCTATAACATCTGAAATATCTTTCCTTGCCTCTCAAGAGAGCCTATTAGTGGTGCTCTAGGGGAAGGCTATGTGTCTAACATAAATTTAAACATTTCGCAACTGCGGTTCGTTTTTCTTTTAAAATAAATGACCTTCTCACAGGAGATGGTTGAATAAGAATCTCTTAAGGTGCGAAGTGTAATTTAAGTCACGGAAGATTCACGAACCACTGTGCCGCGGCTCACTTTCTTTGGATCCTCCTTTGTTTGGAAAGGAATGTCAGTTTCCTCTTCTATTACAGAAGTTGAACTCTCCTCACCATGGCTTCCTTTTATGAGAAGAATTTTAAAATGATGGCATTGCTCCTCCTACAGTTTCAGGCTTTTCTGGCATTTCACTTTAGGGTTTCTTGGATGTTCACTCTTAGCTAAATACTTTGAAATGAGCTTCTCCAGACTCATGAGTCAGTTTTCTAAGACTGCTTTCCAGGTGGCCTTGTCCAATGGGTCTCGACAGTTTGAGCCCAGACTGTAGCCCTACAGTTCCTGCAGCTTATGCACTCACCCAGTGGGGAGTGCCGGCTGGGCTTGGGCCAAGTGGGATTGTGCACTTAGGACCATCAACAGAAGGGTTACATAGCAGTGTTCCTGGGAATTGCCATAAATTCAATTGGTTTTAAGAGAGAAATCAAAGAAACAGATTGAATCCATATTTTATGCAGGTCAGACTGCAATTGACACCATGGAGGGAATCCATGTCAGTATCCTTGCCCAGGGTTTCGGGCCCCTTCTTTGCTGTCAAGTAATAAAGAGAGACCGTAAGAGCATCACAGTCATGCCCTCACACTGCCCGAGTCCATGAGCTAGCCACTTCGCTTTTCAAATGGCTAGCACATGAAAACCAAACAAAATTGGTAATCTCACTTCCTTGCTTCCCCCCACCTAAACTCATGAGAACACTCACAACAACTGAATGACGGGGGGCATGGGGCATAAATCTCTGGAGCTGGGTCTAGGCAAAGGCACGTGAAAATTTACTGTGGTTTCCACAAAATGACAGCAGAACCTAGTCTTTTAAAATGATTTCTAAGTTTTTTCTTTTGAACTACCGACCAGCTTCCAAACTGAGGTCCAGGTGTGGAGGCACCATATGCTGTAGCGTAGACAATTTTTCTGGCAATAGATGCCATTAGGCCAGGTGGTTGCCAAAAATATACAGTTAACATTTGATGTTGGGTCATCTTTCTTGGTGAGGCTGGAACATTCCATTCTCTGCAGGAAGGAGTTCTCACTGTGGCACTTTGAGGAGATTAATCAGAACCAGAAAATGAACACACAGAGTAAGCAGAGCAATATTTATGTAACCTCCAGCTCCCATCCCTATGAAACTACATTTTATAGTCGTATTCATTCTTCTTCAAGACATCTACAGATTAGTTATTTTTTATTTTCTTGCTATGTCTTAGGTTCCCAGTTGTTGAACTTTTTTCTCCATCTGGTGGGTCTTACATATTAGTAAGTACTAAAAGGTTCTGGTACTTTTAAAAATACTTAACTAAATAGTATAGCTAGTTACATATATTTAGTCAACTAAATAATTAGCTAATGCTGTCTTTGGCATCAATTCCCCAATGTAAATAAAGCTTCAGATATTATATCACTAAGCTTATCAGGTGAGTCATATTGGGAATTCCATATTTATACACTGCTCTTCACAACACTGATGCAAGAAGACAAAGGGGGTGTGAAGAGGAATGTATTATACTGATGTCTAATTAATATTATTTGCTGTACTAGAATTGGTATAATTTATTAGCCTATGTTACAAAACAGTCTAATGCTATTTACATTATGTATATAGACATAATAACATTCTTTTATGTTTAAATGATTTGACATACGCTCAATATTCTTACAATGAATTGGGACAAAGGAAAAAAGACCCATATTTAAAGATCTCCTTCTCTAGCTCAGCTATTTTAAATGACTCAGATTGGGACAGCAGCCAACCAGTGTAGCGTTTATGATAATTTATGCCAAAATATCATATGCAGAACATAAAAATGATGTCTGGTAGTTTAGACAGTACTATGATGTCTTTCTTTAACTGACCCTCTGATGTAAGGTCTGCATTTGCACAAGTAGCCATGAGAGAATTACATTAGCCTTCACAGACATGGAAAAAAATCAGTGGGAAGTCCAATTCTTTGTACAAAATAAAAGAGTCTCCTGAAGAAGAAGGGAAGATGTCTGAAAATGGTGAGACCAGTGGAGGGCTGAACACAGGTGTCCTGTGTATGGTTCACTGTGTTTTATAGTCTAACAGGCATTAGATGATATTGGACAGGTTCTGCAAAATCTCATTGTCCTCAAGAAACACACATACTTCAAGTCCTGAACAATCTACAGTCAGACAATCTGGGCTGATGAATTCAATCCTAAGCCCCTATAGTCTACTGAGTTCCAATGGTACTAGTAATGATGGCTAGTACTTAATGAGGTGCTCTATCCGTACTAATTCTTTAATTTTCACAATACAACTATATGGTACTTATGATTATTATACCCATTTCAAGGGTGGAAATTGAGGTATATAAATACTAAGGAATGTGCACAATAATATGCAGGAACACATGGAGGAGCCAGGATTCCGGTGCAGGGGGCCTGGCCTGATGCCTGAGCTCTGGACCACCTGAGACCTACCACTCCGAGGCTTAATGAGGACATGTCACAAATATGAATCACAATGTCCACTAGGACAGTGTGGCTGACTGCCAATTTTGGTGAGAGCCTTCACAAGCATCCTTTGCTGAAGGCAGGACAGGAGAATTGTCTGCAGAAATAAACAATGACGTTGATGATCGACAGACTGGACTCTAAGTTAATGTCTTTGGTAACCATGGGTGGGCCACACAAATATTGATGGGTGTGGGCCACTCTTCAGTAGCTTTATAGAGGAAGCACATTTCCCTGAAACTCTTTTTTTTTTTAAATTTAAAAATTGAGGTAGAGATTTTGGGAAAAATGGAGCAAGTGAGGAAATACAGAGATTCCTTTTCCCTAGAACAAATGGCTGAGAAGCTGTGAACATATCAAACACATTTAAAAAAATAATAGTACTCACATAACAAATCATCTACATTTGCTCCATAACGCACTTGGAAAAAGTACACTGCAGGAACAAGGCCAGGAGGAAGGAGACCAGCTCCATTTAGGTCTATGAAAGGATTATATGCAAATGTCCAAGTAAGAACTGGGCTGGGTAAAAGAAAACGTACATGGAACCTATTGAAAATTATAGAGCAACCCTCCCCCCACCAAGAGGCACGTGTAAAAAAGATATGTAGCACCCAAAACAAAGATGAAGAAAATAATAAAATATTCTGGAAGAACACTAGCTTTATCAAATATAATTTTACAAAATAGATTGTACTGTCAGGAAATTTAAAAGAGCAAAAATTCCAAGAAGCAAGACATCAAGGTTGAGATAAGATGATAAAATGACATTAAAGGCAGTGTGAAGAGAAGCAACAGAAAGATACTCCCAGATATGCAAGGAGTTAGGAGATCCTCCTTGAAAAATCTCCTCAAGACATACTCCTGTTGACTGGAAAAAAGTTTAAACTATTGAACTCGAGAATGAGAATGCTATTGTATGAATAGATGGCAAGGTCCCTGGGTCCCTTTAAATAGATAATTATGCTTATGCAGCTGTGGTCAAGATTATAACATAGAATTTGCATGCTATCATTACTGAAGAAATACAGGTACGTGATATTTTATTATTATATTATTAAAATAAATTGGAATGAGAAGCTTGCAAGCACTTATAATAAAAATTAATATGTTTAAAAAATAAAGAAACAACCCCCCCCCACAAAGATTGGGGCCTGAACTGAAGTTGGGAAATAGAGAATTAAAGGAATATGAATACGCTTGCCTATTTTGTTCAACAGGGTTTCTGTAGCTTTAATTTGTGAAGTGGATAAATCATAAAAGAGAAGCTTAGGCATATTATTTAAAATTGTATAGATAACCAAATTAAATTTAGAAATATACTATATGTCTTCTAAATAACCAGAGGGGTAAAAAAAGAGGAGAAGGGCATAAATCAAAAGTTATAAAGTTACAGTAGAGACATATTAAATAACTAAAAATAGCAGGTAAACTTAGTTAAAAATAATTAATGTAAGACTTATCTACTGAAAGACAGCACACAAAAATCACAGACCACTCTTGTGGATATGTACGCAAGTCATGAAGAAAATGCTATCAAAATAAAGCCACCAGCACATTAAAGAATGCACAGTGATTAACAGTCATTAAGCAGGGATGCAAGGATGGTGTGATTAATCACAATTCCCAGGACTCATTCATCTTAGGCTGCAGCATGAGATATGCTTTGCTTTTCTTCAAAAATTTAATGTCATAAATGCTCACTTATTTCAATGATAAAATGTGTCCTGGTTCAAGTGTCCAGTGACTTGAGGGATTGACATGATGTCACTCACATAAACACAAAAACTTCAATCAATTTGGCTCCTGTGAGTTTTCAACTTTTGCCTGTAAAGCCCACGGACCTGTTCTTGAACAAGACGGATGTTCTTCATGAAAAGAATATTCACTAAGGTTTTATAGCCCCATATCCTGAGGTAAGTGTCCTTGGGCTTTCTGGATTTATTACATGTATATAATTTCCTAATACACAGGCACACATATGTACACACATGCACACACATACATACGAGGGAGGAACCCCAAGAAAAACTCAATTATCTTCTGGAGGGCGGGCCCCTTGCAGTACAGGCTTGCCCCGCTAGGGAAGTGTTCTAGGAACCCATCTGTATCAGTGTACCAGGTGGCCATTGTTGTGAGAGGCTCTGTTTGGCTTCAGTGAATTTTTTTTGAAGACTTTTTTAATGCATTTGCCCATTTCATGATGGGTGATGTATGAGCACACCTGACTACATCGCACTGAGTGTTCAGCGTTTTTGACCAAAAACAGCATGGCCCCTATGCCCCACCCTCCCTATTCACCCAACTTTGCCCCAAGTGACTTTTTTTTTTGTTTCCTCAGATACAAAAAGTCATCAAAGGGAAATGTTTTGTTGATGTGGAAGAGGTGAAACAAAAAGCCGCAGAAGCACTAAAAGGCATCAAAATTGATGAGTCCAAAAACTGTTTTGAGCAATGGAAAAACATCTTGTAGGTGTAGTGTATTAAATGGAGGGTACTTTGAAGGTAACTGAAGTTTAAACATGTAAGAATAAATACACAATTTTTTATAAATAAATTCTAGGTTTTTTGGGTCCCCCTCATACATATATATGTACATAAAGGAAAAAAAAGCTCTGAAAAATATTTTCCTATCGATTCATTTACATACACAACTTACACAACTGTCTTACAGGCAGTTTAAGCATTTCCTTGATAATTTTCTCTCTGTGCAATCTCCCATGGCACCTGCTTCAGTTTCCTCATCTACACCATGGAGGCAGGAATAGTATCGATTTACTGGGTTATGGTTAGGAGTAAATGAGTTAATCCCTTATTTTGGTAAGCTTTAGATAGTGTCAGCTCCTATCATTTTATCAGTAACATCACCACCATCACTGGAGTGAATGGCATGATTGGAGTAGAACTTACATAATTTAGGACAACCTCTCTAAAAATAGTAAAATCAAAGAAACTTGAACTTAGAGGAACCTTAAAGCTTCAGCCTCACGGACACCATGTAACCCTCCCTAATTACTAATGTTCCTGTGCTGACATTGTACATGTATCCCCTGGACATTTCTGCTTCTCCATTCAAAGAGATTGTTTAGTATTTTAAAGATCTGATGGTGAATATCTCTGGCAATGACAGAGATAGATAAACATTCTCCATTGTAATCACATTTGTCCTCATGTCATACATGGAGAGAGAGGAAAGGGTGACCAACTTCTTTGATTGGTCCAGAACTGCTCACAGACATGGGACTTGGAGTTCAAAAACTGGGACAGCCAAGGTCATCTGGGATGAGTTAAAAACCTTAGGAGTAATTTACTGTCTTTTCTTCTCAATACAAAACAAATATAACCATAAACTTTTGTAAACATTTCCAATAAATTGTCTCAATAATTCAGTTGCCTTAGCTCCAATTCATTACTGCTAATGATTAAAAAAAATGTCCCAGCATTGACCACATTTTCAATACCTTATGAATATTTAGTTGTCTTTCTAAACAACCACAATAGAAGCCTTTAGTGAAACACAGTGCACTGGCTAAGTATATACGTTTTTATCCCTGTTGCCTTCCTCAATTTTAATGGAGCTCAGGAACGAGGTTTTCCTACTGGAGAGACTGACTTGGGTGTTAGAGACAGGAAAGATGAGAGCAGGGGGAGCTCTGAGACCCCACCAGCCCCAGCCACCTTCCCTGCGGAGCTCCAGAGAGCGGGCACACATGATGGCTCGTCACAGCAACAGACACATCTGATGACAGGACCCTTCTGTAGAGAAGCGGGGGGTCCTGGGGGAGAGAATCTGGAGATGACAGAGCAGTTGAAGAAGCCTGTCTCAGCACAGAAATGTCTAATCAGCATCTTAGCCTCAGTCTCAACATGACTGGATAGACAAGGCTCACTAGGCATTGGAAGATCTCAAAGCAACAGGAAAGACCACCAACAAACTTCTAGAAAAAGGTAAATGGAGGGAATAGACTATGCAGATAAGAAGGTAATACAAGGGAGGGAGGAAGAGAGAGTTGGGGCAGGGAGAGAGAGAGTGAGTGAGAGAATAACGATAGGATTTTCAAAGAAAAAAGAGAGGAGTGGGGTGCTTTAAAAGAAAGATTACAATTGAAGGCCACAAAAGTAAGAAAACATTTGTTGTCAGGTATTAAAAAACAAACAAAACAAAAACCCCCAGAAATCTGTAAGAAAAAATAAAAAATATCTCCCAAAACAAAAAGATAAAGGGATGACATTTGAAAAGAAAACATAAGAACATTAAAACACGAACCTAATGTGTTAAGAATTCAGGAGGCAAAAATATAAAGAACGAAGGGGAATAGTATTAAAACCCTTTTCCCCCATATGGAATGAAGATACAATGAGATTAAAACACATTAGTAACCTAAGAATAAATGAAAGTCCCTAAAGCTTCCAAAAAGGAGGAGGTAAACATAATCAGAATAGCAGCAGGCTCCTTGGCAGCCACAGGAGATGGAAGACAGTGATGTCATGCCCATAAAACTCCAAGGGAGAGGGAATTCTCCCCCTGAACTCTGTTCTCAGACTCTCTGTCACCGGTAAAGCTGGGAAAGTTCAACTCCCGGAAACTTTCTCAGACAGTGCAAAGAGGTTGTCCCCCGAATGCGGTGTAAACACATCAGGAAACAATATGTCAGGCCTGTCACAGAGAAACAAGGGGGATGAGGCCCAGCACGACAGGTTCAGGTTGGAATAAAGATGGCAGCCCCATGGGTGAGGTCTGCAGGGGAAAAACCAGTTGAGAGGTTCTCTGACAGGCCAGACAGTACAGGGAGTGCTGGGAGAAGCCTGTGACGTCCTCACCTCCTCCTTTTCCTGTCCTAACCGCACTTTCTCTATGAGGGGTGTCCACACTCTCCACCTCCTGCCCTCACTGCTCCCATCTGCTCTACCTTGCTCTGTTTTTGCCTTTTGATCCATGGCTCTTATCACCTTCCAAAATATGCCATAATTTAAAAATACATTATGCTTATTGCTGACTTTTTCCCAATAACCTCAAGGACAGGGACCTTTTTACACTCACTAATGTGTACCAACAGCCTGACACACAGTAGGCACTCAACTTATATAGGTTCAATGAATCAATGCCATATATATAGATGTGTGTGTGTGTGTATATATATGGTTTTAGGTAAAAAAAAACCTAAGCAGACAAAATTCAGGCAATTAAGTTTTAGAAAAGTAAAATTTAATATACAAAAGAACAGAATCAGGATATCCTACTTAGCCTGCAAGGACTGATAAATAATAATGTGAACAATGAATAATAATGAAATGTTACCACATCGGGAGATTGGAGGCCAGGGAAGTTGATGTTAAGAGAGAGCTTAGTGATGTGAGTAATTCAATGTGATGCAAAAGGGCTACATCCTCCCCCGTGATGACTCAGGGAATAATCTCTAACAGCAATAAATAGAACATAATAATTATGCATATTATTTAGAAATATTGGAACAGAGACCAGAAGAAAAGGCAAAGTAATAGAAATTTTTGCTCTGGTTACTGGAACTAGGGGTGAGTTTGTGGCTGGGGCAGGAATGTCAATTTCTCATAGTGAACTTTAAAGTACCACATGTCTTTTTAAAATATCTGCATGTCTTTACTAAATAAAAATCAATTAAAATAATAGATGTCAGAAGCAAAAATCTAGATTTAGTTTAAGTGTTGAATTTTGAGAATTTAAATGGATTCTTCTCTTTAGATCTTGTTTATTTAAATTAAGAAAACACATAATAAGTGCATCAAAAATGAAAAATCCCTTATTGTTGGAATTTTGTCTGACAGAAAAGTGTAATAAGGCTGCAAAAATGTGGCAGCCGTGGGTGAAGGGTGGTTTTTTGTGGATTCCTGTCTTGCCTTGGAGCCAGACAAAAGCAAACATTGTAGAAGACCGTGGGCTCTTTCCTTTGTGACAGCTGCATTCCTGGTGACCACAGTCAGATACATATTAAGAATTTGCTTTCTGTTTCAGGTTGTTTTAACCTGAACTTATATGGAACCTGTAGGAAGATGAATCAAGTTGAATATAAAAATGTTTTATGCTCTCGTGTGGCCATATTTTTTTCTTGCAACAGTATTTCTTCATGGAAATGAGGCCTTGTCTTGCAAGTGGTGTTTTAATTGAAAATGTAATTCATCTAAACGAGTTAGTTTGAGAGTCTCTTTGGTTTTGAGGATATGGTTTAAAACTCTATGCATGCCTATAAAAGTGCAATGAAAAACATGTAACATTTATTGGAAATGTCACAAATAAAATAAGGACTGTGTAAACAGAAACCCAAGGAAAGAAAAAGAAGAATAAGAAAATTCTAAACTGTGGGAATCATATTCAGACCTATCAAAAAATCTCATAGCCACATGCTAAAGTTAATGCATAAGTCTTATTTTCCTTCTAGACCTTAACAAGTCTCGAAGGGTAGATTCTCAAGTTTACAATTGGTGAAGATGAGATGCTTGGCAAAATCATGTTTTACAGGGGGCACTGGAATGACAACACAACATGTCAACCAAAACTAACCTGAATTCTTAAGCAAATGCTAAGGTGAATTGCAAAATAAATTATTAAATTCCTGTATCAAGTTTGGAAGTCAATTAGTCTGATTTCCTTCAAGTTAAAGCTCTTTCAAAGTTACGTGAGTAACTGTATTCATCTACTCAAACTTCCTAGTCCTGTAAGGTCAGAGATTTTTTTTTTTTTTTAATTCAGTGAAACTCTTTTATGGAGGAGGGACGGGGAGGCAGGGAAAAAGGAGAGGGATTCTGGTGAGAAAAACGACTTAATATAGACACATCACAGGCAGGGCTACATGGGAGAGATATTTGCAAATCAACACTTTTCAAGGGGTGTCTAAAGAAGAGTTTTAAACAACCAACTTTGAACTGACAGAATGATTAAAAATGCTTGTTTAATATTCAGTCAATATCCAAACAGCCACCCTATACCTGACCCACTTCTTTCCTTTCCCTTTGCCTTGCCCTCATAAAAATACAATATAAAGACCAACAAAGGAAACTCGCCTGAAATGACACATTACCAATACATTTCAGTCTACTGATGAATCACCGGGTTCTCTGGTTTTTAAAGTTGTGTTTTCAGAAACACGTGTCCTTAGGATGATTTGGCCTTTAATACAGACAAAGTGCTCCCTCATCCAGTACTCCCAAGAGTTTATCCAAAATTCTTCAGCACAGTAATGGGCCTATGAGACCTTGTGTGGACAGAGCCGTATGCATCCAGGTCCTTCCAGACAGGTGGAGCATGGAGTAAAGTCTGTGCCCAGACACTGGGTGCCCTGTGAGCAGCCTCTCGCAGCAGGAAAATCCTGCTTGGTGGTCAGGTCACTGCCCGCCCCCCACCTTCTCCTCCCCTCTCAACACAACTGCTCCTCCCTCTTACTCTTAGAAGTGATTTTGTTTTTGTCACTGGGAAGAGAAAACGATGAGTAAGGCTGCCCCCTCCCAGTCCTGCTCGGCTCCCTCCAAAGGTGCCCTCACAGGTCCCTGCCACACCTGCTTCCTCCAGCCTGCTCCCCATCATTTCTGGAGGTGCACAGCAACTGCACCAGCTCCCATGTGAACATGAGAGAACCAGCAGCAAGCCTTCCCTTCTTGATTTTATAACATCAAAACCCAACAGAAGTAAGTCCAACCTATTAATTCAATGTGCAGAAAAACCAAATGATACAGGCATTTACAAGTAAAGAGAATGAAGAAATGTAAGGCCGACCAAAGCTAAGTAAATGAAAGCTGGTGCCATAGTGTTAATTTTATTAAAAAAATAGAGCATAAGATGGAGAGCAATATTAGGGGTAAGAACAGTCATTATTTAATGATAAAGAGTAATTTACGCAGAAGCTGCAATCCCACCTAACAACATAAAGGGACATATTAATGTTCAGTATAAAATAAAATTAAAAGGAACAACTGAAAACTAAATAATCACAATGTGAGATTTAAAAACTCTTCTTTCAGAAACAGAGACACAAGATAGACAAAAAGTCAGAGCATATTTGAATAAATGACTCAGGAACTTGTTCTAATTGTCATAGAAAACAACGTACTCCAACACAGCACACACATTCCTTCCTTCCCCTGGGAAACATCTGTAAAATCTCCCACTCCTAAGCCATAAAGGAAGTCTTGAAAATTCTAACAATGATATAATATTGATTCTTTCTTTGACTTTAATGTACCAACATCTGAAATAACAAAAACATTACCCAATGCCTCCATAAATTTGGAAATGCAAAACCACAAACATTCTAAGTAATTTACAAATCTGAGAGTAAGGTAATCCTGCCTAATTGTACCTAAACACAGTATCTTGTGTTCTTCCCCCCAGTCTTGATGCTGAGTCAAGCTTCCAGTTTTCAACAAATACATACCGAAGCACTGACTGGTAAACTAACAGGGACTATGTGGCCATATACATAGATTATTAGCAGTAAAATCTACTCCATCTGCCTGTCCATCATCTATCCATCCATCTATTTATCTACCTTTTAATAATCTCATTATCTATCACCTATTTGTCATTTACAAATTCTACCTATCGATCGTAGGCTTTTTTTAATGTTTATTTCAAAATAGTTGAAGTATATGCCATAGCACTATTATTAGATGATAGTTATGCTGAGTATGGGGTGCTTGGTGAATGTTACAGTCAATCATGATGAGGCCTAGGGAACAGAATATACAACTCTTATTAGAAATTTGGGTATTATTTAATCTCCGTAACCAGGTAAGTTCTCTGAAAAACAGCATATTCTCAAGGTGTCTTTCTGCCATTGGTCATACTGATACACAAATAAACAAACAAATAAATAAATAACACAACCAATACACATACTTATGTACCACAATAAAACAAATGAGCCAAAAACAAACAAGAAGAAAATAATCCCTTCAAAGTACAAAAGTTTTTACAGAGCTACCTAGGGCGGATTTTTAGGTGTGAAATGACAAATCCCGATTTAGGAAGCTAGTTAACTTTTATATCCCCACTGATTCTGCAATGGTTTCTATATTAATATTTGAGTGACTGAGGCAATAAGTCATATCAGTTTTGCTTCTGGTTAATTCTGTTTGTCCGTATTTTATTGTTGTTCAGTTACAGGTGTATGCAATTTCTCCCCACCACTGCCCCCACCCCAGCCATCCCCACCTACTTCCCTTGCTTCCACCCCTCCTTGGTTTTGTCCATGTGCCCTTTACAGTTGTTCCTGAAAACCCTTCCCCCCCTGTAACTGGACTTGCACTAGGAATGTATTTTAACACTTGTCATTACCAGCCTGAATGCATTTGAAACTCATTGTTTTGGTGTTAAGTGACATTTTCCCAGGAGAGATTCAGTTAGGTATCTTCTTTGTACCAAGATACTGTCACACCCAGGTGATCACTGAGTTTCAAGTCATGATACTCATACCTGAATTGGTGACTTCACACTTCCAGTGAACCTCGCTCTAAAGGGAATGTCAATTACAGAGAGGCCGTAACACTTCTGGTTTCCCTGATTAAACAGAGGTTAAATGCCTTTTCAAAGGGGATACTGTGGGGAGAGGACATGCACCTAAGAACAGGAGGTGTGACCCGAGGGAGGTGACTTCTCTGTGCATGAGACATGGGTAGCCTGTCTCTCAGAAGAACAGGACAGTAGAGCACTGGAGCCCAGAGAACACATCTTCTCAGATTCTGTAAAGCCATTTGCAAGTATCTTCATTCATCTGTGAGTTTGCTTAAGCTCAGCAACGCTGGCACTCATCCCATAGTGAAAAGGAAAGAAAAGAAGAAGATTGTGCCAAGTAGCGGAAATCCTTCCCATCTACCACTGTGGTGTCACGGAGAAGTCTCTGCCTTGAAGTCATTGTAGAGCGGCATTCCAAACTCGAGAGTAATATAGAGCTGAGTTACTAAAAGAAGAAACAGTCTAACACAATTCCCAAGTATCCCAGAAAACAACTTTGAAATCGAAGAGGGGCTGCTGGGCAGGAACAGCTACGTAACTTATAAAATTCAGTGCACGAGGAAAATCATTAGACATTTCAAGGTGGAGACAGCAGAGAATGAAACCAGGCGTTTCTGAGTGCAGGGCCCTGGGCAGGTCAGATCCCAGACCCCGGAAGTGAGTCCTGCTGCTAGTTTATTCTCAGTTACTCAGATAATTAAATGAACTGAAATGTTCTCATTTTTGGCATTCCTGTGATTTAAATCCTTTCATACACAGGTACCATGGAAGTGATCAGGGTTCTTTTTATTCCTTTGATGACTTATACACCACTGGGTGGTTAATATTTTTATGGCTCGTATCGAAAAGAGATGAGACACACGTAAAAATGACTGCCCTTTTGCTGTCATTAAAAGTGTTGAATCTTCTGTTTCTACATGTGCAACCTGATGGATGTAGTTACTGACCTAGTCATCTTGGTTGTAAAAGGAGCTATTCCATTAATGGGTTTGTAAGGAGTCACCAACCTATAGGCAACAGTAATATGCCCACCCAAAGATCATGTGCAGAGGATTACAGAGAGAGGGTATTTTTGTACAGATTGCTAAAATGAGAAAACAAGGCATTTATTTGATCACAACATGTTTCATCTAAATTCTTCCTCTGCATTCCTAGAAGAATACTGCAGAGAGGGGAAAAGTATCCTGTTACCATCTGGAAAGTATTTCCTGTTGAATCTTCAATCCATTGTCCAGGAAAGCTTACATACTATGGGTTTATGCTTCGAAAGCTAGCTAGTTAAGATAAATTACATAAAGAGCCACTCCATTTAGATAAACTGAGAAATAGAAAGGAAATAAATAGCTGTGTGATTTATAGTTCTTGTTTCAAAAACAAGTGATAAAAATGCTTGATTCACACTAAAATGAAGACAGAGGCATCTGAGCTATGGGGTGGGGGTAGGGGATGACTATGTATTGCTAGTCTGTCCCAAGGCCACTGCAGAGACAGACTTGCCTAGCACAAGGAAGAGAGACCAGAGGCTGTGTGTCAGTTCAGCTCCCTTCCCGAAAAGCAGCTGGGAATCGCCTAAGCCCCGTCATTTAGCCATGAAGCTCATGCTAGCTGGAGCCAACCAGACTTTTTAAGATCATCTTCTTCCAGCAAGGAGAACCGCCCCCCCTCCCCCGCCCCAGAGGTTTATGACCTGGGATCCCCATTCTGCTAATGATCCAGGAGCCTGACGGGACTCCAGCTGCACAAGTCTCAGGCATTCCATTTGGATGCTGATGCAGGAGGTCAGGGGTTCAAACCAGCAGAGCAGTTTTTCTTTTTCATTTAAGTTACAAATGAGAAGGCTGCAGATTAAGATGTTTTAAAGATCCCACTCCCCAATCCTTTTGGGAGCCTACTACAAATTGAACATGAAACACCAAATTGCACCCCGTTGAATCCTGCCATTCAGTTGGCTGAGTGAGGTGTGAGAGAATGACCTATTGCAGTCACTCTGGCTTCATGAGGCCATTGGAGGGACACCCAGGACACTGGCACTTGGAGAGGGCCCCACACCTCATTGGAGACAAACTCTAATAACAAAAACATGCTCTCATGTTCAGAAAAATAAAACTGGGGCTTTCTGTCTACTTAATCAGGAACAAAAAATTGTCAATATTCTGGGCAAGAGAGAAATGTATCTCACATCTCAAAGGAAAACAAAGCAACTTTTTAAATTGAAATCTATTTTCCCAATTCAATTGTTAAAACAAAACTCCAGAAGGATTATATGTGTGTATAATACATATATAAATATAGATAGATAGATAGATAGATAGTACGTTCATTCTTCTGTACTTCGTTATTGATAGTTTTGCTTCACAGACAAAATAAGTAAATGTTGCGAATTTGATCCTTTTACAGCAAAATTAAACCAACCAATATTAATTGAGTATTTAGCACATATGCTGTACAAAGAACATTTACATGGATTTGCTCAGCATGCCCTCCCCTACGTTCCTCTAATTACATACAAGATGGGCAGACAAAGGGAGACTGGCACCCAAGTCGGGGGCTTCACAGCCCACACCTTTAACCACATGCAGTCTGCCCAGCAGACACTGTATACTCCCTTTGGCCCACAAGCATCATCCAGGCCCACTAAGTCCACTCCATGCAGAGGTGTGGGATGGGAGCCAGGATCCTTGTCCTACCTGTTCCATAGGAACCTATGGGACCCGCTTGCCCTCCAGCCCCTGCTCTTGGCTGGGGTGCGGCAGGAACCACCTTTGTCCTCCTAAGGACTCTTCCAGCAGGAAAGCACGCCATTAGGTTTCCAGCCAGGATTTGTATTCTTTTCCAAAGCTTTCTCTTTTAGGGGAAAACACACATTTAAAAATGTGAGACAAACAAATCAAAGAGTTAAGGTGGGGCCTCTGGGTTATTCCTAGGTAAATCTGTGCCATATTTTAAAAAAAAAGTATTTTATTGTTGTATTGTTGGGGCTCTCTCAATGTGTTTTCCACCTGCTGCCATACACCAGATGGAACTTCCCCCAGACCCTTCTATCCCAAATTGTGCCTTTCCTTTCAGCACACAGAGCTCTTGCCAGAATTTGCCTATAATGATGGACCTGAATGAGATATGTGTAGAATATAGGACATGGAAGAACACAGAGATGTCTTTGGCTTTAGATCCCTCAAAGATAGAAGAACACACTGTAGGGAAGCAGAGAAGACCCAGTGAAAAAAAGTGATGGGCAGAACATCCCTTAAGTATATACATACTTACAATAGAGCATAAGGGATATACGACATCCACTTAAAAATCTCTTTGAAGGAATCAGTAAGCATGAAGCAAAAAGGGAACCAGAGACATACTCTATGAAGGCTTTTGGGAAGAAGCGGGACGTTGGAGGAGAAAAGGCAGAGTGAGGGGGTAGATTCCCAAATGGGCTATTCATGGGAGGAAGGGGTGGTTGTTTCCTGATTCCCATCTCTGAGGTCTGAGGTTGTGAGCCCAGAGTGTGGAATGGGGAGAAGGAGGAATGCTGGAGGAGACCAGAGGGAATATCAAATCAATGTCCTGGGAGGGAGTAGATGACTGGGCAAGGGTGTTAGTATTGGCTGCCATCCTGGGGTGGCCGTGTGAGATGGTGACCATAGTTTTTGAGTGAGAACAGGGGCTTGTAAATTTTCTGGCAGTATTTCACTACTGAGCTCCATGTATGGAGTGGGTTATAAGTTGGGTGTAACCAGGTTGGATCTCCCAGGAAGGATAAGGGAGCAAGAATTTGGGATTCCAACGCCCTCCATCCTGTGACTCTGCTTGCCTTGCAGGTTGCCCTTCCCCACCTGACTAGAGCTGGCTTACTAAGGCCAGGCCTGTTGTAGCCCATGGAGCGGTGAAAGGGGGAGGCACAGTCTGCAGGATACACACAGACGGACCTGCCTCACTTTTGCTGGCATCCTGCCAGCCAGATGATGATTTGGGCAGGAGGATGGGGAACCCTGGCTGGGGCAGGGCCAGCAACTCTGTGAGATGGTGGGTCCCAGTCCCTGAGGGCACAGGTGGGCTGGGAGTACAGGATCTTCTCAGGGAGGCCCATCTCGGCACCCTAGTGGGAAGAAAGATCCTACCCTCTCAAATGTTGTTAAGGGGCCTCATCTGTATCTTGAGCAAGTGACCCAGGGATCACACAGGTCAGAGAAGGAGGTAGACAGACAGTGCCTCTCGCCCTCTTGTATTTTACCGTCTCCATGAAAAGTATCCATTTTATGACTGAAGCCTCAGTTCAGCAAGCCTGGGATCCATATTCCAGCTGTTTTTAAAGCCATCCTCCCTCCCTCTACAACGCAGAGAGCCTCGTGCATGGCTTCCTCTAACCGACTCCATTCAGTAAGCCTCAGAAAAGACAGAGTGCTTCCATGTGCACCAACATGGACGGACCTTGTGAACATCATGCTAAGTGACACAAGTCAGATGGAAAAAGTCAAGAACTATATGATTTCACTCATATGTGGGATATGAAACTGAAAGCACAACAAATAAGATAAACAAATGAATAAAAGACTCATAGACACAGACAACAGTATGGTGGTTACCACAGGGGAAGGGGACTACAGGGAGAAAAAGGTAAAGGGGGCCAAATATATGGAGACAAATGGAGACTTGACTGTGGGAGGTGAACACACAATGCAATATATAGATGACGTATTTATTATACAGGGTCCAGCAGAAGTAAAGCTTGTTTGAGTGTGATTGGTAGGTACACAAATGTGTCACACGAGATGGACAACAATTTGAACATTTCACCTAAAATGTTACATGGTGTGCTTGAGTGTGATATTGTTATGTTACATACTTACATGCTTATGATTTTATAATAAAAGATTTTACAATGAAAAGGGGTATTATTTGTGCTGGAGCCTGTAGAATTGGACCCTTGAATCCATATGTATTCATTAATCAATGTCACCCTAAAAATTTAATAAATTTTTTAAAAGAAATAGTAGGAAGGAGACAGGAGCCTGGGAACCAAAACATTATCCCCACATAATGTTTAAATACTGTCACCCCAGGCAGCATGCAGATTAAAGAGAAAATCTAACAGGATGCTACTGTAAGAACTTCCACTTGTCAGTCACAAGATTTCCCAGATGACGTTTTAAAGCTCACTTGTTTAGGTCCTTGTGCCTTTTGCCTCTTTGCTGTTAGGGATTACGTGATGGTACTCAGTGCTTCTACCCTCTAGAAACAGGGGTTCCTAGGACTTCCTGAGTATATTTACAAAACTACCAAACCAATTCCAATGCACATGGTGGTCTTACCTGGGAGGACACGCAGACACTTTGCAAGGCACCACCCCTGTGACGGGCCGGGTGTTGGGATTGCAGAATGATGTATTTACTTGAAACCTCAGGTCTCTGTAGCAGCCTTCTCGTGTGGTCATCTGCCCTATGTGAAAGGGTGAGATGCAAGATAAAGACTCACAGACATGTTCCATGGTAAAAGGCAAAGAAAAGCTAATGAAGACTCATTGAAAAAAACTTCACCATATTTGCAAGTCTTTGTGTTACTGACCAATTTGCCAACTGTAGATATTATACTTTCCTGACTGGTCTTCATGATTTTTATTAGTGAATTTCATCAGTTCTAAGGTATATGCATTTTCCTCCTACATTTTAACTTCTTTAAAATCAACATGGGTCTTGCTGTCGATACAAACATACCTTTGATGAAACATACTAATAGTTTTCTATTGTTTCTGTGGTTGAAATATACTTATTATTTCTTAAAACTAACACAATACTAACTATGCTAGACTCGTGTGTCCATTTGAGAGGTCGCAATAGGAAACAATAGGTAATAAACCAGAAAGAAATACAGACAAAAATAACAACAGGCAGTTTATCACTGGAGAATTGACAGAGATAAATATCGCAGCAGTTTCAAGCCAACCGTCAAACTTTTCACACTAATGACTTAAGTGTTGTATGGAATGAGGCCAATGGAAATATAAGCTGGTTTGATTTCTGCCTCTGCTTACATCTTCAGCTATTTAGGGCTCTGTGAACATCCCTAAGTTTGTTTAATACGTCAATTCATTAATTTACCCAAATAAGCATTGTAACTTATATGAGGCACCTAGAAGAGCCAAAGTCACAGAGAGGGAAAGTGGAATGGTGGGTGCCAGGGACTGGGAGAGTGGGGCAGGGCGTTAGTGTTTCCTGGGGACAGAGTTTCCGTCTGAGAAGATGGAAAAGATCTGGAGATGGGACAGTGGTGACTGTACAGCAGTGTAAATGTGCTCAATGCCACCAAACTGTGCACTTGAAGGTAGTTAAACAGTAAATTTTATGCTATGTATATTTTATAACAATAAGAGAGGGACTCAAATTAGATATTCACTTTGATGGATGTTATTAAATAGTTCACTTAATGGAGAGAAAAATATTAATAATAAGAAAAAACTTGTGTTGATTTAAAATTAACAAAATTAAAGTATATTATAATCTAAAATAATTTAGTCATTCCGCTTGGAAAAACTGGAGTCATATTGTTTATGTGGCCATATGCCCTTTGTTTCCTGAAGCCCAAGCTGGGGAATGACAGAATGACGTCCTGACTCCCTGCTCAGGAAGATCCTGAGTTTGCTTGTGAAGGAAAAGCCCAAAGGTGGGTCAGGACAGCCAGGCCACCATTGTGGCTTCCAAGCACAGCCATCTCCAGCTCTCGGTTCCATTTGAAACCAAATCCTTTTGTACTTAAGGAAAAGCAAAGCCTTTAAAGCGAACACTGGAAACAAGTTTGACATTTTGGCTCTCCTTTGTCAAAGGAATAAACCGAGTCTCTAGAGAGTCAATTTCCTTGAGTGGCAAGAGGAGGAGAGGCCTCTAGGGGTCTGATGCTGACCCATGAGCTGGGGCCTCAAACCACCCGCTGCCTGGGGTTCAGCACTGTGAGAACAATGGAGCGTGGTTGCGTGGGACATTTGCAGTTTTGTGCAATTATTCAACTCTCTGCTAATTTTACACAATCATATTCTAAAAGTTTTTTTGGGGGGTGTTTCCCACTGTGAATTTTTCAAATATTTCTTCCTGATTTTAATAATCTGTGATCAAGAATAGCTTATTAAAAATGACTTTCATAAAGGTCATGGAATACTTCTGCAGTAACATAAGAAAACTTACTTACACCTATTGAGAATCTGGAGGAAGATATTTCTACGAAGGAACAAGATGTAAATCATACATAATGAATGACCCTAAACACTACTGTCAGGAAGGTCAAGCTGGCGTTCATTGAAGAAGAACCTCAATGTCACGGGGCAAAAGAATGGTGATGAAAATGAGTGTTTCGAGCACTCTGGTAAGTTTGCAGCCCCAATGTCTGCTCTAATATATAGGTTTAGGACAATCAAAGGTTGGTGACTTGTGTGGGACACAAGAGTGTGTTCACACACCCACATGAAAGAAACAGAAGTAGTGATTAACAGATAAAATTCCCTCTTCAGCAGAAGCTGCATGGAAGGCAGCCCCCACATCAAGGTTCTGCTCTTTGGGCTGTGCTGGGATATTCACACTTCAACACTTAGGGAGCATCCAGGTGACACATGGCCAGTCTCCATGGAAACAGGTTTAGGTTCTGCATTAAGAAACCATCTTTCACAGTTAATTCAGAGCTATAGAGAAATCCACTAGTTCAGAAGGTCTTTACTATGCTCCAGGACCTGAAAATCTGAGGCCACAGGCTTTGCCAAGATCATTCCTGTTTCTCCTTTCACATCCCTGATGTTGTCCCTTAGTTTCTGTATGGCTCCTATCAGATCAATTCTCCCTTGGGATTTCCCTTCCATTCCTTTCCCAAACTCCTGCTTTCCTGTTGCCTATTCACCACATCGTTCTTACCTATGTTTCAACCATCCAATAACCTCACTTGTAGGAAAGATGGTGAGAACTAAAAAATAAGGGAAAGAAATTACTCTCACGTTCATGTGCGATGTTTATATCTTTTTTCTCAAAGGCTTTTTTGTGGGTCCTTAATCAGAGACTTTTGCTCACCATATGCCTGTAATTTGCATACTCAAGTTCCTAGGATTAGATTTACTGAGACCTTAAGTTGTCTTCTTGCCTGATGGCCTTTGTCACATTCCAGAAGGAAAAAGACAAGCTATTCTTTGAACTGGCTTGTAGCCACTCAGCTGCAGAGGCTACAAACCAGCACTCTCATGCACACACAAACACACACACATCCAAGTGCATTTGTACACACACGCCTTTGTACATGTGTGTGCACAGACGTACACGCCTCTTAAGATGGACACATAATCCAAAGTAGGGAGATATGTGTTTGTCATCCCTCCCCTAGGGCCACAAGAACAACAATTGACTAGACAAAGTGTTAAGAGCTTTATAGTTATTCTCTCACCTAACCCTTACAGGAACCCTATACAGTAGGTCACATTATGATCCACATTTTACAGATGGGCTGACTAAGGTGTAAAAGGCACAGGTAGCTAATAATATGAGTTTTTAAGATGTGGGTTCAGGATGTGTCCCCTGGCTTTATGGTCAAAAACACCACAGTGTATGTTATAACTCACTTTCTTTCTACCCAATGTAACATACACATGTAGAAACTTGTGCGCTTATTTGAGACAGAGATTCATGACATTTTCTGTTTCAGAACTCTTCACAGACTAGGGATAATTTCTTAAACTCTGTTTCAGTGGAATAAATGGAGCTCAAATTCTAAATAATGAAAGTCACATCCAGGAGCAGGGAGAAGAGAGGCATGAAGTGGCCCCGGGGGAGCTGCCACTATGGAGGGGTGACAGAAGGCTGACCCCACATCACCATTCATACACAGGGTCCTTGCATATTTATAAATCGATAAGTGATTAAGACCTTGTGTTTGTTTATTCAACAAGTATATACTTGGCTCCTGGTATATGCAGGACACTGTGCTAGGCCCTGAGGATATAGCAGCTAATGACAAACAGCAAATGTCATGAACCAACCCCCACCAAAACCATTCCTACTCCGTCACAGAATCCAAACCGTGAAGAGTACAGCAAATAACAAAAACAGACCTGAATACACAATAGGTGTGATAAAGCTATGAAGACAAATATCTTTAGAGGCCAAGGGAATAGATGGTGGTACTGCTTAGGATGGCAAGGGACCACAGCCTGCTGCCAAAAGGCTTCCTCCAGCTCATAATGGGTGAGCAGAGCATGGCAAAGACAAGCTGAAGGTAACACTGACACTCAGTGACTGAAGTTCCTTCTTTCAACCCCAAAGAGCTCAAAGCAATGAGAAAGCTTGCACATATGATGCTGGTACAGAAAAGAATCAAACCCAAAAAAGGTTAAAAAAGAAAAGCAAAGCGGGGCTCAGTACAGTAGCTGTTAGAAAGATGAGTTGAGGAACGTTAAATTCTGTTATCTGCAGGACACGTTTTAGGCAGTAAGTGTGCCCAGGTCCTGGATATTCTGCAGAGATCGACTTGGGAACTGACGTAAGAAATATCCTGTCAGTTGTACGAAAGCCATGTACCCCTGTTTCAAAATGAGAATCGTACCCAACGCGTCACAGCATTTTTGCTGTGATTAAGTCAGGTTGTGAATAAAGGAGTAAGCAAAGGCAAGGTAGCGGGTAATTGGCTCGGCAATCTTGTTAGCTACACACCGAGCTCACGGGCCAGGCTCCCCAGGACACGGGGGTTCACTGTCCACACGAACACACACAGGTGAACGCAGTATGACATACCAGGTGCGTACTGGATGGGCCAGGGATGCCCACATCCTGGATTCTCAAAACTGACCTGGCAAGGCTCAACCATACCTTCTCTTACTTGAGGGGATCCTTAACAGAAATTACAGAGCTAAGAGGAGGGAGCACACACTAGTGCCCACCGCCCCAGGGTAAGTGCCTTCAGGCAGCTGAGCACCCCTGACTAGGTTGGGGAATGCTGGCCTGTTGAGACAAGGACACCTGGAAACATTCCTGGCTTTGGATGTCCAATCAAGTCAGCATTTTCCAAAAGACAAGATTTTTCACAGGGATATAGCCTCGAGCACCTGTCGCTTTATTTTATGCCCCATTGAAATGGCCCAGGATATAAATGTTCAGCTTGCATGGTGAACGAATTTTTGAGGTCAAATCTGTTTGTAGGTGGTAAGGATGCTTGAAATTTTAATTTATAACTCATTTTCCCAGCCCATATAAATAATAATGGACACAAAACTGAATTTAAATGTTTTTTCCTTTGGCGGTTTTCAAATATATGAATATGCTGAGAAAATAAAAATATACATAGATAGTCATATCCCCAATAGTACTTAGGACTTCCAAGTTCTGTTTCTACACAAGGTGGTAGATAACTGTGTTTTCAGATGAATTTCCTGTGATGGAATGTGTCTGCTCAGCCATACAGCTGAACATTTACAAGGACTCAGGTGTTATTTCTCTGACTAAGGGCACGTCTGTGAGATGATTTCTGAACAGTGCTTACAACCGCTTGACTATTTGTCAGAAAGAAATATCCCATAGTCTGTGGGAACACCAGAATCAAGCCAATTTTCTAAAATGATCCGCATTAATAGATAAGAGGGAAGAGTGCACAATTCAAAGGCTGGAGTAAGAAAGTCAGAAAGGACATCCTTTAACCAGAAAGCCTGGAGCGGAGTCCAGGCCGAGGGAGGTGGTGGGTGTCGTGATCCACGCGCCCAGGCTCTGCCGTTATCTTCGCGGAAACCGGCTCTGGCCAGTTCTTTGAATAGCATTTAAAAATCTTTATGTTTTGCCAAAGTATCTGGAAGAGGAGTATTCAGTCTTAAAGACTGTGATTTTATCAAATAATCTCTAAGTTTCTAATAATTCTAACTCTAGAATTAATTCCAGCTGTTGCCAAAAGCCTTAGAAAACAACCATTCAGGCAAAACTACACAGAGAACTGGAAAATATTCCACAAATAAATGCACGTGGTCCCATGAGAAGCACGTCATTACTGCAGCGAGTGCTGGGTGTGCTGTGGGCCTGTGATACATGAGCGTGAAATCCCTGAAATCGGGGGAGGCACCAGAGTGGGGGAATTCCTGCGAGCAGCTCAGGTTCTAAAGGGTTCCACTCTGGTTTAAGTGAGTTTTCCCTGGTGTGATCACACGGAGTACATGGTACCCAAATGTGGCCCAGAACTTGGAGGGTGGTGACTATGGTCATTTATGGAGGACACAGGACATCTTTATGCATCTGATCTGCTTACCAATTTCCATGACAGCACTGACCTGTCAAAATGACAGAGGGAGAGGTGCTGCTCATCTGCTGGGTAGTTATTACCTGTTCATAAGGTTCCGGTTTCGTTAGCACAGAAGCAGGCAGCAGGACTGGAAATGCACGCATGTGCACACTCACCCACAGTGGGTGGCCCTGGGGTGGTGTTGGCCCTGACCACGTGATGGGAATGTGGGAGGGGCTGACCTAAGACAGACACTCGAACCCAATGCCCCTGATGAGAGGAGGTTTGTGGGAACTGGAAGGACTCAGGAATAGGACATGATCATTGCTCCTTGGGAAGAAGCAGGCTCCCTCCTTTTACCCTGGACCTTTGAGCATGCTTGAGCAAATGGGCAGGGGTGGACATCACACAGGGGGCAAAGGGGTGGGAAATGCATTTTGTAATTTATCAGGGTGGTGCGTAATGACACAAAAGGTATTTTTATTAACTCAGCTCAAAGGTGACCCAAGGCAGGGAGAAAATAGCCGGATTATTTCAAACTGATTTCTGGGACCTGGAGGACAAGGAGACCCTTGAAATAGTGGGTTGTTTTTTTTTTTTTTGAAAACTGTGCACTTACTCCAGGATTCTAAACATTCTAGCACACAAAGGATGGGAAAGATCTAATTTGAAGCAGTTCTTGTGAAAAATATCTAGAGATGTTAGTAAATCGGACAAGGAATATGAAGATAAAGGCAGAGTGGGCAGCCAGAAGCTGTCTCGGCTCTCCAGCTCTACGACAGACATTCAACGTGCAGCTAAACCATCACCTTCTCGGCGCCATGGTCCTGGAGTCCTCTCTGAGTTCTCACAGGACACCACGTACAATCTGGAGTCGTTACGTATGTGTCTATGGTAACTGCTCTCTGGATTGCATATGTTTTTGAGGACAGGCCAGTACATATTTTTCTTTATAGTCTCAGGACTCAGCAGAATGCCTGAGGAAGAATGGCTGGATCGAAATATTCCATTCGTTGGTTGAGATATACAAATACACCATATTTCAATGAGCTACAATGCTAAAAACTCACTAAATTCTTTTCATGTAACATAACATTTATGTTGGCATTTCTTCGTTCAGTTCACAGGCAGAGGGAATTAAGTAAAGGTCTCTGTATTTCCCCCAACTGACATCAAGCAATTTGACATTCAGATCAGTACCTACGAACATCTGCTGACTGAACAGGTGAGGGAATGAATGAGCAAACGAATGAATGAATGGTTTGACATCAACAAACAAGGACAAGACTGATGATGATTCCATTCCATTTTCTGAAGCTAATTGCTACACTAACTAACGTTTAGGCCTTAGACATAAATATCTGAAGATGGTGAAGGGAAAAGTAGAAAAGAGGTTGGTTGCAAAGCCAGTTTCAAGGTTTGTCTGAGGAAGCTTAACTGTGAATCAGATGAATGTTTTCATCTGAAAAAATAATCATCCAAGACATTTCATGGTACATTTTAGAGTTCATAACATAACAGTAAGCCAAATTTTAATATGCATTTTCATTTGGAAGTAACTCAAAAGTTTGAGATTAGTTATTTGAAAGGTACCAAACCAACTGAATCACAGAGGTAGATTTTTTAAAATTATAGCATATGTAATTCTAGGAAGTGGCTGATGCCTCTACATGTAAAGGAGAGTCAGGGAAGTGACCACCATGTCACAAAGTCCCCGTCTTAGAGTCAGACAGAATTAGCTAAGCTGCTGCCTCACAACACCTTGGCTCCAAGCTGCCTGGCTCTGCCAGGACCCAGACACTGACCGAGAATCCAGTCAAGGCACCACTGAGCAGGATTATTAGAGGCAGTTAACGTGGTCATATCATGACAGTGAGTGCAAGGAAAAAGGAGCGGGGAAGCTTGTCAGATAAAAGGCACCACCTGACTTACATCTGTCAGAGAATCTTATTTTCTAGAGAGAGATGGGTCTAGTAGAGCGGGCAAGGAAATGGGACCTCTTTAAATCCAAAGGAATTTCTCCCCGACTGATGAGGTTTCTCGACTGAAAGAATAGGTGGGGAGTCTTTCAGTTGCCGTTAAAGCCCCTAGCTTGCTCTCCTGTGTGGAGAAAATCACATTTTTCCTTCGAAAGCTCTTAATGTCAGAATTTAAATATAATTTGAATATTTTATTCTTAGTTTAAAATGGGAGGAATTAACATATGTCAAGTACATAGCATTAATTTTTCAGACCGTAATGCTTTTGTTAATCTTTGTTACCCTTATTTTCTTCCTCTCTTTATTAAGAAGGTATGATGAGTTCATTGTTTTTCTTTACCCATTCATTAGATTCTTACCTTATGCAAGTTCTCATTTGGAAACCATTTCTACATTTAAATATAATACTGTCTGAATTAATTTCTTAATTATTAAAATTTGGAATGCAAAAAGCTGAAATTTATTTGCTCAAGTGGAAATATGTCTGCTTTTAAAATATCAGGCAGTTTTTACCATTTCGTGTCTATATTTGCAAATATTTACTTGCCATTCTTTACCAGATAGTACCTACCGACTCTAGCTAAAAAATGTTCTTCTAGAAAACTAACTTCAGAAACCTAAACATATCTTACAGTATTAAGATGAAAAATTTTGTCATGTGAAATTCTTTTGACATGTTATTTCTTGTCACTTCCACTGTAGTTTTGATACAATTCTTATGATTTCTCCATGAATTTCAGTATACAACTTTATAGCCAATTTTTTTCCACTGAATTTTTCGAACAAGACCATTTGATTTAAAAACGCACTCTATGTCAGTACACTTTTCATGCATGCTTCTGTTTCTCATCACCACCATTATATATATAAATATAAAATAAGCTGAGTGACTTTCATTTGGATAATCTCATAACAAAACTATGTATAAAAACTCTTAAATTAGATAAAAATCATAAACCAATTCACCAAAGGACTTCCTCAAAACGACACACTAATGCAGATCAACTGGAGAAGGGAGTTGAGGCTTTCAAGTGATACTCAGAACCACTGTTCTCTCCCCCGTCTTTGTAACTGTCACCTCTGCCCTCAGAGACACCTTGCCTTACTCATTAGGACATAGTGAGAACCAGTATAATGCATGTCACAGCCCAACTGTGCTCCGGACACCTCTGTGCCCACCACCGGGACAGACAAGAGAAGAGACCTACCCCCTCCACAGGAGGCTGAGCACTCGGAGCGGACCATGGCCCAGGTGTAGCTGGGTTGGGCACTGGACTTCTTCTCACCCGCCAGCCGAGGCACCGAGTATTCCCAGGCAATGCCTGGGTTCCTTCCCTGAAGCAGAAGCTATGAAATAAGAAAGGGGGGAAATATAGCTAAAGTAGAAACAATAACTATTTGATAATTTGTTTTAAATTACCTGAAACAATAACAATGTCAACAAAAAAGTTAGTTACAATGATAAAATAAATAATGTCCATTCCCCAAAATTTAAATTAACTTTCTGAACAGGAATAAACTCCCAACTAGACTCAAGCACATCTAGAAACTAGATGTATAGATAATCTGACTTGCTTGCTTTATATTTAGTGTCTCCTCCACACACAGCTTCAGATGCCTCCCAACCTAAGAAACATATTTAGTTATTTCTTGCTTTCTCTGGGTGTTTCTTTGGAATCCCCTGAAAACTTCCCCAGTGTGAGTGACACCTAAAAAGCAACATCACACTTCCTAGTAACAACCCAGGACACTGAAGTGAATGTCATCTATCCCACTGTCAAAGGTAGGTCAGAGTACTTTCCACTTGGCCGTCGGCATGTACCCTGGAGTTCCCGGAGCAACCTATCCTGCTAGGAGTCAAGATGATCTCTCTGTGACCCATGGTTTAACACATAAAATTGCAAGTGAACTCTTCACCTTCTAGTTTGAAACCCAAACACTTGGACCAGTTACCACCTCATTATAAAGTTTTTTTTGTTTGTTTATTTTGTATTGTGTGTGTGTGTTTTTTTTAGAAACATCAAGATTAACCTGTTGTTAGACATCCCCATTTCTGAGCCTTGGAGCCTTTACTTGTCTTGATGTGACTTCCAGTGGATAATGACACTGGCCCTTCCCTGACTCCTGGGCACCACAGTCCCCTCCCTGACAACACAGCTCAAGTCCCAGTTGCTGGAGGACAGGTGGGTGGTGTCCTGGAGAGGCAGCTACTTTGCAAGGCCATTGAGAAGCTCCCCTTCTGACACCCTGATCCTCTGTGACTCACTCTTCTTCTACAGGAATAGTTCCTGATAAGCTGAGCTCATTTTCGACCCTGACCCATCTCTCTTTCTTTATGACTCTTAAAGCTAATGGCCTGAGACAGTGGGAGAGAAATAATCAAGACAAGAATGCAGGGTGAATAGGTTCACAAGAGGGTGAAGAAAGCAGTTCAAGGTCAGGAGGGGGGATGGAGGTGGGACATTTGGAGATGTGGCAGCTGTCCCAGATGGAAGGAGCCTGCCAGGTGCCGACATCAGGTGGGGACATGTGGGTACACTTAAAATTATACTGATAGCCCTGGAACTACAGAAATTCCAGAAGACCCCCAAATCCAAGTCCCAAAGCCATGAGGCTGGAGTCTACCTCCACAATCAGCGTTTCGTTGGTTGGCCCTGCAGAGGTCAAGCTCTCGGGCTCCCTGTATGACCGTCGGTAATCGAAAGCAGTGCCTGAAAACTTGTAGCGGCCGGGCCAGTCCACGGTCCAGTGTCCATTCAGGTAATACGTTTTGAGGGCATTGCGCACAGCAATGTAAGAGGTAGATATGTTCATTTCATAGACGCGAATACTCCGGGCTCCAGGTGGAATGGCCACCATCTGATAATATTCTAGATTCAAGTAAACAGGAGGGGGGAGAATGAGGTATTTCATTCAAGTAGTCTCAGGCCAAATCTCTCAGCACCTTGGGTACTCCATAGCTGCAGTGTGAGAATCCACAATTAGAAATGGGAGAGGATCTATTTTGTGAATCGGTTATATTAGTCCTATAAATGACTTTTTAAAAATATTGAAGCAGGGCTATTATAACTTTCACTGTTCCTAATGACCATTTCAACTCAAATAATCTAGCAACCACTTGCAATCAAAGCTTGTGAGCAGGCAGGAAAGGAGGCAGCTGTGGGACCTGTCGGGAATCTTAACTCCTGCTGTGTTCACTACATCTCAAGGTTCTTCCCACAGAGAAGTTCCTGTTCCAATCCCGTCTCAGTCTCTGCAGGCAGCTGTGGCATACTCACGGCTGGTGCGGTGGTGCTTGGTATAGAGGCCCTTGTGTGTTGTACAGTCTGAGTTATTCCCCTTGCACACACCACAAGAGTCTTCAATGGCATTGGATCCAAGGATGTTGTCACACCCAACTCTCTGGGATATTCATGAGGTCACATGTCATTCATGGAAGAAAAGATAACACGAGCAACGTCACAAACCTCAAGCAGGAAACCTCCACCCCGCTAGAGCTGAAATTTCACCAACACAGGGAAATTAACAAATATTTATTGGATACCCAATATGTGCACAGAGAGACTGCCATTCTACTATTCAGGTCCAGAGTAAGGAAACTTAAACATAACCTGAATTCTTCAGCATTGCTACACAGCTGTTTCCTGAGCCCTGAATTATGTCTATCAGGTTGTTACGTTGGAGAATTCAGATTGACATAAAGCACTTAGTACAAATGACAAGCAATGCGTCCTCACGAGGGGCCATGGGAATATGCCATGGTGCTTTTAAACCCCCGTTCACTGGCAAAGTAGCACATGCCATGTGGAAGTAATTCTCAGCAGTAAATTATGTAAAGGGCATATTTTTTTACCCTCTTAGAATTTTAGGAACTCTTTATAATTTTATAATGTTTACTAGTTTTATAAATCCTAACAAAAGCATATAGTCTATAGATGTAAGAAAATTTACTCAGAAATGAAATAACTAATCCACAATCCCTTGCTTATAATCCTTTAAGGACGGGTGCATTTCAGAAATTTCTGGATTTTAGGAGGTAAATGGCATATTATGCATGTAACGTGAAAGTCCCGGACGGGACTAGGAAAGCAATGATATTTCTATAACGGAAGGCAGATATCTTCATACTAACGTGGGAAAGAGAGAACCGACAGTCTCACAACAGTTCAGGGCAGGTTTTTGCCGCCAACCAAATTCAGGTAGTCTTATATTTTCCCACCAAACAAACTCTCTACTTCACAGCTTTTAGATTTCAGAACTACAAATACGGGATTGCAACACTGTGTCATTAAGAATACCTGAAAATAATGAAATATTTAACAAATCAAGTAGTAAGTAAATAAAACAGGTAAAGATGAGCATTTTAAAGCTGAAAAGATCTTAATGGAATCACCTAGCCTAATCCCTATGCATTAAAAAGGATTGCACTGACGGCTTAGTGGTGTTCCCACGTTACCACTGTCGTGCAACTTCGAGAAAACTCGAACTAGGACCAAGGTCATGGACTCCACTGAATAAGAATACTGAGTAAGTTCTTCATGCCATGTGTTTGATCTGGCCACACCTTCATTTTGTTTATAATGTCATTCTTCCTATAACTTACTTCGGCACATGGCAACAAGCTCCAGGGGTAATGTTCACTTAGCTGCTCAGTCTTTCCCAGCCTGTCTCCTAAGTCCCCCTCCAATCAATGTTGAGACTGCCAGGTCTTCTGGAAACCCCTGCAATAGCTGCCAAGTGGCCTCTTGGCTCTGAGCTGCCCCTGCTTCATTTACTCTCCATGCTACTGTCCAGCCACTTCATCTGGCCCCATGAGTCCATTGGCTCCCAATCCCAGTGTCTGATCTACATGGACACTGGGATTAAAACCCAAGTCCTCATTCTGGCAGTGACTGTTCTTGTGAGAGACCATTCACCCCCCTCACCTCCCCAAGCACCCCAACCCCTGACTGCCTTCTGGGAATTCTGATGACTGAGTCAGGTCGTGCTCTGCCTGCTTACCCAACATCCCCCTTCCAACTCACCCTTTCAGATTTCACTTGGAAGCTCTCTTCTCCCAGGAGCCCTGCAAATCTCCCAGATCCACATCTAAGAGAGAATGAGCTCTTCCCTTCTCCCTGTGCTCTGTACACTCCTTCATTGCAGCAAATCACTGCGTGTCTCAGTATGTGCACATCTGGCTTCTCCCCCACTGCGCTGTGACTTGGAGGAAAAGGGCTTGTTTTTTATCTGTTCTCTATAGCTTCTGACAGGATGCCTGGCACAAAGCAGACTGTCTGGAGATGTTTGTTGAATGAATGAACAATCATTATTACCTCACATATCCCATCTATACAAACATTACGGCTATCCTCCGAGCATGGAGTCCCATCTTTGACTTTATTTGACAAAGAAAAGAAGAAATCAAATCCTTCTGCGATACAGTAGAGTTTGCATAAGTCCTGATCTTAAAAAGAAATACACACACAAACACAAATAAGAAAAATACTTAAGCGCTGATCATTTTTGTTCTAAATTTTAGATAGATTTTTTTTTTGCCCATAAAAAACTCCCACAAAATAACACATTGCAAAGACATTTTTGTATCATTGCTTCATTAGGCTTGTTCTTTCCCTTTAATTTATTATTGTTTAAATGTTCACTATTAATTTTTACTCTGCTCTGTCCTTTACTAGTTTTTATTCTTTACACAGTGGTTGGCACATAGTAGGCATTCAATAAACATTTGTTGACTTGAACTACAACAGTATTATTCACTATTCTATTAGTATAATTAACTATTCTCTTCTAGAAATGCAAAAAATCATTGCCATTTTGAAACAATATGCAAAATTCCCATAAATAAAATATAATACAAGAATTAAAGTAATTACTTAATTTCTTAATAGCTAATGCAATTGAAGAAATACAAAATATTTAACAATTAATGAAAGGAATAACTTTTAGATAAAATCTTCAGAAAACTATGTTTTCTATAAATATAATGGGTTGTCAAAAAATACTGATACATGGAGAATATGAGTATCATCATATATTTAAGACTGGTAGATAAAGTTCACTTCTCTCAATAATCTACTTCAAGTGTTTATGATTTATATAGTTAAATATAAACTTTTGTAAAAACCATGTCCCTTTGTTTTCTTCTTGGTAAGAAGGGAACAGCTTATGATGAAAAAATAGTCTGCCTTAGGAGTTTATAGGCCAAAGTCTCATCTACAAATATTTTCTGTATTGTACAAGGTAAGAGACCAAACTGAATCAAGTTAAGAATAAAATTTAGTATGTGCTTCCATGATTAATACATTTATTTACTGAAGACTAGCAAAGTCAGGAATAGCATACATGTTTTTTGACCCCAATTCAAAGTGCTTTCTACTTTTTTCTCCTGCCTACTTGTTTCTCACTGGTTTAATTTTTACTGAGTTTAAGAGTGAAAACACCACCAAAGATACTTTTCTTGAAGCTGCTAACAAATTTCCTTATACAATCTACTAGCTTCATAAACCTCTCACCATGAAAAAATTATATATAATGGGATGGAGAGTACATGCCACATAAGAAGGTCTAACTTATGTATTTCCCGAGTGTTGCTTGGACAATATTTCCAATTTCAAAGAATAAGATGATTTGATGTTATTTGAATTTATTCTTTTTTAATTTTTTTAAAAAAGATCTTATTTATTTATTTTTAGACAGAGGGGAAGGGAAGAAAAGAGGGAGAGAAACATCAATATGTGGTTGCCTCTCATGCCCCCTACTGGGGACCTGGCCCACAACCGAGGCATGTGCCCTAGACTGGGAATCAAACCGGGGACACTTTGCTTCACATGATGATGCTCAATCCATGAGCCACACCAGCTGGGTGAATTTATTCTTAAATTGTGCCCCGTAAGCTACTAAGTTCAGTTATTATAGTCATAAGGATAGTGCATATTTCTCTCCAACTGGAGTAAAATTTTACATATGGTACAAATAAACACCTGAGTTATAGATCAAGTCCTTCTGAATATAGTACACTTGAAAATTATCTGTTTTTCTAAAAGATACTTACATTTTTCTTTCATTCTTTGGAAATGATAAGGGTTTAATGGGTGACATGCTTAGAGCAATATCACCATCAATTACTGGGCTTCGTAATTAAAAATAAACATCGATGCGTTATCAATAAAAACATCTGCTTTCAATTTTTGTATCGCTTCTCTGAAGATTTCATGATATTCTGTACTTATTTTCTATCTGGCTTGTGAATTTCTGACCACAGAGCTGGTTAAGTTTAGATTAAAATGCCAGTGGCCGTGTATCACACTAACCACAGAAAAGATTCTGTGACACTGACCCCAAGTAGTGGTGTCTGGTCTATCTGAACAGCACACCGAGAATCATGTAGTTCTTTAAAGAGGAAAGACAACGAAGCAGGAGGCTGTCACTAGAGGGTGGGGCTGGGAGTTACCTTCCACTTGTGTGTAGGGCTTCCACTTGTAGTGCCACCCCCGGAACCGTTTGCCGTTGTATTCCGCACACTGCATGGCGCGGAAGTCAACGCTATTTTGGGGGCATTTCTGGCTGTTGCAAAGCTTCAGAGTGCGCGTGGAGCCCTCACAAAACTTCCCACCATGCGATGGTCTGGAACACATAGTTTGCCATCAGAAACCGTCTATCTTAATAGCTATTCACCTCTTCCTTCAAATTGGACTTACTGGATAATGTTAAATTACATACAGTGGCCAAATAAAAAAGGTGCATTCTAAGTAGTCGCCGGCACTTTCTTATGTATTAATGACACGGGCAGAGTTTCCTTTTCTACTGAGCAAACTGTTTACCAGAAGAGGTTCCAATCTGAAAAGTGGGTTTGTATGTACGTATTTGTTTATGGTCGCTTCCTGGCCTCCTGCTGCTGGACACAGGGTAAGCATCGCTGATCTCCAAATTCCACAAAGGAGGGGACAACAACAGGAGGGCAGTGGTGTCCCGGAATTGTATGGTTGATCGAAAGCAGAACTGAGAATGAAACTGACTATACCACTTCTTTCTGCTACCAGCTTTCATGACAAGGCCAGGACACCAGATTGGGTCAGAAACACCAGTCACCTTCCACTGGTTGGCACTGACAGCAAGGGCTCAATGCTCACCCCCCTGACCCCTAGAATTCATGGGGACCACCAGGGTGAGCGCATCCTGTCCACAAAGGAAACCTAGTGGGTCACACACAGTAAAGACAGGACTGAAGTAATGGCAGTATGACTTATGCCTTAAACGAATGGCGCACAGGGAGGACTTAGAAATCCATCCATCTGCACACTGCTGACTACATTGAACATTCTCGCCATAGAGCAGGAGGGCACAATTAAAGCACATGTTGGAAAGGTAAAGATATTTGATAAAAAACCCAGAAGTTGTATTTTTTACATAAAATAATATTCTTTATTTGTGCTGTTTATATTTTTCTTATGATTTCTTTGTTTTAGGCAGGGCCTTGGTATTTCAGGTAAATATGGTTTCTTAAAACCCAATTCTGCAGTATCACTGTTGGGTCTGTTATTTTTTACTATGGTCAGGTAGTTCTAAGCATCTAATATCAAAGAAATATCCTTGTTTCAGAAATGTTTGAGGAAAAAGGCTTCCCTACTTATTGTTTCTTGCAATAATAGGGGAAGTTCAGAATGAGAGTGACTGAGCTCAGGGACAGGTGCTTTTTGGAAGGCTTGTGGAAGAGAGATGCTCACTTGTGAGTAGGGAAGTCAAGACTCGCTTACTTGGGATTAGTGCAGAGGCGGTCTCTGTGGGACACCCCTCCTCCGCAGGTCCTGGAGCACCGTGACCAGGGAGACCAGTCTGACCAATGACCATGGGTAGGCTTGGGGCCTTCATCACCGTATTTCACACACTGTCCTCCACGGCACCACTAAAAGTTAAAAAACATAGCGGATATGACTCATAGAACAGTATGTGGGTCATCGCTCTTACAATGCTCAACCATGGGGAGTCTAGTGCCATATGCAGACATTAGCGTCCCTAACCTCTAGTTAGGTGAAGTGCATCATACAGATACACTTCATGATGCTTCTTTTGTCTTTCCAAAACTAGCATTGTTTCATAAATCCATGTCAAGGAAAGATAAGTAGAAAAAAACCTGCCTGAGCTGTTGGAACTTAACATGTTTAATTAAGTAGTGTTGTATGGACACTCAGCTCTCAAGTGAGTGGACGCTGACCTCTCCTGAAAACAATGTGCTTTTCATCTCCCATTTTCGGCACAGACTGACTCTCAGGGGGAGAAATCCAGCTGGAGGTTCCACATGACTCAACACCTTGTCATTTCTGGCAGGTGGGCGCTGACTTTGCTCTAAAGCACCTGGACTCAGAGCCGGGAGGTCATAACTGATGCCCGTCAGAGGTCATGCAGCTTTCTAAGGAGGTAATCCACACAGATCTCATCTGTCCCTGGAGATACTATCAGCACCCCTTTCTGAAGAGAAGTGCCCATCAATGCTGATTCGTGCTGACATCTGCATGGTTTCCTCACGTCCACCCCATGCAAAGGCTACACAAGATCTCGCATTGTGTTCAGTGGTGTTGGCTTTTTCTATTTATGGTTTGGTGTAGACCCTGAGGTTCTTAAATATAGGTCTAGGCCATCTGTTGAAAGGAGGCAAGGGAGTGCCTTGTCCCTTGTCTCTGGCAAAGCCTGGCCTGTGGGCTGGGGGTGAGGCTGGGGCAATTGAGAGCTACCTTATTTGTTCTGAAGAAAAAAAAATATGCTGCTTTTGTAAGAGGAAAGGAAGAACACTTCAACTACTAATGGATGTATTAGGTTAAATTATACATCAAATTGATGTTTGATCATTGTTGGCTTGTAGGAGTGGCAATTTCAAATGGTTCAATTTAATATTATTTAAGAAAAAAATTAATTTTAGAAACATAAGTAAGTCTGAGAACTAAAACCTAAGCCATTCAATTCTTTGATTCTTTCCTATAAGTAAAAACAAAAACAAAAAATTCCCCTTCATTACCATCTTCCCTCATACCAGGTGACAAAGTGAAGTCACAGCCTCATCCCCTCTCAGCTCAATGAGGGGCATGCAGCTGGAGAAGGATCTCCAAATCTTGCTCTGTGACTTTAACATGACTGCTCAGTGCTGGTTCTCTACCTGGTTTAATGGTGGTTAGTGCTCCCTCTTCACTAAACAGATTCAGCCATCACCTTTGCTCGAACATCTGTGTCTCCTAATTCCAGACAGCTCTTCAATTATACCATCGAAAAAAGTGATAAAAGGAGTCCTCTTCTTAGTATCAATATAAACGCAATGGCATGGCATGGGAGTAGGTCCGCACATACATGCGAGAAAGAAGGGCTTAGAAACGCCATTGCAAGAGGAGGAGGGATGAATATGTTGAAAGACTGACATCTGACTATGACACATGTACCTACGATGAGTGTCTCACCATGTCATGCCCACAAATGGTGCCTTCTGCTGCTGGCATAAATTTAGTCTCACATTTCCTTCCAACCCGATGGCACCATAGGGCTTTACAGATATCCTACAAGGGAAAAAAGTCATCAGTATTACAAATGGTCCATTATAACTAATCAATGAAAAGTTTAAGTGGAAACAACTGATGCTAATTAAATCTGACATCTACTGAGCAGCAAACGCAGAGAAAGAGCGAGAACCCTGCAGACTCATGGTCTAGACTTGGTTCAGCTTAATTCCATCCCTAAAACTTTATTTGTTTTATTTATTATAAATTTAGCAAAGTTATACTTTCTAAATTAACAAGTACAATATGCTTAATCCAGACACTGCAGACAACTACAGAACATTAAAATTAACAAAGGAATAAAACCTAACATATTATAATACATTCTTGACCTCGTCTTTCACTAACTTCTCCAAATCTGAATCTTCAATTTTCAAATTAAAGATGGTTGTGCAACTTGCTGGCTTGTCTGTTCATCCATCCATCCATCCATCCATCCATCCATCCATCAACTATCCCCAAACCTTTGATAAAGGCCTGCAATATGCCAGGTAGGCAGGAGGTTCTATAGGGAATACGAATCAGACCTACTCTTTCAAGGGTGGTCTTACAGGGAGGGGTTAATTCGCTGAGAATCACCGTCTGGTGCATGTGAGAAGGGAAGAACAGCGAGCAAGGTGAACTCGCTGGAAGTACAAAGGGCTTTGCCTGGAGGCCTCAGGGGAGCAGTCAGGGGAGATGTGAAGTCTGAGCCAACTCTTGAGCTCTAGAGCTTTGTCAGGCGGGAAAGGCATAACTTTCAAAGAAAATATTGAAAACTCAATATGTCAGTATTTTCATTATATAGTAATTAATGTTGCTTAAAATAAAATTGATAACTTTGGATATAGTTAGATGGTTTTGTATTCTCTATCATTAAAATTATTCTTTAAGACAAATAAGCATGATGTATTTTGTTTTTATAAGTTAAATTCTATTTTTGTGGCCAGAATCGCTAATATATTGAATCTCAAAATTAGATATTATGTGACAATTAGATTTTTTAAAAAAATTTCTGTGTGGACTGAATCATCTCAGGACATTTTACATTTTATGAAAATGGTTCCATTTTTGTTAGGATGAGGTAAAGAGCAGTAAATTTTCTGATGGGGGAATATAAAAGAATAAGTAAGAAGCAAATTATGCAGTACCTAGGCTAACACCTGTCACAGAAGAGCCACTTAGTTAAATTTGCTGAGCAGAGTGATAAATGGATGAATGATACTTTAGAAAAGGATGAACCTCCTTTAAATACCACATGCTATTTAGTTTCAAAAGTTAATATAAAGTGCAAATGCAAATGTATCCTTCTCTTAAATAGATGGATGTGCATTTGGTGTGTATGTATATTTACATACTCATGCATACACTCCCACACTTATATGGCCATTGTTTTCTCTGTTACTGATGATTTATATATTGACAATCAGAATTAGTGATAAAAGCACCCCAGGGAGTTGGAATATAAGACACACAGGGCATGAAGACAACTCCCAACTTAACAACAGAAGCCAGGACACTAAGGGGATCGAATTTCAAAGTAACCCTGGCAGCTTGCTTTTCAGACTGCAGAGTCAGCCTACCAAGCAATGTTGAGGAAACAGAAGAGGTACTTGATGAAGACAATGTTTATAATAAGCAACATTTAATTCAGGAAGAAAACAAGTTGAAGCCCAAGTAGAGAGTCTACTCTTGCTTTTATCTTTTATTCCTACAGCTAAGGAATACTATCTTAATTAAGGTTCTCACTTGCTGTCCTATTTCATAATTTAAGTAGTATGACTTGGTTAATTTTAACATCACAACCTAATACCCCAAATAAAACAGTTTTCGAATGACTGTGTTGAAAATTTATTGTGGTATTTCGACGTTGTGAACAGAGTGCCACCAGACTTGTTTACTTGAACCGTCTGTATTAGACTCCCCACAGTGTCCTGAGATGATGTTATAATAGGGTGTATAATCTATTGCAATTATTTGTATCTATGGTGATAAAAATCAAATCAATGGTTGTTCACTGGGGTGGGGAAGGGATTGAATGGAGGGGGACAAAAGAGAACTTTCTGGCTTCATGGAAATATGCCATATCTTGCCTGGGATGATGGTAACATGGGTGAATATATTTGTTAGAATTTCAGTTGGACACCTTAAATGAATGCATTTCGTTACATGCAAATATTTCCTCAGTAATAAAAAAAAGTGCACATTAACTTATTTTTTTCTATATTTTTTCAAATGGCACTTGGGTATCATGGAGGACATAGTCCATGGTCACAGAGCAAAGTAATGTGGGAACCAGAAGCACGTCTCTGGTTTGAAAGAAAACATTAGTTTTACGTTCTTTTTTTTTTTTAACACAGAAGAATAACACTAAAAAAATTCTTAGGAAATTAACATTGTGCCCATGGAAATACATGCTGATGCTGGCTAATTTATTATTCTTGGTCCAAGCCGAGATGACTCAGCTGAGGAGATAAGAACCCAGTTCTGGCACGGGACTATAACTAATCTTGGTGGGAGCTGTGCTTGAGTTTAGAAGAAAGATCACGTTAGATATAAATTGGGAATATTCCCAGGGCACTCTGCAATGTTTGGAGGTTTCTGGAGGACTATGTATTTTTGTCTATCTTCCTCTTGATTCCATTATAAACTAGAATAAAAGAAACCTTAAAAGAGTTATTTTCATTTGATTTATGAGTAGGGCTTTTTGGGGCTCAGTAGAGCAGATTCCTAAATCTCGACTTCCCTGTCCAGTAAGAACACACGTCTTTGGGTGACATGAGGAATTGATATTAGGAGGAAACACCAGCGATATCCCTGGGGTCTGTGCTGTAGATAACATCTTCTATGAGAAAC